>NC_057806.1:211500475-212100475 GCF_018294505.1 Triticum aestivum
AAAAACGATCCATTTCACCTTAGTTAGCTCATAAATGATCCATTTCAACTAAGTTAGCTCATAAATGATCCATTTCACCTAAGTTAGCTCAAAAACAATCCATTTCACCTTAGTTAGCTCAAAAAGATCCATTTCACCTTAGTTAGCTCATAAACGACCCATTTCAAGTAAGTTAGCTCATAAATGATCCATTTCACCTAAGTTAGCTCATAAATGATCCATTTCACCTTAGTTAGCTCAAAAACTATTCATTTCACCTTAGTTAGCTCAAAAACGATGCCCTTCACCTTAGTTAGCTCATAAATGACCCATTTCAACTAAGTTAGCTCATAAATGATCCATTTCAACTAAGTTAGCTCATAAACAACCCATTTCAACTTAGTTAGCTCATATATGATCCATTTCAACTAAGTTAGCTCATAAATGACATATACTTCTTGTTCTAGTCACCTATTTCTAACTTTCTTATTTACCATTTTGCAGATTTCATTCACTTCATGGAACCTAGCTTGCTATGATGGAGTGCTTGCTTTTCCTTTCATGAAACTTTGCATTGTATCTAGCTTGCTATGATGGAACTTCCTATTGTAATATGTATATGGATGGAACTTGCTTAGGTATGAACAATGTGTATGGATGAAACTTATGTGATATGTGATATGAAACTTATGTGCTGGATATCTGATATGGAAATATATCTATATATGTCATATATATTTGCTCTGAAAATTGTTGGATTCAAAAAAACAGAAAAAAAGAGCTAATATGCAGGCTCTTTGCCGTCTGCCACCGACGGCAAAGAGGCCACGTGGCAGGCAGCTGTGCTTCCTGGGAGGCTGACCAATTTGGTCAGTTTGCCTACAGTCACCGATGGCAAAGGCTTTGCCGTCCGCGGCAGACAGCAAAGAGCAAAAACTTTGCCTACAGCGGCGGACGGCAAAGGCCTGCCGTGTAGTGACATCGGCTGACATCACACGGCGACGGCAAAGGCCTGCCGTTAGCCACCTAACGGAGTAACAGCGCACTTATTGCCATCTACACTCTTTGCCGTCCGCTGCTGATGGCAAAGGCTCCTTTGCCGTCAGCCGCCCGAAGCAGACGGCAAAGTACCTCTTTGCCGAAGCTTACTTTGCCGTCACCTTTTGCCGTCTGCGGCGGACGGCAAAGACCTTTGCCGTCAGCCATCCATGCCTTTGCCGTCCGCCATGGCTGACGGCAAAGTAGTTGATTCCTGTAGTGATAACGTAATCTCGGTGAGACCGATTACACAAACTTGGTGAGACCGATTTTGGTAATAGACTAACCAGAGAGTTGGTCAGGCAATCTCGGTGGGACCGATTCGCTCTCTCGGTAGGACCAAAACATTACGAAAAGGAAACAGAGAGTTTGCATTGCAATCTTGGTGGGACCGATCGCTCATCTCGGTTTGACATCTCGGTTTGACCGAAACATGACGAAGGGAATCAAAGAGATTACAATCCCATCTCGGTGAGACCGAGATCCCTATCGATGAGATCGAAAAGACTAGGGTTTCTGGCAGTGGCTATGTCAAGAGAACTCGGTGGCGCCGGATAGAGAATTTCAGTAGGGCCGAGTTTGACTTTTGGATTGAGACATATGTGGATATGAGAAAGTATTTGAAGGCTTTGGAGCATATCACTAAGCATTTTGAGCAAGAAACTCATTAAGCAACACCTCACCCCCTCTTGATAGTATTGGCTTTTCCTATGGACTCAATGTGATCTTGGATCACTAAAATGAAAAATGTAGAGTCTTGTGCTTTCAGCTTGAGCCAATCCTTTTGTCCTTAGCATCGTGAGGGGTCCACTTTCTAATCCATGCCATGCCAATCATTGAGCTTTCCTAAAATATTTATCTTGAAATAGCATTAGCTCAATGAGCTATATGTTGTTAGGAATTACCAAAACCACCCAGGGATAGTTGCACTTTCAATCTCCCCCTTTTTGGTAATTGATGACAACATAAAGATCAAAGCTTTGACAAATGATAATAATATTGAAAAACATCGCCGCTTTGAGAAGTATGTGATAAGCAAGAGATCCCCTAAATTTGTGCATTATTTAAAATTTGCTTTTGAATGCAAATGCAATCGATTATGATCATGAGTTACTCTTCCATGTCACATATATCTTGGTGGAGCGCTCAACATGATAGAAATTAAAAGTATGCACTCATCACCAAGCAAGTGAATGATCATATAATGATATAAGAGATAATATCATCCAACAAGCATTAAGGGTAGCATATGATCAAACACATGATCAAACAAGTATTCATAAGAACATAAAGTATCTCACACAAGCACGCAATCAAGAAGTTCAACCAAACCAAAAACAAGAGAGATAAAAAGCAACACACTCTCTCGAAGCCTATGATCTATACATTTTTCTCCCCCTTTGGCAACAAGTTACCAAAAAGTTAAAAAATGCATAGTGCTAAACGTCTCTCAGGCTTGATCTTCGGTAGGTGGTGTAGAGATGACTCCAAGGACGAAAGCTTCTGTTGATGTAGCTGGAGCTGGTGGAGTGGCTGCTGGAGGTGGCACTGGAGCTGTAGCTGCTGGAGTTGATAATGTAGCTCTAGTATCTGTGACTGGCACTGCAGCAGACCTTTGGCTTCGGGGCACTCTACCAAAAGCATCTGTAGTTGACTTGCCCTTCTTCTACTCCACTTCCTCCTGAAGTTGCTCAACTACTGACTGAATCTCAGTTACTTTGACATCAAGATCATAGAATTTCTGCTCAACAATCCTCTCCAAGCTCTCCTAGTTTTGAGTCAGGGTGGCCAAGCCCTTCTGAATCCTCAAGGTGGATTGGATTAGATATCCAAGCTGATCTTGCTTGGATTTCAAGAACACTTGAGATGCCTCTTCAACAGTTGGCATCCTTGCAGCTTTCTCTGCCCTTGCCTTCTCTCTCTTCTCATGTGCTTGCACAGATGTGGGGTCTTCCTCATTCATCACAACCGTGTTGTCTTCAAATTCAGGGTATATGGCCAGGTGTTTCTTATCCAATAGATATTTGCCGATGCCCATCTTGGAGTTGATGAGCTCCTGAATTTGTGGGGCATATCCACAGCTTCTCTTCTGATCAGCTGCTGTCCTTTTGATATTCTCTACAATCAGACTCATGACTTTGAAATTTTGAGGCACATCAAACAAATGTAGCAAATTGATAGCATGTCCTCTGATAATCTTGTGACCACCTGACTCGGTTAGCAATGTGTGCCTTAGGATCAAGTTGATGGTAGGCAGACCAGACAACAAGTGGACAGATCCAAACTTATGAGTCTCTAAAGCATCATCTGGGATCTCTCTGTACATGTGTGCCATAGTGTTGTGGTCTTTCTTCTTTTCGGCATAAACATCCAAGTCATCTTCATGTTCCTCAGGGGAATTGATCAACTGAGCCCATTCTTCAATAGTGGATTGGTACCTAGTACCTTCAGACATCCAAACTATCCTTCCATCTGGATAGAAGTGGGTTGTGGAGTAAAACTGCATGATCAGCTCATCATTCCACTTGGTGAGCTTCTGGGCAACAAATGTATCTACTCCACAAGCCTTGAAGCTGTCATAGACTCCTGGATAGTGATCTTCATTTTCCTTGATGTACTCCCAGTCAACCCATCTCATGTCACACACTATGGGCTTCTTGTCAAGCAGGACAGTCTCATAAAAGTCTTGTTGTTCCTTTGTGTGGAACCTCTAGTCCACAACAGTTCTCCTCCTAACAACATATGGATCAGACTGTCTCCACAATCGCAGCCCTGAATCTTTCCTGATCTTCATATTTTCTGCAACATGATGTGCATCATTCTGGTCAGGGATCTTGGGCTTGACCTTCCTTAGCACTTGGGCTTCATCATCTTTGCTACCTCTTGAGCACTACGTTGGATTTCCCCGAAGAGAAGAGGATGATGCAGCAAAGTAGCATAAGTATTTCCCTCAGTTTTTGAGAACCAAGGTATCAATCCAGTAGGAGGCTACGCGCGAGTCCCTCGTACCTACACAAAAACAATAGCTCAACGCAACCAACGCGCTTAGGGGTTGTCAATCCCTTCACGGTCACTTACGAAAGTGAGATCTCATAGAGATGATAAATAATAATTTTGGTATTTTTGGTATAGAGATGCAAAGTAAAAAGTAAAAGCAAAGCAATAATAAAGTGATGGAGATTGATATGATGAGAAAGAGACCCGGGGGCCATAGGTTTCACTAGTGGCTTCTCTCAAAAGCATAAGTATTCTACGGTGGGTGAACAAATTACTGTTGAGCAATTGAAAGAATTGAGCATAGTTATGAGAATACCTAGATATGATCATGTATATAGGCATCACGTCCGAGACAAGTAGACCGACTCCTACCTGCATCTACTACTATTACTCCAGTCATCGACCGCTATCCAGCATGCATCTAGAGTATTAAGTTAAAACCAGAGTAATGCCTTAAGCAAGATGACATGATGTAGAGGGATAGTTTCATGCAATATGATATAAACCCCATCTTGTTATCCTCGATGGCAACGATACAATACGTGCCTTGCTGCCCCTTCTGTCACTGGGAAAGGACACCGCAAGATCAAACCCAAAGCTAAGCACTTCTCCCATGGCAAGAACAACCAATCTAGTAGGCCAAACCAAACTGATAATTCGAAGAGACTTGAAAAGATAACCAATCATACATAAAGGAATTCAAAGAAGATTCAAATATTATTCATAGATAGACTTGATCATAAACCCACAATTCATCGGTCTCAACAAACACACCGCAAAAAGAAGATTACATCGAATAGATCTCCACGAGAGAGGGGGAGAACATTGTATTGAGATCCAAAAAGAGAGAAGAAGCCATCTAGCTACTAGCTATGGACCCGTAGGTCTAATGTAAACTACTCACACTTCATCGGAGGGGCTTGGATGATGATGTAGAAGCCCTCCATGATCGATGCCCCCTCCGGCGGAGCTCCAGAACAGGCCCCAAGATGAGATCTCGTGGATACAGAAAGTTGCGGCGGGGGAATTAGGTTTTTGGCTCCGTCTCTGATCGTTTGGGTGTACGTGGATATATATATAAGAGGAAGAAGTACGTCGGTGGAGCTTCGAGGGGCCCACGAGGTAGGGGGCGCACCCTAGGGGGGGCGCCCTCCACCCTTGTGACCGCCTCGTGGCTTTCTTGACAGAGGGTCCAAGTCTCCTGGATCTTATCTGATGAGAAAATCATGTTTCCGAAGGTTTCATTCCGTTTGGACTCCGTTTGATATTCCTTTTCTTTGAAACCCTAAAACAGGCAAAAAACAGCAATTCTGGGCTGGGCCTCCGGCTAATAGGTTAGTCCCAAAAATAATATAAAAGTGGATAATAAAGCCCAATAATGTCTAAAACAGTAGGTAATATAGCATGGAGCAATCAAAAATTATAGATACGTTGGAGACGTATCAAGCATCCCCAAGCTTAATTCCTGCTCGTCCTCGAGTAGGTAAATGATAAAAACAGAATTTTTGATGCGGAGTGCTACTTGGCATAATTTCAATGCAAATCTTCTTAATTGTGGTATGAATATTCAGATTCAAAAGATTCAAGACAAAAGTTCATGTTGACATAAAAATAATAATACTTCAAGCATACTAACAAAGCAATTATGTCTTCTCAAAATAACATGGCCAAAGAAAGCTATCCCTACAAAATCATATAGTCTGGCTATGCTCTATCTTCACCACACAAAGTATTTAAATCATGCACAACCCCGATGACAAGCCAAGCAATTGTTTAATACTTTTGACATTTTCAAAACTTTTTCGATCTTCACGCAATACATGAGCGTGAGCCATGGATATATCACTATATGTGGAATAGAATGGTGGTTGTGGAGAAGACAAAAAGGGAGAAGATAGTCTCACATCAACTAGGCGTATCAACGGGCTATTGAGATGCCCATCAATAGATATCAATGTGAGTGAGTAGGGATTGCCATGCAACAGATGCACTAGAGCTATAAGTATATGAAAGCTCAACAAAAGAAACTAAGTGGGTGTGCATCCAACTTGCTTGCTCACGAAGACCTAGGGCATTTTGAGGAAGCCCATCATTGGAATATACAAGCCAAGTTCTATAATGAAAAATTCCCACTAGTATATGAAAGTGATAGAATGAGAGACTCTCTATCATGAAGATCATGGTGCTACTTTGAAGCACAAGTGTGGTAAAAGGATAGTAACATTGTCCCTTCTCTCTTTTTCTCTCACTTTTGGGCCTTCTCTTTTTTTATGGCCTCTTTTTTTTGTCCGGAGTCTCATCCCGACTTGTGGGGGAATCATAGTCTCCATCATCCTTTCCTCACTTGGGACAATGCTCTAAAAATGATGATCATCACACTTTTTATGTTTCTTACAACTCAACAATTACAACTCAATACTTAGAACAAAATATGACTCTATATGAATGCCTCCGGCGGTGTACCGGGATATGCAATGAATCAAGAGTGACATGTACGAAAGAATTATGAATGGTGGCTTTGCCACAAATACGATGTCAACTACATGATCATGCTAGCAATATGACAATGATGGAGCGTGTCATAATGAACGGAACGGTGGAAAGTTGCATGGTAATATATCTTGGAATGGCTATGGAAATGCCATGATAGGTAGGTATGGTGGCTGTTTTGAGGAAGGAATTTTGTGGGTGTATGATAACGGCGAAAAGTGTGCGGTATTAGAGAGGCTAGCAATGGTGGAAGGAAGGAAAGTGCGTATAATCCATGGACTCAACATTAGTCATAAAGAACTCATATACTTATTGTAAAAATCTAGAAGTTATCAAAGCAAAGTATTACGCGCATGCTCCTAGGGGGATAGATTGGTAGGAAAAGACCATCGCTCGTCCCCGACCGCCACTCATAAGTAAGACAATCAATAAATAAATCATTCTCCGACTTCATCACATAACGGTTCACCATACGTGCATGCTACAGGAATCACAAACTTTAACACAAGCATTTCTCAAATTCACAATTACTCAACTAGCATGACTCTAATATCACCATCCTCATATCTCAAAACAATTATCAAGCATCAATTTTTTTTCTTAGTATTCACCACACTCAAAAGAAAGTTTTACAAATCTTGAATACCAAGCATATTATTATTAAGCAAATTACCATGCTATTAAGACTCTCAAAATAATCTAAGTGAAGCATGAGAGATCAATAGTTTCTATAAAACAAATCCACCACCGTGCTCTAAAAGATATAAGTGAAGCACTAGACCAAAATTATATAACTCAAAAGATATAAGTGAATCATAAAGAGTATTCTATCAAATTCCAAATTATGTATGGCTCTCTCAAAAGGTGTGTACAGCAAGGATGATTGTGGTAAACTAATAAGCAAAGACTCAAATCATAAAAGCCGCTCCAAGCAAAACTTCCGGGGCATCCCCAAGCTTTGGCTTTTAGGTGTCCTTAGATTATCTTGGGGGTGCCATGGGCATCCCCAAGCTTAGGCTCTTGCCACTCTGAGGGAGTCCTGGATTAGGGGGTCTCCGGACAGCCGGACTATATCCTTTGGCCGAACTATTGGACTATGAAGATACAAGATTGAAGACTTCGTCTCGTGTCCGGATAGGACTCTACTTGGCGTGGAAGGCAAGCTAGGCAATACGGATATGTATATCTCCTCCTTTGTAACCAACCTTGTGTAACCCTAGCCCCCTCCGATGTCTATATAAACCGAAGGGTTTTAGTCCGTACGACAACATACAATCATACCATAGGCTAGCTTCTAGGGTTTAGCCTCTCCGATCTCGTGGTAGATCAACTCTTGTAATACTCATATCATCAAGAATAAATAAAGCAAGACATAGGGTTTTACCTCCATCAAGAGGGCCCGAACCTAGGTAAAACATCGTGTCCCCTGCCTCCTGTTACCATCCGCCTTAGACGCACAGTTCGTGACCCCCTACCCGAGATCCGCCGGTTTTGACACCGACATTGGTGCTTTCATTGAGAGTTCCTTTGTGTCGTCGCCGTTAGGCTTGATGGCTCCTACTATCATCGATAGAGATGCAGTCCAGGGTGAGACTTTTCTCCTCGGACAGATCTTTGTGTTCGGCGGCTTCGCACTGCGGGCCAACTCGCTTGGCCATCTGGAGCAGATCGAAAGTTACGCCCATGGCCACCAAGTCAAGTTTGGAAGCTTAAATTACACAGCCGATATCCGCGGAGACATGATCTTCGACGAATTCGAGCCCCTGCCTTGTGCGCCACACGGTCATGATGAGTACGATTTAGCTCTACCATCAGACCGTATTCAGGAGATCGCACCGGCAGCCGCTCCGAGCCTCAATTCGGAGCCAGTTGCGCCATCCATGGATGGGTGGATAGACCCCGTCATGGAGGCTATATCCTCAGCGGCGATCGAGCCGAATATCGACCTTACCCTTCATGAGAGCCGTGTTGCCAAACTGCCGGATCCTTCTCCGGCCATGGACTCCGAACCGCCTGCGCCCGTTCCTATCAAATCCGATTGGGCGCCGATCATGGAGTTTACCTCGGCGGATATTTTTCAACACTCGCCCTTCGGTGACATACTGAACTCATTAAGGTCTCTCTCCTTGTCAGGAGGATCCTGACCGAACTATGTCCGGCAAGATTGGGATGCGGATGACGAAGAAATTCGCCACCCACCCACCACCCACTTAGTAGCCACTGTCGACGACTTAACCGACATGCTCGACTTCGACTCCGAAGACATCGACGGTATGGACGACGATGCGGGAGACGAAGAGGAACCACTGCCCATAGGGCACTAGACAACCACCTCATCATACGATATATACAAGGCGGACACACCCAAAGAAGGCAATGGCAACGAGACAACGGAGGATGACCCCTCCAAGAAGCAACCCAAGCGCCGGCATCAGCGGCGCCGCTATAAGTCCCGCCAAGGAAAAAGTGGTGATACCGGCACCAGAGATAATAGCACTCCGGACAATGTTGAAGACAACAACAATCCCCTCCAGCAAGATTTAGAGCAGGAGGATGGAGGAGCCAGCCCTCCAGAGAGAGCAGCAGATGGAGAGGCAGAGGATGATAATTACATGCCTCCCTCCGAAGACGAGGCAAGCCTCGACGATGACGATTTCGTCGTGCAGAGGATCCCGTCGAACAAGAGCGCTTCAAGCGCCGGCTTATAGCCACGACAAATAGCCTTAAGAAAAAGCAGCAGCAGCTTCAAGCTGATCACGATTTTCTAGCTGACAGATGGACTAAAGTCCTGGCGGCCGAGGAATATAAACTCGAACGCCCCTCCAAGAGTTACCCAAAGTGCAGGTTGCTACCCCGACTGGAGGAGGAAGCACCATCCCCGGTGTATGAGGCGGCTAATCGGCCACCTCGTGGCCGCGACAGAGAGGCATTCCAGCCAAAAGCTCAGCCCGCACCCCGACGCCATTCAAATAAAAAGGCATGGGGAAATACGCCAGCCCAGCAAGACGTATTGGAGGACAAAACAAAACATGCATGATCGATCTACGGTCACGAGGGCGCGCCACTATGCGATACGATAATATTCACGCCGGATACAGTAAAAGTAAGTTCGGCCGGGCCGAACACAGCGGGGAAGACCCATTCGAGCTGCATCGCGACATCGCCCAGTACAGAGGCGCCGCACACCCCCTATGCTTCACAGACGAAGTAATGGATCATCAAATCCCAGAGGGTTTCAAACTCATAAATATAGAATCATACGACAGCACAACAGATCCTGCGGTATGGATCGAGGATTTCCTCCTGTATATCCACATGGCCTGCGGTGATGATCTACATGCCATTAAATACCTCCCACTCAAGCTCAAAGGACCAGCTCGGCATTGGCTCAATAGCTTGCCAGCAGAGTCGATTGGTCGTTGGGAGGATCTGGAAGCCGCATTCCTCGACAACTTCCAGGGCACTTACGTGCGACTACCAGATGCCGATGACTTGAGCCACATAATTCAGCAGCCAGAGGAATCGGCCAGGCAATTCTGGACACGGTTCCTAACAAAGAAAAATCAAATCGTCGACTATCCGGATGTAGAGGCCCTAGAAGCTTTTAAGAACAACATCCGCGACGAGTGGCTCGCCCGGCACCTTGGTTAGGAAAAGCCGAAATCTATGGCAGCCCTCATGACACTCATGACCTGCTTTTGTGCGGGAGAAGACAGCTGGCTGGCTCGCAGCAATAGCATATCAAAGAACCATGGTACTTCGGATACCAAGGATGGCAATGGCAGGTTACGTCACAACAAACATAAGCGCCGCATTAACAGCGGCAATACCAAGGATACGGCAGTCAATGCCGAATTCAAAGGCTCTAAACCCGGTCAGCGGAAAAAGCCATTCAAAAGAAGCACTCCAGGCCCGTCCAGTTTGGACCGTATACTCGATCACTCGTGCCAAATACACGGCACCCCCGACAAGCCATCCAACCACACCAACAGGGATTGTTAGGTGTTCAAGCAGGCCGGCAAGATAAATGCTGAAAACAAAGATAAGAGGTCACATAGTGATGAAGAGGAGGAGCCCCGGCAGCCGAACACCGAAGGACAGAAGAGGTTCCCCCCACAAGTGCGGACGGTGAACATGATATATGCAACCCACATACCCAAGAGGGAGCGGAAGCGTGTGCTCAGGGACGTATATGCGCTAGAGCCAGTCGCCCCAAAGTTCAACCCATGGTCTTCCTGTCCGATCACCTTCGATCGCAGGGACCACCCCACTAGTATCCGTCATGGCGGATTCGCAGCATTGGTCCTAGACCCAATCATTGACGGATTTCACCTCACTCGAGTCCTTATGGATGGCGGCAGCAGCCTAAACCTGCTTTATCAGGACATAGTGCGCAAAATGGGTATAGACCCCTCAAGGATCAAACCCACAAAAACGACCTTTAAAGGCGTCATACCAGGTGTAGAGGCCCATTGCACAGGCTCAGTAACACTGGAAGTGGTCTTCGGATCTTCGGATAACTTTCGAAGTGAAGAGTTAATCTTCGACATAGTCTCGTTCCGCAGTGGCTACCATGCACTGCTCGGGCGAACCGCATTTGCGAGATTCAATGCGGTACCGCATTATGCATATCTCAAGCTCAAGATGCCAGGACCTCGGGGGGTCATCACAGTCAACGGAAACACAGAGCGCTCTCTCCGCATGGAGGAGCACACTGCGACCCTCACAGCAGAGGCGCAAAGCAGCCTCTTAAGGCAATCTACTAGTTCGACAATTAAGGACTCGGACACCTTCAAGCGCGCCCAGAGTAATCGGCAACAGGACCGCCTCGCACATTCCGAGCTCGCATAGCAATGCGGCCCCACCCCGGTCCCAGCCAAACGGCGACATCCGTGCCACGCGTACATAATTACGCAATAAAAATACCGTGGGCACAGGCGGGGAGGGGGGCACGACTACGGCACGCTCCAAGACGCGGCTCAAACCACACTAGGGGCTTCCCGCTCTGTTATTTTTCTCTTTCAGGACTTTAATCTCTGAAACCCTGTCCGGCAGCATGATTGCCGAGCACATGATGCATCAACCAAGGAGGCAGAAAGCTACGTCACACCACGGAACTCCCAGGTGGATTACGATAACGAGTCAAATATTTGCCTTAATACTATTCCTCAAGCTTGCCCTTGGAAGGGGCATGTCAAACAATCCTACTTTTTGCTTATCGTGCTACTTGTATCATTCTGCTTTAACGCACCTTTTTGAATAAACAATGCATAGCATTAAGACTATTATTGCATTCTTCCTTTACATATATATGTTCACTCATGACATCTAGCACCCGTACACTCTGGTACGGCCAATACGCCATGGGCTTAAGCATACCCCATAATGCGGCGTGAGAAGTCCGAACACTTTTGACAGTGCGGCACCCCGAACTTATAGCATTATGTGCATCAGCTCTGAATCATGTCTTGGGTCAATAGTTGGGTTTGCCCGGCTCCCATGTTTTGGTACCTTACGTTCCGCTATATCGGCTAAGGTAGCACTAGGAGAACTACTGCGATTGTGCCCTGGTTCTGCTGGGCTAAGCACCTCAGTAGAGAAAGCTAAAACTGATTGTCATGATAAGGAGAGAGACTGGTCGCTGTTCGAGAGGTTTCAAGTCCCTAAAGACTTGTGCCGCTTAGAGCGAGGAGTCAGCCCTGTCCGGCTTAAGGCGTGTATCGCGCCCCGAATTTGGCATTCCGAATACTAGGGGCTTCACCGGAATTTAAAATTATAGAATTCTGTGGCTAAGTGAGAGTGATAGCGCATTATAGTCTGATTGCCTTGTTCGTTGTGCTGAGCACCTCCCTCGAAGGACCCAACAATGGGAACAAGAGTGCTCAGGTTTATCCTGAACACCCCAGCACTCGCGGTGTGGGGGCAGAAGCCGACGACTAGCCATCTCTCAGATTTGATAAACAGCCGAACAGAAGGCAATATTTTAAATTCAAACAAGCGTTGCATAGCGCACATGAACAAGTTTTCATAATACAGGATTACACGAGCAAGTTTACTCAAATATTACATCTTTCACACACTCGTCCGCTACGAGATGGGCACCCTTTAGGACACCCTCATAGTACATCTCGGGGTGGCGATGCTCCTTGCCCTGCGGCGGCCCTTCCTTCACCAGCTTCACGGCGTCCATCTTGGCCCAGTGCACCTTCGCACGGGTAACAGCCCGGCGTGCACCTTCGATGCAGACGGACCGCTTGATGACTTCCAGCCGTGGGCAGGCATCCACAAGCCGCCTCACCAGGCCGAAGTAGCTGTTGGGAAGGGCGTCACCAGGCCACATCCGGACTATAAAGCCCTTCATGGCCTGTTCGGCCGCCTTGTGCAGCTCGACCAGTTGCTTCAGCTGGTCGCTCAGAGGCATCGGGTGTTCGGTCTCAGTATACTGAGACCAGAACAGCTTCTGCGTTGAGCTTCCCTCCTCGGCCTGGTAAAACTGTGCGGCATCCGACATGCTGCGGGGCAAATCTGCGAATGCTCCCAGAGAGCTCCGGACTCGGGTAAGTAACAAGTAATTTACTTTCACATGCTTGCTTTGCATATTGAATGCCTTACCCGCTGCTATCTTCTTCATCGCATCAATCTCCTGGAGGGACTTTTGGGCCTCAGCCTTGGCATTCTTTGCGCTCTCGAGGGCCGCGGCAAGCTCGGACTCTCGTGTCTTCAAGTCAAGCTCCAACGCCTCGTTCTTCGTCACGAGAGCGTAGAGCTCTTGCTGCACCTCGCCCACCCGAGCCTCCTGCCTTTCCCGCTCGGTGCGCTCCTTGGCCGCTTTGTTTTCGGCCTCGGATAGTCCTTGCTTTAGGGTCGCCACCTCGGTCGTGGCCCCTGGCAAATTTACGATGATCCTGTCATTTTGCAATCGCATTCTTTTTATATATACCCATAGACTAGGTACTACTTACCTTTGTTCTCCTCGAGCTGCCTCTTGGCAAGGCCGAGCTCTTTCTTGGACCCTTCGAGATCCTGCTTCAGTGCGGCGACCACCGCAGTCACTGCGGCAGAGGCCAGCAGCGAAGCATGCATACACATATAGACATAATTATATTAGACTCCTGCAATATTGTTTGATCCTTATTCGGCTTTTCTTTGTGAACACCGAAAAGAGCATCAGGGGCTACTGTCTATGCGGTAATATTTTTCCTATATTTCAAATACTTACATCAAAGCCTGCTAGAAGGCCGGCACAGGCTTCAGTCAGTCCGCTCTTGGCGGACTGAACCTTCTAGATCACCGCACTCATAATAGTGCGGTGCTCTTCGTCGATGGAAGCGCTGCGAAGCGCTCCCAGCAGATTGTCCAGTGCCCCTGGATGGGAAGAGGTCACCGGCACAGGCGTCTTGCCCCTTTTGGAAGGAGGCCGCCTGCCCGAGTCCGGAACCACTGGAGGTTCCGGCGCGGTGTTTGGCTGAGGGCCAAACTCGGAGCCTTCGGGAGCCTTACTCCCTCTGCTCCTGGAGTCCGGAAGGTCGCCTTGAGGCGCCTCCGGGATTGTCTCCCCTCGACCCGGTGCCTCTTGAGAAAATACCTCGGCATTGTCCGTAGGGCAAGGGGAGGTGGCGGTCGGAAGTGGATCGCTATCCATATCCGATGAGTCCAAGGAGCCGCTCGACGAAGATACGTCGATACGGGCTTGGGGCGGTCTGCATAATCATATTCGGCGTTAGGAGAAGCAGTGCGACAAAGGTATGCTATGAGTTACTCTGGTATATGAATACTTACGACTTTGCCAGGGGTTTGGCCCTGAGAAGCCACTCGTCTTCGCCTTCGGCGGCGATGGTGGAGTAGTCCGGAAGGAGGGTCCTCCCCTTCTTGGACCCTTCGGCCCCCCCGGTCAGGGCGGCCTTCCTTTTCTTGTCTCCCCAGACTGAAGGGGGAGCATCTTCATCTTCCTCCTCGTCTTCGGGGGAGGAGTGCATCGTGGAGTTATCAGACGATGAGTCCGATACCACCTGGTGCCGGGAACTCTTTCGGGTTCCCTTGGCCTTCTTGGTCTTCTCCGGCATCTTGTAAGGAGCTGGAGTCAGCATCTCCATCAAGAGAGCGTCCGCAGTGTCTTCGGGCAGAGGGGCCGGATAGTTAATCTGCCCCGACGTCTCCACCCAGTCCTGTCAAAGGCATGTAGCTCAGACCCCGCACATGGTTAAGCTAGGGGAAATAAATATCCTACCGGATGTATAGAACTCACCGAATGCGCTAGGAGCTTCGCGCTTAGCCTGCGGTCCTCGGTAAGAGAAGGAGGGACCTCGGCGCCCTTGGACAGCACCCTCCAAACGTGCTTGTGCGTCGTGTCGAAGAGCTCGCTTAGAGTCTGGTGCCGGGCCGGGTCGAACTCCCATAAGTTAAAATCCCGTTGTTGACATGGGAGGATCCGGCGGATGAGCATGACCTGGACTATGTTGACAAGCTTGAGCTTCTTGCTTGCCATATTCCGGATACATTTCTGGAGTCCGTCCAGCACCACCGATGAACCCCAGGACAGGCCCTTCTCTTTCCAGGAGGTGAGCCGCGTGGGGATTCCGGATCAAAACTCAGGGGCCACCACCCAGTTGGTGTTGCGCGGCTCGGTGATGTAGAATCACACCGATTGCCATCCCTTTATGGTCTCCACTAAGGAGCCTTCGAGCCATATAACATTGGGCATCTTGCCCACCATGGCTCCACCGCATTCCGCTTGTTGGCCTCCCACCACCTCCGGCTTGATATTGAAGGTCTTCAGCCACAGGCCGAAGTGGGGCCGGATGCGGAGGAAAGCCTCACACACGACGATGAATGCCGAAATGTTGAGGATGAATTTCGGGGCCAGATCATGAAAATCCAGCCCGTAGTAGAACATGAGACCGCAGATGAATGGATGGAGGGGAAACCCCAGTCCGCGGAGGAAGTGGTGGAGGAAAACTAACCTATCGTGAGGTTCCAGGATAGGAACAATCTGCCCCGCAGCGGGCAGTCGATGCGCGATATTCGTAGCTAAGTATCCGGCTCCGCGCAGCTTTTTGATGTGGCCCTCCGTGATGGAGGAGGCCATCCACTTGCCTCCCGCTCCAGACATGTTTGGGGAAGGTTGAGGAGAAGGATGTGGACTTGGGCATTGGAGCTCGAGTGCGCAAGAATGGATGGGCAAGGAGGAACAAGGCGTGGGTAGAAAAAGGTTAAACCTTATCCCGTTATAAGGGCGGCCGAAACTATGCGCCCCCACTAGCCTGGTAAAACTCGCTTATCCTCCAAGTGCCGTAATTGATGGCGCGGTTGGGTTTCCCACGCTCGTATTGATGAAAATCCCGTAATAAGGGGGACACAATCTCTGCTTTGACAAGGTGTGTCAAGAAACTGCCTCGCGTTATGTGTGGGGCTAGTTAAAGGAAACGGTTCGAACAATCACCGGGCCACGACATGATGTCATGTCGCCGAAACATGTCAGCAGATTAGATTTGTGGAAATATTATTCTCTCTACGGTGGTATGTGGAACTTATTTTGCAGGGTAGGACACTATCCTTGTATTCAAATTCTTCCGTGGTGTATTCGGAGAAGGAACCCGCCTTGTAATGACGAAGATAACACTGCGCGCCGGACCCATCGTCATTGAAGCCTGGTTCAGGGGCTACTGAGGGAGTCGGGGGTCTCCGGACAGCCAGACTATACCCTTTGGCTGGACTGTTGGACTATGAAGATACAAGATTGAAGACTTTGTCTCGTTTCCGGATAGGACTCTACCTGGCGTGGAAGGCAAGCTAGGCAATACGGATATGTATATCTCCTCCTTTGTAACCGACCTTGTGTAACCCTAGCCCCCTCCGGTGTCTATATAAACCGGAGGGTTTTAGTCCGTCGGACAACATACAATCATACCATAGGCTAGCTTCTAGGGTTTAGCCTCTCCGATCTCGTGGTAGATCAACTCTTGTAATACTCATATCATCAAGAATAAATCAAGCAGGACGTAGGGTTTTACCTCCATCAAGAGGGCTCGAACCTGGGTAAAACATCGTGTCCCCAGCCTCCTGTTACCATCTAACTTAGACGCACAGTTCGGGACACCCTACCCGAGATCTGCCGGTTTTAACACCGACACACTCCTTGTTCCATAATCCATCAAATCTTTACCCAAAACTTGAAAACTTCACAACACAAAACTTAAAGTAGAAAATCTCGTGAGCTCCATTAGCAAAAGAAAACAAAAGACCACTTCAAGGTACTGTAATGAACTCATTCTTTATTTATATGGGTGTTATACCTACTGTATTCCAACTTCTCTATGGATTATAAACTATTTTACTAGCCATAGATTCATCAAAATAAGCAAACAACACACGAAAAACAGAATCTGTCAAAAATAGAACAGTCTGTAGTAATCTGTCTCTAGCGCAAGATCTGGAACCCCAAAAATTATAAAATAAATTGCTGGACGTGAGGAATTTATCTATTAATCATATGCAAAAATAATTAACTAAATATCACTCTCCAAATAAAAATGACAGCAGTTCTCGTGAGCGCTAAAGTTTCTGTTTTTTACAGCAAGTTCAACAAGACTTTCCGCAAGTCTTCCCAATGGTTCTACTTGGCACAAACACTAGTTAAACACAAAAAACACAACCAAAACAGAGGCTAAATAATTTATTTATTACTAAACAGGAGAAAAAAGCAAGGAATAAAAATAAAATTGGGTTGCCTCCCAACAAGCGCTATCGTTTAACGCCCCTAGCTAGGCATAACAAGCAAGAATAGATCTTGGTATTGCCATCTTTGGTAGGCAATTCTTCAATGAGGCATCTATCTCCCTTAGGAATTTCTTTCTTTCTAGTGATTATCAAACTCTTAGGCATAAGATCGAAAAATTCATTTGTAGCAATTGGTTCCTTAATGATAGCAAAAAGGTTGGGATGAATACTTATAGATTTAAGATCCGCAGTTTCCTTACTAGATGATTCACCCTTATTTTTAGGAACATACATAAGCTTGGCAATTTTAGTAGGAGGACTTGGAGTATTCTTTACGGAAGAAAAAGCGGTCCCAAGTTCGTAATGATACCCTCAAGTTTATCGATTCTAGTAGAATCTAAGTTTATTTTCTCATTAAATATGGGTTCCTTTTCCTTAATATTTTTCAAAGTCATTCATACCTTAGATCCATATTGGGTAATTTGATTGTGGATCTTTTTATCTAGATTTTCAATTAATTCAATAGTAGCAACTTTATTTTCAATAATTCCAAGTCTTTGCATAACATGCTCCAAAGTTAACATAGTTCCATTAACCAAAAGAGGTGGTGAGCCAAATAAATCTAACATAGCATTATAAGAATCAAAAGCAGGCTACCCAAGAAATTCCCTCCGGTAATGGTATCAAGGATATATCTACACCAAGGACTAGCACCTACATAAAAATTTCAGAGAAGAACTGAAGTAGATTGCTTCCTAGTAGATCTATTTTGAGCATTGCAAATTCTATACCAAGCATCTTTTAGATTTTCTCCCTCCCTTCGTTGAAAAATTAGAACTTCATTCTCGGGAGACAACGGAGAACATATGAGACTAGCCATGACGACAAGCGAGCAAACTAACACACAAGCAAACAAAAAGGCAAACGGGCAAAAAGAGGCAAATAGAGAGGGAGAGGGAGGATAGAGAGAGAGGGTGAATAAAACGGCAAGGGTGAATTGGAGGGAGAGGAAAACGAGAGGCAAATGGCAAATAATGTAATGCGGGAGATAGGGATTTTGATGGGTACTTGGTATGTTGACTTTTGCGCAGACTCCCCGGCAACGGCGCCAGAAATGGCTCGTTGTTGGGAGTCAAATCTTGACTTGCGTGAACCTCCCCGGCAACGGCGCCAGAAATTCTTCTTGCTACCTCTTGAGCACTACGTTGGATTTCCCCGAAGAGGAGAGGATGATGCAGCAAAGTACCATAAGTATTTCCCTTAGTTTTTGAGAACCAAGGTATCAATCCAGTAGGAGGCTATGCGTGAGTCCCTCGTACCTACACAAAAACAATAGCTCAACGCAACCAACGCGCTTAGGGGTTGTTAATCCCTTCAAGGTCACTTACGAAAGAGAGATCTGATAGAGATGATAAATAATATTTTTGGTATTTTGGGTATAGAGATGCAAAGTAAAAAGTAAAAGCAAAGCAATAATAAAGTGATGGAGATTGATATGATGAGAAAGAGACCCGGGGGCCATAGGTTTCACTAGTGGCTTCTCTCAAAAGCATAAGTATTCTACGGTGGGTGAACAAATTACTGTTGAGCAATTGACATAATTGAGCATAGTTATGAGAATATCTAGGTATGATCATGTATATAGGCATCACGTTCGAGACAAGTAGACCGACTCATGCCTGCATCTACTACTATTACTCCACTCATCGACCGCTATCCAGCATGCATCTAGAGTATTAAGTTAAAAACAGAGTAACGCCTTAAGCAAGATGACATGATATAGAGGGATAGTTTCATGCAATATGATAAAAAACCCATCTTGTTATCCTCGATGGCAATGATACAATACGTGCCTTGCTGCCCCTTCTGTCACTGGGAAAGGACACCGCAATATCGAACCCAAAACTAAGCACTTCTCCCATGGCAAGAACAACCAATCTAGTAGGCCAAACCAAACTGATAATTCAAAGAGACTTGCAAAGATAACCAATCATACATAAAAGAATTCAGAGAAGATTCAAATATTATTCATAGATAGACTTGATCATAAACCCACAATTCATCGGTCTCAACAAACACACCACAAAAATAAGATTACATTGAATACATCTCCACGAGAGAGGGGGAGAACAATATATTCAGATCCAAAAAGAGAGAAGAAGCCATCTAGCTACTAGCTATGGACCCGTAGGTCTGAAGTAAACTACTCACACTTCATCGGAGGGGCTTGGATGATGACGTAGAAGCCCTCCGTGATCAATGCCCCCTCCGGCGGAACTCCGGAACAGGCCCCAAGATGGTATCTCATGGATACAGAAAGTTGTGGTGGTGGAATTAGGTTTTTGGCTCCGTCTCTGATCGTTTGGGGGTACGTGGATATATATAAGAGGAAGAAGTATGTCGGTGGAGCTTCGAGGGGCCCACGAGGCAGGGGGCACGCCCTAGGGGGGGCGCCCTCCACCCTCGTGACCGCCTCGTGGCTTTCTTGACGGAGAGTCCAAGTCTCCTGGATCTTATCTCATGAGAAAATCACGTTTCCGAAAGTTTCATTCCGTTTGGACTCCGTTTGATATTCCTTTTCTTTGAAACCCTAAAACAGGCAAAAAACAACAATTCTGGGCTGGGCCTCCGGTTAATAGGTTAGTCCCAAAAATAATATAAAAGTGGATAATAAAGCCCAATAATGTTTAAAACAGTAGGTAATATAGCATGGAGCAATCGAAAATTATAGATACGTTGGAGACATATCAATCTTCTTCATCAACAGTCTCAGGCACTTGGGCCTTGTTCTTTTCTGCAGCTGGAATGTTTCTAGTGCTTCTCTTTGGAGCAGACTTCTGAGCTGGAGCTTTGGGAGCAGACTTGGGCTTTGATGGAGTAGCCCCCGATCTGATTGCATCTCCCATAAGCTTCTGAGCCTTAGGAGCTGGTGCAGCATCCTCTTCCTCCTCCTCTTCTTCTGAATCTCTCATAATGGAGGAACTAACAAGTACTCTGGCAGTGGTCTTCTTGACCCTTTCCTTCCTTTTCTTTCCTTCTCCAACTGCCTCTTTAGTTGGCTTGGAGGTTTCAGCAGTTGAGGCTCTGGCCTTTGACATGGGAATCGTCTTTGCTGGAGCCTTCTTGTGCATCCCTGGCTTTGTTGTAGCCGCTGAGCCATACTCTTTCTTTAGCACCTTTTTCCTTGAAGTGGCTTCATCCTCAACGGCCACATAATCCTCATCTTCAGAATGTGAGGTTTTCTTCTTCCTTGTCCTGGTAGCTTCTTTTGGCAAGTTACTAGATGTGCTCCTTCTACCCTCATCATAGCTGCTGGAGGGACTAGTGCCCTCACTCAACTGAACCTTCTCTTCAGACTTGTTCTGACTGTCACTTTGATTAGACATCTTCAGGCAAACTATGAGCAGACCCTGTGAATAGGTTGTAGATGAGGTAGAGTAGATGAGCATCACAAAGTATAGAGGTTTTGCAAAACAATTGAGTCAAAAAGCTTAGTTTTAGTTCTCTACAGAAGTGAACTTGGAGCTACCGAATTGACAAACTCGGTGATACCAAAGCAACACTTGGAACCTAAACTAGTGAACTCGGTTGGGCCGAGTCATAGTTCGGTGGCACCAAGATTGCTAGGGTTTCACAGAATCTTGAACTCGGTCACACCGATTTGCATGTTTCGGTTGGACAGAAAAGCGCATGTGCAATGGCCAAGGACGAATTGGTGAGGCCGATTTCTACATTTCGGTCGGTCCGAGATGAGTTCTGCGGAGAGCTAACCCTAAAATTTTCGAATCAATCTAGACCTAAGGAAGTTTTAGCTGGATGGATCAATCTCAATCGTGGCAAGAACCATGGCATTGTCCTTGTGCTAGGAATCAGAGTGAAAAAGACAGCACAAGGGGTCGAACATTTACACTAGAGCGGCGAGTGTTCGCTACGACGGCAACGGCGGAGCAGATTGCCGTTGACAGTGGCGGAGACCAGTGGCGGGAGGTCGCTGGTGGCGAGAGGACGATCCGGAGACCCGATGAGGTAGAGAAGGCTACGCGCGGGTGAAGGGTTTCAGAAAATTTTCCAAATTTTGACCCGTCAGTATATATAACCTGACCCTATCGGTGTGACCGAGTGGAACAACTCGGTGGCACCGAGATGCAAAACTGCAGGCAGTTACTGCAACTCGGTGTGACCAAAAGGTTCTAATCGGTTGCACCGATATTGAAAACCTGGATCAACTAAGTGATCTCGGTAGGACCAAAAAGGATGAATCGCTCAGACCGAAATACACAAAGAGGTTTTGGAAGTTTAAGTCTATGACGAATTGGGAACTCCGAGTGCTCCTCACACAGAGTGGTTCGAATATGACTTGTTCAAACTTTGTGATGTAGCATGAATAGAGTTTGAGACGAGAAAAGAATAGATAGCTAGAGGGAGTTCTTAGGCATTCTTGTCCATCCATTTGGCAAAAGAGAAAAAGCCATACAATCAAAGCAACAAATGGATGTCCTCGAATGAGAAAAATATGCATTCAACATGCTCACACAATAATATGGCAAAAGAAATATGTGACAAAGCATGCACAAACACTCTAGCATCTATCAAGCAATTGGCGATGACTAGGTCATCTATATATGAGTATATTGACTTAGGAGTCAAATGAGAACTTTTGATCATAGGTCATACTCATCGTTTAAGCACAAGTTGGGTTACCACTTTTACATAAAGCATTGTTGTGCTCACACCATTAGAGTTTCTTTAGCTCAATTTTAGAGTAAAGCTCCCCCTAGATGTGATATCCCCCCTAAGAGGGATGAACTAACCTTGGGTTTTGTCGATGATGACTTCATGTAGTTAATGAAGATGTGGATGCTCACTGTTGATGTAGATCATTCAGAGCATTCCGTTGGAGTGAGTTGCACTTTCAATACCTACACGGGTTAGTCTCACAAGGAACAAGCACGGATATCCATAGACATAGAGTGATGTATACACAAGATGATGTCCATGAAAGCATTAGCTTACCTTGTCCCTTGTCTTACCAACAAGAGGGTTTGTGACTCCTCGAACTAGTGCAAGATATGGAAGTTGTTTGTAGTTGTCCTCGGCAAAATGATAAGAGTGAAGTATGTTGGCGGAGTCACCCTCAAGAACTCTCTAGTTCTTCTTCTTCAGGATCCACACCATCTTGATGAGAATCCTTGGAGTTGTAGTTGTACTTGATGAAGTAGAACTTGATGTAGTCTTGGGAACCCACTTGACCAAGGCCTTAGATGCTTCTTCAAATGCATCAACTCCTCTTGAAGCTTGTCCTTGCCTTTTTGCTTGTGGTCTTGTGGTGGAAGATCATCTTGAGCTTGTGTTCCTTTGAAAGAAGTAGGATCATACTTCTCTTGTTGAGGAACAAACTTCGTCTTGGCTTATAGATCTTCTTACCACTCAACTCCATTGGCATTGAACTTTTGTTCAAAACCAACACCTTGATTCTTCCGGTGCCTTCCTTGCTTGCGTAAAATTTCCTCAAATTGCTTACTTCCGGCAAGGCTCTTGTAAACACCTTTCTCCATAATTCCCTTCAATAATCTATTTTCTTGCTCAAGTGTAACTTGTCTAAGAGAATCATTGGTGGAATCAAGATAACTACTATAAGAAACATCATTGGGTTTAGCATGACTATTGTTACTACTAGAAGAAGAATCTTTCTTACTCTTGTTGCTAGATTTAACTTGTGGCATGTAAGTAGACAAGAGTAAATGCTTGGCAATGTAAGAAGAACTTTTCTTGCAAAGATCATCATTGATCGCTTTTAAGAACCCATGCTCTTGATCAAGGTCGAGCTTTTCGAAGCATAACTTCTGATGAGTGTTTAAAAGCTCTCGATGATTTTCCAAGGAAGTTTCATGAGCTAACTTAAGAGTGTTTAGCTCTCCTTATCATCTTCATTCGTTTTGTCTTGATTAGCATGATTAATAGCAAGTTCATCATAGTTTTCATAACTAGAGTTGTCAACAACTAAATCATCATCTCCTAGCAAATCATCTTCATCACTATTGAAATCAACATACTCGAGGTGTGTTTCCTTTGGACCTTTAGCCATGAAGCATCTTCCAATTCCTCGGGGACCGGTGTACTCCCTCGGGGACCGGTGTACTCCCTCGGGGACCGGTGTCGTTCTTGGTGGCTGCAACGGTGCCTCCTCCCGCGGCAGGGGACACTCGAGGTGGGGCAGTCCTTGCGCCGAGGGGAGGCGCGCCATGGTCGCCCGGCCTCCTCGGCCGCGCTTCCATTCGACGGAGGTGCTCCCAGAGTTTGTCATGTGGTCGGAGTGGCCGACCGGCACCTGGCTCCAGTTCCCATGCTCCATTGCCGGCGAGCTGCCAACCGCGAGCCCTGGCGGCTTCTGGTTGCAAGTGGGAGGCTACTGCAGCAAGGCCTCGTGGGTCGTGGTGGAGGTTTCCGCCGCGGGCAATGCGGTCCTGGCCCGCGGCTGGCAGACGTTCGCCCACGCGCGTGGCCTGAGCAGGAGGTGCACCCTCCACTTCAAGTACGACGACGTCACGCCCTCTACATGAGGGTGTTTGGGGAGGATGGTCGCCACGCAGGGTGCTGCCTCGAAGACAGCGACGACGACGGTGGGCTCGGCCTTACCAACGGCCGCGACGACGCAGAAGGCAAGCTTGCCCATGGCGATAGTCGTGGCTCATCCAGCGGCGGCGGCTCCTCCTCCAGCGAGAGCACTGGCAGCGGTGGCTACGACCAGCCGCCACGCCGCCGAGCTCACTTTGAGGATGGTGGTGGGTCGTCCCGCCGAGTCCGGGGGCCCTTGGAGCCGACCCTCGTGTGCTGCAGCGGCTATGCGTGCCTCTTTTGTTAATCCTTCCTTTCCCTCCTACATTTAAAAAAACAAGCATGGGGCCCTATGGGGGCATGTGATGGACTATGGTATTTATGCTACTATGTTATGCTTATTGCTCCGATGCGTATGGTAGGATACTTAGCTTGATGCGCTTGCGGTACCTCCCCTCCTTGTGAGGGCGCGTGCGTCCCACTATCTGGTGTGGCCCTTCTTGTTGTCGGCTCGGGAGTCTCTAACCTCAGGGGGTGTCACGAGGCTGCAGAGTCATTAGAAAGCTCTTTTGGGTGTCCTTGTTCTTCTTTGCACGAACCCTCAGGCGTGAGCCTATCGTGGCTCTGTGCACCGCGCCGTAGTACCCGTGGGGCATGGACATCAAGAGGGTGCGCAAATCACGAGCTTGCCCGAGGGCATCTCGCAAGGATAGAAGAAGCCGGAGCTCTGAAGGAGCGGGGCTACGGCGAAGTGTGTTTGCTGTGCGGGCCGAGCCCGTTGCACGCACACACCTGCTTAGCCCCCGTGCGCGAGACGCGCGAGAAGGAGCAACAGGAAACTGCCGCTCCTCCAGAAAATAGACCAAACTGCAAAAGAGAAAACAGAGGGGGAAGTCGGTCAGGCAACTGAAAGCAAGCGAACTCCAAATTCATGAAAAAGGTTTCAAACCAGATACAGAAAGCAAATGAATAGCCACATATGGCACCGAGTTTAGTCTTCTCACCAGTGCGGAGCTAAGTGCTGCCACTAGGACGCGGGAGGGAGCCCCCGAGGTCGGATGGCGGCTCTTTGGAGACTCCAGGGCGTGTACAGCCCCACTCATTATTACGTGAGAGTGTCACGAGCGGAGACCTTCACAGGCACTGGGCCTTGCTTCATGGGTAGAACCTATGGAGGTGCTGGATGTTCTAGGCGTTCTGGATGGGGATCCCGTCCTGTGTCTCCAAGTGCACGGCGCCGGGCCTGGAGATGCGAGCGACCCTAAACGGGCCCTCTCACATGGGTGAGAGCTTATGCAGCCCTTCCCTGGAGAGCACCCGCCGTAGGATGACATCTCCCACCTCGAGCGTCCTGGAGCAGACGCTGCGGCAGTGGTACCCCCGCAGCACCTACTGGTACCTTGTCGCTCGATGAGAGGCTTGACGACAATGTTCCTCCGCCAGCATGAGGTCCATCCCCCGCTCGGCGTCCTGGCGCGCCCCGTCAAACGTCAAGACCCATGCGGAGCGATGCCTGACCTCATGTGGGAGAACCGCTTCAGCTCTGTAGACGAGGAAGAATGGTGTTTTGCCAGTTGGCTTGGTCGCGGTGGTGCTCCGGAACGCCTTGCCCACGAGGGTGCATCATGATGAATGGTGCCCACAGTCTCCACCGTGTATGTCGGCTAGCAGCTCGTGCCCCTGTTCCTTGGAGATGCATTGCAAGGAAACATCGTTCGGCCGTTTTCGGAAAAGCTCGCTGCCTCGAAAAGCTCACCGCCCCGCAGTCTCCACCGTGTATGTCGGTAGCAGCTCGTGCCCCTGTTTCCTGGAGATGCATCGCAAGGAAACATCGTTTGGCTGTTCGACGTCTTCTTCCTTCTCCGGCAGGATTCCCTGAAGCAGGTATGTCTTGAATTCTTCAGTCCAGCACCCCTTCTGAGGCTCGAACGCAAGGAGCAAGCGCGCTCCTGAGGTCGGGCCATAGGCCTGGGGCCCCGAGGTTGGTGCTGGAGGGAGCTCCTCTTGAGGTAGTGCTGGCTCTGCAACAGGAGGGGCTACTCAGGGCTTGAAGAGCCGTTCTTCGAAGACAGCGGGTTCCTGAGGCTGGCGCTTGGATGCCCTCTTGGTGATATCGTTGGCTTCCTTGTTCGTGCCGCGGGGCATGTGCTGCACCTCCAGGCCCAGGAGTTGCTTCTCCGTCTTGCGTACCCCCGCCAGGTATGCCTCCATGTGTTCATCCTTCGGCTCGTACACTTCATTGGAGAAGTTGACGATGAGCTGAGAGTCGCCTTTGATGGTGAGGCGCTTCATGCCCAAAGCGGTTGCGGCCTTGAGGCCAGCGATCAAGCCTTCATACTCCGTGATGTTGTTGGAGACCTTTTCGCCGTATTGGAAGCAGAGTTGCACGGCGTAGTAGAGCTTGTCTTGAGTAGGTGAAACGAGCACGAGTCCAGCCCCCACGCCCTGCCGTGCGAAGGTGCCGTCGAAGTACATGACCCAGTCGTCTGGTGCTTCGACCCCTAGTGAGAGCGTCCGGTCCTTGCCTGCCTCTGGCCCTGGGGCATCGGTCCACTCTACCACAAAGTCGGCAAGCACAGCCCCCTTGATGACCCTGGTGGTGCTGAACTCCAGGTGAAATGCATGTAGCTCGATGTTCCATTCAGCGACTCTACCTGCGGCGTTGGGGCTCCGGAGTACCCTCTCCAGTGGGTAGGACCGAAAGGACCTTGATGGGGTACCCTTGGAAGTAGTGGTGCAGCTTGCGCGAGGCGACAAGGAGTGCGAGCAAGAGCTTTTGCGGCATGGGGTAGCATGCCCGCGCGTCCCGCAGTATCGTGCTGACGAAGTACATGGGTGCTCGAGGAGGGTGGAAGTGTTGGCGGAGTCTGAAGCCTCCTAAGGCTGGAGGACCTCAGGAGTTTGGTTGCCCGTTCAGCGGCATTGTGAGTGCCATCTTGTGGAACCTGGTCATACGTGGGCTCCTATGGTGAAGGTGGCTCCCGACGCCCCATCTTGGTCGACCGGTACCTGCTTCGTCTCGGCCCGGTCTTGAGAGAACAACTGCTTCTTCTTCGTAGGAGCAGCCCCTAGGGCCTCGGGGACCTCTTCTGCCTCAGGCCGCGCGGCAGCCGCATCCTTGAAGGCGATCTTGAGAGCCGCCAATTCTTCTTTGGTCTCCCTGGCCACGTTGAGGACGCCGCTGCTCTCTAGTATCTTCCCGAGGTTGTAGGCGTGGTGATTCGTTGCCATGAACATGGCCAGGGCCGAGTACCCGAGGATGGTGTTGTATGGGAGGCCGATACGGGCGATGTCGAAGTCGATGAGCTCGGTGCGGTAGTTGTCACGGGTACCGAAGGTGATGGGGAGGTGGATCTACCCGAGGGGGCTGGTGGAGCCGTCGACGACCCCAGAGAATGGCTTGCTAGGGCAAAGCTGGCCGTGTGACACGTGGATCAAGGCAAAAGCTTCCACGAGGAGCACATTGAGCCCGGCCCCGCCGTCGACGAGGGTCTTGGTTACCGCCATGTTATAGATGGTGGGGGTGCAAAGCATCAGGAGCGTACCCGCACCCACGGTGGTCACATGGTCTCTCGAGTCGAAGGTGAGGTCGGCCTCCGGTGCCACCCACCCCGGAGGAGTTCCCTGTCGCGCGCATGCGACACCTTCTTGACAAAAGAACTACTTGATATGGCGGTACGAGGGTGGCGCCTGAGAACCACCGAGGAGGGCTGCGATGGCGGTGCCACGAAGTGCTTGCTGAAGAGGCCTCGCAGCTCGTCCTAGGAGGCCACAGAGGACTCCGGCAGATTGAGAAGCTAGGCGCACGGTACACCCGTGAGGGCCATGGGGAGCCAATTAGCCATGACCTGGTCGCCGCAGCCTTCCGCCCAGACGGCCTCCTCATACGCCTAGAGGAAGCTTGTCGGGTCCACCGCGCCGTCGTAGCGAGGTGGCATCTCCGACTTGAACTTGCGCGGACGTACCTGTCGCAAGGCGGGGGCGAAGGCCGGGAGCCCCACAGCGCCTCCGCCCGCTCCTATTGGCCCGGATGTAGGAGCGGCGCTCGCCATGAGGGTGGAACAGGGGAGTGAAGCGGGCGGAGCGGACGGAGAGGCGAAGCTTCAACACACCCCTACCTGGCATGCCAAATTTCAGATTACGGGTTCCGCGGACCCTTGAGAGGTTAGAACACTAGGGTGCGTACGAAGAACTCTCTATGTCTCTCTCTCTCTCTCCCTAGCTCACTCGCTAACGATCCCATGGCCTAGCTCGACGAACCCAAGGAATGAGAGACACAGAGATTTATCCTGGTTCGGGCCACGTTGCGGTGTAATACCCAACTGCAGCTTTGTGGTGGATTGCCTTGAGGGGCTGAGGATTAGCTAATACAGCGGACAAACAACCTCAGGAGGTGAGGTGTTCTTGAGCTCGATGAGCTGGTGAGCTGGTCAAGGTGAAATGGATCCGATCCCTTCTATGGTGGCGGCTAAGTCCTATTTATAGTGGCCTTGGTCCTCTTCCCAAATGTTAGGTGGGAAGGGATCCGACAACGGCCAAATTCAAAGGGAGACAACTAGTACAAGCTATCCTGACAAAAGTAGTCTTCTCCTGCAAAGGCTCTGGTGGTGACGCTGTAGTGGGCTCCGCGATGACCTCCATCCTGCCGTCCTGGCGGTCTTAGTCTTGTTGCACCAATATGGAAACCTTTGCCTGATGCCTCGGAAGCCCGCGCCTGTGCTTGCCTCCTTAGCACCCAAGAGGAAACTAGTACACTGCGCCCGCTGGTGCCCACCTAGCCTTGGTCGTCATGGCTCACATCATGTGAACCTCGCGAGGCGCACCTTGCCTTGATATCTCCGCTCCTCGGGAGCAAGCCTAGTGAGGCCGCCCCCCCAGGGAGGTCTTCGTGTCGTCCGCCTCACAAGGCTTGGCCCCTCGTGAGGGTCTTGAGTTCTTGTTGTCGAACCGGGCCACACTAGGCCGCTGATGGAGCCACGCCGCGGGCCGCAGGCAGGCAAGTCTGGGTACCCTCGGTCCCAGTACGCCGACAGAGGGAGCCTTCCCACAACTGCCGAAGGTGGTGCCAGACTCCGAGGGGGTACGCCCACGCTCTCGGGAGCCACCGCCGGCATCACGGCGTACTTGCGGGGATGGCCGCGGCCCCTCTTGGGCGATGGCGAGCCTAGTCCCTCCTTTGGGGCCTTTCCCTTCTCGGTGGCCAAGAACCTCCTCACTAGTGCCATGGATGCTTTGGCGAGATGGCGGCACGGCGGAGAAGAAGGAGCGAGCAGCAAGACGATGAAGATGGGCTGGGGGCTCTGCCCCCCATTTATAGGCGAAGGAAGGCTAACCGGCGGCATCCCACGCTCCAAGTGGTGATGGCTCGGTACCGGGCGCCAGTCTTTTGTCAGCCTTTATAGTTACCGAGGCGCATGGGGAAGCAGAGACGCCCATGTCCCATCAAGAGCCATGCGTCGACCTGGCCCACAGGCGATTGGGGCCCGCGGCGCTTCGCCCTTGAACTTTGGCTTCACCTCGAACCCAAGTCCGAGCGCGCCTTGGTCCCTGTCGGTGTTCTGGGAACGGGGGTCCCCAGACTTGCCTGCCTGCGGCCCGTGGCGTGGCTGAGCCAGCAGGACGTACGGCCCGTCTTCACCAACAAGGAATCCAAGACCCTCGCGAGGGGCCAAGCCTCGCGAGGCGGATGATGCAAGACCTCCTATGGAGTGGCCTAGCTAGGCAGGCTCACAAGGAGCAGAGATATCAAGGCAAGGCAAACCTCACGAGGCTCTTGTGACGTGAGCCATGACGATCGGCACCAGGTGGGCGCCAGTGCGCGCAGCGTCCTTGTTTCCTCTTTGGTGCGAAGGGGCAAGCGCAGTCGCGGAGTACCGATGCATCAGGGAAAGGTTTCCATTCCGGTGCAACGAGACCAAGACCACGGACTGCAAGACGGAGGTCATCGTGGAGCCCAAAGCAGCGTCACCACCAGAGCTTTGTGCAGGCGAAGACTACTTTTGTCAGGATAGCTCGTACTAGCTGTCCCCCTTCAAATTAGCCCACCATTGTTGGCTCCCTTCTCGCTCGATATTTGGGAAGAGGACCAGGGCCTCTATAAATAGGACTAGCCACCACAGTGGATGGGGCATGAGATGGGATAACCTCATCTTAGCTAGAGGAGATCATCAGAGATCGAGAGACACACCGCAAGCTCTCACCCGCAAGAACACCTCAACCTCAGGAGGTTGTTCTCCCCTTGTATTGTTCATCATCAGCCCAAGAGGCAATCCACCACCACACTGGAGTAGGGTATTACACCACAACGGTGCCCCGAACCAGTATAAACCCCGTGTCTTTCTGTGTTGTGAGCTCTTCGAGTTCGTCTGCAAGATCTTAGTGAGCTAGAGCGTAGATCGGTAGGAGGGGAAGACTTCGCGCGCACCCCAGTGTTCGAACCTTAAGGGTTTACCGGAGCCCCACATCCGACATTTGGCGCGCCGGGTAGGGGTGCGCCGTAGCTTCCTTTCCGTTGCTCCGTCGCTCCGTCGTCCCCATGGCGGACGCTCGCCGTGCTCGAGCTGAGCGTCAGGCTGCTCCCGTCGCCCGCGTCGCTCAGACGGCTCCCGTCGGCAGGCCACCTCGTCGTTCTCCATCCCCCGCCGCCAATGCTGCCACCGGCCTGGTGGAGAACGAGCAGTAGGCATCCTCGCAGCATCCTTCGGTGCGGCAAGATAGCCGCACCACTACTCCATCACTCACCCCTGCCGGTTCTTCGTCTCACGTGCACCGTGCTCCCATGGAGGCACGGGGCGCGCTCATTGCGACAAAGGAGCTCCTGCGTTATATCCCCGTCGAAGACGTCTATGAGGAGTGGCTCGACCGCGTCGCCGAGCTCGTCCATGCCGCAGGGGGCTCTCCGGCGTCGTCCTGTTCTCTGCCACCACCTCAGCCAGCCGAGGGCGACGGGGCTCATGGCGTGCCTCCACCGCCTCGACCCCAAGATGGTGCCTTGGCACCAAGGCGCACGCCTCCGCGATGTGATCCACCGCGCCCGGCGCCCGCGTGTGAAGAAAGGAGCTGCCAAGAAATCCCGCAGCCGTGAGAAGCTACACCGGTGCTCCCCGCGCAACCTCGTCAAGACCGCGCACCGCCTGTAGTGGCGCGGCGTGGACCTCGCCAAGATCAAGCTCCGCCTCCGAAGCGGGCCCTGGCACCCACAGCTGGCTGCCGCGCCTTCACCCCTGGGCTACTAGCGTTGCCTGGCGAGGCAAGTTCAAGCCAGATCTGCCTCCTCGGTACAACGACACCGCCGACCCCATGGAGGTCCTGCAGCTCTATGAGTTGAGCATCGAAGCGGCCAACGGCGACGAAAAAGTCATGGCGAACTGGTTTCCCATGGCTCTCAAGGATGGGGCCCGCTCCTGGCTCTTGAACCTGCAGCACGGCTCGATCTCCTCCTGGGACGAGATGTGCGACCGCTTTGTCGCCAACTTCCAGGGCACTCGTGACCACCCACCGGTCACGGGCAATCTACGCCGCATCAAGCAACAGCCAGGGGAGACCCTCCAGAAGTACATCCAGCACTTCAACAACACCCGCCTCAATATCCCCAAGGTCACGGACGAAGCCATCATCTCCGCATTCTCAAACGGCGTCTGTGACGTCAAGATGAAGGAAGAGCTGGCTATCCATGAAGAGCTTTGCACATCCCAGGAGCTGTTCAACCTGGCAAACAGGTGCGCAAGAGCTGAGGAAGGGCGCCTCTCTATCCTTGAGCTGCCAGCTGCAAGAATGGAGGAGAAGAAGGTCAAGGCCAAAGACGCGAAGTGCAAAGAGGCAGTAGTGCTCGCAGCAGAGCCCAACACCAAGCAAGGCAGATATCAGCCTGAGTCGTCCAAGAACGGCCGTCCATTCTTACGCCTTCCACAACCTGAGCACCCACAACACTAGCGACTGTCAAGAGCTCAGAGCCATTCAGGAAGGACGCTTCGGTCGATGCCCGGAGCGCAACGACCGGGGCTACGGCTATGGAGGAGGACGCAGAGGCGGACGCTGGGACAACCGTGGCCCGCGCCAGGAGTGGCGTGACCGGCCTCGTGAGGACCGCTGGCAGGACCAACCTCGCGAGGGAGCCTGGAGGGACCCGCCTCGTGAGGATCGCCCCCAAGGCTACGCCAGTCTTCCCCCGTTGCCGCCACCAAGAAGGAACGACGACCACCACCAGGACGAGGGGGCTGGGGGCTTCCAGGAGCCGCGTGCGGTCGCTTGCATCTTGGGCGGTGCCCAGGCCCCAGCCTCTCAGCGCATCTTCAAACAGTTCGCTCGCGAGGTGAACACGGCGCTCCCCAAGATCGAGGCCACGTGCCTGCTCAGGTGGTCCCAGTGCGCCATCACCTTCAACTCGTCCGACCAGCTCAAGTGCGCAGCCACCGCTGGCACACTCCCTATGCTGTGCTCCCCAGTCATCAGCAATGTGCAAGTCACCAAGACTCTCATCGACGGCGGCGCAGGGCTCAAAGTCCTGTCTGTCGACACGTTCGACAACCTCCAAGTGCCCTATGAGCAGCTCCAACCAACCAAGCCTTTCTTAGGAGTAACGGACGGTTCCACCACACCGATAGGGCAGGTCCGCCTGCCTGTCTCTTTTCGGGAGCGCAAGAACTATCGCACCAAGCTCATCAACTTCGACGTCGCGCACATTCGCCTGTCGTACAATGCCATCCTCGGGTACCCAGCCCTGGCCAAGTTCATGGCAGTCACTCACCATGGCTACAACGTCCTCAAGACGCTAGGAAGCGGGGGAATCATTACGGTCCCGTGTGAAGAAGGGATGCGGTGTGCTCCCTTGAGCACGCCTTCCAAGTCGCGGCAACCGACGGCCCTGGCAGCAGAAGTGAAGGCCCTTTGGAGACCATCCCCAAGAAGAAGCTGTCGCACCATGCAGGACCCCAAGAAGATGGCGTCGCATCAGGAATCTCGTCAGGAATAGCGCCTTCTCCAGGGGCACCTCCCTTCACCGCATAGGAAAGCGCGCCCAGCGCCCTCCTCCGACAGGGCTCGGGGGCTCTCTCCTGGAGAGCCTCAGACCTTGTCAACCTCATGAGGGAGGCGCTTGGGCACCACTTGGAAGCGTGCTTCACGGCACACCTTCCTTAGGAGAGCACGGGGCGAGGAGTGCCTACCACCCAGGAGTTCATCACTAAGACCACTCAAGAGCTACAAGACGCGAGAGCCATGCGCGGCGACAGCCGCTCACCGAGCGCGGCTCGCCATCCAGGCGAGGGTGTTGAATTGCGCGTCTGCATCGACATCCCAGGGCTCAACATGGCCGCATCTCAGGAACACTTCTGGCCATCACATGTGGGCCGCTGTGAGGGTCCACCACACAGCTACATTCGCATGCCTCTCGGCTTGCCGAGCGTGGCGTCGGCCTATCAGCGCAACATGCGGCAAGTCCTGACAGCTCAGGAGGCCGGGTTCCATGCCTTGCCGGAGGAGATGAGGACGATCCTCAGGGAACCTCCCGAGCCCCCAGAGCCTCCCGAGGCTCAGGGTCCAGGTGGCTCATGAGGGGCCATTTCATCAACGCGTGGCTTCAGCTGCACCAACTCTACTTCCTCTACAGAACCAGGTGACATCTTCCAAGTTCATTTAAGCTGGGAGCGCCCCTCGGGCTGCACTATTCCCGTGCCACGTGGGTCCATCCCTATGGCATGTATCCCTTTTGCTTATGTCTCTAGCTTACCTCGTTGGGGGCGCCCCTCGGGCTGCATCATCCCCACACCGCGCGGGCCTGACCCGGTGGCATGAATCTTCCTGCATTTATCCAAGTCGATCTGCTCTTCATGCTTAACCTGCCAACTGCTTTCACCTGCTCGATCATCGCCTCCCTCGGGGCCTCTACACAGGCACGACGCTGGTGCATGGGTCCGTCCCTGCCACGACTGACAAATCTAAGTGGTCGAGCTCTGGCTTGCGGCACGCGCCGTGCACGTCACCTCACCAGGCCCTTAGTGCCTTCACTTCATCCGGACCAACTAGGGGTAGGCAGGCGGTAGTAACAGCAAACCATGTTTCTTCTTGTGCCTGTCCATAGAGACCCAGCGGGGAGGACAGCAGGCAGCACCGCGAGTTTCCTTTTCTCTCGCGTGATTCGCTTGCACGTTAAAAGGGGGGCTCCTCAGCATCGTGACTCAGGAGCTCTTACTGGCTCTCCAGCCCTCACCCCCTGGCCTTGACCACGGCGTCGTGACCTGGCATACCAGTGGCGGCTGAGCTCACTCGAGGGCCGGGACCTGAGGACGTAGAGCACTAAGGAGAGCTCGGGAGAAGGAAAACTCGTACGGACCAGCCCAGCTATGTCGTGAAAGTTGGCGCGCGGCCCCAACGCAACATTAGGAATCACCGCGAAGTCAGCAAGATAAGTCTCGCCCTCGGTCGGCTAAATATTTGGGCCTAATAGTCGCTCGCACCATGCCGCAACCCCGTTGAGGCCAAGTCGTCCTCCTTTCTTTCCTTACCATGGCCGCTTGGGCGCTAAGGGGGACCTCATGAGCATCGCGCCTCAGGTGCTCTTACTGGACCTCGAGCCGTGCACCTCCTGGCCTTGACCACGGCATCGCGACCTGGCATACCAGCGACAGCTATAGCCGCCTTGGGACCGGGACCCGTCAGCATAGAGCAACAAGCTATCGCGAGGAAAGAAAGGGGAGACCGAGCCTTAACGGGACACGCGTTCATTGAATCTTCATCACAAGGAAAATAAGTACAAAGGCATTGCAGATCCTTACATGCCCCCACGGGGTGATTCATGATTCTTCGCAGGAAACAAAAGCTGATGCTAAGGGGGATCCTATCTATATCCTCCCGTGGAGGACGCCATCATCAACAGTGGGCCACGGGAGGCCGGTGCCAACCCCATCCAGATCAGCGGCGGCGGCGGCCGGACGCCACAGCCCTACTCAAGGCGCGGCGAGAGCTTGGGGGACGTAGCTGTCATCACTCGTCTCCGGAGTCTCGTAGAGCTCAGGAGAGCTGCTGGACTCCCAAGGGCTGCTGCTGCTGGAGTGGTCGCGAGCGGAGCGCGCATCAGCCTCGCGCTCCCCTCCGGCGCAGCACTCCAGGCAGCGGCCCTCGGCGTCGAAGACCTTGAAGAGAAGCGTGGTGGCGTCGTCGTACTCGAAGTGGATCATGAGGGTGCCCCTCGCGCGACAGACCCGTCCGACCTCGCCCCAGCCGCGAGTCATGAAGATCTTGCCAATGGGGACTGCTTCGATCTTCGCTCTGATCACCGGAGCACCGCAATCGGCATGCTGCAGCCAGAGTTCGAGAGCCCCCCTCAGCGGCATCACGTCGGAGAAGAACCATGGGAAGCGGATCCAGGAGTTCGGAGGCATCGGCGCCCATAGCACCAACTCACGCGAGGAGACCGCGACGTGTACGGCACGCGTCGCCGTGGCGCGGCAACCCCGGCCGCGGCGTGGGTGGCGCTGCTCATCACTTCCTCCTCCCGAGCCCACGGCTTGGGCGTACAGGGGTAGCGGGTACCCCGGTGGAGGTCGCTCACACAAAGGCCTCGCCACCACCTGCATCGCCGATTCGTCATGGAGATGGATCGATCTCTTCTTCGGCGGGAGTAGCTCCGGGGCATCCCGGGGGGCTTTCCCCTTCTCTTCGGCAGAGAACCTTCGGGTAGGCGCCATTGGAGCAAGCAGTAGAGCAAGGAGGAAGAAGCAAGCAAGCGAGGAGGAGATGGGCAACGGGGGCTCCGCCCCCTCCCCATTTATAGCAAGAGAAAGCCAACCGGCGTCTCCCATGATCGCAGGTAATGATGGTTTCCCTTGCATGTCGCAGGGACTTGTCACGTCGTGCAGTCATCGAGGCAGCATGGGGAAGCGGAGACGCCCACGTCCAATAAACTGACACGCGCCAACCGAGGCCGCAGGCTTTTGGGGCCCATGGCGCTTCGAGCTTGACCCTTGGCTTCACCGTGAAGCCAAGCCCACACGCACCTCGGGCCCGGGGGCTACTGTCGGTGTTCTGGGAACAGGGGTCCCCAGAATTGCCTTCCTGCGGCCCGCGGCGTGGCTGAGCCAACAGGCCGTACGACCCGTCTTCACCAACAAGGCATCCAAGACCCTCGTGAGGGGCCAAGCCTCGCGAGGTGGATGACGCAAGACCTCCTCTGGAGTGGCCTAGCTAGGCAGGCTCACGAGGAGCGGAGATATCAAGGCAAGGCAAACCTCATGAGGCTCTCGTGACGTGAGCCATGACGATCGGCACCAGGCGGGCGCCAGCACGCGCAGCGTCCTTGTTTCCTCTTTGGCGCAAAGGGGCAAGCACAGCCGCATAGTACCGATGCATCAGGCAAAGGTTGCCATTCCGGTGCAACGAGACCAAGACCACGGACTGCAAGACGGAGGTCATCGTGGGGCACAAAGCAGCGTCACCACCAGAGCTTTGTGCAGGAGAAGACTACTTTTGTCAGGATAGCTAGTACTAGCTGCCCCCCTTCAAATTAGCCCGCCATTGTTGGCTCCCTTCCCGCTAGATATTTGGGAAGAGGACCAGAGCCTCTATAAATAGGACTAGCCACCATAGTGGATGGGGCATGAGATGGGATAATGTCATCTTAGCTAGAGGAAATCATCAGAGATCGAGAGACACACTGCAAGCTCTCACGCGCAAGAACACCTCAACCTCAGGAGGTTGTTCTCCCATTGTATTGTTCATCATCATCCCAAGAGGCAATCCACCACCACACTGGAGTAGGGGATTACACCACAACGGTGGCCCAAACCAGTATAAACCCCGTGTCTTTCTGTGTTGTGAGTTTGTTGAGTTCGTCCGCAGGATCTTAGTAAGCTAGAGCGTAGATTGGTAGGAGGGAAGACTTCACGCGCACCCTAGTGTTCGAACCTTAAGGGTTCGTCGGAGCCCCACATCCGACAGGCCCGGGAGCTACTCTCGGTGTTCTGGGAACCAGGGTAGCCAGACTTACCTTCCTGCGGCCCCCTGCGTGGCTCCTTTGACGGCTTGGTACGGCCCACCTCTAAGACTATCAAGGCAAGACCCTCGTGAGGACCCCTTGATCTCGCGAGGTGAACGACACCAAGACCTCCCGAGGGAGCGGCCTCCCCAGGCTGCCTCCCGAGGAGCAAAGATTTCTATGCAGGTACCCAACCTCATGAGGTTGCCATGACACAAGGCATGATGACCAAGGCCAGGCGGGCACGAGCAGGCGCAGAGGAGGCAGTTTCCTCTTTGGTGCTAAGGAGGCAAGGACAGGCGTGGGTTCTCGAGGAATCTGGCAAAGTTCTCCATTCCACTGCAACAAGACCAGAACCACTAGCACGGCAGGACGGATGTCATCACCAAGCCCACCACTGCGTCACAACCAGAAGCTTTGCAAGCGAAGACCACCTTTCGTCAGGATAAGATGTACTACTTGTCCCCTTAAAAATTGGCCACTATGGGATCCCTTCCCGCCTATGTTTTGGGGGAAGAGGACCGAGGCCACTATAAGTATAGGTTAGCCACCACCGTAGAAGGGCTTCGACCTCGGTCGACTCGTTCCCTCACCCCTGAACCTCGCGAGGTTGTTCTTCCCTTATACTAGTTTATCCTCAGCCCCTCGTGAGGCCAATCCACCACAAAGTAGGAGTAGGGTCTTACACCGCAAGGTGGCCCGAACCTGGGTAAACAATCATGTTCATCTTCTTCCTTGTTCACATGAATCGAGCTAGGCCATGGGGCGATGGGCTAGTAGGCTGGATAGGTTGAGTTCTTCGCACACGCCCTAGAGTTCGAACCTTTCGGTCTACGGAGCCCTGAATCTGACACCGATAGGTGTGCATGTGAGTTAGAGAGAGAGGTTGGATATATATACCTAGAGCTAGAGAGAATATCCAGATAGATGGGGTGTTGTGTGTGTCTAGTAGGGAAAGGGCAATGGTGTGACATGTGTGTCCAAGGGAGAGAAATGTGTGTCTAGTAGCTTGATAGCATGGGTGTGGGTGGGGAGCGGAATATTGGAAAGAGACATCGAGTGTGTGTGAGAGAGGGGTGTGTGAGAGAGAGAGAGATAGAGAGAGAGAGAGAGAGAGGAAGGTAGGGGGAGAGAGAGTGAACATTTGTGTGTGGAAGCGGCGTATAGATAGGGAGACAAGGTTGATGTTCTTTGAAAGTGGCCTATGTACGGAGACGCAAGGAAAGCGAGTCATCGTGTGTGTGATAGAGACTTCATGAGAGATCTATAATTGATGGTGGGGAGAACAACGTGCGAGATTGAGATCGATGATACGCTTGGGAGCCATGGAAAGAGTCACGACATATATGTATATAGGGAAGGAGCTAGGTCGGGTCTGTGTGTGGGAGAGATAGAAAGAGGAGAGTGGTGCACAAGGAGACAGAGGGTGCTTGTGTGTAGTGGGGGTGGTGAGTGAGGTGTGTATCAATTAATGTGAGAGAGATATAGATAAATGGTGGAGAGTGTGCGAGAAACACATAACTAGGGAGATAGACATTGGGGGCAACATTTTGTGTGTATGGGAAAGATACACTCCTATATAGTGTGTGTGCTTGGGAAAGAGAAATGACGGGAGACCTAGAGAGTGGGGTAAGAGATGTGTGCATGCCTGAGAGACAATGTGATGGATACCTATATTAGGGTCTGGACTTAGAAGAGAGAGAGAGAGAGAGAGGTGTTAATGTGTTCCAATGTTTGTGTCCCGAGGAGAGAAAGGCTTGTGTGTGGGGGGAGTGGGGACGAGGTGGTGGGCTTCAGATAAAGAGTGAGGTGTCTATATCTGAGAGACATATATAAGCGTAATTGAGATATATATGGTCAATAGTGTGTGCACTCATGCTTGATCAATTTGTTTCATAGTTTGGACTATGAGATAGAGATACTTTTGAACATGCATGGTATACTTTGAAGTACTAGAATTACAAACCTAGGATTGGAAATTTGGAATTCGACTCCATTATTAGCTGTTTAATTCATTTATACCGGGGTACATTTCTTAAGATGGGATTTCGTGATTTCAAATTCGCTTATCAGACCTAGAGATATACACATACGTTCATGTTCAAACCTTATAATCATCCACTTTATTCAAACACATACACAATTTTGTTTTTATCATCAGATTTAGGATAAACACATTTGATATTTCATTTGAATTGGAGCATATGATGGTATTTGCTTCCACTAGCTCCATGATCCATATTTGAATTGAATGGACAAGCTATGTTTCGAGTTGATTTCTAAAACTTGCACTTTTTTGCGTGCACAACGAATTAATTCTTGGCCATGATATCATTGTCGGCCGTACAAGAGTAGAACACTTGATTTCAGCCGTCAAAAGCTTTCAAACTTCCCGTTCACATCGAAATATCTCGTGCCCGAAAGTTTAGCCCTATGATATTCCTGTTTTACCCCTGCCACATGAACGGAAAAGGACTACTTTGGTAACTCCATTGTTTCCCCCTCTTTGTCCCCAACATTCTTCCCCAGAACCCCTCCCCACCTCCTGCCCAACCCCCAAGCCGCCGAATCTAGTCCTCCACCGCAACAGTGGACCTCACACCCTGTCGGATCTACCTTCCACACCTTGGAAACCCAACTGCCAAATCACCACTGCACCGAAGCCGCTTCAGCGACTGGCTTGTCCACCGCTCTAGATCTCCTTGACCGCCATCATGATCTACCACACCAAATCTGCTTCATTGGTGCCCTCGTCCAACACAGTGTAGGCCCCTCACCGACTCTCTTGTCTGCCACATCGTTGGCCCTTCCTACATGCCCTCGTCGACCGCAATAGATCTGCCTCACTGAAAGCACTATACACCACGACGGATGTGCACCAACGCCTTCGTCCACTGCACATGACCCGCTCCATGGACGCAACTCCACCGGCCCTGCTTTATTGACGCAGCAACCTCATCAGGTTATTTCGATTTGTACTCCTTCAATTTTTCTCTTCTTTATTGTGGAACTATTCAGTTACCACAGACTAGCTTTCTTGTATGTCGACACACGCTGCACACGAGCACCATCTAATATACTTAGCTTTCACGTATGACAATGATGCCCATACGCCACCGAGAATCAGGTACTATTCTCCAACAGCTGGCACCTACGTTCACTTTCTTAGCATAAGCACCGCACCTTCGAATTTCTTCGGGGCATCATTCAATTTTTCATGAGACGTGTTATTCTGCTTGCACCTTTAGGTCCATATGTGTGGCAGTGAACATGCTACATGTGCTAAATTACAAACCAATGCACATTATAGTTACAATGCTTTTGTTTTGTCCTAAGTATTACTGTACTTCCTAGATATCACTGCCAACTATTTTACTTCTTGCATGCAATATTTATGATAATGGTGTTGTTTTGATGCCACCTGTTGGTTATAATTATTGTACTGGACTGCTTCTATGCTCTCTATGCTTAATTACACATCAGCAAACTAGTTTGTGGTTCCGGTGCTTTTGTTTCATATTAACCTACATTTCGGATGCTAGATATTACAACACTTCTCCGAGCCTATGTTCATTACTGTTTTGTGTGTTCTTGATCTTCCCAAGTTGCATGACTAATTTGATGCTTCTATTCATTATGGAGTTGCCAACCCCATCAAGCAAAATACCTTTTCTTTTGGGGCTGGCACCTCGAACAAGCATAAAAATAGAGTGAAGCACATATATTGTCGTGTAAGCACACACCCTTCTTTCATTAGTTTAGATTAACCATTGATGATCAATTCAAATAAGTGCATGTGATTAAAATTAGTTTTACCTAAATAGAGGGGGGGGGCAATAAACTACAATGACTAGATTTGCATCCACGGGATACTGATGATATCTTCAAAGAACATTGCAATAGCAGTGAGGCTTCACATCAACATATGGTAAGCCAGTGTGTTTTGGTACATGTGAAATGTAATGCGTGCGGGCTGCTTTCTTGGCTTGTGCCCTCAACCTGTAATCCTACAGAATTACAAATAGTTATTGTCTACTTTGTTGTATTGCTTGCTTAGAATGCTTATTTGTTACTTGTTAGGCTATACCTGAGTTGGCCAATGTGTCAGCAGTGCTTGCTGTACTATCGTAAAGAAATGCATGCCTAATTCATTTGACTCCTTAACTTTTCCTATGAACTTCATCACAAGACTGTCTTTGTAGTTTATATGAGGCCACACTGTTTAAGTGCTTTCTCAGATTATTTCAACTGCTAATATGCCTGGGAAACTGAAATATAGCAGTGGTACACTGCCTTTCATCTTACCATTTTAATTTGTTTTCGGCTAATGTGACTTCGAAGCATTTAAATATAGATTGCCATGTGCGGCAATAATTCATATGTCATTTACCATGTAAGCTTACTGCCTGGATCATGCGATAACTATCTCTTACTTACGTCCAGTGGAAACCTTTCATGATGTAGTTCACACTAGGACACAATGTACAACCCCATAATCTATTTGTGGAAGCAGTGCGCCATCCATGTTACCAGATGGTAGCAGTTCAGAGGCTACACCGTTGCAGAGTAGCACAAATATTATAGATTTTGAGGCTCTACTAGGGGTAGAAAGAGATGGTGTGGCTGCCATGAATGAGGTAATCTTGATCATGAGGCTACAAACTATGCAATTAGCTGCACACGTTATGCAAGCAAACCAAGAATTGTAGGAAGTAAGAATGTTGCCTTTGAAGACGGAGGAGGTCCTGCTGTTTCTGCTATCTGAAGCCCAGGGTAATCCTAGTTCTTATTTAGATAGAAGCTGAAATTGTCATTAGATTAGTAGACTTGCATGTTGTGTCATGTCTGTGAATGGATTATGTTGTAAGACCCTATATTCATTGTCCATGTGTTGTAATGATCTGATTTTTTAGGCGAGGTAATCCTCAGTACTTGTATGAGTGGACATAAGGTGAACTATTTTTTGTGTGAGCAGATTGTATTGGTTGAAATAACTGTTTGACTCAAAGTGTATCCAACCTACTGAATTTTAAGATCATGACATTTCTAAATCATATTCATATATAAAGGTGGAATAAGTCTTTGCTGTGGTTTTGAAGATATAAATAAGAAAACATAGAATGATGTATGGATATTAGTAATCGAATACAAATTGGATTTGAATTTAGTTGCCAGGGCCCAGGGTAAACGTGAATGCTAATTCTCCCAAATTTTGAACTAGGCAGCAGAACACCCACTCTCTTTTGTCAACTGCTCGAATCTAGTGTTTGCGAGATGGACATTAATATCTACCCTTGACACTTCACATCCTATCAGCCCAATTTCTAGTGTTGTTAATAGGGATAGGTTAGTAACTTCAATCAGACGTGACACGACCACCTGTCACCCCATTCAGACACAATGGGCGCCAAACATGGGAGGAAAACACACATTTGTTTCAAACTCATCCAAAAGACCTCTCTCTCTCTCACCCTCCTTTTTCCCATTCATACACGTGGGCGGCAAAAAAACTCTCCTCGGCAGAAATCAATGTTGACAAATATTTTAAATAGGCGCAGGTGTGTATCTTCACTCACATGTGACACAACCACCCTACCTGTTAGCCTTGTTCATACACCATGGGCGCCAACTGTGGGCGGAAAAACACCCTCTCCTTTCCCGAAATCGCTCTCGGCAAATATTGGGGAGATGCGAGATTACCGTCCTACCCAACTGATGAGATGTCCCAAATTTTAAACGGGGGCTAAGTTTGTAACTTTCCCACATTTCGGACAAGCGCGTCCCAAAGTTTGAGATCCTCTCCTCCTCCCCCGCCCCCTCCATTTCCTCATTCATACACCACCAGCACCAAAATACCCTCCCCACACCGGCCAGCCTCCTCCATCCGCCACCCCATCCACCACCTTGCCGGAGCCGCTACCCCTACCCTGTCGTCCACTTCAAGAGATGGACGTCTCTCATCCACAACGTTAGACCAGGATCCTTTCATCATGTCCTTATGATTCATCGTCATGGTTGTCCACCTTGATGTGGCCGCTCCTATGACCGCCTCATCCACGATAATAGGACTTATCCCCCGATGTCGTCGTCTTCCGTCTCAAGTCTTCTTCCTCGCCGCCGACAGCCATCGCACCCACAACACCCTCAACATATAGCAGGGGCCTACATGGCGTTCCAAAAGAGGTGGTAATCTTTCATATCTGCTTAAGTTATTGATCTCACCCGGAAAATAGATCGTCACTTTTTACTATACTTTTCTTGTCTATACCAAATCGCAGTGGCTAGTTGAAAGCAAACATTTGTTGTGAAGTAGCCTTTGTCTGGTTTGCACCTTCAGATCCGCCATGGAACAGTCACTATAATCGTAAAGCTTATGGTTTCCCCCTTTATATTCACTACCATCATCCTATGTGCTTCGTGTCATGGTAGCACTGCTCCTCAAGACCTCAACCCATCAAGCGAAACAACATGTCACTCATAATTCCAAAGCTTAGTTGTTGAAATATGAATCTGATATGATGCTGATATTACTAAAATAGAGAACATTTAATTAGCCAGCTAATGTTCCTATATTCCTTTTGAAAAGTATGTGCGCCACATATAGAGAGATAGTAGGGATTTGCATTTCTTTATATGCTCTGGTTCATCATGGGTGGGTAACACACATTGTATTATCTAAAATCTATTTTCTCTTTGTTGTCACGTCCCTCTTTTGTTCTTCTTAATAATTATATTACTTCCTCCATTCCTAAATTGTCTTGGGTGCATGCGTGTGTTGTGGTGGCATGCATTTGTGCCGGGTGTTGTTCATCGTTGCTTTATTTATAAAGCGGGCAAAAGCCTTTTTGGTAAAACATAAGTCTTTTTAGATATTGCAATAAGAACTACATACTGATGTATATAGACATATTTTAGAGTGTACATTCACAGATTTTTCTTTGTATGTAGTCCACATTCAAATCTCTAAAACACTTATATTTAGGAACGAAGGGAGTAGTACAGTATGTTCCTTGTCGTGAAGTGGAGCAGGGACATTTGTAGTCGATAGGTCTATTGGGTCACTTAAGATAAACACTTTCAACTATTCTAGATGGTCTTCCATAATATCCGGGAAATGCTGGGAGCTATGTCGTCTTTGAGAGTCTAGACTGATAGTAATAACATTTTTCCTTCAGTTGACTAGAGCTTCCCCTGTAGGGAGGTGAAGCCTTTCTAGTCGTACCGGTAATACAAGCCCATATGTTCCAGCTAGTTCTACTTTCCTAATTTTACTCGTGATGCTTAGGGTTTTCCCCTTTTATCTACACTACTATGATCGATGTAGGTGCTTTTTGTCATACTAGCAGTAATCCACCCTTCAAGCTAAAAAACACAACACTCATAATTCCAAAGCTTAGTTGTTCATATATGATTGTGATATGATACTGATATTAGTTAACAAAAACATTTAATTGGTCATCTGAAGCTCCCACTTGAGTTTCCAAATCCATGTCGCGGCATGTATAGAGAGGGTAGGAATTGCATTTCCTTCTCACTTGTTGACTGTACTTTTTGTCCATACCAAATCTTAGTTGTTATTTCAAAGCAAACATTGGTTCCTAAGTACCCTTTGCGTGGTTTGCAGCTTCAGATCTTCCATGCCACTGCCACAGTCAACACTATACTCATCATGCTTACAGTTTCCCCCTTTTATGATCACCACGATCAGCCTATGTGATTCGTGTCGTAATAGCACTGCTCCACCCATCAAGCTAAACAAGCTTTGTTGTACAAATTCAAATATGATATGACTCTCATATTAGTAAAACCGAGAAAAGTTTAATTGGTCAGCTAAATGTTCCTACTTTAGTTTCGAAATGCATGTGAGGCATATATGGAGAGACCGGAAGGAATAGTATTTCTCTGTGCGCTCTGGTTCATCATGGGTGGGCAACATACATTGTATAGAAAGACTTGTAATATCTTCAATCTGCTTGCCCTTCTGCTCTTCTTTAACATGATCCTCTTCTCTTCTTCTTTAATAAGTACAATATGTTCCTTGTTGGGAAGAGTAGCACAGAAATTTGTGGTCGACTAGTCAGGTCGAGTTGTTCTTCCTCTGTGTATTTTGAATCTGTCAGGTCAGGTCGAGTTGTTCTTCCTTAGTATATGTTGAAGTTGTCATCTGCAAAGTATCATTACTTCTGGAGATCTCATATTTTGAGTAGTAGGCGACATTATATTAATGCACACACCAAATTATAGCACACATGTCATCTCTTAGAAGAATTGCAGAGATAGCACATAGGGGTTTACAAGGAGACACTATCGGATTAGAATCACTTATCAATTACAAAGATGATCTCACTTATTTTTATGTTTTCATGCACTTCAGGTATTGAACATGATCAAAATGAATATGAGAATGGGCGCACGAGAGGAATATCATGGAACAATCCACTGGCTAACAAACTTGGCATGGTGGAGGATGGCCTATCTTATTTGCCCATCAAGGTGCTTGATCTAACTTGGCAAGGTTGTATTGGTCGCACATATCTTGCACATGACCTCTTGCATTACTTCTACTTTATTATACCACCATCTCCTTAGTTTAAGTATCATATATGAGTATATGCCATGTGTTGGGGATATAACCCCGCGGTGAGACCCGCCCTAATAGGGTCGGGTTAGGCTATTGGCGACTCAACGGTAAGGCCTTAGACTGGCCCAAGAAACCAAGGCGCGAAGCCAGGAGGCAGCTTATGAGGTGGGCCGACTAAAGGCCCAAGACCAGAAGACGGTGCGTGACCCGGAAGTGTTGGCCGCCCAATGGCGACTTGCCCAAGAAGGCAAGGCGACTTGCCCAAGAAGGCAAGGCGACTTAGAGCAAGGGTCGGTTATGAATATAAGCTGGTCCAGACTCTTGTAAGCCCAGGGCCTCGACCTATGTATATAAAGGACAGTCCCTGCGGCAGGTTAAACTCAAGTTATAATTAGTCGATAGCTAGGTCAAGCGAATCCGCTCCCTTGTAATCGATACTCAAGAAATAGCAACAAGAGCAGGAGTAGGATTTTACCTCCACCATGAGGAGCCGAACCTGGGTAAACTCATGTCTCTCGTCCTGTTCAACCCCTTTAGGCTAATCACCATTGCCATGGCCTCGCACCTATGTCCTTTCATGAGGGCATCTGTCGTGACAAAACCACGACAGTTGGCGCCCACCGTGGGGCCAACACACAGTGGTTTCGAGTTCTGAAGGGCTCTTTCCCCGGGATTGAGGGATACATATTGGCATGATGACTAAGAGTCGCCGCGGCAAGCTCTACATCAATGACGTGGGCTGGGGCCCCAAGGCCAACTCAATCGAGTATGGGTACCGGGTCCCTTTGGTGGGATTCATGTTTTCATCAGCAAGATCGACGGATCGAAACCTGAGCCGGACATCTGCACCAACATCGCCGAGCCGGCTCGGCATGCGCGATATGCCCAGGTTCAACCCTGCCGGAGCCGCGTTTTCATCGGTTTTGCGCAAGGTAAGGAGCCTGTGGAAGATTTTGCATCTGGGGGGAGACTCTCATCTACTCAGGTGATGAGTCCTCGACGGGAGAGACAAATTCGATCTATTAGCTTCAAGACGGCGGGCCTGGGGGTATTCCGATGGTGACAATATTCTAGACCCCTATGAACCATCATGCAGGGCTGCTATCTTCATGGCTGGCACAAGGTCGACTCTCAATTCTTCAATGGTGACAGGAACAACCTCTGACCCGGCCATGGCAAGGGTTGGTGGATTCGGGTCAGGAAGGTCACCTGCTCAAGTACTATTGGATCTCATGGATACCTTGACAGCTTTGTTGGCAACCGAAGTCACTGCGGCAAATCAGGCAGAGCGCAACGCAGAGGTTGCAAGGATTTGTGCAGAGATAATTAAGGCCCAAGAGGATATCCTAGCCGAAAACAACCAGGCCACTACACTAAAGGCTCAGATTGATGCAAAGGCAGAGCACGTCAGGACGGAAGCTTGGCATTTAATTCTGGATCAGAACGCTTCCAATGCAGTTCTTCGTAGGAGGCATCAAACCTATCTACCTTTGCATTATGAGCCCATGAATCTATTTAACACACCGGGGGAAGGTCCAAGCACTCCAGATGCAAGGGTGAATCCTCAGTTAAACCCAGATGTGCAAGGAAATCAGGCGGCGGCTCAACCTCGCCAGCCTGAGCCGGCACAGAGGGAGGAGCGAGTGCCTAACCCGCCCCCAATCAAACACCGCCTCAACGGGTTCTGATGCTCCCTAGGCACTTTTCTAACCCATTGGATAACATGTTAATAGAGGCGACCCGACTAGCGAAGAATCTGATCACCGGTGAGTCACCAGTCGCGGTTGAGACTCAGAATGTAGTTGAGCTCTTACAGACGGCTGTTGCGCAGCAAGCATCTTATTCCTACAGACATGATCGTGTGCACTCGACTCCCCGTCCGAGTCATAGTTACAGCCGGCACATTGAGGAGCCCGTAGTCTCCAGTAGTGAACGACAACATAACCCGCCTTGTGATGATAACCCACCCCTAACCCAATGGTCAATGCTCAGGCGATCGTGGATGAAGCCAGAGCTCGCCGTGAGGCAGAAGCGGCTTATCAGCAGGGGGCTTATCAGCACCCTTCGATTACCCCTTCAACCTTAGTAGGGGATTGGACGATCTCCAGGATGATTGGAGTGATGTGTTTAGTACCAGCTTTGCATAATGAATGTTTGCCTAAGGAATTCAAGGGTCCTTGCAACATGCCCAATTACATAGCTAATCTCCCTCCTGAAGGTTGGATTGAGAGTTATGAGTTAGCCATCACTACAGGAATCAGGAACTTTGCCGTCTGCCATGGCTGACGGCAAAGGCATGCCTAGCGGATTGCAAAGGCCTTTGGCGTCAGCCAGCAGACGGCAACACATCCAGCTGAAAAGACTACGGCAAAGGGCTCTTTGTCGTCTGCTGGCGGACGACAAAGATGCAAAGGCCTTTGCTGTCTGCCAGCGGACGGCAAAGGGCCTGGACGGGACACGTGCCAGCTTAGGTTCGTTAAGGAGTTAACGGCATGCTTTGCCGTCCGCTGGCAGACGGCAAAGACCTTTGCATATTTTCTGTCTACCAGTAGACGGGAAAGTGCCCAAATAGGCCAGACCCCAGGTGCCCCAAGTAGCTGACACGTGTCTTGTTATCCCGTCCACTGGCAGACGACAAAGCAACCATATGGGCCAGCTCATTACCCCCATTGCATAGGTAGCTTCCACGTGGCAGCTTTGCCATCTGCTGGCTAATGGCAAAGCTCTTCGTTGTCTTCTAGCAGACAGCAAAGAGCCTGTATAGCCCCTGTTTTTTCTGTTTTTCTTAAATTCATTCAATTTCGCACACGAATAGTAACACTATATATGGGTCGCGCTATTCGTCACCCTGGTTGAGAAATAGTTACTCTTCACCCCCCTCTATTTTACCATCAATGCACCATAATTTTACATTCCGTAAGTTTTGTCTTATTTCCGACGTAAAAAGAGACCGTAAGAAAATATATAATCGCTGTAAAATATATTTTATGTTATGTAAAATTACAAACGTAAAAACATAGTCTAAAATACACATAAACTACAAATTTTCTTGTCTTATGACCTATATTTTTATTTTCTTATGTCAAATTTTACGTAGTGAATCAATAGGAATGTAACTATTTGAATTCTAAACGTAATTTAATTATGAAATGATCGTAAGATTACCTCGGGTGAAGAATAACTTATTCTGCACCCTGGATGATGAATAGTAACACTATATATATATAGTAGCACTATTCTGATCCTGGGATCAGAATAGTTATTCGGATCACGGTCGGCCCTATATAGGCGCGTGGAGGTCTTCCCGAACTCCTGATCCGGTAGGAAAAGAAAAAACAACTTCCTGGCATCCTCGACCTCCCACCCCGCGCTGCCCCACCCATCGAAAGCGCCCCCACCAGAGGCTCAGCCCGCATCGGCGCCCCTGCGACTCCGGGAGCCGCCGCCCCTGCAAACCCGGGTGCCGCCGCACTCGGCAACCTCGCGAGTCGCCGTCCCCTGCGATCTTGGGCACCGCCGCCCTCCCGGCACCGGCACCTCCTCTCCGGCATGCCTCCCGCCGCCACCCCCTGTCCACGGCACCTCCTCTCCGACCCGCCTCCCGCCGCCACCCTCCATCCCCAGCACCTCCTCTCCGGCATGCCTCCCGCCGCCACCCCCTGTCAACGGCACCTCCTCTCCGGCCCGCCTCCCGCCGCCACCCCATCCCCAGCACCCCTCTACTGTAGGGGTTGGAAATATGCCCCTGGTGTCCGCAGGCCCAACCAGTTCCTTTGTGTGCTTTGCCGCTACCACATCCCAGGGTGGGTCACGTTGCCTGGTGAGGCTCGGGTTGCACATCTAGCATTGAGCTGGGAGCTGTACGTGGCTTCCATGGCCCCGCCGGAGGAGAGGGTCGACGGTGTATTATGCGAGACGATAGCCGACATTGTAAGGCGGCAGTTTTGGGTAATTTCTCCTTTACAGGATTAAAAATCAACAGTACCTAGTGATTGTACTAATTAGTGTTATATTTGTTTGGTTGCAGACCTTCTACATGTGTCTTGAGGAACATGAGGCGGACATGGCTATGGTTATCGAAGCCGAGTACAAGTGCCTACTTCAGAACTTACGGCACGAGGCTAGGTTGCAGGCTGTTCCAGACTACTATGCCTCGACTAACATTAAGAGGGCCAAGAAGAAGTGTCACGGCAAGTATCTGAGTAAGGAGAAGTACATGAAGGTAATTACCTATTCTTAAGGCCTTGTACTTAGTTTCCTTGATTTGATTCGTAGGCGTAGAGCTAAAATTTCTCTTTGTCTAACTTAGGTGCCCCCGAGATGGTGTGGTGCCCCCGAGATGGTGTGCGGATAGGATGAACTGTTGGGAGGTATTGCTGGATGAGTGGTGCTCTCCCCAATGGCTAGGCTTCCACAACAAGGACAGGGATAAGCGTTCCCAAATGCAAGGTGTGCCACACGATCAAGGGAGCTCCAACCTGTTTGAGTACGGGGATCACTGGGTATGTGGTTTGCTTCATGATTCATGCAATTTCATTTTTCATGCTAGCTTGAGCCCTTAACTAATATTTTGTTCCTCTCTTTTAGGCAAAACACAACAAGAAGGACGTGCCACCACTATACGACCTCTATGCCATGGCCCATACTGCCCCGTACAAGAAGGCCAAGGCATTCTCTGAGGATGGCCTCGATCATCCAGAGAGCTTCACCAACATCTCCTCCCACAACAAGCTCGTGAGGTACATAGACGTTGGGAAGACGAGGAAAGGGGAGGACTTCAACCCGAGCCAGGGTCCTTTTGATCCAGAGATCGTGATGCTATCTAGCGACGGGAGGTACCATGGCTCGGTAGCCATTGGGGATGGACTCATAGGTTGTCCTCGAACTCTATGGGAGATAAAGAAGCGCTAGACGAGCTCCGATCCTGAGATATCGCCTCGTCCACGGCCAATGGAGCTCGCCATCGAGGCTAGGGCCCAGTAGCTTATGGCGGAGGCAAACAGGCAGGCTGAGCAGAGGGAGAGGGGGTTGTGGGAGTGGACGGCTAGTCTGTCAGAGGCCAAGAGGAACCGGAATGACGCGTCTCACCAGGCCCTATACGAGCTCCTTGTGGTAAGTTTCTCCTACATATTAGCCAAATCATGCATGTAATGTTCGTTTTGTTACTAACTAATATGACTAACTCGTGAAAACAAAATGTGCAGTCCGTGTGCGAGAAAAACGGTAAGACCCCTCCGCCGATGCCCCAGATTGGTATAGTGGACACGGTGAGTTTCATTTGAATGCTCATTAGTTACTAGTATTCACATTTCAGTTGCATCATGCTAACGAGACATTTCTAATGATCTTTCGTGCAGCATGCCTCCGGACAAGCATCGACTGATCCTTCTCCGTCTCGCACTGGTGCAACCCCAGCCGGTCCTTCTCTGTCTGGCACTGGCGCAAACCCGGCCGGTCCTTCACCTCCGTGATGATTGTAAGTTTTCCCAAGTGTTTTCTTAACAAATGCATACTTAGCTTAAGAAATGACCTACTTAGCTCCAAAATGACCTATAATTAGCTTATTTTCCTCGAAAATGACATAATAAGCTTATGTAGCTCCAAAATGACATATTTTACCTAGGATATCTATAAAATGACCTATACTTAGCATTTTTTCCTCCAAAATGACTTGATATGCTTAGTTAGCTAAAAATGGCATAACTACCTAGGATAGCTCAATACTGATCTATACTTAGCTTAGCTAGGTCATTTATGACATAATTAGTTCACTTGGGTAAAAAAATGGCATAATAACCTAGGTTTAGTTCCAAAATGACCTATACTTAGCATATTTTCCTCGAAAATGACATAATAACCTTACTTAGCTCCAAACTGACATACTTTAGGATAGCTATACAATGACAAATACTAAGCATTTTTTCCTCCAAAATGACTTTATATGCTTAGTTAGCTAAACAATGGCATAACTACCTAGGATAGCTCAATAATGATCTATACTTAGCTTAGCTAGTTCATTTATGACATAATTAGCTCACTTGGGTAAAAAGTGGCATAATAACCTAGGTTTAGCTCCAAAATGACCTATACTTAGCTTATTTTCCTCGAAAATGACATAATAACCTTACTTAGCTCCAAACTGACATACTTTACCTAGGATAGCTATAAAATGACCAATACTTAGCATTTTTTTCCTCCAAAATGACCAAATATGCTTAGTTAGCTCCAAAATGGCATAACTACCTAGGTTAGCTCAAAAGACCTATACATAACTTCTTCAGTTCATTTATGACATACTGAGCATACTTAGGTAAAAAATGGCATGATAACCTTGGTTTAGCTCCAAAATGACATAGACTTAGCTTATTTTCCTCCTAAATGATAAAATAACCTTACTAAGCTCCAAAATGACCTATTTACCTAGCTTAGCCCTAAAATGACCTACACTTAGCATTTTTACCTAGCTTAGCTAAAAAATGGCGTTTTTACCTACCTTAGTTAGAAGAAGAAGAATAAGAAGATAAAGAATAGGAGAGGAGAAAAAGAAAGAGAAGAAAAATTCTTATTTTTCTTTTTCTTCTTCTTCTTCTTCTTCTTCTTCTTCTAGCTAGTCTTCTTCTTTCCCAATTTGCATATTTGCTTTAGATGAGGGGCTTGTGTTCATGGAGTCTACTATTCTCCTTGTGCTTCTTTTTGTTTTGATTTTGTATGATGAACTTTGTTGGAGAAAACTTGTTGTTGGATATGTGTTGTTGCAAACTTGTTGTTGGATATGTGTTGTTGCAAAAAATTTGTTGGATATGTGTTGCTATGCTTGTGTGTGTGTATATATATATAGTGACACTATTCTAATCCCGGGATCAGAATAATTATTTGGATCACAGGGCCGTATATAGGTAGCGATGGGATGTTTCCTGATATCCTCCCGAACTTGCGGAGAGAAAAAAGGCCACACCCACATCCACTCGTCGACCACCTCCTCCCCGATCCCCAACCTGCCCTTCCCCGATCCAGCGCCATGGAGCGCTCGCTCCTCTCCACAACTACTGGTGGCCCCTGGTGCCGGCGCACCTCCCGTCACCGGCCACCCCGGCCCTATCGCCGCCGCCGCCCATCCCAACAGGCCTTCCGTCACCGGCCGCTCAGCCCCATCGCCACCCTGACCCCGGCGCACCTCTCGCCGCCGGCCGCTCAGCCCCGTCGCCGGCCCCAACCCCAATGCGCCTCCCACAGCCGGCCGCTCGGCCCCATTGCCGCCCCGACCCCAGTGCGCCTCCCACAGCCGGCCGGTCAGTCCCATCACCGCCCCTGACCCCAACGCGGCTCCCTTCGCCGGCTGCTAAGTCCAGGCACGCCTTCCGCCACCGACCCACCCGGCCCGACGCACCCCAAGCCACTGGACCTCCACCGGCCACCGCAACCGACGACCGCCGTCGGGCCTGCAGCAGTTGCCCGAGCTAACGGACATCCTCACCCTGCAACCCCCGCCATCCTCCTCTCCAAGCGTCAGCCGCTGCCTGCCTCCCGTACGACACTGCTTCCTGAACTTCCTACTGCATGCCAGTTTCCTTCATCGAGACTCCTCCTGTCGATGGTGAGCATCCTTCTCCCATGCCTATACCGACTGAAAAGCTTGCTACCTTAAATTGCTCCGTTCAATTATCCTCTCAACTTTTAATTACTTATGGTGCTTTCGGCCGTAATTAGTCATTTTTTTATTCGATGTATTTTCCAGTAGGAAACATATTTACTTTTTACATTTAAATGTTTACATGCTCATTCATATGCTCAAATATGCCACTGCCTTGGAGTATTTCTTATTAAACCCATATTGATTCAGTTCAGAAATCTCTTATATCATGCTACACTAAAGCATTTTTGTCTTGAAAAGTATGCCTCCAACTGCTTTTGTTTATATGCCACAAAAGGAAATTAGTATGGCTGCACATGGTTGACTATTCTTGACCATTTTCTACAGTAATTAGCATTGCTGCAGTTCACCGTGTTGATTTCAACAGGCCAAATTGATTAATGCTAGTGCAACTCATCTTCCAGTGTCATGGATAGTTGGCGTGCATGTGCACACATCTTGAAAACATCTTACTTTCTGGTTGATATGACGCCACTACCTAATCAGTTGATTATTAGGTGTATCATCATTTCTGGAAAAAAATCAGCGGATGGATAGGCTCGATGTGTGTGTTAAGCCGTCATCACACACACTCAAACGTCGACAGCATGTACAACACCATCGGTGAGCTGAAGCACATCGTAGTCGTGGATATTTACCAAGGCAAGGTGATTAGGAGCTCTCTGCTTCCAAACCAATACCATTCGCTTGTACCATGTGATCACCTTCTTGTTATGTTTCAGTTTTGCAAATATCTTGGAGATTTTGTGTTGTTGTGGATATATCGAGCACCTTCTTGTTATGCTTCATTTATTATTTTCACACATAATTTTGATTCTAGATTAGTACAAATGGCACACTCTCTTGTTTTGAAATAATGTTTGTGCACACATGAACTAAATCATAGAATAACATGTATACATTATTTTGAAAATCATGTATGTTTATGGCATTTCAAACATGTTGTGGCTGGAGCCTTCCGTATTTGGGTTAGTAGCAGTAGCCCCCTACTATTTGGTGCTTTTTTCTCTCATTTATGATCAAAAGTTTGTGTCGCCAGGATCCTCCGTGCCGCTCTGCTGCTCGCTACCCACATGAACAACAGGAGGAAGAAGTTCACCACATGGCAGGGGAGAAGGTCACAATGAGGTGCAAGGGACTGGTGTGCCGCCATTCGGAAAGATGGTCTGAGTTCAGGAAGATGGTCGTCTTTCGTGAGAATCAGTGTTGCTGCGATGCAGTGTTGCTTCTTGTGAGGCCACTTCCAGCCAATGTCCTCCTCTGTCGGGGCATCCTACTCTTCCTCGATGTTAAACTTCTCTGTCCATCCAGCAAAACAATCTCTCTTCTATAGTTATTGTGCATCTACTACAGAAAAATGGATTGGCCGTAGAAGTTCCGAAATAGTTGTAAAGGAACAACTATAGCTCTCTATGCACATGTTGTGTTTGGAGAGGCATGGTTTTCATTTTGATTTTGTGCTGGATATACGAGGTGTATGATGAAGGTCAAACAGTGAAATGAAGTCAATTTGAACATGTGAAATTCAGTGAGGCATAAGAAGGGAATCTGGCCGTTAGTTTATTTGGCCCCCATTTGTACATCATGTTGTCTACTTTCTTGTTTTGTACTTTTTCCTGAAGTTTAACAGTATGAGTTGATACAAAAAAATTGTGTTTTTAGTATGTTGGTTTCGATTAATAAAACTACAAAATACAGGGAAGCCCCGAGATTTTACCGTTATTAAAATACTCAAATGTCCCTTAGTATTGAAGAATCAACCATGAAGTTCAAATTGAAAAAAAGATTAAGAAATAAAACCAGGAAGTCCATATTAAAAAGATGGAGAAGTTCGATGATTATAGAAAACTCAGATTTTGTTCGTTATTAAAGAATGGAAACAAGAAGTTCAAAAATAAAATAACAAGAAGATCAACTTTTAAAAATAGAGCGCTTCAAAATTTCATTAAAAAATATTAAGAATAAAACCAGGAAGTCCAAATTAAAAAGATGGAGAAGTTCGATGATTATAGAAAACTCAGATTTTCCTCGTTATTAAATAATGGAAGCAAGAAGTTCAATAATTAAATAACAAGAAGTTCAACTTTTAAAAATAGAGCGCTTCAAAATTTCATATAAAAAATTAAGAAATAAAACTAGGAAGTCCAAATTACAAACATGGAGAAGTTCGATGATTATAGAAAACTCAGCTTTTCCTCGTTATTAAAGAATGGAAACAAAAAGTTCAACTTTTAAAAATAGAGCTCTTCAAAATTTCATAAAAAAGATTAAAAAATAAAACCAGGAAGTCCATATTAAAAAGATGCAGAAGTTCGATGATTATAGAAAACTCAAATTTCCCTCGTTATGAAACAATGGAAGCAAGAAGTTCAAAAATAAAATAACAAGAAGTTCAACTTTAAAAAATGGAGCGCTTCAAAATTCACAAAAAAAGGATTAAGAAATTCAGATTAATATTTATAAAAAACTTAGATATTTTCACGTAACCGAGAGAAGTTCAGGTTGATAAACTACCAGAAGTTCACGTTCTACATGGTGTGCATTTTGTATTAAAAAGGAATAAAAGTGCAAAGGCTAAATTTGTTGTCGTTATAAATTCAAGTACTCCATTGGAGAAAGTTAAAAAAATTATTGTGAGAGAGGTTTGTACAACAAGAATATCATTTGTGTAACACTGACGAATGGATGAGAAAATTACAAACGAAAATACGTCACAGAATTCCAACGTGAAAACAGTATGAAGTTCAACTACTACGCTGAATGAATTTCAGATGAAAAACTTTTAAAATCATCACAAGTATGAAAAAACGATCAACACGGGAAAGTTATGTGCTTACAGCAGCTTTCCACTAGTATATCACTTGCTCAATTCCGGTGTGTGGATGGAGTTGCGAGCAGTGGATGGAGACCTACGAGCAAAAAAATCACGTGAAAAACAGAGTGAAGTTCAGGTACACGCGTCGAGAAGTTCAGGTTCTTCACGCGGTGCATTTTCGAAGAATCTGTTTCACAATAAAGGCAGAACGCATGATCCCGCCATTTTCGAAATTACTTGAAAATGGCTAGGAATCAAAGAAAACCATCAACATGAAAAAGTTTCGCATTTTCCGTAGCTTTTCAGTGGTATATAATTTGCCCCATTCTGATAAAGTTTGTAGAAATTACGGCGAAGATACGTTTTTTGCCATTTTCGAAACCTACTTAAAACCGTAAAGAATTGGGAGAAACAATACATACCAAAAAGTTTCGCATTTGTTCAAGCTTTCCAAGGCCATATCATTTGCTGCATTTAGACAAACGATTAAAAAATTAGCTTGAAAATACAAACTCGGTAGGACTTGGACCATTTTCTAAATTAGTCTTAATCCATTCAAAAATAGAAAAAAAACTTTCAAGATGAAAAAGTAGCGCATTTTCATAAGCTTTCCAACGCCGTATCATATACCTCCATTGGATTAGCCGTTTAGAAATGACATCGGAAAAACAAACTTAGCTGTTCGGTTTACGAAATTTTACGTTTTTTCAAATTACTCTTTAACCATAGGGAATTAGAGAAAACTTTCAACATGTGGAAGGAGCGGTTTGCAGCAGCTTTCCAACGCCATATTATATGCCTCATTCCAATAAATGGTTTAGAAATTCGATCGAAAATACGATTCACGTTTTTTGTGCGAAGAAAAAATGGTTTTCAAAACTGCTCTTAAACCACTTATATTTTGCCAAAAATTTAAGTTGGGTCATGATATTGGTGTCCATAGCTTTCCAACGGTATATCGCAAGCCCCATTTGGGCAATGTTGGCGGAAGTTCAACCTAGTTCACACGGAAGTTCAACGTACTATACATAAACACTATTCTGATCATGGGATCAGAATGATATTCTGATCACAACCTGACCTGCCCAGCTAGTAGTACGTTGAACTTTCGTGTGAACTAGGTTGAACTTCCGCCAACATTGCCCAAATGGGGCTTGCGATATACCGTTGGAAAGCTACGGACACCAATATCATGACCCAACTTAAATTTTTGGCAAAATATAAGCAGTTTAAGAGCAGTTTTGAAAACCGTTTTTTCTTCGCACAAAAAACGTGAATCGTATTTTCGATCGCATTTCTAAATCGTTTCTCGGAATGAGGCATATAATATGGCGTTGGAAAGCTGCTGCAAAATCGCTCCTTTCACATGTTGAAAGTTTTTCTAATTCCGTATGGTTAAAGAGTAATTTGAAAAAAAACGTAAAATTTTGTGAACCGAATAGCTGAGTTTGTTTTTTCGATGTCATTTCTAAACGGCTAATCCAATGGAGTCATATGATATGGCGTTGGAAAGCTTATGAAAATGCGCTACTTTTTCATCTTGAAAGTTTTTTCTAATTTTGAATGGTTTAAGAGTAATTTAGAAAATTGTCCAAGTCCTATCGAGTTCGTATTTTCGAGCTAATTTTTTAATCGTGCGTCCGAATGCAGCAAATGATATAGCGTTGGAAAGCCTGAACAAATGCGAAACTTTTTGATATGTATTGTTTCTCCCAATTCTTTACAGTTTTAAGTTAGTTTCGAAAATGGCAAAAATCAATATTTTCGCCATAATTTCTACAAACTTTATTGGAATTGGGCAAATAATATACCGTTGAAAAGCTACGGAAAATGCGAAACTTTTTCATGTTGATGGTTTTCTATGATTCCTAGCCGTTTTCAAGTAATTCTGAAAATGGCGGGATCATTCGTTCTGCCTTTATCGCGAAACAGATTCTTTGAAAATGCACCGCGTGAAGAACCCGAACTTCTCGGTGCGTGTACCTGAACTTCACTCTGTTTTTCATGTGATTTTTTTGCTCCTAGATCTTCAGCCACTGCTCGTAGCTCTCCATCCCACTCACGGGAATTGAGAGGGTGATATACCGATGGAAAGCTGTTGTAAACACGCAACTTTCCCGTGTTGATCATTTTTCATACTCGCGGCGATTTTAAAAGTTTTTCATCTGATATTCATTCAGTGTAGTAGGTGAATTTCCTGGTGTTTTCACGTTGAACTTCTGTGATGTATTTTTCATTTGTAATTTTCTCATCCATTCGTCAAGTGTTACACCAATGGTATTTCGTTTGTATAAACCACTCTCACAATATTTTGTTTAACTTTCTCTAACGAAGGACTTGAACTTATAACAATAAAACTTTTAGTCTTTGCTTTTTTATTCTTTTTTTAATACAAAATGCAAATATCTGAACTTTCTCTGGCAGTTATCAATCTGAACTTTCTCTCGGTTACATGAAAATATTTGAGTTTTTATGAATATTAATCTGAATTTCTTAATCCCTTTTTATGAAATTTTGAAGCGCTCTATTATTAAAAGTTGAACTTCTTTTTATTTAATTTTTGGACTTCTTTTTTCCATTCTTTAATAACGAGGAAAATCTGAGTTTTCTATAATCATCGAACTTCTCCATCTTTTTAATTTGGACTTCCTGGTTTTATTTCTTTAAGTGACGGAAAAATCTTCTAGGTTTATTTTAACAGAGAAAATCTTTTTTCTATAAAATTGTTTGAGATGCTTTTTTTAATGACCTTCTTTTGGGTTTGTAACAAGCAAAGAAAAGCATTGAACTTCTTCGTCATTTTAATTTGAACTTCTTATTTTATTTTTTTAACTTGCATCTTGGTTTTGTACTAAAAATTGAACTTCTCGGTTATTTAAATTCAAACCTCTAGGTTTTATATAACCCCTTTATTATTAAAAAGTTGAACTTGTTTGTATTTTTAATTTGACTTTCTTGGTTGTGTAATAAACATTGAACCTCTATGTTTGTTAAATTTGAACCTCAAATTTTTGGAAACATGGAAAATGCTTTCTTTAAATACTTTTTTGAACTATTAAGTCCTTTAAAACTTTTTTAGTTTTTCCTTATTTTTTTATTTTAACTTCTTCATTTTATTATTTAGTAATGAGAAAACATCTAAGGTTTTTTAACCTTCGAATTTCTCTTTTTTTTACTATGAACTTCTTAGAAAAATATGGTTTTAAATAAGCAAACAATTTTCTAGGTTTTTAAATTTGAACTTCTAGGTTTTTTGACCTTCTCGGTTATTTCAAATTGAACTTCTAGGGTTTTCAAATTTGAACTTCTATGTTTTTTGACCTTCTCGGTTATTTCAAAATTTCTAGGTTTTTTTAAATTCCATTTTAATATACTTTTTTTGAACTGCTATGTTATTTTTAGTTGGCCTTCTCTCTTATTTTTTAGAACGAGGAAAATCTAACTTTTAAAAAATTGGTTATTTTTTATGGACGAGAAAAATACAAATTTTATTTGAAAAGAAACACGAGCAATTTCTTGTGTATCCTATTTTTAGATGACATCTCATTGACATACGAGAAAGTAGTGCCTTAGCTTAGCTTTGTTTTTTTAACAAACGAGAAATTCTTTTGAGCTCTTTTATTGGAATATTTCATTAAACAGATGGAGGGTGTCAAAGTTTGCACACGCATACATAGTTTGAACTCTCTCAAGATCAATATATGAACTTCTATAGTTTCTTTTTTCACTGAAATCTGAGCTGTTGTTTTTTGTTTTCTAACACACGATATGCCACAGCAATATGTTTTTTAAGTTAACACTAACTTTTAAGTGATCGAACTTGTTACATTTTTTATGTTCACTAATAAAACAGGGAGTCGTTCACTGATAAAATATGTAGAGATATGCAAACTAATGAAAACCATATGCCTCACGCATTCCTCTTTTCGTCAGTTAACTCAGTAGTTATCAAGTATTCTTTTTCTTCGTCATTTTAACTTCCTCATGCTTGCGTTCTTGGGCGTGCACATCGCACACAGAAGCGTGGCGGCGGCACACATCACACATAATTCGTTTCTTCACTGGACTTATCTCCATTTTTAATTATAACTTCAGCAATCGGTCGCAAGAGCTCCATCCATAGATGCTTGGGGGCATTGATGACTTTGGATTAGAATCAATTCGATAAAGTTAGGAGAGGAAGAGAGAGAGAAGTAGCACCACATGATAGATAAACAAAATTGTGATGACACACAATCAATAGAATTTGCTGCAGCACCGGCATGGGTGAAAGCAACTTTTTCCCACATGATTCCTTCCACTGTTAGATTCATTGAACTGCTCCAAATCTTCAGCCATTCACAACACAAACAAAATAGGTGGCAGTCTTCCGCGGCCATGGGGAACGACGCCGATGGGTGGAGGTGATTTGGGAGTAGCGGGAGCGGGAGGAAGGCAGGGTGCAGCGGCGGGTGGGATGAAGTGGTGCTCATGGTGGAGTGAGGCGACAACCTCGGCGTTTGTTGACGCGGCGCCGGAGCCCGTCAAGGATCCAGGGGAGGGGATGGTGTAGGGATGCGTGGAGCCGGGAAAGGGAGCACTCGCGTCGCCAGGGCGGAGGACATCGCCGGGATCCGGTCAGATTCGACCAAAAGTTCAGGGCGCGGCTCTCCGGGGGCCCGGGGCTCAGCGCACAAAAGAAGCTAGGTGGCAAGGGGCGGCGACGAGCGGGAGGATCGAGCAGAGCTCACCGGAGGTAGAGAAGGAGAAGAGGAAGGCAGAGGTCAGGAGGAGGTTGGCCGGAGGGGAGGGTGGAACGAGGAGAGCAGCGGAGGTAGGTGGTGGAGGCTTGAGCAGGCCGTGTCGCGCGAATCCCGGCGGTGAGTGGTGCGGGGGTCTGGAACAGCAGGGGAAGTGGAGGAGGCGCGGCGGGGGGTAGGGGCGGGGCGTGGGGATGGCGCGCGCCGGCGGGGTTTCCCGGGGAGGGCGCACGGCGGCGGGGAGATCTGGGGAGTGAGCGCGGCGGCAGTTGACCCGTGATGAGTGGGGAGAGGTTGCGGATGAGCCTGGGCCGGGGTGTGTTTTTATTTTTATCAGGTGCTCGCTCCGGGTTCGGGAGTTCGGGAACAACCCGATCACGGGATCAGAATAATATTCTGATCACAACCTGACCTGCCCCGCTAGTAATACGTTGAACTTCCCTGTGAACTAGGTTGAACTTCCGCCAACATTGCCCAAATGGGGCTTGCGATATACCGTTGGAAAGCTATGGACACCAATATCATGACCCAACTTAAATTTTTGGCAAAATATAAGCGGTTTAAGTGCAGTTTTGAAAACCATTTTTTCTTCACACAAAAAACGTGAATCGTATTTTCGATCGCATTTTTAAACTGTTTATCGGAATGAGGCATATAATATGGCGTTGGAAAGCTGCTGCAAAACCGCTCCTTCCACATGTTGAAAGTTTTCTCTAATTCCCTATGGTTAAAGAGTAATTTGAAAAAACGTAAAATTTCATAAACCGAACAGCTGAGTTCGTTTTTTCGATGTCATTTCTAAACGGCTAATCCAATGGAGACATATGATACGGCGTTGGAAATCTTATGAAAATGCGCTACTTTTTCATCTTGAATGTTTTTTTCTAATTTTGAATGGTTTAAGAGTAAATTAGAAAATGGTTCCAAGTCCTACCGAGTTCATATTTTCAAGCTAATTTTTTAACCGTTCGTCCGAATGCAGCAAATGATATGGCGTTGGAAAGCTTGAACAAATGCGAAACTTTTTGGTATGTATTGTTTCTCCCAATTCTTTATAGTTTTAAGTCAGTTTCGAAAATGGCGAAAATCGTATTTTCGCCGTAATTTCTACAAACTTTATTGGAATGGGGCAAATAATATACCGCTAAAAAGCTATGGAAAATGCGGAACTTTTTCATGTTGATGGTTTTTCTGATTCCTAGCTGTTTTCAAGTAATTTTGAAAACAGCGGGATCATGCGTTCTGCCTTTATCGCGAAACAGATTCTTCGAAAATGCACCGCGTGAAGAACCTGAACTTCTCGGCACGTGTAACTGAACTTCACTCTGTTTTTCATGTGATTTTTTTGCTCGTAGCTCTCCATCCACTGCTCATAGCTTTCCATCCACTCACCGGAATTGAGCAAGTGATATACCGATGGAAAACTGCTGTAAACACGCAACTTTGTCGTGTTGATCGTTTTTTCATACTCGCGACAATTTTAAAAGTTTTTCATCTCAAATTCATTCACTATGGTAGTCGAACTTCGTGCTGTTTTCATGTTGAACTTCTGTGTCGTATTTTTGTTTTTACTTTTCCCATCAATTTCGTCAGTGTTACACAAATGATATTCTCTTTGTACAAACCTCTCTCACAACATATTTTTTAACTTTCTCTGACCGAGGACTTGAACTTACACAAATGATATTCCTGCCGTTTTGAAGTAAATTAGAAAATGATGAGATCATGATTTCTGCCTTCATCGCAAACGGAAACGCACTGTATGAAGTAGTTGAACTTCTGGAGCATGTCTGTTTGAACCTCACTCTGTTTTTGGCGTGCTATTTTTTGCAGTGCGTGAAGTAGTTGAACTTCTCGGGCATGTCTATTTGAACTTCACTCTGTTTCACTTTAATTGTTTTTTTCTTATATGAAATACACACCATGTACTACGTGAACTTCTGGTTACTATCACTTTGAACTTCTCTCTGGTTTGAGATAATTATTTTAAAACACAAAAAACAACATTTTTTTGTATTTTGGACAGGTAAATACACGGTGAACCTCTCTCACAAGAATTTTTTGAACTTTTCCTCGCCGAGCACTTGAACTTCTAGCAACTTTTTTTTTCGTTTATGGGTTGTTTTTAAAAGTGGAAAAATGGTGTTGTGTTTTTTATTTTTTGAACATGTAAATCCTAGGTTTTAATAAACTCCGAACTTCTGTGTTATTTCAATTTGAACTTCACCTTTTTATATTTTGAGTAAAGAATAGTATTCGATTTTTATACGGAAATACAAGGTGAACCTCTCTCACAAGAATTTTTGAACTTCTTCCGACAGAGCACTTGAACTTCTTTCAAAAAACCTTTTAAGCTTTTATTTTTTGCGACATTTTATGCATTTTTTGCTTTTCGGCGAAATGGCCTAGCTGTTCCCTTTTCTCATATGATGATTTTTCTTCTACACGTGGTACACGTGAACTTCGGAATTTTTGAAACAAGAACTTCGCGTGCTATTAATTTCAAGAGTTTTCTGTTTTCATTTTTTGCGTACTTTTTCATGCGTGTTTTGGAAAAACTACCCTGCTTGTAAGAATTTTTTTCGCTTTTGCTTTTCATTTGAACTTCTATGCTTTATGTGTATTGTGTTTGTTTTTGCCAAAAGCTACCTTTTTGTGTGCCATTATTTAAAAAAACGTGAGCTTCTACCCGAATTATAAGTACATTTTTCTCCAAAGCAGATGGGATTCACATAAGGAAGAGTTGCGGAAACAAACAGAACACATTGGACTTGAACACAGAATGAAGAAGATCAACACAGCCGTACTAATTACCGCAAAAAATTGTGGTCTCCATTTTTCTTGACGTACTGGATACTTCCAATACATGACCTTCTAGTTAGGTAATGGGAAACGTCCTAGTTATGTAACAAGTACCAAACCGCTCAATTATTTAAATTTGAACTTCTATGTCTTTTTGAAAAGAGTGAAAATTTATTTTTATAAACTTTTAAAACTGCTTGGTTTACTTAATTTGACCTTCTTGGTATTGTAATAAAGATTCAACATCTCCCTTATTTAAATTTGAACCTCTATGGTTTTTTTAGAAAAGAGGAAAATCCATTTTTTATAAATTTTGAACCATAGTATTTTTTAAAATTTTGAACTTCTTAGTATATTCTTTAGTAATGAGGAATCCATGTTTCATATTAAACATCGAACCACTCCGCTATTTAAATTTGAACTTCTTGGTTTTTTGACCTTCTCTATTATTTTATATTTAAACTTGTAAGTGTTTTCAATTTGACCTTCTTGGTTTTTTAATAAACATTGAACTTCTCAGTTAGATAAATTTCAACCTCTAGGATTTCTTAAAGAGGGGGAAAAGCCATTTTTTAAAATAAAATTTGGACTTCTACATTTTTATAATGTTTTTAGAAATGTCTAAAATTCCTTTAAACATTGAGTTACTTCTTTTTAGTTTTTTCACTTGAGTTTCTTCGTGTGAAAATACCATAGTTATTTACGTCAACTTTTAACAGCGAAGGTTCAGACTTCTCTCTCACATAAAGGAATTTTAATTTTTTTAGTTTTGTAAGTGTTCTACTTTTTCCAAATTTTACTCACTCTTTGTTTCAAAAGTTTGGATTTTTGTTCCATGGACTAGCTGGTTTCGCCCTGAACTTCCATTTTCTTTACAAGTTCACAAACATTACACAGACGCCCAGAGTTGCAATTGTAAGTACATACTAAAGAAATTGGTTCCATTATCTTTAAAGATTAACACTTTGAAGAGGACACTGGCTAAATGGGTAAAATGGGGTCAAATGGCAATGCGGTGGAGCTATTCACCACCACACATTTTTTGTCCTCTCATCATTGTATGTGTTCTCTCACACTTTGATTGTCTTTTTGCTTCTTCTCTCCTAGGATGATTAAATCCAGCATTGCCGTAGCAACTAGGAAGATGCATAAATACCATCACGCGAGACAGTGATGTTGAGGGCCTCCTGTATCTTGTACTGAGGAATTCTGCTCTCCAATCTAGGGTCTGGCGAAAAGATCAAATCCCCGATATGAGTCCAATTGCAAGGTGACATGGTTGTCAACATGTGAAAAAGAACAAACATATACACTGCACTGGACTCACCTGTTTTTGTTGGGGGTCGGCCAGTTCTGCCAAGACGGGGATAGGGGAGTTCCTGGGTGCCGCCGAGAACCAGGCGCGGATAGCCCTTGTCCGGCTCACCGAGGTCGTTGTAGTAGTCATAGCGGTACACACGGTCCCACTCCTCGTACTTTTTGGTTGTGCCGTCGCCTCGGAGATTGTTGAGTTCATCTTTGACGGTTTTGCACCAAAAGTGCAGCATTTTGCTGGGCAAATAGGTCTGAAAAAATAACGATAAAATGAAGTGACAAATAAACAAAACAAAACCTGTGAGAAGCAGGACTACTCAGTCCCCCAAACCCAGGCAGGCAGGTGCTCTGGGATTGAAAACAGGACTACTACCAATTAACCTGTGAGAAAAACAGATTTCAGTTTGTTTGCTTGTGATCTGTTTCTGAAGACAAGTTTATATGTCTGTCTCCCAATCCCCTGATCATCAGCGGAACACTTAAACATAGTTATTTTTCCTTTTGGTAAACAATAGAAAAGTTGGCATGTTGCTATAAGATCTAATGACTAGCTAGTTGTGGATCGAGAGATTCGGATATGCGTGGGGATGGGTGATTCTTGTCCAGAAAAAAGCCTATTAAACTATCAAACTCATGACACCTGCAACTTGTTGTTTTATAATTGTAATAATACTGGTAACTTGTACGAACTAGTCCGTTATATCTACGAATAAAACTCTTAAGATGAGTTCAGTCAGTAGGGATGGCAGCGGAGCAGTCCATGGCGGCGCGTGCGAGCAGTCCATGTTCTACTCATGCTCTGTATCTTCCTTTGTTCTTGCTTATCCATCAAAATCAAGGCGTCGACTTCATTAGGAGGAAGAAAATAGCATTAGCATTAGCTAGAAAGACTACCTCTTGCGTCTTTAGGCCAGCGGATCTTCACACAGCAGCAACTAGGACGAGATGGTGTGCACCTTGCGAGCCGGATCATCGGAAGTAACCTTCCTTGAGAAGGTCGAGCTGGCCTTTGCGAGAAGGTCAACCAGCAGCGGTTGGGGAAAGCAGGCGAGTTCAGGGCATCACGACGGTGGACTGACGCGATGTGGAGCAGCCGCAGCGAGAAGAAGACAGGGCGCGGTGATGGAGTGCAGGGCCGGGGTTCCGATGCCTGGTGTTGACGGCGGCAGGATCCAGCAAAGATCACTGGAGGAAGAGAAGGAGAAGAGGAAGGGATTGACAGGATTTCCGCCGACAGCAAGAAAGGGACTGCATGGGGAGGCGGCCATGGACTGCATGCCAGGATGATGGTGCTCGAGGATCCCCGGCGGCGGCGACGATTGGGCCATGGAGGAGCGTGCGGCCATGGCGGAAGTGCGGCAACAGGTTCCCGGTGGCGTGGGCGGCACCCAGCGACCCCGCACTGGTAGGTCCAGGGGGGCGCCTTGGATATGTCGGCCAGCTGGAGGAGGCGCGCAGGGCGGCGAGATCGAGCAAGGGTGGCGGCGCTCGGGGGAGGGGATCGAGGGAGGTCAAGGTGGGGGTCGGGGCAGCGGGCTGGGTGGGGTGGTTTTTTTGGACGGGAGGTGGGGGATCGTGGATGGTGGGGGATCGAGGAAGGGTGGGCTTTTTCTGTCACCGGTAGGTTCGGGAGTTCGGGAACAAGTCCATCGAGCCCTATATAGGGCCACCGTGATCCAAATAACTATTTTGATCCCGGGATCAGAATAGTGCTACTCTATATACATACATACATACATACATACATACATACATACATATATATATATATACATAAACAATATTCTGATCACGGGATCAGAATAATATTCTGATCACAACCTGACCTGCCCGGCTAGTAGTACGTTGAACTTCCGTGTGAACTAGGTTGAACTTCGGCCAACATTGCCCAAATGGGGCTTGCGATATACCGTTGGAAAGCTATGGACACCAATATCATGAGCCAACTTAATTTTTTGGCAAAATATAAGTGGTTTAAGAGCAGTTTTGAAAACCGTTTTTTCTTCGCAAAAAAAAGTGAATCGTATTTTTGATCGAATTTCTAAACCGTGTATCGGAATGAGGCATATAATATGGCGTTGGAAAGCTGCTGCAAAACCGCTCCTTCCACATGTTGAAAGTTTCTCTAATTCCCTATGGTTAAAGATTAATTTGAAAAAACGTAAAATTTCGTAAACCGAACAGCTAAGTTCGTTTTTTCGATGTCATTTCTAAACGGCTAATCCAATGGAGGTATATGATACGGCGTTGGAAAGCTTATGAAAATGCGCTACTTTTTCACCTTGAAAGTTTTTTTCTAATTTTGAATGGTTTAAGACTAATTTAGAAAATGGTCCAAGTCCTACCAAGTTTGTATTTTCGAGCTAATTTTTTAACCGTTTGTATGAATGCAGCAAATGATATGGCGTTGGAAAGCTTGAACAAATGCGAAACGTTTTGGTATGTATTGTTTCTCCCAATTCTTTACGGTTTTAAGTAAGTTTCGAAAATGGCGAAAAACATATTTTCGCCGTAATTTCTACAAGTTTTATCAGAATGGGGCAAATAATATACCGCTGAAAAGCTACGGAAAATGCGAAACTTTTTCATGTTGATTGTTTTCTCTGATTCCTAGCCGTTTTCAAGTAATTTCGAAAACAGCGGCATCATACGTTCTGCCTTTATCGCGAAACAGATTCTTTGAAAATGCACCGCTTGAAGAACCTGAACCTCTCGGCGCGTGTACCTGAACTTCACTCTATTTTTCACATGATTTTTTTGCTCGTAGGTCTCCATCCACTGCTCGTAACTCCATCCACTCACCGGAATTGAGCAAGTGATATACCAGTGGAAAGCTGTTGTAAGCACATAACTTTCCCGTGTTGATCGTTTTTTCATACTCATGATGATTTTAAAAGTTTTTCATCTGAAATTCATTCAGCGTAGTAGTTGAACTTCATACTGTTTTCACGTTGGACTTCTGTGACGTATTTTCGTTTGTAATTTTCTCATCAATTTGTCAGTGTTACACAAATGATATTCTTATTGTACAAACCTCTCTCACAATAATATTTTTAACTTTCTCCGACGGAGTACTTGAACTTATAACGACAACAAATTTAGCCTTTGCATTTCTATTCCTTTTTAATACAAAATGCATACCGTGTAGAACGTGAACTTCTGGTAGTTTATCAACCTGAACTTCTCTCGGTTACGTGAAAATATCTAAGTTTTTTATAAATATTAATCTGAATTTCTTAGTCCTTTTTTTGTGAATTTTGAAGCGCTCCATTTTTTAAATTTGAATTTCTTGTTATTTTATTTTTTTAACTTCTTGCTTCCATTGTCTCATAACGAGGGAAATTTGAGTTTTCTATAATCATCGAACTTTTGCATCTTTTTAATACGGACTTCCTGGTTTTATTTCTTAATCTTTTTTATGAAATTTTGAAGCGCTCTATTTTTAAAAGTTGAACTTTTTGTTTCAATTCTTTAATAATGAGGAAAATCTGAGTTTTCTATAATCATCGAACTTCTCCATCTTTTTAATTTGGACTACCTGGTTTTATTCTTAATATTTTTTTATGAAATTTTGAAGCGCTCTATTTTTAAAAGTTGAACTTCTTGTTATTTTATTTTTGAACTTCTTGTTTCCATTCTTTAATAACGAGCAAAATCTGATTTTTCTATAATCATCGAACTTCTCCATCTTTTTAATATGGACTTCCTGGTTTTATTTCTTAATCTTTTTTTCAATTTGAACTTCATGGTTGATTCTTCAATACTAAGGGACATTTGAGTATTTTAATAACGGTAAAATCTCGGGGCTTCCCTGTATTTTGTAGTTTTATTAATCGAAACCAACATATTAAAAACACAATTTTTTTGTATCAACTCATACTGTTAAACTTCAGGAAAAAGTACAAAACAAGAAAGTAGACAACATGATGTACAAATGGGGGCCAAATAAACTAACGGTCAGATTCCCTTCTTATGCCTCACTTAATTTCACATGTACAAATTGACTTCATTTCACTGTTTGACCTTCATCATACACCTCGTATATCCAGCTCAAAATCAAAATGAAAACGATGCCTCTCCAAACACAAGATGTGCATAGAGAGCTATAGTTGTTCCTTTACAACTATTTCTGAACTTCTACGGCCAATCCATTTTTCTGTAGTAGATGCACAATAACTATAGAAGAGAGAATTTTTTGCTGGATGGACAGAGAAGTTTAACGTCGAGGAAGAGTAGGATGCCCCGACAGAGGAGGACATTGGCTGGAAGTGGCCTCACAAGAAGCAGCACTGCATCGCAGCAACACTGATTCTCACGAAGGATGACCATCTTCCTGAACTCAGACCATCTTTCCGAATGGCGGCACAACTGTCCCTTGCACCTCATGTGTGACCTTCTCCCCTGCCATGTGGTGAACTTCTTCCTCCCGCTGTTCATGTGGGTAGCGAGCAGCAGAGCGGCACGAAGGATCCTGGAGACACAAACTTTTGATCATAAATGAGAGAAAAAGCACCAAATAGTAGGGGGCTACTGCTACTAAACCAAATACGGAAGGCTCCAGCCACAACATGTTTGAAATGTCATAAACATACATGATTTTCAAAATAATGTATACATGTTGTTCTATGATTTAGTTCATGTGTGCACAAACATTATTTCAAAAGAAGAGAGTGTGCCATTTGTACTAATCTAGAATCAAAATTATGTGTGAAAATAATAACTGAAGCATAACAAGAAGGTGCTCGATATATCCACAACAACACAAAGTATCCAAGATATTTGCAAAACTGAAACATAACAAGAAGGTGATCACATGGTACAAGCGAATGGTATTGGTTTGGAAGCAGAGAGCTCCCAATCACCTTGCCTTGGTAAATATCCACGGCTACGATGTGCTTCAGCTCACCGATGGTGTTGTACATGCTGTCGACGTTTGAGTGTGTGTGATGATGGCTGAACACACACATCGAGCCTATCCATCCGCTGCTTTTTTCCAGAAATGATGATACACCTAATAATCAACTGATTAGGTAGTGGTGTCATATCAACCAGAAAGTAAGATGTGTTCAGGATGTGTGCACATGCACGACAACTAGCCATGACACTGGAAGATGAGTTGCACTAGCATTAATCAATTTGGCCTGCTGAAATCAACATGGTGAACTGCAGCAATGCTAATTACTGTAGAAAATGGTCAAGAATAGTCAACCATGTGCAGCCATACTAATTTCCTTTTGTCGCATATAAACAAAAGCAGTTGGAGGCATATTTTTCAAGACAAAAATGCTTTAGTGTAGCATGATATAAGAGATTTCTGAACTGAATCAATATGGGTTTAATAAGAAATACTCCAAGGCAGTGGCATATTTGAGCATGTGAATGAGCATGTAAACATTTAAATTTAAAAAGTAAATCTGTTTCCTACTGGAAAATACATCGAATCAAAAAAAATGACTAATTACGGCCGAAAGCACCATAAGTTATTAAAAGTTGAGAGGATAATTGAACGGTGCAGTTTAAGGTAGCAAGCAATTTCTCCCAAAATGGTGATTTTCTGTTTTTTGGACCATATTTTCAGTCGGTATAGGCATGGGAGAAGGATGCTCACCATCGACAGGAGGAGTCGCGATGAAGGAAACTGGTATGCGGTAGGAAGTTCAGGAAGCAGTGTCGGGCGGGAGGCAGGCAACAGCCGATGCTTGGAGAGGAGGATGGCGGGGGTTGCGGGGTGAGGATGTCCGTTAGCTGGGGCAACTGCTGCGGGCGCGATGGCGGTCGTTGGTTGCGATGGCCGATGGAGGTCCAGCGGCTTGGGGTGCGTCGGGCCGGTTGGGTCGGTGGCGGAAGGCGTGGCTGGACTGAGCAGCTAGCAGACGGAGCCGCACAGGGATCGGGGGCGGCGATGGGACTGACCGGCCGGCTGCGGGAGGCGCGCTGGGGTCGGGGCGGCGATGGGGCCGAGCTGCTGTCTATGGGAGGCGCGTTGGGGTTGGGGCCGGCGACGGGGCCGAGCGGTCGGCGGCGAGAGGTGCGCTGGGGTCAGGGTGGCGATGGGGCTGAGCGGCCGGCGACGGAAGGCCTGTCGGGGTGGGCGGCGGCGACGGGGCCGGGGTGGCCGGTGACGGGAGGTGCGCCGGCACCAGGGGCCACCAGTAGTTGTGGAGAGGAGCGAGCGCTCCATGGCGCTGGATCGGGGAAGGGCAGGTTGGGGATCGGGGAGGAGGTGGTGGACGAGTGGATGTGGGTGTGGCCTTTTTTCTCTCCGCAGGTTCGGGAGGATATCAGGAAACATCCCATCGCTACCTATATAGGGCCCCGTGATCCAAATAGTTATTCTGATCCCGGGATTAGAATAGTGTCACTCTATATATATAGGCGCACTATTCTGATCCTGGGATCAGAATAGTTATTCGGATCACGGTCGGCCCTATATAGGCGCGTGGAGGTCTTCCTGAACTCCTGATCCGGTAGGAAAAGAAAAAAAAACTTACTGGCATCCTCGACCTCCCACCCCGCGCCGCCCCACCCATCGAACGCGCCCCTGCCACAGGCTCAGCCCGCACCGGCGCCCCTGCGACTCCGGGCGCCGCCGCCCCTGCAAACCCGGGCGCCGCCGCACTCGGCAACCTCGCGAGTCGCCGTCCCCTGCAATCTCGGGCGCCGCCGCCCTCCCGGCACCGGCATCTCCTCTCCAGCATGCCTCCCGCCGCCACCCCCTGTCCACGGCACCTCCTCTCCTGCCCGCCTCCCGCCGCCACCCCCCATCCCCAGCACCTCCTCTCCGGCCCGCCTCCCGCCGCATGCTCTTCTTCTTCTCGGATGCACCAACATCCCTGCCAATACACACCGCTTCCCAAATCCTCCTAACGACCGAGGCCCGGCCAACCACCCTCTGTGGACCGCCTGTGCTGTCACCGCTGTGAATCCCCACCACAGCATCGCCTCACTGCGCAGCAGATCCCGTGTAGGTCTGCCCCCATGCTCCTGCAGGTCGACTGCGCCACCGCACGAAGTTCACCGACCAGATGCTTTGGCTGGATCCGTCAGTGGTGCGTCGCCTCGGTTAATCTCCACTGCCGCCCCTACAGCTCCCCAATTCCGGCCGACCTCGGTGTCGTCGAGCTCCCTTCCCCATCGGGCTGGGCCTCATCATCCCGCATGCAGCCTCACCGTGGCCAAGAGCAATGCCAAGCCACTGAATCCCCACGCGACGCTAACTCCATCTTAGTCACAGCCGCGCGAGGCCCGGCTAGACAGCAGCCCACATGGCATTAGTGTTCGCACCAGGAACACGCATGTTGCGGTTGTAGAATCTTCCTAGGCTGAACTCCTTCGGCCGTTCAACTCTGCATCTGCGCATCATTCAGTTTGAGGAGCTCGACGAGTACGATTTATCAGAGGAGAAACCCAGTCTCGCTTTAATTCCAGTGAATTTAGATCATTTTCTACTGCTTCTATTGATGCGCTCTGCTCAATTCTTCCTTCTGCCGAAAGTGTAGCTGTGTGTGGATTTCGTTTGGTGTCATGGGATCGAATGGGGAAAGATAAAGGACACGTGGGTGGTGAGGAGATAGACTAGAAGATGTGGTGTAGAAAAGAAAGAACGTGTGCACCAGTAAGTCTTGCTTTTTGCATCTGTGATTACGTGTTGTTCTTTCTGTAGTTCTTATCCGCACAGGGGATGCTCGGCCAAGGGAGAAACCAAGCGGCGCCTGAGCTCCAGCTCCATGGCCATGCTCTGCCAGACCTTCTCGGGAGGTCGCCTCGACCTTCGTCAATGACAGAAATCGTCAAGGACTGAGATTCACCAAGCCTGAGATTATTTTTTCACTGCCTTGTTTGACCCGCTTGACTACCAACTACGGATTTTAGCAAGCAAAAAATGGATGTTGTGAGAGAGGCTCATGGTGTATTTACATGTGCAAATACACACAAAAAATATTGTTTTGTGAATTAAAATAATTCTTTCAATCCATTACAAATTTGGAACAAAATGTTCTACATTAAAAAGTTTTTCCTATTCAACAACTTTTCAAAGGTGTATAAATATTTTTGTTCTAAAACAAAATGGTGCATGTTGTTTGAAATAAAATCTTAACCATTATGTTTTAGAAATTCATGGTTTAGATATAAATGCGAAGTTCACGTGTACCATATACTGAAGAAATTCATTAATGAAAAAAAGGACCGTCTTGGCCATTTCAGTGACAACAAAAAAATGCCTAAAAATATCGTGATAAAAAAACAAATATTATAAAATGGAAAAAACTATAATTTCATTTTGTAAAAAGTTAGAGCGGGTCGATGCCTATAAAAACTCATATTTTTTCCATTACTAAAGCGAAACAAAGAAAAGTCCAAAGTGATAACTTCCGGAAGTTCACGTAGTACATGGTGTGTTTTTCGTATGAGAAAAATACAATAATAACGCAAATTCTAAAAGTTTTGTTGCTAGAAGTTCAAGTGCTCGGCCCGGAAAACTTCAAAAATTCTTCTAAAACAGGTTCACCATGTGTTTAGATGATCAAAAACAGATACAAAAATATGTTGTTTTGGGTGTTTTAGAATAATTCTCTCAAACCAGAGAGAAGTTCAAAGTGATAACAACCGGAAGTTCACGCACTTCATGGTGTGTGTTTCGTATGGAAAAAATACAATAAAAAGGTAAAAAAATGTTGCTAGAAGTTCAAGTGCTCGGCCCGGGAAAAATCATAAATTCGTGAGAGAGAGGTTCACAATGTATTCAAAAACTTTCCAAACGGTATATCTTATGCTCTATTCCAAAGGGTATATCACACGCTCTATTCCGAAAAACGGTTAAAACAAATTGGTGTATGTTGTTCAGAATTTATATTGCGGGACGTCCGACCTTCAATTACATATTTTAAAAATGGCAAAAAATGGCGTCCGACCTTCAATTGTGTGTAATTCGACGTACACACAAAAATGTGATAGAAGTTCATAGTGAAAACAACGAGAAGTCCAAGTACTGCAAGGAATGCATTTTCAGTTGAGAATAAAATTATATAAAAATAAAATCTTAAAAGGTTTGTTAAAAGAAGTTCAATTGCTCTGTGCGGGAAAGTTCAAAAATTATTGCAAGAGAGTTTCACCTTGTATTTCCATATTCAAAAACACATAAAAATTATTTTTATGTGTTTTAAAACAATTCTGTCAATCCACAAAGAAGTTCAGTTATTATTTGGGAAGCAATTTGATTTCAAAAAGAAGATAAAAAAACCAAATTACAAAAATGGAAATGGTTCATGTACTACATGGTGTGTGTTTAGTATGAGAAAAATAAATTAAAAAGGCAAGGTGAACTTTTTTGTTGTTATAAGTTCAAGTCCTCGGTGGGAGAAAGTTAAAAAAATTATTGTGAGAAGGGTTTGTACAATGTCCTCCTCTGTCGGGGCATCCTACTCTTCCTTGACGTTAAACTTCTTTGTCCATCCAGCAAAAAAATCTCTCTTCTATAGTTATTGTGCATCTACTACAGAAAAATGGATTGGCCATAGAAGTTCAGAAATAGTTGTAAAGGAACAACTATAGCTCTCTATGCACATGTTGTGTTTGGAGAGGCATGGTTTTCATTTTGATTTTGAGCTGGATATACGAGGTGTATGATGAAGGTCAAACAGTGAAATGAAGTCAATTTGTACATGTGAAATTCAGTGAGGCATAAGAAGGGAATCTGACCGTTAGTTTATTTGGACCCCATTTGGACATCATGTTGTCTACTTTCTTGTTTTGTACTTTTTCCTGAAGTCTAAAAGTATGAGTTGATACAAAAAAATTGTGTTTTTAGTATGTTGGTTTCGATTAATAAAACTACAAAATACAGGGAAGCCCCGAGATTTTACCGTTATTAAAATACTCAAATGTCCCTTAGTATTGAAGAATCAACCATGAAGTTCAAATTGAAAAAAAAGATTAAGAAATAAAATCAGGAAGTCCATATTAAAAAGATGGAGAAGTTCGATGATTATAGAAAACTCAGATTTTGCTCGTTATTAAAGAATGGAAACAAGAAGTTCAAAAATAAAATAACAAGAAGTTCAACTTTTAAAAATAGAGGGCTTCAAAATTTCATAAAAAAATATTAAGAATAAAACCAGGAAGTCCAAATTAAAAAGATGGAGAAGTTCGATGATTATAGAATCTCAGATTTTCCTCGTTATTAAATAATGGAAACAAGAAGTTCAAAAATTAAATAATAAGAAGTTCAACTTTTAAAAATAGAGCGCTTCAAAATTTCATAAAAAAATTAAGAAGTAAAACCAGGAGTCCAAATTAAAAAGATGGAGAAGTTCGATGATTATAGAAAACTCAGCTTTTCCTCGTTATTAAAGAATGGAAACAAAAAGTTCAACTGTTAAAAATAGAGCACTTCAAAATTTCATAAAAAAGATTAAGAAATAAAACCAGGAAGTCCATATTAAAAAGATGCAGAAGTTCGATGATTATAGAAAAACTCAAATTTCCGTCGTTATGAGACAATGGAAGCAAGAAGTTCAAAAATAAAATAACAAGAAGTTCAACTTTAAGAAATGGAGCGCTTCAAAATTCACAAAAAAAGGATTAAGAAATTCAGATTAATATTTATAAAAAACTTAGATATTTTCACGTAACCGAGAGAAGTTCAGGTTGATAAACTACCAGAAGTTCACGTTCCACACAGTGTGCATTTTGTATTAAAGAGGAATAAAAATGCAAAGGCTAAATTTGTTGTCGTTATAAGTTCAAGTACTCCGTCGGAGAAAGTTAAAAAAATATTGTGAGAGAGGTTTGTACAACAAGAATATCATTTGTGTAACACTGACGAATTGATGAGAAAATTACAAACGAAAATATGTCACAGAAGTCCAACGTGAAAACAGTGTGAAGTTCAACTACTACGCTGAATGAATTTCAAATGAAAAACTTTTAAAATCATCACGAGTATGAAAAAATGATCAACACGGGAAAGTTATGTGCTTACAGAAGCTTTCCACTGGTATATCACTTGCTCAATTCCGGTGAGTGGATGGAGTAATGAGCAGTGGATGGAGACCTACGAGCAAAAAAATCACGTGAAAAACAGAGTGAAGTTCAGGTACACGCGCCGAGAAGTTCAGGTTCTTCAAGCGGTGCATTTTCGAAGAATCTATTTCGCGATAAAGGCAGAACGCATGATGCCGCCGTTTTCAAAATTACTTGAAAACGGCTAGGAATCAGAGAAAACCATCAACAGGAAAAAGTTTCGCATTTTCCGTAGCTTTTCAGCGGTATATTATTTGCCCCATTCCGATAAAGTTTGTAGAAATTACGGCGAAAATACGTTTTTCGCCATTTTTGAAACTTACTTAAACCGTAAAGAATTGGGAGAAACAATACATACCAAAAAGTGTCGCATTTGTTCAAGCATTCCAACGCCATATCATTTGCTGCATTCGGACGAACAGTTAAAAAATTAGCTCGAAAATACGAACTTGGTAGGACTTGGAACCATTTCCTAAATTACTCTTAAACCATTCAAAATTAGAAAAAAAAACATTCAAGATGAAAAAGTAGCGCATTTTCATAAGCTTTCCAACACCGTATCATATGCCTCCATTGGATTAGCCGTTTAGAAATGACATCGAAAAAACGAACTCAGCTGTTCGGTTTACGAAATTTTATGTTTTTTCAAATTACTCTTTAACCATAGAGAATTAGAGAAAACTTTCAACATGTGGAAGGAGCGGTTTTGCAGCAGTTTTCCAATGCCATATTATATGCCTCATTCCGATAAACGGTTTAGAAATTTGATCAAAAATACGATTCACGTTTTTTGTGCGAAGAAAAAATGGTTTTCAAAACTGCTCTTAAACCACTTATATTTTGCCAAAAATTTAAGTTGGGTCATGATATTGGTGTCCATAGCTTTCCAACGGTATATCGCAAGCCCCATTTGGGCAATGTTGGCGGAAGTTCAACCTAGTTCACACGGAAGTTCAACGTACTACTAGACAAGGTATTACTTACCTTTGTTCTCCTCGAGCTGCCTCTTGGCAAGGCTGACCTCTTTCTCGGACAGCTCGAGGTTCCACTTCAGTGCGGCGACCTCCGCAGTCAGTGCGGTAGAGGTTAGCAGCGAAGCCTGCATACGCATATAGACATACTTGTATTAGACTCATGCAGATATTATTTGATCCTCTACTCGTCTTTTCTTTGTGAACACCAAATAGAGCATCAGGGGCTACTATCTATGCGGTAATATTTTCCTATATTTTAAACACTTACCTCAAAGCCTGTTAGAAGGCTGGCATAGGCTTCAGTCAGTCCGCTCTTGGCAGACTGAACCTTCTTGATCACCGCACTCATAATAGTGTGGTGCTCTTCGTCGATGGAAGCGCCGCGAAGCGCTCCTAGTAGGTTGTCCAGTGCCTCTGGATGGACAGAGGTCACCGGCACGGGCGGCGTGCCCCTCTTGGAAGGGGGCCGCCTGTCGGAGTCCGGAACCACTGGAGGTTCCGGCGTGGTGTTCGGCTGAGGGCCGAACTTGGAATCCTTGGGAGTCTCGCTCCCTTTGCGCCTGTAGTCCGGAAGGTCGCCTTGAGGCACCTCCAGGACTATCTCCCCCCGGCTTGGTGCCCCTTGAGACAATACCTCGACATTGTCCGTAGGGCGAGGAAAGGAGGCGGTTGGAAGTGTATCACTATTCATATCCGACAAGTCCAAGGAACCGCCCGACGAGGATACGTCGATACGGGCTCGGGGCGGACTGCATGATCATATTTGGCATTAGGGAAAGCAGTGCAATAAAAATATGCTATGAGTTACTCTGGTATCCAAATACTTACGACTTCGCCAGGGGCTTGGCCCTTAGTAACCACTTGTCTTCGCTGTCGGCGGCGGTGGTGGAACAGTCAGGAAGGAGAGTCCTTCCCTTCTTGGACCCTTCGGCCTCCCCGGTTGGGGTGGCCTTCCTTTTCTTGTCTCCCCCGGCTGGAGGGGGAGAAGCATCATCTTCCTCCTCCTTGTTTTCATGGGAGGAGTGCGCCTCGGAGTTATCGGATGATGAGTCCGATACCACCTGGCGCCGGGCACTCTTTCGGGTTCCTGTGGCCTTCTTCTTGATCTTCTTCTCCGGCACCTCATCAGGAGCCGGAGTCCGCATCTCCGTCAGGAGAGAGTCTGCAGGGTCTTCGGGCAGAGGGGCCGGGCAGTCAATATGCTCCGATGTCTCCACCTAGTCCTGTCAAAGGCATGGGAGCTCAGATCCCGCACATGGTTAAACTATGGAAAATAAATACCCTACGAGATGTACAGAACTTACAGGATTTGCAGGGCGCGTCGCGCTTAGCCCGCAGTCCTCGGTAAGGGAAGGGGGGACCTCGGCGCCCATAAACAGCACCTTCCAAACGTCCTTATGTGTTGTGTCGAAGAGCTCGCGTAGAGTCTGGTGCTGGGCTGGGTTGAACTCCCACAAGTTGAAAGCCCGTTGTTGACACGGGAGGATCCGGCGGAAGAGCATGACCTGGACTATGTTGACAAGCTTGAGTTTCTTGCTTATCATGTTCCGGATACACTTCTAGAATCCGTCCAGCTCCACCGATGAGCCCTAGGACAGGCCCTTCTCCTTCCAGGAAGTAAGACAAGTGGGGATTCTAGATCGAAACTCGGGGGGCCGCCACCCAGTTGGTGTCGCACAGCTCGGTGATGTAGAACTACCCCGATTGCCACCCCTTTATGGTCTCAACATAGGAGCCCTCGAGCCATGTAACGTTGGGCATCTTGCCCACCATGGCTCCGCCGCATTCCGCTTGTTGGCCGCCTACTACTTTCGGTTTGACATCGAAGGTCTTCAGCCACAGGCCAAAGTGGGGCCGGATGCGGAGGAAAGCCTTGCACACGATGATGAACACTGAGCTGTTGAGGATGAAATTCAGGGCCAGATCATGGAAGTCAAGCCCATAATAGAACATAAGGCTGCGGACGAATGGATGGAGGGGAAACCCCAGCCCGCGGACAAAGTGGATGAGGAAAACCACCCTTTCGTAAGGTTCCGGGGTAGGGACGACCTGCACCGCGGCTGGCTGGCAGTGTGCAATCTCCGCGGCTAAATATCCATCCCCACACAGCTTTTTGATGTCTCCCTTCGTAACGGAGGAGACCATCCACTTGCCTCCCGCTCCGGACATGTTTGGAGAGGGTTGAGGAGAAGGATGTGGACTTGGGCGCTGGAGCTCGAGTGCGCAAGAATGGATGAACAAGGAGGAAGAAGGCGTGGGTGGAAAAAGGTGAACCCTTATCCCTTTATAAGGGCGGACGAAACTATGTGCCCCCACCAGCCTGGTAAAACTCGCTTATCCCCCAAGCGCCGCAATTGATGGTGTGGTTGGGTTACCCACGTCCGTATTGATGGGAATCCCGTAATAAGGGGACACGATCTCTGCTTCGACAAGACGTGCCAAGGAAACCGCCTCGTGAAACACGCTGAGGTTGGTTGTGAAAAATGATTCGAATGGTGACCTGGCTGTTGTGTGATGTCACACTGCGGAATGCATCGGCAGATTAGATTTGTGAAAATATTATTCTCTCTATCGTTGTATGTGGAACTTATTTTGCAGAGTCGGACACGATCCTCGTGTTCAAAATCTTCTATGAAGTATTCGGAGGAGGAACCCGCCTTGCAATGCCGAAGACAATCTGCGCGCTGGACTCATCGTCATTGAAGCCTGGTTCAGGGGCTACTGAGGGAGTCCTGGATTAGGGGGTATCCGGACAGCCGGATTATATCCTTTGGCCGGACTGTTGGACTATGAAGATACAAGATTGAAGACTTCATCCCATGTCCGGATGGGACTCTCCTTGGTGTGGAAGGCAAGCTTGGCAATACAGATATATAGATCTCCTTCCTTGTAACCGACTCTGTGTAACCCTAGCCCCCTCCGATGTCTATATAAACCGGAGGGTTTAGTCCGTAGGACCAACAACAAGAATCATACCATACGCTAGCTTCTAGGGTTTAGCCTCTTTGATCTCGTGGTAGATCAACTCTTGTACTACTCATATTATCAAGAACAATCAAGCAGGACGTAGGGTATTACCTCCATCAAGAGGGCCCGAACCTGGGTAAACACCGTGTCCCCTGCCTCCTGTTACCATCCGCCTAGACGCACAGTTCGGGACCCCCTACCCGAGATCCGCCGGTTTTGATACCGACATGTGGCCTAATCACAAACAGTTCATCTGAGTGAACCGTATGCTCTATATCGCACACGCCTTCATCAGGCTGCCCGTTTCTTTTGTTCCTCCTCATCGCAAACAGTTCATTGACCTGAACCGTATATCCTACGTTGCACACCCAACTAAAATCTGAACCGTGTTTGATAGCTCCACCATCACAAATGTTTTGCACCTTTTTTGACGGTTCTTTTACACCACCATTTGCGATTATGGCATCGCTCACAGTTTCGTTGAAGGGTCTCTGATCGTAGTGTCGCATTTGGACCATCCTGCAATAGTGTTATGTAAGGTGTATTATTTCCGGCACGGTGACCAAGGCACATAATAATACACATGTTAGGACGAAATTAACCTTGGAAAAATCATTGATTATTGGCAACTAAATCATTAGGCAAGGAAAGTAAGAGATAAACACAATCAGGAGAGAGATACTTTTCCCTTTTCTCTTTACAAGAAGAGATGCATGCAATCAGGGTAGAGATACTCTCCTTTTTTTTGAAGGGCTACGACGGAATTAATATAAATTAGAAGAAATGCACCTGACATTGTGAAATTTTATCAAAAAACAAATACACCTTACATAAAGGAACAGATGGAGTATGAGAATGAAATATATCGTGTGCTTAATATGAAATGTCAATCAGATTAATAAATGGATTATTAATAATAGGGCAATTAGCCTGCTAATGGCCAATTAGCCTGCTAATTGGGTTTTCTATTGCAAACGATTATTGAGAAAACACCATGGGCAATGACCTCAGGCAACGCACACGGTTTCTAGGAATAAACCATGTTGGATCAATGAACAATCACACACGACATCCTCTTGAAAACTGTTTGCGTTAGGCTACCTTGCGCAAACGTTTACCACATAAAAAGTGTGTGTGATGGACAACCTTTGATGCACATTTTCTTCTACGCACCGTGTGTGATGCATTCAATAACACAAACGATAAAAATGTTAATATTGTGTGCAATGGAAACGCTATCACAAAATATTTAATGGGGAAAATTGTGTGTGATGCATCGACAAACGGTAACGTTTTCCTTGGAGTGACTGTCTGGGATGTATATACGAACGGAAACGTGCTTCTTGGATTAACTGTGTGGGATGTACATACTAATGGAAACGTATTCCTTGGATTGACTGTGTGGAATATACATACGAACGGAAACGTTTAGCTGGGACTGACTGTGTGGCATGTACCTACACCCGGAAATGATTCGGCATGTATAATTGTATTTTTTAGCACAACTATACGTATAACCGTATTTGATTGCTCGCCCATCGCACATGACCTCACTTTGCCGAGTGTGTGTGACTGGAGGGCCTATCCATGATGATTTCTGGGTCGTGTGGGAAGGACCCCCCCTATCGCAACACTCACTTGACGACAGTTAAAAATGCCGTTGGGGAAAGGGGTTAAAAACTGTTTTTATAGCACCTCGTTGTACTAGTGGATCTTGCAAGTCATATGCACCTATTATGTGTTATGATCCTTAAACCCCAAGGTGATAACGATTGGGATACTTTCCGGTGATGACCGTAGTTTGAGGAGTTCATGTATTCACTATGTGTTAGTGCTTTGTTTTGGTTCTCTATTAAAAGGAGGCCTTAATAGCCCCTAGTTTCCTTATTAACCCCGCTGCCACGGGAGGGTAGGACAAAAGATGTCATGCAAGTTCTTTTCCATAAGCACGTATTGACTATTTATGGAATACATTCCTACATTATATTTATGAACTCGAGCTAGTTTTGTACCGCCCTAGGTTATGACTGTTATATGATGAATATCTGCCAATGGAATCACCGATCCAATGCCTACAAGCTTTTAACATATTGTTCCTGCTACAACTGTTAAGCTACAACTGTTTCTACTACTGTTACAATTGCTACCCAATTATCACTACTGCTGTTACCATTACCATTACTGCTACTACTATTGCTATCACTATCAAATTATCATATTACTATGCTACTGATCACTTTGCTGTAGATATTAAATCTCCAGGTATGGTTGAATTGACAACTCAAGTGCTAATACTTGCAAATATTCTTTGGCTCCCCTTCTGTCGAATCTATAAATACTCTACCCTCGGAAACTATTGTGAGCCCCTATACTTGTGGGATATCAAGACCTTTTTCTGGCGCTGTTGCCGGGGAGCATAGCTATATTTGTTGAATCACTTGGGATTTATATTTATTGATCACTATGAAGAATCTGAAAGATACTAGAATCAAGATTGTTCCTTCAAAGACGATGGAAGGTAAGGAATTGACATCTAGCTCTGCACTTGATTCACTTTATGTTTTGAGTAAGCTTGCAACAACACCACATGCTATTAATCCTGATATGTCGCAAGTTATTGATGATGCCACTTCTGCTATGAATGATGCTATTGATGGTGCTAGTACCTTGATTGATGATAATGTGCCACTAGGTGAATTTCTCGATGAACAAATTGCTAGAGCTAAAGATATTGAGAATGCTGAAACTAATGAAGTCTTTGAAACTGAAAGCTATGAAACACCTATTAGACCTAGCTCTCCTAGATTTGAATTGCCTAAGATACATGAGGGTTATGTTATGGATGGAGAGGTAGCTAGATAATTTCTTGCCCGTAAGGATAGAGATGATCTTAAGAAATTATTATGCACGTTGAAAAAAATCTCTGAATTCTAGAATGAAAAGTGATCCTAAGTTTGCTACTTCACCTATATTTATTACTAATAAGAATTATGAGTTCTCTGTCAACCCAAAGTTAATTACTTTGGTTCAATCAGATTCTTTCCATGGCTATGAAACTGAAAGTGTTGTGGCACATGTTCGTAAACAAAATGATATAGCCACCCTGTTTGCTCATGACAAGAAAATTTGTAATTAATATATTCTCAAGGTATTTCCTTTCTCGTTAAAGGGTGATCCTACGATATGGTACAATACTCTTACTCCTAGTTGTGTGCATAGTCCCCCAGATATGATTTATTACTTCTCTGAAAAATATTTTCCTGCTCATAAGAAACAAGTTGGCTTATAGGAAATATTTAACTTTGTGCAATTTGAAGAAGAGAGTCTCCCACAAGCTTGGGGAGGCTTCTATAATTACTTAATGCTTTGCCTGATCATCCTTTCAAGCAAAATTAAACACTTTATATCTTCTATAATGGACTAACCGATGCTTCTAGAGATTTCCTAGATAGTCATGGTGGCTGTGTTTTCAGGGAACGAACTGTTGAGCAAGCTGAGGAATTATTGAATAATATATTTAAGAATAATGATGATTCGACATTCCTGAACCACCGCCTAAATCCACTCCAAAGAAGAGGGGTATTATATTTCTCAGTCCTGAAGATATAGGCAAAGAAATGTATGAAGGAAAATGGTATTACAGTTGAAGATGTTAAGAATTACCACCTAGCGAAGAAATACATGTTCTTGACACACCACCACAGGTGGTGGAGGTAAATTTTCTTTTAAAGTTTGATGAAGGTGACATCCCTTATAATTGTCGGTGTACAAAAATAGGGGCGCATCTTTGTACCCCTTTTCCTGTGCACGGGCAGTCAGAGCCGCGCCCACGGCAACACCAAGCAGAACGAGGGAGGTGAGCCAAGGTATGATTGAAGCCCAAGGAAATCAAAGCAACGCCAAGGCCAAGACCACAAAGAGTAGACGGACGAAGGGAGTTCCCCCGGCAAGACCCTTGCCGGGTGGCCTCAGCGGCCCCGGCAAGACTCTTGCCGGGACAGATCGCCCCGCACCAACAAAGCGAGCCACCCTTGAGCCCACGGCCCCTAGTGTCATCATCAGTGTGGGGCCAGGGCTCGGGAAGGCACCCCTATGGTGGCACGAAGATCTTTGTGAAGACATATTCAAGATCAGATTAGAAGACGATGATTCTCGGCAAGATCCTTGCCAAGGAAGGCCACCAGACCCCCGGCAAGATCCTTGCCGGGGACGACAACACGCCACGGCAAGACCCTTGTCGGGCCCCCGGCAAGGCCCTTGCCAAAGACGCCGGCAAGGCCACCGCCAAGCCCACGTCAACCAAGCTTCCACCGCCGTTCACATGCAGCTGCCAGCCCAACCAGCTGGGCAGGCACCTGCGTGGCAACATGCAGCTCCCAGGCCAACTCATCAAGCGCCTGCGTGGCGGCATGCAGATCTTCGTGAAGGCTCCACCATCGCGCCAACTCAGCTGCCTGCCTGCCTACATCGCACCGCACGCATCCCCGGCCGACTCGTGTGTTGAAGCGAGGAGGAGCGGCGACGGACAGGACGGGCCTCGCCCCCGTCCCCGATAAAGTAAGAGGACACCTAAGTGATGCATTAAATGCACTTTGTCCTATAATACGAGGGATAACCTCGTGCCACTGTAGACCTTTCCACCTCCTGTGTGCCATTGTGGCAACCCCTTTTTCCTATAAAAGGAGGCCCAAGGCGACGAGGAGAGGGATTTGGCTCTTTGGAACCACATGTTGACCACAGCTAGTTCGAGAGCTCTAGAACTCTCAGAAATACACCCACCAAAACAGGACTAGGGTTTTACGCATCCTCGCGGCCCGAAGCTGGGTAAATGATCCTTGTGCTGTCTACTAGCCCTACTCTCCTCGTAACCCTGCGCCCCGGCAACCGTAGTAGGGATTCTTGTGATCCCACAGGTGTCGTTCCACACCGACATCCTTGGCGCGCCAGGTAGGGGGCGCGATTGTGAGAATCTGGTCTAGTAGTTAGCCTAGCAGTTCTTCGTAGCCATGGCCCCTAAGAAGAAGACGGCCACAGCGGTCGATTCGTTGGGAGCCGAATGACCCGTGCCGGTGCGGACGAGTAGCGGACCGGTCGCAGACAGGACCCGGGCCGCGGCCCGCGAGCACCAGCTTCGCCTAGGCAGTCGGAGCTTGGCGAGCAGCATCATTCGCGCACCAGACGACCGGCTACATGTCGCCAGATCCAAGGACGAAGCTGGGCCCCCTGCAGGCGGCACAGGGCCCTCCAGGGGCGTCGTTGTGCCGACTCCGGGCGGCGCGGCGACCTCCAGGACACCTACACCAGCGACCACCGCGCGTTCTTCCCATGGTGTGCGTGCCGAGCAGTGTCACCACGATGGTGACCCTGGGCACCGCCGTGGGAAGAGCCCTATGCCTCATCGGCAAGATGAGGGGGATCAGCACGCTCGCCGAAGCGCCAGCGAAAATGGCACGCAGCCGCTGGGTCGTGACGGAGCTCCTTCTAATGTAGTTAGAAGTCGAAGCGCGCCACGATCCATGCAGCTGTCAACGTCGCCCACGCTAGCGGAAGCTTTGGCACGCGCAGAGCTGCTCCTCGACTTCCCTCCTGCTTCGGAGAAGCTCGACGAGTGGAGGGCCACCATCCAGAGCCTCATCGCCATCGCAAACAAAGACAATCCACGACCAGCGGGGCCCTCGGGCCCGCCCTCCACCGAGCCACTACATGGTGGCGCTGGGAGGACCGGGGGAGCTGCGGCCAGGGTGCACTCTCCTCCTCCTCACCAGCCGCCGCAGGTGTCGGCCCGTCGCGATGATGCTTGTGACAACATCTCCATAGAGTCGTCCGACCCGCGAACCCTCCGCGACCAGCGCCAGGTCCTTCGGGAGCGAGCTCACGAAGACGCTCGAACCACCATCGAGCGCCGGCGCGAAATGCGCCGCCAGTCGAACAAGCGGGCAGGACCCGCTAGGGACCACCCGGCACCGGGGGCCCAGGCGGCCTACCTTACGAGGTGGGCTGCCCGGCTTTTACCCGTGAGCTGAGGCAGTTCCAGTGGCCGTCGCACTGCATGTTCAATCCCGACGTCGGCGAGAAGTACACCGGCAAGACCCACCCGTCCGAGTTCCTCGGCATCTAACCATCGCGATGCAGGCCGCTAGGGCTCGGGACGACAAAGTGCTTGCCAACTATTTCCCGCGGGCGCTCAAGCCCAATGTGATGTCTTGGTTGATGCACTTGACGGCGGATTCCATTTCTTCCTGGTCAGATCTGTGTCATGAGTTCGTTGGCGCCTTTGTAGGAGGCCACCAAGCTCATGGCCAGGCCAGTGATCTGCATATCATTCCCAGAAGGAAGGGGAGACCCTGCACAAGTACATCCAGAGATTCAGCCAGGTGTAGTACAACATCCCCGATGTTCATCCTGCCACTGTGAATAGCGCGTTCCACCAAAACGTACGCAATCGCAAGATGCGCGAGGAGCTGGCGATGACCAAGGTTGAAGATGTGGCCGAGCTCTACGTTCTGGCCGATAGGTGCGCCCGGGCTGAAGAGGGAAGGAAGTACCCCGGCAAAGACGCCGGTGCGGAAACTGACTCTACTGATGAAGACGCCGCCACCCCGACAAAGATGAGCTGGCGTCACAACAGGAAACGCAAAGGCAAGGCTGTGCTTGCCATTGAGGGATCTGACGATACCGGTGCTGGCAAGAAGGTCAAGGCAGACGCCCCCGGCAAGGAGATTGCCAGGTGCGCCGCCTGCCGGGCCCTGGTGGCTACCGACAAGCCAGGAAGCTCCGGCAAGCAATACTGCAAGATCCACCGAACCAAGGGCCATGACCTCCAGAACTGCCAACAAGTCGAGCTGCTTGCTGAGAAGCAAAAGGCTGAGTACGAAAGGCGGGACAAGGAGAAGGACCAGGACAGTGCTGATGGATCCGGCAAGAAACATGGCGACCAAGGAGACCGCCCCGACAAGGACAACCAGCAAGAGAGGCCCGCCCGGGCCGCGACAAGAAACAAGAAGACAACGGTCACGACGAGGATGACGAGTCTGGTGAGCAAGGGTTCCAGAAGGCTACGGAGGCCATGTGCGTCGATAGCGGTGCCTCGCTGCATACCTCTCACCGCCGGCTCAAGCAGTGGGCGCGTGAGATTACAGCAGCAGAGCCGTCGTTCGACGCTCAGAAGCCGCTGAAGTGGTCCAGCACGCCCCTCATCTTTGACACCGAGGACCACCCTGACCGCACTACCGCGGTCGGGTGTTTTCCATTGTTGGTCTCGCCAACAATATGCAACCTCAGGGTGAACAAGATGTTGGTTGACGGCGGGGCCGGCCTGAACCGGATCTCGCCTGCTGTGATCAAAAGGTTGAAAATCCCTGATGGAGACCTCGAGGAAACGGGCATGTTTCAAGGGGTCAATCCGGGGAGGAGCCAGCCGAAGGGAAAGGTCACACTGCCCATGACATTTGGAGGAGAGTTGAACTACATGATGGAGAGGATCGTCTTTGATGTGGCCGAGATCCCCTTGCCCTACAACGGGATCCTCGGCCACCCGGCATTGGCCAAGTTCATGGCGGTGTCACACTACGCCTACAACATGATGAAGATGCCCGTGCCGTTGACCATCATCTCCGTCCCCTCGGACAAGAAGGACGCGCTGATCTGCGCCGACCAACTCTACCGGGAAGCAGTTGCAGTAGCTGCCAACAAGGCACCTGCTCCTGCTGCTGACGGCCCGGGAGGGAAAAAGGAGCCCGGCAAGACCTCTCGCACCCACTCCGGCAAGCGCACCTCCTTGGAGTGTTGTGCTACCATTGAGGACGTGCCAGAGAGCTCTACCGACAAGAGCAAGCGATCCAGAGCCGAGCCGCCACAGACCAAGAAGGTGCCCGTCGGGGAGGATGGCACGGGAGGGGCCTTCATCATAGGCTCCACCCTCGACAGCAAATAGGAAGGTGGGCTCATCACCTTCCTGCGGGAAAATGTCGACATGTTTGCATGGCAAGCGTCTGACATCCCTGGTGTTCCTAGGGAGGTGATTGAGCACCACCTAGCCGTCTGCCCCCACACGCGGCCCGTCAAGCAGAAGGTCAGAAAGCAGGCTCTAGAAAGGCAGGAGTTCATCACAGAGGAGATCAAGAAGTTGGAAGCAGCAGGTTTGGTTAGAGGGGTGCTCCACCCGATGTGGTTGGCCAATCCAATAGTGGTGCGCAAGGTGAATGGGAAGTGGAGGCTATGTATTGATTACACAGATATTAACAAGGCTTGCCCTAAGAACACCTTCCCGTTGCCACGCATCGACCAGATTGTTGACTCCACAGCCGGGTGTGATCTGTTATCATTCCTGGACGCCGACTCAGGCTACCACCAAATCTTCATGACAAGAGAGGACGAAGAGAAGACGACATTCATCACCCCATGTGGTACGTATTGCTTTTTACGGATGCCTTTCGGGTGGAAGAGTGCCGGCTCAACGTTTGCAAGAGCAGTCCAAATTGGTTTTGAACCTCAGCTCCATAGAAATATGGAGGCCTACATGGATGACATAGTGATCAAAACCAAGGACGGGCCAACTCTTGTGCAAGATCTGGAAGAGACATTTGCTAACCTACGCAAGATCAACCTCAAGCTGAACCCTGAGAAGTGCGTCTTCGGCGTTCTGTCTGGCAAGCTTCTCAGATTCTTTGTGTCGCAGTGTGGGATCGAGGCAAACCCAGACAAGATCAAGGCTATTGAGCAGATCGAGGCGCCCAAGTGGATCAAGGATGTGCGTCGGCTCACCGGCTGCGTTGCCGCCATGAGCCGGTTCATCTCCAAGTCCGCCGAGCGTGCCCTTCCCTTCTTCAAAATCTTGAAGAAGGCAGGCCCAATAGAGTGGACACCAGAAGCCAAGGTAGCACTGCAGGATCTGAAGAAATACCTTTCCTCCACGCCGATACTGGTTTCGCCTAAACCACAAGAGCCGTTGCTGCTGTATCTGGCGGTGATGAATCAAGTGGTCAGCGCCGCACTGGTGGCACAGAGGGAGGTCGACGAGGAGGCAGCAATGGCGGCAGAACTAGCGGATGGCAAGCCAAAGATTCCCCCGGCAAGGCCTGGTGCCGACAAGGCACGGCCCCCGGTAGAGTCTGGTGCCACCAAGGCAATACCAGCGCAGTCGAGTGAAGTGGTGCCAAAGAAGAAGATGATGCAACACCCGGTTTACTTTGTCAGCTCCCTCTTGCAGGGGGCTAGGTCAACGTATTCCGGCGTGCAAAAATTGCTCTTCGGCCTCCTTATGGCCTCGAGGAAGCTGCATCACTACTTCCAGGCCCACGAGATCACTTTCGTCACCCGCCTCCCGTTGCAACGGATACTGCACAACCCGGACACAACCGGAAGGATTGTGGAATGGGCCTTGGAGCTGTCAAGTTTCGGTTTGAAGTTTGAAAGTACCTCGACAATTCAGAGCAGAGTCTTGGTGTAATTCGTCGCAGAATGGACCTCGACGCCCGACGAAGAAGTCCAGGAGACCACTCTCCTCGGCAAGGAAGCAGACCGCGACTGGATCATGTACTTTGATGGGGCCTTATCGCTGCAAGGCGCCGGTGCTGGTGTGCTACTCGTCGCACCCACCGGAGAACACCACAACTACGTGATCCAGATGCACTTCCCTAGGGAGATGTCCACCAACAACACCGCCGAGTACGAGGGATTTCTTGTCGGTCTCAGGATCGCAACAGACCTCGGGGTTAAGAAGCTCATCGTCAGGGGCGACTCACAGCTCGTTATCAGGCAGGTTAACAAGGATTATCAGAGCCCATTGATGGAAGCCTACGTGGATGAGGTGAGGAAGCTGGAGGAACGCTTTGACGGTATCCAGGCGGAGCCCGTCCCCGTAGCGGAGAACGACATCGCCGATTACCTGTCAACGCGTGCCGCATTCAAGCTACCTGTGGAACCAGGTACCTTTTTACTCCGGTTAACTCAACCACCTGTCGGACCATCAATGGGGTAGAACAAGCGGAGGAAATCAGGTCCCGGCAACTACTTTCCTACCGAGCCCCCTGGGGCCGCTGGCAAGGATGCTGCCGCGGATGCTGAGCCTGCCCAAGAGAGACTGGCTCCGACAGGGCGTCAAGCCCTGGCCGTAGAGACAGTCGCTCTCATGGCGGAATAAATGCCTTTGGTCCTTGTCGTCGAGCCCCAGGCTCCGGCATGGGCGCAGCATACCGTCCACTTCCTCCAAACAGGGGAGCTTCCTGAGGAGCAGGAAGAAGCAGAGAAAGTAGCCCGTCGGTCCACCCTGTACCAGTTCATTGATGACGTCCTGTACCAGAGGAGACAAACGGTGTGAAACTCAAGTGCATCCCCCGGGAGGAAGGACTGGAGCTGTTGGCGGAGATAGATCGAGGCATATGTGGCTCCCACATAGGGTCAAGGGCCCTTGCCGGGAAGGCATTCCAGCAAGGTTTCTTCTGGCCCACCGCCCTCCAGGATGCGACGGCACTAGTAACGAAGTGTGAAGCATGCCAGTTCCATTCAAAGAAGCTTGATCAGCCGGCTCAAGCCCTTCAGACAATCCCTCTCTCCTGGCCATTCTCAGTTTGGGGCTCGATATACTGGGCCCTTTGCCCCGCGCTATCAGGGGCTTTGAGTACTTGTACATTGCAATCGACAAGTTCACAAAGTGGCCGGAAGTGGAAGCAGTGAGGAAGGTGACTGCTCAGTCAGCCGTCAAGTTCTTCAAAGGACTGGTCTACCGTTTTGGTGTGCCAAACAGAGTCATCACCAAAAAGGACACGCAGTTCACAAGCCACACCTTCATGCAATACATCCAAGACCTCGGCAGCAAGGTCTGTTTTGCTTCCGTGGCACATCTATGGAACAACGGCCAAGCAGAGAGGGCAAATGCTGAAGTGTTGCGAAGCCTGAGAACGAAGACCTTTGACAAGCTGCACAAGAGTGGAAGGCGCTGGATTGATGAGTTGTCGGCGGTTCTTTGGTCGATCAGAACAATGCCAAATCGAGCCACCGGCCAGACACCTTTTGCCCTGGTATACGGGGCAGAAGCAGTTCTCTCCATGGAACTCATATACGGGTCACCTCAAGTGCTCGCTTATGATGAGCTTGAGCAAGAGCCATTGCGCCAAGATGACGCGACACTCCTTGAGGAAGATCGTCTTCGGCCGGCTGTGAGAGCAGCATGCTACCAGCAAGCCTTGCGCCGCTATCATTGCCGCAAGGTCCATGCCAAAAGCCTTGAGGAAGGCGACCTTGTTGAGGGAGTCCTGGATTAGGGGGTGTCCGGATGGCCGGACTCCTGGACTATGAAGATACAAGATTGAAGACTTTGTCCCGTGTTCGGAAGGGACTTTCCTTGGCGTGGAAGGCATGCTTGGCGATACGGATATGTAGATCTCCTACCATTGTAACCGACTCTGTGTAACCCTAGCCCTCTCCGATGTCTATATAAACCGGAGAGTTTTAGTCCGTAGGACGAACAACAATCATACCATAGGCTAGCTTCTAGGGTTTAGCCTCTCTGATCTCGTGGTGGATCTACTCTTGTACTACCCATATCATCAATATTAATCAAGCAGGACGTAGGGTTTTACCTCCATCAAGAGGGCCCGAACCTGGGTAAAACATCGTGTCCCCTGCCTCCTGTTACCATCCGGCCTAGATGCACAGTTCGGACCCCCTACCCGAGATCCACCGGTTTTGACACCGACATTGGTGCTTTCATTGAGAGTTCCTCTATGTCGTCACTTTTAGGCCCGATGGCTTCCCCGATCATCAACAACGATGCGATCCAGGGTGAGAATTTTCTCCCCGGACAGATCTTCGTATTCGGCGGCTTTGCACTGCGGGCCAATTCTCTTGTTCATCTGGAGCAGATCGAAAGCTACGCCCTTGGCCATCAGGTCAGATTTGGAAGCTTGAACTACATGGCCGACATCCGCGGAGACTTGATCTTTGACGGATTCGAGCCACAGCTGAGCGCGCGCACTATCACGATGGGCATGATTTAGCTCTGCCACCGAACAGTGCCCTGGAGGCCGCACCTGTGTCCGCTCCGACCCCTAGCTCAGAGCGGATCACACCAACCGAGGATGGGTGGTTGGACACCACCTCGGGGGCTGCAATCTCTATAGCGATCGAGCCAAGCACCAGCCCTATTCTCTGCGAAGCCCGTGACTCCAAGGAGCCGGACTCCTATCCAGACTCCGAGCCCTCCGCACCCCGACCGATCGAACCCGATTGTGTGCCGATCATGGAGTTCACCACCGCGGACATCTTTCAGCACTCGCCCTTCGGCGATATTCTGAATTCACTAAAGTCTCTCTCTTTGTCAGGAGAGCCCTGGCCGGACTATGGTCGGCAAGGTTGGGATGCAGATGATGAAGAAATTCAAAGCCCACCCACCACCCACTTCGTAGCCACTGTCGATGATTTAACCGACATGCTCGACTTCGACTCCGAAGACATCGACGGTATGGACGCCGATGCAGGAGACGATCAAGAACCAGTGCCTATAGGGCACTGGAAAGCCACCTCTTCATATGATATATAGATGGTGGGCACCCCAAAAGAAGGCAATGGCGATGGAATAGCGGAGGATGACCCCTCCAAGAAGCAGCCTAAGCGCCAGCGTCAGCGGCGCCGCTCTAAATCCCTCCAAAACAAAAACGGTGATTCTGGCACGGGGGATAATAACACCCCGGACAGTGCCGAAGACAACCACCTCCAGCAAGATTCAGCACAGGAGGATAGAGAAGCCAGCCCTCATGAGAGAGTGGCAGACAAAGAGGTCGAGGGCGATAATTATATGCCTCCCTCCGAAGACGAGGCAAGCCTCGACGACAATGAATTGGTCGTGCCGGAGGATCCCGTCGAACAAGAGCGTTTCAAGCACAGGCTTATGGCCACGGTGAGCAGCCTCAAGAAAAAACAGCAACAGCTTAGAGCTGATCAAGATTTGCTAGCCGACAGATGGACTGAAGTCCTTGCGACTGAAGAGTATGAACTCGAATGCCCCTCCAAGAGCTACCCAAAGCACAGGTTGCTACCCCAATTAGAGGAGGAAGCACCTAAACCTACATCACCAACGCATGATGCGGCCGATCGGCCACCTCGTGGCCGCGACAGAGAGGTCTCTCGGCCCTCCACTCAAGCCGCACCCCGGCGCCGCTCAAAAACTACCAAGGCATGGGAAAATGCGCTAGACCTGCGAGATATATTGGAGGACAAGCCAAGGCAAACAAGATCAATCTACGGATCATTTGGGCGCCCCACGGCACGAGACAGTACTCGTCACGCCGGATACAGTAAATCCGGTCGGGTCGAACACAGTAGACAAAGCTCATTTGAGCTGCGTCGTGATGTAGCCCAATACAAAGGCGCCACACACCCACTATGCTTCATAGATGAAGTAATAGATCATCAAATCCCCGAGGGTTTCAAACCCGTGAACATCGAATCATACGGTGGCACAACAGATCCTGCGGTATGGATCGAGGACTATCTCCTTCATATCCACATGGCCCGCGGTGACGACCTACACGCCATCAAATACCTCCCACTCAAGCTTAAAGGACCAGCCCGGCATTGGCTTAACAGCTTGCCAGCAGAATCAATTGGTTGTTGGGAGGACCTGGAAGCCGCATTCCTCGACAATTTACAGGGCACTTATATGCGACCACCAGACGCCGATGACCTAAGCCACATAATTCAGCAGCCAGAGGAATCGGCCAGACAATTCTGGACATGGTTCCTAACCAAGAAAAATCAAATCGTCGACTGTCCGGACGCAGAGGCCCTAGCAGCCTTCAAGCATAACATCCGCGACGAGTGGCTTGCACGACACCTAGGACAGGAAAAGCCGAAATCTATGGCAGCCCTCACGACACTTATGACCCGCTTTTGCGCGGGAGAAGACAGCTGGCTAGCTCGCAGCAATAACATGACCAAGAGCCCTAGTAATTCGGATACCAAGGACAGAAGTGGCAGGTCACGTCGCAACAAGCAAAAGCGCCGCATTAATGATGACAATGCTGAGGATACGGCAGTTAATGCCGGATTCAGAGGCTCTAAACCCGGTCAGCGGAAAAAGACATTCAAAAGAAATACTCCGGGCCCGTCCAGTTTGGACCGAATACTCGACCGCTCATGCCAGATACATGGCACCCCCGAAAAACCAGCCAATCACACCAACATGGATTGTTGGGTGTTACAAGCAGGCAGGCAAGTTAAATGCCGAAAGCAGAGACAAGGGGCTGCATAGCGATGACGAGGAGGAGCCCCGGCCGCCGAACAACAGTGGACAGAAAGGTTTTCCCCCACAAGTGCGGACGGTGAACATGATATACGCAACCCACGTCCCCAAGAGGGAGCGGAAGCGTGCGCTAAGGGACGTATACGCGATGGAGCCAGTCGCCCCAAAGTTCAACCCATGGTCTTTGAGGGAGTCCTGGATTAGGGGGTGTCCGGATGGCCGGACTATACCTTCAGCCGGACTCCTGGACTATGAAGATACAAGATTGAAGACTTCGTCCCGTGTCCGGAAGGGACTTTCCTTGGCGTGGAAGGCAAACTTGGCGATACGGATATGTAGATCTCCTACCATTGTAACCGACTTTGTGTAACCCTAACCCTCTCCGGTGTCTATATAAACAGGAGGGCTTTAGTCCGTAGGACAACATACAAAACAATCATACCATAGGCTAGCTTCTAGGGTTTAGCCTCTCCGATCTCGTGGTAGATCTACTCTTGTACTACCCATATCATCAATATTAATCAAGCAGGACGTAGGGTTTTACCTCCATCAAGAGGGCCCGAACCTGGGTAAAACTTCGTGTCCCTTGTCTCCTGTTACCATCCGGCCTAGACGCATAGTTCGAGACCCCCTACCCGAGATCCGCCGGTTTTGACACCGACATTGGTGCTTTCATTGAGAGTTCCTTTGTGTCATCGCCGTTAGGCTTGATGGCTCCTACGATCATCAATAGCGATGCAGTCTAGGGTGAGACCTTGCTACCCGGACAGATCTTCATCTTCGGCGGCTTCGCACTACGGGCCAATTCACTTGGCCATCTGGAGCAGATTGAAAGCTATGCCCATGGCCATCAGGTCAGATTTGGAAGTTTAAACTACACGACTAACATCCGTGGGGACTTGATCCCCAATGGATTCGAGCCACTGCCGAGCGCGCCGCACTGTCACGACGAGCAGGATCTAGCTCTGCCGCCGAACAGTGCCCTGGAGGCCACACTCGTATCGGCTTCGACCCTTAATTCGGAGCCAACTGCACCGATCGAGGATGGGTGGTTGGACGCCGCCTCGGGGGCTGCGATCCCAACAGCGATTGAGCCGAACACGAGCCCCGCACTCCGCGAGACTCATGACTCCAAGAAGACGGACTCCTCTCCGGACTCCGAACCATCCGCGCCCCTGCCGATCGAATCTGATTGGGCGCCAATCATGGAGTTTACTGCCGTGGACATCTTTCAGCACTCGCCTTTCGGCGATATTCTGAAGACAGTAAAGTCTCTCTCTTTATTAGGAGAGCCCTGGCGGGACTACGGTCAGCAAGGTTGGGATACGGATGATGAAGAAATTCAAAGCCCACCCACCACCCACTTTGTAGCCACTGTCGATGATTTAACCGACATGCTCGACTTCAACTTCGAAGACATCGACGGTATGGATGCCGATGCAGGAGACGATGAAGAACCAGCGCCTATTGGGCCCTGGAAAGCCACCTCGTCATATGACATATACATGGTGGACACCCCAAAAGAAGGAGATGGCGATTTAACAGCGGAGGATGACCCCTCCAATAACCAGCCTAAGCGCCAGCGTCAACGGCGCCGCTCAAAATTCCGCCAAAGCAAATACGGTGATTCCAGCACGGGAGATAATAATACTCCGAAGAGTGCCGAAGAAAACCCCCTCCAGCAAGATTCAGCACAGGAGGATGGAGAAGCCAGCCCTCATGAGAGAGCGGCAGACAGAGAGGTCGAGGACGATAATTATACGCCTCCCTCCGAAGACGAGGCAAGCCTCGACGACGACGAATTCGTCGTGCCAGAGGATCCCGTCGAGCAAGAGCGTTTTCAACGCAGGCTTATGGCCACGGCAAGAAGCCTCAAGAAAAAACAGCAACAACTTAGAGCTGATCAAGATTTGCTAGTCAACAGATGGACTGAAGTCCTTGCGGCCGAAGAGCATAAACTCGAACGCCCCTCCAAGAGCTACCCAAAGCGCAGGTTGCTACCCCGATTAGAGGAGGAAGCACTTAAACCTACATGACCATCACTTGATACGGCCGACCGGCCACCTTGTGGCCGCGACAGAGAGGCCTCTCGGCCCTCCACTCAAGCCGCACCCGTACCAAGGCACGGGAAAATGCGCCAGACCTGCGAGATATGTTGGAGGACAAGGCAAGGCAAACAAGATCGATCTACGGATCGCGTGGGTGCCCCACGACTCGAGATGGTAACCGTCATGCCAGACACAAATCCGGTAGGGCCGAACACAGTAGACAAAGCTCATTGGAGCTACGTCGTGATATAGCCCAGTACAGAGGCGCCGCACACCCACTATGCTTCACAGACGAAGTAATGGATCATCAAATCCCCGAGGGTTTCAAACCCTTAAACATCGAATCATATGATGGCACAACAGATCCTGCGGTATGGATCGAGGATTATCTCCTTCATATCCACATGGCCCGCGGCGATGATCTCCACGTCATCAAATACCTCCCACTCAAGCTTAAAGAACCAGCTCAGCATTGGCTTAACAGCTTGCCAGCAGGATCAATCGGTTGTTGGGAGGACCTGGAAGCCGCATTCCTCGACAATTTCCAGGGCACTTATGTGCGACCACCAGACGCCGATGACCTAAGCCACGTAATTCAGCAGCCAGAGGAATCGGCCAGGCAATTCTGGACACGGTTCCTAACAAAGAAAAATCAAATAGTCGACTGTCCGGACGCAGAGGCCCTAGCAGCCTTCAAGCACAATATCCGTGACGAGTGGCTTGCCCGGCACCTTGGACAGGAAAAGCCGAAATCTATGGCAGCACTCACGACACTCATGACCCGCTTTTGCGCGGGAGAAGACAGCTGGCTTGCTCGTAGCAACAATATGACCAAGAACCCTGGTAATTCGGATACCAGGGACAGTAGTGGCAGGTCGCGTCGCAACAAGCAGAAGCGCCGCATTAACGGCGACAATGCTGAGGATACGGCAGTTAATGCCGGATTCAGAGGCTATAAATCCGGTCAGCGGAAAAAGCCATTCAAAAGAAATCCTAGGGGGCCGTCCAGTTTGGACCGAATACTCGACCGCTTGTGCCAGATACATGGCACCCCTGAAAAGCCGGCCAATCACACCAACAGGGATTGTTGGGTGTTCAAGCAGGCAGGCAAGTTAAATGCCGAAAATAAAGACAAGGGGCTGCATAGCGATGACGACGAAGAGCCCCGGCCGCCGAACAACAGTGGACAGAAGGGTTTTCCCCCACAAGTGCGGACGGTGAACATGATATACGCAACCCACATCCCCAAGAGGGAGCGGAAGCGCGCGTTAAGGGACGTATACGCGGTAGAGCCAGTCGCCCCAAAGTTCAACCCATGGTCCTCCTGCCCGATCACCTTTGATCGAAGGGACCATCCCACTAGCACCCGTCATGGCGGATTCGCCGCATTGGTTCTAGACCCAATTATTGACGGATTTCATCTCACTAGAGTCCTTATGGACGGCGGCAGCAGCCTGAACCTGCTTTACCAGGATACAGTGCGGAAAATGGGCATAGATCCCTCGAGGATTAAGCCCACCAAAACGACCTTTAAAGGCGTAATACCAGGTGTAGAGGCCAACTGTACAGGCTCAGTCACACTTGAAGTGGTCTTCGGATCTCCGGATAATTTCCGAAGCGAGGAGTTAATCTTCGACATAGTCCCATTCCGCAGTGGCTATCACGCACTGCTCGGGCGAACCGCATTCGCCAAGTTCAATGCGGTACCGCACTACGCATACCTTAAGCTCAAGATGCCAGGCCCTCGAGGAGTAATTACGGTCAATGGAAACACCGAACGCTCCCTCCGAACGGAGGAGCACACGGCGGCCCTTGCAGCGGAAGTACAAAGCAGCCTCTCCAGGCAGTTCTCCAGTCCGGCCATTAAACGTCCGGACACCGTCAAGCGCGCCCGGAGTAACCTACAACAAGACCGCCTGGCACGTTCCGAGCAGGCGTAGCAATGCGGCCCCAACCCCAGCCCTCGCAAAAATGCGACACCAGTGCTTCGCGTACATAACTACGCTCTAGAAATACCATGGGTACAGGGGGAGGGGCACCATCACGGCATGCCCGAAACACGGCTTAAACCGCACCAGGGGCTGCCGATTTTTTAATTTTCTCTTACTTTCAGGACTCCATTCTTCGGAAGGCCTGTTCGGCAGTTCAATTGCCGCACAAACGATGCAAGAACCAGGGAAGCAGACAAGCCATGCCGCATTACGGAACTCCCAGGTGGTCTCTATCACGAGCAGTATACCTGTTTCGCATACCATTCCGCAGCCTGCCCCTGGAACGGACATGTTAAATAGTCCAACCTTTTGCTTATCGCATTATTTGTATCATTCTGCTTTGATCGCAGCCCTTTTTAATAAACAATGCATAGCTTTTGTCTATTTTTGCATTACTCTTTTTTTACAAATATATGTTCCTTAACGACATGTTGCACCCGTACACTTTGGTACGGCCAAAATACGCCAGGGGCTTTAGTACCCCTCAATATGGTGTGAGAAGTCCGAACACTTTAACAAGTGCGGCACCCCGAACTTATAGCATTATATGCATCGGCTCCGAATCATGTCTTGGGTCAATAGTTGGGTTTGCCCGGCTCCTATGTTTTGGTGCCTTACGTTCCGCTATATCGGCTAAGGTAGCACTAGGAGAACTACTGCGATTGTGCCCCAGTTGAGCTGGGTCGAGCACCTCAGTAGAGAAAGCTAAAACTGACTGTCATGATGAAGCGAGAGCTGGTCGCTGTTCGAGAGGTTTTTCGAGTCCCTAAAGACTTATGCCGCTTAGAGCGAGGAGTCGGCTCTGTCCGGCCAAGGCGTGGATAGCGCCCCGAACTCGGTCTTCCGAATACCAGGGGCTTCGCCGAAATTTAAAATTATAGAATTCTATGGCTAAGTGAGAGTGTTCACGCATTATAGTCCGATTGCCTTGTTCGTTGTGCTGAGCGCCTCCCTCGAAGGACCCAAACATGGGAAAAAGAGCGCTCAGGTTTATCCCCGAACACCCCAGCACTAGCGGCACGGGGGCAGAAGCCGACGACTCGCCATCTCTCAGAATTGATAAACAGCCGCACAGAAGGTAATATTTTAAATTCCAACAGCATTGCTTAGCGCATATGAACAAGTTTTCAGCGCACAGGACAAAACGAGCGAGTTTTACTCAAAAATTACATCCCTGGAACATTCATCCGCCATAAGGCAGGCACCCTTCAGAACATCCTTATAATAATTCTCGGGCTTGCGATGCTCCTTCCCCGGCGGTGGCCCGTCCTTCACAAGCTTCTCAGCATCCAGCTTGCCCCAGTGCACCTTAGCACGGGCAAGGGCCCTACGGGCACCTTCAATGCAGACGGAGCGCTTGATGACTTCGAGCCTTGGACAGGCCCCCATCAGCCGCCGCACCAGCCTGAAATAGCTCCCAGGCAGAGCCTCTCCAGGCCACAGCCGAACTATGAGGCCCTTCATGGCCTGTTCGGCCGCCTTCTGGAGCTCGACCAGTTGCTTCAGCTGGTCGCTCAGGGGCACGGGGTGTCCGGCCTTAGCATACTGAGACCAGAACACCTACTCTGTTGAGCTGCCTTCCTCGGCTCGATAGAATGCGACGGCATCGGACATGCTACGGGGAAGATCTGCGAATGCTCCTGGAGAGCTCCGGATTCGGGTAAGTAACAAGTAACTTACGTTTATGTGTTTGCTTTTCATAAAGAATGCCTTACCCGCCGCTATCTTTTTCACCTCATCCAACTCCTGGACGGTCTTCTGGGATTCGGCCTTGGCAGACTTGGCATTTTCAATAGCCACCGCGAGCTCGGACGCTCGCGTCTTTGAGTTAAGCTCCAAACTCTCATGTTTTTCCATGAGAGCCTGGAGCTCTTGCCGCACCTTGCCAACCTCGGCCTCATACTTCCCCCGCTCGGTGCGCTCTGTGGCCGCCCTCTTCTCGACCTCGACCAGCGCTTGCTTAAGGGTCGCCACCTCAGACGTGGCCCCTACAATAGCCACGATAATCCTGTCATTTTTTGCAATTGCACCTTTTTATATATATTTAAACAAGGTATTTCTTACCTTCCTTGTCCTCGAGCTGCTTCTTGGCATGCCCGAGCTCTTGCTCGGACTGCTCGAGGTTCTGCTTTAGCGTGTCCACTTCCGCAGTCAGTGCGGCGGACGCCAGCAGAGAAGCCTGCATACGCATATTGACTCCTTTTTGTTAGACTCCTGCGAATTTTATTTGATCCTCTATTCGGCTTTTCTTCCCGAACGCCAAACAAAGCATCAGGGGCTACTGTCTATGCGGTAATATTATTTACACATTCTTTACTTACCTCAAAGCCTGTTAAAAGGCTAGCACAAGCTTCAGTCAGTCCGTTCTTGGCGGACTGAACCTTCTGGACCACCGCACTCATAATGGTGCGGTGCTCCTCGTCGATGGAGGCGCCTTTGAGCGCCTCCAACAGATTGTCCGGCACCTCCGGTTGGATGGGGGTCACCGGCACGGAGGGCCTGCTCCTCTTGAAAGGAGGTCGCCCGCCGGACTGTGGAACCTTTGAAGGTTCCGGAGCGGTGTCCGGCCTAGAGCCGGACTTGGAGCCCTGGGGGTTTTTTCCCCTTCACTCCTGGAGTCCGGGAGGTCGCCTTGCGGCGCCTCCAGGACCACCTCCTCCTGGCTTGGAACCTGTTGGGACAACACTTCGGCGTCGTCCGTAGGGCGGGGGGAGGAAGCCGTCGGAAGCGAATTCACATCCGACGAGTCCAGTGAACCGCTCGACGACGCGTCGAGCCGGTCTTTGGGTGGGCTGCATAATCATATTCGACATAAGGGAAAGTTGTGCAATAAAGGAATACTATGAATTACTCTGGTATCCGGATACTTACGATTTCGCCAGGGGCTTGGCCTTGAGCGCCCACTCCTCTTCGCCGTCGTCGGCGTTGGTGGAGTAGTCCGGAGGAAGGGTTTTCCCCTTCTAGGACCCTTCGGCCTCCCCAGTTGGGGCGGCCTTCCTTTTCTTCCCTTCCCCCGCTGGAGGGGGAGAGGTCTCTTCTTCCTCCTCCTCGTCTTCATGGGAGGAGTGCGTCTTGGAGTCGTCGGATGATGGATTCGACACCTCCTGGCGCCGGGCACTCTTTCGAGTCCCCGTGGCCTTCTTCTTGGCCTTCTTCTCCGGCACCACATAGGGTGCCGGAACCAGCAGCTTCGCCAAGCGAGCGTCCGCTGGGCCTTCGGGCAAAGGAGCTGGATAGTTGATCTGTCCGGACGTCTCCTGCCAATCCTGTCAAAGGTAAGGGAGCTTAGATCCCGCATGGAGTCAAACTATGAAAAACTGATACCCTGTAAAAGATAAAAACAGCTTACCGCATGAGCATGACGCTGCGAGCTGAATCCGCGATCCTCGGTAGCGGATGCGGGGGCCTCGGAGCCCTTGAAAAGCACCTTCCAGGCATCTTCGTATGTCATGTCGAAGAGCCTGCTCAGAGTTTATTGTCGCGCCGGGTCGAACTCCCACAGGTTGAAAGCCCGTTGTTGACACGGGAGGATCCGGCGGATGAGCATAACCTGGACTATGTTGACAAGTTTGAGCTTCTTGTCCACCAGGGTTTGGACGCATGTTTGGAGTCCAGTCAGCTCTCCTTTTTTACCCCACGACAGGCCCGTCTCTTTCCAGGAGGTGAGCGGCGTAGGGGGTCCGGATCGGAACTCGGGGGCTGTGACCCATTCAGGGTTGCGCGGCTCGGTCATGTAAAACCACCCCGATTGCCACCCCTTCAGGGTCTCCACGAAGGAGCCCTTGAGCCATAAGACGTTGGGCATCTTGCCCACCATGGCACCTCCGCACTCTGCCTGGTTGCCGCGCACCACCTTCGGCTTGACATTGAAAGTCTTGAGCCATAGGCCTAAATGGGGGCGGATGCGGAGGAAAGCCTCGCACACGACGATAAACGCCGAGATGTTGAGGATGAAGTTCGGGGCCTGATCATGGAAATCCAGGCCGTAGTAGAACATGAGCCCCCGGACAAATGGGTGGAGAGGGCAGCCCAGTCCGCGGAGGAAATGGGGGAGGAACACCACCCTCTCATGGGGCCTAGGGGTGGGGATGAGCTGCCCCTCTTCAGGAAGCCGGTGCCCGATGTCGTTAGACAAGTATCCGGCCTTCCTTAGTTTTTTGATGTGTCCCTCCGTAATGGAGGAGACCATCCACTTGCCTCCCGCTCCGGAAATGGCTGGAGAAGGTTGAGGCGGGGAGTGCGGACTTGGGCGCTGGAGCTCGAGTGCGCAAAAATGGATAGGCAAAGGAGAAAGAAGGCGTAGGTGAAAAGGTGGATCCTTATCCCCTTATATGGGTGGACACAATTACGTGTCCCCACCAGCCTGGTAAAACCCGCTTATCCCCAAGCACCGTAATCAATGGCGCGGTTGGGTTACCCACGCCCGTATTGATGAGAATCCCGGAATAAGGGGACATGATCTCTGCTTCGACGAGACGTGCCAAGGAAACCGCCTCGCATGACACGCTGAGGTGGGATAATAAAACGATTCGAGTAAAGGCTTGGTCGTGGTGCGATGTCACACTATGGAATATGTCAGCAGATTAGATTTGTGTAAATATTATTTTCTCTATGGCCATATGTGGAAACTTATTTTGCAGAGCCGGACACTATCTTTGTGTTCAAAATCTTCTATGAAGTTCTTGGAGGAGGAACCCGCCTTGCAATGCCGAAGACAATCTGCGTGCCGGACTCGTCGTCATTGAAGCCTGGTTCAGGGGCTACTGAGGGAGTCCTGGATTAGGGGGTGTCTGGATGGCCGGACTATACCTTCAGCCGGACTCCTGGACTATGAAGATACAAGATTGAAGACTTTGTCCCGTGTCCGGAAGGGACTTTCCTTGGCGTGGAAGGCAAGCTTGGCGATACGGATATGTAGATCTCCTACCATTGTAACCGACTTTGTGTAACCCTAACCCTCTCCGGTGTCTATATAAATCGGAGGGTTTTAGTCCATAGGACAACATATAGAACAATCATACCATAGGCTAGCTTCTAGGGTTTAGCCTCTCCGATCTCGTGGTAGATCTAATCTTGTACTACCCATATCATCAATATTAATCAAGCAGGACGTAGGGTTTTACCTCCATCAAGAGGGCACGAACCTAGGTAAAACTTCATGTCCCTTGTCTCCTGTTACCATCCATCCTAGACGCACAGTTCGGGACCCCTTACCCGAGATCCGCCGGTTTTGACACCGACAGTCTTCCTGCCCGATCACTTTTGATCGAAGGGACCACCCCACTAGCATCCGTCATGGCGGATTCGCCGCATTGGTTCTAGACCCAATTATTGACGGATTTCACCTCACTAGAGTCCTTATGGATGGCGGCAGCAGCCTAAACCTGCTTTATCAGGATACAGTGCGGAAAATGGGCATCGATCCCTCGAGGATTAAACCCACCAGAACGACCTTTAAAGGCGTCATACCAGGTGTAGAAGCCAACTGTACAGGCTCAGTTACACTTTAAGTGGTCTTCGGATCTCCGGATAATTTCTGAAGTGAGGAGTTAATCTTCGACATAGTCCCGTTCCGCAGTGGCTATCACGCACTGCTGGGGCGAACCGCATTTGCCAAGTTCAATGCGGTGCCGCACTACGCATACCTCAAGCTCAAGATGCCAGGCCCTCGAGGAGTAATGACGGTCAATGGAAACACCGAACACTCTCTCCGAACGGAGGAGCATATGGCGGCTATCGCAGTGGAAGTACAAAGCAGCCTTTCAAGGCAATTCTCCAGTCCGGCCACTAAACGTCTGGACACCATCAAGCGCGCCTAGTGTAACCTACAACAAGACCGCCTGGCACGTTCCGAGCAAGCATAGCAATGCGGCCCCAACCCCAGCCCTCGCGAACTTGCGAAACCATTATTGCGTGTACATAACTACGCTCTAGAAATACCATGGGCACACGGGGAGGGGCACCATCACGGCACGCCCGAAACGCGGCTTAAACCGCACCAGGGGCTGCCGATTTCTTAATTTTCTCTTATTTTCAGGACTCCATTCTTCGGAAGGCTTGTCCGGCAGTACAATTGCCGCAGAAACGATACAACCAGGGAAGCAGAAAGCTACGCCGGACTACGGAACTCTAAGGTGGTCTCTATAACGACCAGTATACCTGTTTCGCATAACATTCTGCAGCTCGCCCTGGAAAGGACATATTTGATAGTCCCATCTTTTGCTTATCGCACTATTTGTATCGTTCTGCTTTGATCGCAGCTTTTTTAAATAAACAATGCATAGCTTCCGTCTATATTGCATTACCTCTTTTTTATGAATATATGTTCATTAATGACATGTTGCATCCGTACACTTTGGTACAGCCAATACGCCAGGGGCTTAAGAACCCCACAACATGGTGGGTGTGAGAAGTCTGAACACTTTCACAAGTGCGGCACCCCGAACTTATAGCATTATATGCATCGGCTCTGAATCATGTCTTGGGTCAATAGTTGGGTTTGCCCGGCTCCTATGTTTTGGTACCTTACGTTCCGTTATATCGGCTAAGGTAGCACTAGGAGAACTACTGCGATTGTGCCCCAGTTGAGCTGGGCTAAGCACCTCAGTAGAGAAAGCTAAAACTGACAGTCATGATGAGGTGAGAGCTGGTCACTGTTCGAGAGGTTTTCGAGTCCCTAAAGACTTATGCCTCTTAGAGCGAGGAGTCGGCTTTGTCCGGCCTAGGCGTGGATAGCGCCCTGAACTCGGTCTTCCAAACACTAGGGCCTTCGCCAAAATTTAGAATTATAGAATTCTATGGCTAAGTGAGAGTGTTCAAGCATTATAGTTCGATTGCCTTGTTCGTTGTGTTGAGCGCCTCCCTCGAAGGACCCAAGAATGGGAAAAAGAGCGCTCATGTTTATCCCGAACACCCTAGCACTCGTGCCATGGGGGCAGAAGCCGACGACTCGCCATCTCTCAAATTTGATAAACGGCCGCACAGAAGGTAATATTTTAAATTCAAAAAGCATTGCTTAGCGCACATGAACAAGTTTTCAGCGCATAGGACAAAACGAGCGAGTTTACTGAAAAATTACATCCATGGAACATTCATCCGCCACAAGGCGGGCACCCTTCAGAACACCCTCATAATACATCTCGGGCTTGCGATGCTCCTTGACCGGAGGTGGCCCGTCCTTCACAAGCTTCTCAGCATCCAGCTTGCCCAGTGCACCTTCGCAGGAGCAAGCGCCCTACGGGCACCCTCGATGCATACGGAGCGCTTGATGACTTCGAGCCTTGGACAGGCCTCCACCAGCCACCTCACCAGCCCGTAGTAGCTCCCAGGCATGGCCTCTCCATGCCATAGCCGGACTATGAGGCCCTTCATGGCCTGTTCAGCCACCTTATGGAGCTCGACCAGCTGTTTCAGCTAGTCGCTTAAGGGCACCGGGTGTTCGGCCTCAGCATACTGAGACCAGAACACCTTCTCTGTCGAGCTTCCCTCGTCGGCTTGGTAGAAGGCGGCGGCATCCGACACGCTACGGGGCAAGTCTGCAAATGCTCCTGGAGAGCTTCGGATTCGGGTAAGTGACAAGTAATTCACTTTTACATGCTTGCTTTGCATAAAGAATGCCTTACCCGCCGCTATCTTTTTTATTGCCTCAACCTCCTGGAGGGCCTTCTAGGCTTCGGCCTTGGCAGACTTGGCATCTTCAATGGCCGCCGCGAGCTCAGACTCTCGCGTCTTCGAGTCAAGCTCCAAACTCTTATGTTTTTTCATGAGAGCCTGGAGCTCTTGCCGCACCTCGCCAACCTGCGTCTCATGCTTCTCCTGCTCGGTGCGCTCTGTGGCCGCCCTCTTTTCGGCCTTGGACAGCGCTTGCTTAAGGGTGGCCACCTTAGTTGTGGCCCCTACAATAGCCGTGTTAATCCTGTCACTTTTTGCAATTGCACCTTTCACATATTTCAATAAAGTATTCCTTACCTTCCTTCTTCTCGAGCTGCTGCTTGGCTAGGCCGAGCTCTTGCTCAGACCGCTCAAGGTTCTGCTTTAGCGTATCCACCTCCGCAGTCAGTGCGGCGGAGGCCAGCAGCAAAGCCTGCATGCGCATATTGACTTGATCATGTTAGACTCCTGCGAATGTTATTAGATCCTCCATTCGGCTTTTCTTTCCGAATGCCGAACAGAGCATCAAGGGCTACTGTCTATGCGGTAATATTTCTACATATTCTTTACTTACCTCAAAGCCTATTAGAAGGCTGGCATAGGCTTCAGTCAGTCCGCTCTTGGCGGACTGAACCTTCTGGATCACCGCACTCATAATAGTGTGGTGCTCCTCGTCGATGGAGGCGCCGTTAAGTGTCTCCAGCAAACTGTCCGGTGCCTCCGGTTGGACGGAGGTCACCATCTCGGTAGGCTTGCTCCTCTTGGAAGGAGGCTGTCTACCGGAGTCTGGAACCGTTGAAGGTTCCGGCGGGGTGTCCGGCTCAAGGCTGGACTTGGAGCCCTTGGGGGTTCTATCGCCTTTACGCCTGGAGTCCGGGAGGTTGCCTTGCGGCACCTCCAGGACCACCTCGTCCTGGCTTGGAACCTGTTGGGACGCCACCTCGGCGCCGTCCGTAGGGTGGGGGGAGGAAGCCGTCGAAAGCGAATTCACATCCGATGAATCCAGGGAGCCGCTCGACGACTCGTCGAGCGCGGCCTTGGGCGGACTGCACAATCATGTTCGACGTAAGGAAAAACTATGCAATGGGGGAATACTATGAATCACACTGGTATCCGGATACTTACGATCTCGCCAGGGGCCTGGCCCTGTGCGGCCACTCCTCTTCGCCATCGTCGGTGTTGGTGGAGTAGTCCGGAGGAGGGGTCTTCCCCCTCTTGGACCCTTCGGCCTCCCCGGTTGGGGCGGCCTTCCTTTTCTTCCCTCCCCCCGCTGGAGGGGGGAGGTCTCTTCTTCCTCCTCCTCGTCTTCATGGGAGGAGTGCGCCTTGGAGTCGTCGGATGATGAATCCGACACCTCCTGGCGCCGGGCACGAGTCCCCGTGGCCTTCTTCTTGGCCTTCTTCTCCGGCACGATGTAGGGTGCCAGAACCAGCAGCTTCGCCAAGCGAGCGTCCATTAGGCCTTCGGGCAAAGGAGCCGGACAGTTGATCTGTCCGGACGTCTCCTGCCAATCCTGTCAAAGGTAAGGGAGCTTAGATCCCGCATGGAGTCAAACTATGAAAAACTAATACCCTGTAAAAGGTAAAAGCAGCTTACCACACGAGCGTGACGCTGCACGCTGAATCCGCGATCCTCGGTAGAGGATGCGGGGGCCTCGGCGCCCTTGAAAAGCACCTTCCAGGCATCTTCATACATCGTGTCGAAGAGCCTGCTCAGAGTTCCGTGCCGTGCCGGGTCGAACTCCCACAGGTTGAAAGCCCGTTGTTGACACGGGAGGATCCGGCGGATGAGCATAACCTGGACTACGTTGACAAGTTTGAGCTTCCTGTCCACCAGGGTTTGGACGCACGTTTGGAGTCCGGTCGGCTCTCCTTTTTTACCCCACGACAGGCCCGTCTCTTTCCAGGAGGCTAGCCGCTTAGGGGGTCCGGATCAGAACTCGGGGGCTGCGACCCATTCAGGGTCACGCGGCTCGGTGATGTAAAACCACCCCGATTGCCACCCCTTTAGGGACTCCACAAAGGAGCCTTGGAACCATAGGACGTTGGGCATCTTGCCCAGCATGGTGCCTCCGCACTCCGCTTGGGTGTTGCGCACCACCTTCGGCTTGACATTCAAAGTCTTGAGCCATAGGCCGAAATGGGGGCGGATGCGGAAGAAAGCCTTGCACACGACGATAAATGCCGAGGTGTTGAGGACAAAGTTCGGGGCCAGATCATGGAATTCCAGGCCATAGTAGAACATGAGCCCCCGGACAAATGGGTGGAGAGGGAAGCCCAGTCCATAGAGGAAATAGGGGAGGAACACCACCCCCTCATGGGGCCTAGGGGTGGGGATGAGCTGCCCCTCTTCGGGAAGCCGGTGCACAATGTCGTTAGACAAGTATCTGGCCTTCCTCAGTCTTTTGATGTGTCCCTCCGTGATGGAGGAGACCATCCACTTGCCTCCCGCTCTAGACATGGCTGGAGAAGGTTGAGGTGGGGTGTGCGGACTTGGGCGCTGGAGCTTGAGTGCCCGGAAATGGATAGGCAAAGGAGGAAGAAGGCGTGGATGAAAAGGCGGATCCTTATCCCCTTATATGGGCAGACGACTATCCGCCCCTACCAGCCTGGTAAAACTCGCTTATCTCCCAAGCGTCGTAGTCAATGGCTTGGTTGGGTTACCCACACCCGTATTGATGAGAATCCCAAAATAAGGGGACCTGATCTCTGCTTTAATAAGACGTGCCAAGGAAACCACCTCGCTAAACGCGCTGAGGTGGGACAGTAAAACGATTCGAATAAAGACTTGGCTGTGGTGTGATGTCACGCTACGGAATACGTCGGCAGATTAGATTTGTGTAAATATTATTCTCTCTATGGCAATATGTGGAAACTTATTTTGCAGAGCCGGACACACCTTTGTGTTCAAAATCTTCTATGAAGTACTTGGAGGAGAAACCCGCCTTGCAATGCCGAAGACAATCTGTGCGCTAGACTCGTCGTCATTGAAGCCTGGTTCAGGGGCTACTGAGGGAGTCCTGGATTAGGGGGTGTCCGGATGGCCAGACTATACCTTCGGCCGGACTCTTGGACTATGAAGATACAAGATTGAAGAATTCGTCCCGTATCCAGAAGGGACTTTCCTTGGCGTGGAAGGCAAGCTTGACGATACGGATATGTAGATCTCCTACCATTGTAACCGACTCTGTGTAACCCTAGCCCTCTCCGGTGTCTATATAAACTGGAGAGTTTTAGTCTGTAGGACGAACAACAATCATACCATAGGCTAGCTTCTAGGGTTTAGCCTCTCTGATCTCATGGTAGATCTACTCTTGTACTACCCATATCATGAATATTAATCAAGCAGGACATAGGGTTTTACCTCCATCAAGAAAGCCCGAACCTGGGTAAAACATCGTGTCCCCTGCCTCCTGTTACCATCCGGCCTAGACGCACAGTTCGGGACCCCCTACCCGAGATCGGCCGGTTTTGACACCGACACTTGTTATTCGGCACGTTCAGTCAGCCAAGAATTCCAACTAGTTGACGCCAAAGTGGGAAGGCCCTTATCGGGTAATGCGAGTCACCAGGCCCGGCGCAGTCCGCCTGGAGATCGAAGATGTCGTCCCAGTGAGCAACTCCTGGAACATTGAGCATCTTCGCAAGTTTTACCCATAAGGCGCGGCTTGCCGGGCCTCCCGGCAAGCCACCTTTTGTACAAGCTTTGCCGACAAGGCATGTGACCCTTTGTACAAAGCCAAGCGCCGACCCTGAGCATAAATAAATGAAGCGCTGACGCCCTAAGTTATGGCATGCATGCTAGGTCGAGTCTCTTCCTTGGTGAGGGAGTCCTGGATTAGGGGGTGTCTGGGTAGCCGGACTATACCTTCAGCCGGACTCCAGGACTATGAAGATACAAGATTGAAGACTTCGTCCCATGTCCGGATGGGACTTTCCTTGGCGTGGAAGGCAAGCTTGGCGATGCGGATATTCAAGATCTCCTACCATTGTAACTGACTTTGTGTAACCCTAACCCTCTCCGGTGTCTATATAAACCGGAGGGATTCAGTCCGTAGGACAACTTCATCATACAACAATCATACCATAGGCTAGCTTCTAGGGTTTAGCCTCCTTGATCTCGTGGTAGATCTACTCTTGTACTACCCATAACATCAATATTAATCAAGCAGGACGTAGGGTTTTACCTCCATCAAGAGGGCCCGAACCTGGGTAAAACATCGTGTTCCTTACCTCCTGTTACCATCCGGCCTAGACGCACAGTTTGGGACCCCCTACCCGAGATCCGCCGGTTTTGACACCGACATTGGTGCTTTCATTGAGAGTTCCTTTGTGCCGTCGCAATCAGGAAGGATGCCTCTTCCCATCTTTAAAGATGGCGCCGTTACCAAGGGAGCCTTGGCTGTCGGCCAAACTCTCCGGCTAGGTGGTTTTCTCATGAACGCTTGTTCGGCCGTTGCGCCAACGATGACCTCTCGGGTCATCAAAAGCAATCTTCACGTTAGCTCAGAACTCGTCGAGCCGTTAGATCCAATGGAGCTCTCTTCCGTAAATGAGCTCTTGGATCGCATCGCCGCCTTGGGGGTCACTACGGATTATGACCAGGTTGGGCTTAAACCCGATCTAAGAGAAATTAATTCTCCCCAAGTCACCCATCATGTTGCCGTGGTAGAGGCACAGTGCGGCGACTCTTCATCTATCTTAAGGACTATCTACGTCTGGATTCCTGATCCCTCCAAGCCGGATACCCGCGGAGGGGAGGATGTAACTCAAGACCTGAACTTAGAATCAGGCAACGGGCTAGATTCACTGGACAACATCCAAGAATCCAAACTTCAGAGTTCGGAAACTCCTTGGCCTCTGAGTCTTAGATTGGGTGAAGTTCCGGATTTAATTCCACCCACCCACCCGAACATAAGCGATCTATCCCAAATCAGGCAAAAGCCCGAAGAAACAGTACATCATTACTGGGCAAGGTTCCTCCTGGTCATGAACAGGATAAAGTACTACCGCGAGGAAGACGCAATCTCAATCTTCTTCAATAATTGCACGGACAAGGGAATCCTCAACGCCACAGGTCGTCGTGATCTTACACGCTTCGCTGACTTGGAAACCATAGTACAAAAGTACTGTGCGATGGAAAGCGCCCGAAAAACCGAAACTAAATTTTGGGACAATCCGGCCCTGAATAGAAACCTCATCCGAAATAAAAGGGTGCATTATTGTCAGGACCCCGACTCGATGTCACATCGATCTAGCCGGTAACACCTCATATCACTTTGTGGCCTCACGCACGGTATCCCCACGGGTGTCGCCTTACCTTTGCCCGGGACCGTTTGCGCCTTTTGGCTCACGTATATGATAGTGTCGCTAGCATCCATATGATAAGGAGCCCGGGCTGACATGACTAGTCGTAAACCCAAAGTGGCACAGACTTACAGGGACAGGCATCCATGACCCAGCTTCGAACGTGTCGGTCATCAGCAAGTGGGTCCGGGCTGTAGCACTGGGCTAGCAGGACTCCGGTAAACCGGGCTGTAGCGGGCTAACAGGACTCCGGTACTCAAAGCGTGACATTTCCCCGAAGGGACAGACACAGGAACGAAGAAGGACACATGCCGGCCAGCCTAAGTGTTCCGGAGCAGTAGCAAGCTACCATGGCTCAGTGGAAACACTAGGAGACATTTCCCGGTAAGAGAGGCTACTAAAGATAAACAACTAGATGGTCAGATCCCACACATACCAAGCATTTCAATAACATACACACAATATGCTCGATATGTGCAAATACAACATGGCATCACAACATGTCTCTACGACTCAAGTAATTATTCATTAGGCTCCGAGGAGCGAGACATTACAAACATGGGTCTCACGACCCAACAATCAGAGCATACAAGTCAAAGCACAAGCGGAAGCTATCATGTCTGAGTACAGACATCTATAAATGAAAAAGGCTGAGAAGCCTGACTATCTATCAGATCCTGCCGAGGGCACAAGATCGTAGCTGAGGTATCAAGCTAAACGTCGAAGTCCACGTGGAACTACTAGTGAGACTGAAGTCTCTCTGCAAAAACATAAAATAGGCAAACATGAGTACAAATGTACCCAGCAAGACTTACATCAGAACTATCTACATATGCATCATTATCAACAAAGGGGATGGTAGGGTTTGACTGCAGCAAGCCAGCTTTGACTCGGTGGCTATCCTGAACTACGACTGCAAGTAACTCTTTTGAAGTGGCGCACACGAGTCCACATATTCACCAACCAATACACCACTATGGATCCGCTCCCGTCTCCCTACGAGAACGCCATCCATAGCACTCACGCTTATCTTGCGTATTTTAGAGTATCCACTTTCACTTGTCTATGAACTGTACAAGGGGTCCAAGTTTCCATATCCGAGGAATCCGGCTATTCGAATAGATGATGTTAACCCTGCAGGGGTGTACTTCTTCACACACGCTTTCGCCACTTACCGCCCTGTACACTTCATGTACCTCGGCAACCTTCAAGCGGAAGCCGGGCGAGGGAGTCGGCCACGACCTGACTAACCGAACAAGTCTCTAGTCCAGGTTTATCGCCTATTCGGGTTCCATCCGCAAGGAGATCCGGCCGGGGTGTCGCTCACGGCCCCAAACGATGTGAGCAGGGTTCCCAAGCCCACCATCCGGGTGCCACTTGGTACACCGTGCCACTGTGCCTAGTCTGTCCCAAGCCCACCTGTACCGGGTGCCACTTGGTAGACTACTAACACTACCTACAAACACCAGAAACTAGTTGCAACTCCTGGACAGAGATCATGTTGATTAATAAGTCGAGAGGGCTTGGAGCGCCCGGAGCCCAATGTGTGGTAGTAACTGATCATGGATCACAAACATAGAACTCAGTTCCTGAGGACGGCTGCAATGAGACAACCCACCATGTACTCCTACATGGCCTCTCACCGCTACCTTTACCAAATCGTGTTCACACACTTAGCTCACACACAGTAGGACATGTTCACACACCTCTGATTCATCCCCGATGAATCAGACCTGACTCAACTCTAAGCAGTAGCAGGCATGACAAACAAGCATGAATGAGTAGGCACAACAGGGCTCAAACAATTCCTACTCATGCTAGTGGGTTTCATCTATTTACTGTGGCAATGACAGGTCATGCAGAGGATAAAGGGTTCAGCTACCGCAGCAAGTAACAAATATACCGTTTTTGTCCTAATGCAGTAAAAAAAGAGCAGGAGCGAGAGAGTGGGATTTTATCGGAATGAACAAGGGGGGTTTTGCTTGCCTGGCACTTCTGAAGATAACATTGAGTCTTCATCAGTGTCAACGATCACATCATCGGTATCGCGTCTATCGAGAGGGGACAAATACCGGCAACACAGAAAAACACAATCAATGCAATGCACAATATGATGCATGATCATGACATGGCAAAATGAATGTGTTTTGAGCTAATGCAACTAGCAACAGATTAAATGAAGTTGGTTTGAATACAAGATTCAAATTCAAACTCCATATGTGATTATTCAAATGCCATTTATTTGTTTTGTCCAAAACAGAGGACAAACATTGTTCAAACATGCATGAAAATGGTACGGATGGATTCCTTGAATTTTTCTGATAATTTTTCATATATAAATTATTTAATTTGGAGTTACGGTTAATTTTCTATGATTTTTAGAAGTTTTAGGCATTTTCTGGAATTATAAATCATTTCCTAATTTATTTAATTCCAGAAATACTTTACTGCGTCAGCATGATGTCGACATGACGTCAGCAAGTCAACAGGGCCGCCCAGAGTCAAACCTGACGTGTGGGACCCACACGTCAGTGACAGGGGGTTAACAGGGGTTTATTTAGTTTAATTAAAAGGTTAGGGGGGGGGGGTCGGGCCCACTGGTCAGCGTCAGGGGGGGTTTATTTTAGTTTAATTAAGGATTAAGACACTAGGGCCCACATGTCAGTGTCTATTAAACTAATTAATATTTAGTTAACACTAAACCTAGCCTAATTAGCCGGGCGGGGCCCGCAGGTTAGTGAGAGAGAGGGGGGGGTCAAACCCGGCAGTGGGTCAACCCACGCCGGTCATCGGGTCAGCGGTCGCCGGCGTTTAGACGCCGGCGAGTCCAGACGCGGCGGAGGGCTCGGAAACGAGCCACATGGCATCGTTTCGGCCGCGGTTTGTTGCATTCGAACGCGCGCAGTGGCGCGCGTCTAGTGGTGGCGGTGACAGGTGCTGGGGTGGCCGGAAAAGTGGTCGGCGACGAGGTTTGGCGGCGGCAGCAGCTCGGGCAATCCTGGGGTCGGGGTTAGGGAGCACGGCAGGAGGGGCTGGGGCGTGCTACGGACTCCTGAGATCACGGTGAGCACGTCAGTGGGTTCGGATACGAGCTGGGGTGGCTGTGGCCACGGCCACGCCATGGCCGGCGGCGAGAGATTCTCGGGCAAAGTGGTGGGGCTAGCTAGAGAGGGAGGTGGGGCACGGGGAGAGGGGGAATCGGGTCGAGGGCTCACCGCGGTTCTTCTGGTGCTGCTGGCGAGGCAGGGGAGGCACGGGGTCCGGCGGATCGACGGAGGGAAGCTTCGGTGGCCGGCGATGGAACGGCGATGGTGACGGCGTTGCAGGGCTTCCGGAGGGCCGTGGGTCGGTGGGGAGGAAGGAGGGGGTCGAGGCGGAGCTCCCTGGGGCGTCGGTGAGGCGTGGGGAGCACGGTGGCTGCGGCAATCGGCGTCGGTGGCGGCGGCTCCGTTCGGGCCCGAGGTGCGGAGCGAGAGGGAGAGCAGGAGAAGGGGATGAGTGAGGGGGTCCAGGGGTTCGAGGCGGCGCCGAAGAGAAGGCCCGAGGCGTCGCGGTGGCGAGGGACGCAGGCAGGCAGGGAGGTGGCGTGGCGCCACGGCGCGCGCGTGCGCTGTCTCCCTCCTCTGCCTACTGGCAGAGGTAGGGGACGACTGGCACCAGGCCAGTGGGCTGGGCTGTCCACTGGGCCAGCCAGGTAAGGGCCCAGGTAAGACTCTCTCTCCCTTTTCTAAATATTTCAGTTTTCTATTTTGCAGGTTTGTTTTGAATTTGGTTTTGAAACCAATTCAATTTATTTTGCTTCTGACAATATTTTTAGGAGCTAAAAGAATTAAAACAAAGCTCCACAAAAATATTTCAGAATTATTGGACCTATATTTATTTAACAGTAGATATAAGTCCAATTCAAATAGCTAAGATTTAAATTCAAAGTCCCAAAAATAAATCCTTAAAAATGTTCAATATTTTGGTTGGGACCAGAACCCTTACCAAAATTATCAAACATTTAAGAAGAGCCTTTTGGAGCAATGAATGAGATTTCTAGGGTTTTTGCCCCTCTTTTATTTAGGGTTTTGAGGCTTCCAATATTCCTCAATTCAAGTTTCAAAAATATAGACATGATGCACACATGAAGCTAACCTAGAGCAATGCCTGAAGCTAGGGATGTGACAATTATCGTCAGACACCCGGGTTAAAAACCAAAAAACCAAAACCCTCTACAGGGCTTGGAACCGTACTGGAGGGATGGCTTAATGGACCCTATAAAATTCATAGTACAGAGGACGCCACACCAACTCATAGCCTTAGAGCATGTTGGATACTCCGGCAGGTGGCCAAAAGGGGCGAAGATCTCCTAATTCCGGAGGCCGCAGAAAGCCACCTCAGGGACTCCAGTACAGCCTTAACAGTCTTCAAGACTTTCGCATCAAATAATATGCGAAAAAGAACACTCCGCAGCCTCGCCGAAGTCTATCAAGTAGCAACAATAAACCCATGGAGTGACACGGCTATCACTTTTAATGCCAGTAATGAACCTAAATCCCGAACAGCTCGAGCACCAGCCGCATTGGTACTCAGTCCTATAGTGGACGGCTTTCGCCTCACCAAGGTACTCATGGACGGAGGCAGCGGATTGAACCTCATTTATGAGGAAACCCTTCAAAAAATTGAAATAGACTGGAACCGCATTGAGCGAAGCAGCACAACCATTAGAGGAATAATCCCCAGTCGGGAAGCGCGTTGTATAGGAAAATCACACTAGATGTGGTGTTTGGCACGCCAAATAATTATAGGTCCGAAGAGGTCACATTCCAAGTGGCCCCGTTCAGTAGCGGACACCACGCTCTGCTGGGGCGGGAAGCATTTACAATCTTCCAAGCAATACCCCATTACGGCTACATGAAGCTCAAGATGCCTGGGCCGAACAGAATCATCACTCTCGCTAGTGATCCGGACATAGCACTCCACGCCGAAAACAAGACAGCCGCATTGGCCCTTGAGGCACTGTCCGAAGCCCTAGCGGCTGAGGAACTGACTACGCTGCGCTCCATGGTAAACAGGGACGATGTGATACTCGACAAAAGAGCCAAGTCCACCTCCTTTAAACCAGCGGAGGAAATAGTCAAATTCCAGGTCCATCCAACGGACCCCAATAAAACAGCTTCCATCGGGGCACGATTAAACCCCGATGTAAACGCCGCACTGCGAGAATTCCTACGGGAGAACTTGGACATTTTTGCCTGGCACCCTTCAGACATGCCAGGAATCCCACGCAGGCTGGCCGAACACAGCTTAAATATCCTAAAAGGATTCAAACCTGTCAAACAAGCCCTTCGGCGTTTCTCTGAGCCTAAGAGACAGGCAATGGGAGAGGAGCTAGCCAAACTATTGGAGGCCGGATTCATCAGAGACGTAAAACATCCGGACTAGCTAGCAAACTTGGTGATGGTACCAAAGAAGGACAAATCCTGGCGCCTGTGCGTTGACTTCAAAGACCTTAACAAGGCTTGCCCAAAGGATCCCTTCCCCCTCCCCCGCATCGATCAAATTATCAACACCACTGCAGGACACGATTCGTTGTGCTTCCTCGACGCATACTCCGGTTACCATCAAATCAAGATGGCCGAGTCAAACCAAGCCGCAACGGCATTCATCACCCCATACGGCCCATTCTGCTTCAACACAATGCCTTTCGAGCTCAAAAACGCCGGTGTAACATATCAGCGCATGATTCAGACATGTCTAGCAAACCAGATCGGCAAAACAGTAGAGGCATACGTGGATGATGTGGTCATAAAAACAAGACATGTCGAATCTCTAGTAGATGACTTGAGGCTTACATTTGACAACCTCCGAGCATATGACATCAAGCTAAATCCGGAAAAATGCGTTTTCAGCGTTCCAGCCGGAAAGCTCTTGGGCTTCATTGTATCCGGTAGAGGAACCGAAGCAAATCCAGCCAAGATCCGAGCTTTATCACAATTGGATATCCCAAAGGACCTCAAACAAATACAAAAATTAACCGGATGCGTGGCGGCTCTAAGCCGCTTTATCTCCCGCTTGGGAGAAAAGGCGCTACCCCTCTATCGCCTCCTTCGGCGCACCGAACACTTCGAGTGGACGGATGCCGCCACGGCTGGACTCGAGGACATAAAAGCCATATTGGCAACAAACCCTGTCCTGGCCGCGCCAAACATCGGCGAACCAATGCTATTGTACATTGCAGCAAGCCATCAAGTTGTCAGCGCAGTACTCGTCGTCGAGCGGGAAACGGACGGACACAAATTCCCCCTTCAAAAGCCGGTTTACTATGTGTCCACTGTCCTCACCCCATGCAAATCAAGGTACCCACATTATCAAAAGATTACATATGTGGTATTCATGGCATCCCGGAAGCTACGACACTACTTTCAAGAGTGTTCAATCACAGTAGCATCGGAAGTACCACTCAATGATATTATAAACAACCGTGACGCAACGGGCCGGATTGCAAAATGGGCCATCGAGCTCCTCCCGTTCGACATAACTTATAGGCCACGGCGAGCTATCAAGTCGCAAGTTTTGGCCGACTTCGTCGCAGAATGGACGGAGTCCGAACTCCCTAAAGAGTACGACGCATATTCAAACTGGATCATGCACTCCGACGGTTCCAAAATGTTGGTCGGGCTAGGGGCCGACGTCGTTTTGACGTCCCCCACAGGAGACACAGTTCAATACGTACTCCAGATTATGTACACGGACTCCAACAATGCAGCCGAATATGAGGCCCTTTTACATGGTCTCCGGATGGCAGTATCCATGGGCATTCAACGCCTAGAGGTGCGCGGGGATTCGAACCTCGCGATATCCCAAATAAATGGAGACTTCGATGCCAAGGATCCAAAAATGACATCTTACCACAACGCCGTCCTCAAAATGTCAGCTCGGTTTGAGGGGCTCGAATTTCACCATATAGCCCAAGAAAACAATCAGGCGGCAGACGTCCTGGCACGCATCGGCGCAAAACGCGATGCGGTCCCCCCCAACATATTCCTGGAAAGGCTGTTCAAGCCATCCGTGGTATGGGAAGGGGAACATGGCAATATTAGCCCGGACCCAACCGCATTGTCCGACGCCGAACAATCTGACATAATCGGAGGCTCTGCCAATGAAATCACAACCTCTGCCCACGTACTAATGGCCGTTATCGCCTCGTGGACAGAACCATTCCTAGCCTACCTTACTAGGCAGGAACTCCCAGAGGACCAAAACGAGGCACGATGTATAGTGCGGTGATCTAAAGCCTATAAAGTCCATGAGGGAGAACTTTATAAGAAAAGCACTACCGGAGTGCTTCAAAGGTGCGTCTCCGAAGAGGAAGGGCGGAACCTGCTGGCTGAAATTCATGCCCGACTCGGTGGCCATCACGCCGCAGCCCGGTCCCTTGTAAGCAAGGCTTTCCGTATAGGCTTTATTGGCCAACGGCCCGGGCGGACGCTCAGGACTTGGTCAAAAATGCATCGGTTGCCAGCTTTTTGCAAACCAAAGCCATATGCCACCCACCGCCCTCCAAACTATCCCCATCACTTGGCCTTTCGTGGTCTGGGGGCTTGACATGGTGGGACCCCTTAAAGGCGGAACCCACAAGAAAAAATACTTACTGGTCATGGTGGATAAGTTCACCAAATGGATAGAAGCCAAGCCTGTTAAGAAGGCCGAATCCGGACCTGTGATAGACTTTATATCCGGGGTCATACACCGTTATGGCGTCCCCCACAGCATCATCACTGATAACGGCACGAACTTTATGGCCGATGAGGTAAAACTCTGGTGCAAAAACATGGGCATCAAGCTCGATTACTCTTCCGTCTATCACCCACAAACTAACGGTCAGGTCGAACGTGCAAATGGTCTCATCATGAGCGGCATAAAACCCACATTAGTGCGGTCCCTCAAGGAATCTAACATGCACTGGGTAGAGGAGCTCGACTCTGTACTCTGGGGGCTGCGGACCATGCCGAATCGTACCACCAGATACACACCATTTTTTATGGTGTACGGCGCAGAGGCAGTCTTGCCCTGTGACATAATTCATGACTCACCTCGAGTGCGCATGGACGAAGAAAGGGAAGCCGAGCTCGATCGCTAGGACAGTTTGGACGCCTTAGAGGAGGAGCGCGATGTGGCAAAAGCCCGTTCTGCATTCTATCAACAGCAGGCTCGAAGATATCAAAGAAGAGAAGTGCGGGCCAAAAATTACAATGTTGGTGAATTAGTTCTACGCCTGTCAGACAAGAAAAGGACAAGTTGAAGCCCAAGTGGGAAGGTCCCTTCATAATTGACCAAGTCTTGACTGGTGGAGCATACCGCCTGCGAGATGCGTCGGATAACCGACTCGAGCCGAACCCATGGAACGCAGCCCGTCTCCGAAGATTCTATGCCTAGCACCGGACTCTGTGTTTGTCTCCTTCCTTTGTCCATTTTTTGCATTTTCTGTCTTACATTTCTCCCCTTCCCCTCTTTTCTTTTATAGCCCTTAAAGGCTCCTCAAGTGACATGCTACTCACGCTCATTAAACCTAGGGGCTTCTTTAACAGAAGCTTATTTACACGGGCTTCACGCCCACCACATGTGTCAAACTTCCGCATGTACCTTTTCTTCACCATTATATGCATCGATATGACTTAAGTTTTGGCCAAGCTGGGTTGCCTGGCTCCTGTGCTTACCCCTACGTTCCCGATTGTTCGGCTAGGTGGTAAAAGGAGCACCTCTGCGATTGTTACTGCCGGATCAGCCGGATGTGTACCTCAGACTGGGTGAAGCCGAAAGCTAGCGTTCTTAAGGGAATATTCGGTCGGTGAACTAAAAGATGACCTTTTTTACTCATTTATATATGCCCCCAGATGATTTTCCTGCGTTTGCAGTCCGGGCATGCACTTTAGGGCATGCCTCCCAGAGAAAAGAACCCCTAACGGAACTATTCTCTCTAGAAGATGTTTCTTACTAACCATGTAATATAACATAACTAGTTGGGCACTTGTCTGATAAAGCACTAATGACCCCTACGCCTGGTCTCCATGCATACCCCGGTTCTTACATAACCGGTAGGGCATTCGGACACACTCCGGACCGTCAGGTCCTGAGGTTGAAGCGAAAAGGTCGGCAACGACAAATGATCTATAATCCGGCTAGAAGGCATTACACATGTCAATTAAAAATTACATAGTCACTCTGACTGATTGTATTCCTCTTCAATACCATCTAACAGGCTGTCTAACTTACAGTCCTGCTGGTAATACTTTGCGGCCAATTCTACTTGGCCGTACACTAAGCTTACAGGAATCTCCTTCCCGTCAGGCCCCACAGGTCCGACCTCGGCCATGTGGTTTGGGTCAGACTTCGTGTACCGCGTCTTCACCATGGCCCAGGCCTCCCTAGCGCCTTGTCGACAGGCCGATATCTTCCACAACCGGAAGCGCCGTCGAGCTCCCTTAAGCTTCTCCGAAAGCTCTCCAAGGCCCTCGGGCATAGAGTGGGAAGGCCATAAGGCTTGGGCAACGCCTCGCATCACCTGCCGAACTCGCTCGTGCAGTTGCGAGAGCTCGGGAAGAAGGTCACCCGTAGAACCGGGCATCTCCTCTGCAGGACGACCCGTTAGCATACCTACAGATATTACTCTGTTAGTCGACTTCCTCGCTGAACTTTTTTTTCAAAGATTCGCTTAAGCACTTACTAAATATGCCGCGTTGAAGCCGCTGATTCTCCTTCGTGGAGTCCGACAGCTGGCCACGAACATCTTTAAGTTCAACGTCCAGCTTGGTGTTGGCATCCTGAAGATCATTCTTCTCCCGCCTCACCCTTGTCAGCATACTCTCACTGGCCTTTAGCTGCCGTAAGAGTTGTTGCCTCTCCGGATCAAGTCCGGCGCCATCTGCAATATGATTTGTCAGATTTACACCCACGCCGCACTTCGCAAGACACTAATCTTTCGAAGTGTATCTTACCAGAGGGGGTCTCTTTGGGCTCCCCTGCTGCGGCTAGTGCGACCTCCAGTTGGGCTTTGCACTCTTCCAGCTCCTAGGACAGTACGGTATTCTTCTCTGTAAGAACCTGCATAACAAATGATCCTTAAATCAGTTACTCTAACTGTTTCAAGTCTCGGGGGCTACTGGTATCTATATATTTACCAAAATTTTCTTACCCGTATGTCTTTTACATATTGCTCCATGGCTCTGGTTAAACCATTTTGAGCGGCACGGAGGTACGCATCTCCCGAATTGAAGGCATCTAATGCCCCTTGGGAGAAACAAGCGTCGCGAAGAACTGTCCGGCGACGCCTGTGGTTCATGGCAATCTCCACCTCGGAATTGGTGGCAGACAGCATGTCCGCATCCTTTGTCGGAGGAGCGTCCGGTGCGCGCCTTGTGTTCGCTTCCACTTTCGTGCCAGACATTGGAGCCTGGCTGGTGGAGGCGTGATTGGCAACCCCTCCGGATATAGTCTGGCGAGGTCTCTTCGTCCTGAAGATAGCACGAACGTTAATATGCCCTGAAGGAATAACACCAAGGAAAAGGACGGTGCGATGTACCTTTGCGCCGGCTCTTAGTCCGGACTACATTCCTTTTTACCCCACGGGGCCCTACGGCCCCTCGTTGGCTAGCCGCCGCAGGTTCGGCCTCCCGCCTCGGAAACCTCCCCTGCAAAACACGATCGTTGTCAGGAAAACTCAAATGCGTGAGAATGGATTCCTTCTCAAGGGGATGAGACTCCGCTCTCTGTTACCTGGGAGGCCGGGATTAACCCTGGGTAATCGGCCGTAATGGCCACCAAGGCGTTGTCCTTGCTCAATTGATGGCACACTCCATCAATCAGCTCCACAGATATGTCCGGATCCTCTTGAGAGGCCGGGTCGAGGGACCTTCCTGGGTCCTCGGGTTGTGGAGGAGGGCTGTTTATCTCCTTAACAGCCCGGCGCAGTTCCTGCGTTGAAATCGTTAGACTAAATATTTAACAATGGGAATACAAAACGGATGGGCAAGTAAATGCGGCCTCTTACCTAGCTTGGTGGATTATGCATAGAGAATCCACCCTGTGGGTTGACGCAGAGAAATTCCTCCTCTTCTCCCTTATACAAAGTGGACAAGATCTTTAGTAGAGCGGCAGCCGAATCCGGCCCCTTACGGCCGTAGCGGGTGGTGTCGTCCTCCCCGTTGAAGTCCCACATGGGGTGGCTTCTATACTGAAGTGGCTGCACCCTCCGCATAATGCATTCGGCCATAACCCCGATCATGGTCAGTCCGGAATGGGCTAACAATCTTATTCGACCCATCAGGTAAATGATGTCCCTGTCACTTTCCCCCTGAGGGCTCCGTGGACGCCAGCTCAGGCGCTTCTTTAGGGGAGCATTGTTGAACTCAGGGAGGCCGATCCGAACAGGATCCGGCAGCGAGACGTCCTCTATATAAAACCATTCCGAAGGCCAGTCTTCGGATGCCTTCTTTGGGGTTCCGGATAGATATCTGGTCCCGGCGATGCACCACACTTCGGCTCCGCCCACTTGATACATTGACCCCTCCTTAGAGCGGGGCACCAGGTAGAATAACCTCTTCCACAGCGTGAAATGAGCCTCAACACCCAAGAATAGCTCGCAAAGGGCGACGAAGCCCGCAATATGCAATATAGAGCCGGACGTGAGATTGTGCAGCTAGAGGCCGTAGAACTCCAGAAGCCCACGGAGAAATGGATGAATTGGAAATCCAAGTCCTCTTATTAGATAAGGGACGAGGCACACCCGCTCTCCTTTGGAGGGATTGGGGGTGCTCTCCGCTTGCTCTCCACCATTATAGGTGGCGAGTCCGGCTCGGACCGGGACCATATAGGCCTGAGGGAGAAATCCCTTGGCCTGAAGCGACACTAGCTCGCCGTGCGGGATGGAGCACCTCTCCCAGTCTCCAGGTTTAGGACTGGAAGGGCGAGAGGAGGAGCTGTCAAGGCTGGCCATGATGGAATGGACCTTTGCTGGAGGCGCTCTGATGATTACTCGTGGGGAGGAGAAGGTGTGGTTTGGATCTGAATCCCCATCCCATTAAATAGGCGGCTCGTTTATGCGGCTAGGGGTGTGAATGTAAAAACACCCCAACTTTTTGCATTCGTTTGACACGTGGAAGACGGCCATTATTGGGCATGGAAGCCAAGGTGCGCTACATTACGAAAATCAGACATTATTCAATAGGTACATGGAATTTGGAGAAGAACCCGCCTTGCAATGCCGAAGACAATCTGCGCGCCGGACTCGTCGTCATTGATGCCTGGTTCGGGGGCTACTGAGGGAGTCCTGGATTAGGGGGTGTCCGAGTAGCCGGACTATACCTTCAGCCGGACTCCAGGACTATGAAGATACAAGATTGAAGACTTCATCCCGTGTCCGGATGGGACTTTCCTTGGCGTGGAAGGCAAGCTTGGCGATGCGGATATTCAAGATCTCCTACCATTGTAACCGACTTTGTGTAACCCTAACCCTCTCCGGTGTCTATATAAACCAGAGGGTTTTAGTCCGTAGGACAACTTCATCATACAACAATCATACCATAGGCTAGCTTCTAGGGTTTAGCCTCCTTGATCTCGTGGTAGATCTACTCTTGTACTACCCATATCATCAATATTAATCAAGCAGGACGTAGGGTTTTACCTCCATCAAGAGGGCCCGAACCTGGGTAAAACATCGTGTTCCTTGCCTCCTGTTACCATCCGGCCTAGACGCACAGTTCGGGACCCCCTACCCAAGATCCGCCGGTTTTGACACCGACATTGGTGCTTTCATTGAGAGTTCCTCTGTGTCGTCGCCTTTAGGCCCGATGGCTCCTTCGATCATCAACAACGATGCAGTCCAGGGTGAGACTTTTCTCCCCGGACAGATCTTCATCCTCGGCGGCTTTGCATTGCAGGACAATTCGCTTGGCCACCTTGAGCAGATCGAAAGCTACGCCCCTGGCCATCAGGTCAGGTTTGGAAGCCTAAACTACACGGCTGACATCCGCGGGGACTTGATCTTCGATGGATTCGAGCCACAGCCAAGCGCGCCGCACTGTCTCGATGGGCATGATATAGCTCTGCCACCGAACAACGCTTTGGAGGCCGCACACGCACTGGTTCCGACCATTGATTCGGAGCCTACTACGCCGATCGAGGATCAGCGGTTGGACGCTGCCTCAGGGGCTGCGATCTCAGAGGTGATCGAGCCAAACTCTAGCCCCGCACCCCGCATGGCCCGTGACTCCGAGGAGCCGGATTCCTCTCCGGACTCCGAGCCCCCCGTGCCCCTGCCGATCGAATCTGGTTGGGCGCCGATAATGGAGTTCACTGCCACGGACATCTTTCAGCACTCGCCCTTCGGCGACATCCTGAATTCCCTAAAGTCTCTCTCTTTATCAAGAGAGCCCTGGCCGGACTACGGTCAGCAAGGTTGGGATACGGACGATGAAGATATTCAAAACCCACCCACCACCCACTTCGTAGCCACTGTCGACGACTTAACCGACATGCTTGACTTCGACTCCGAAGACATCGACGGCATGGACGACGATGCAGGAGACGAACAAGAACCAGCACCTGTAGGGCGCTGGAAGGCCACCTCGTCATATGACATATATATGGTGGACACTCCAAAGGATGGAGATGGCGATGAAACAGCAGGGGACGATACCTCTAAGAAATAGCCCAAGCGCCGGCGTCAGCAGCGCCGCTCTAAATCCAGCCAAAGCAAAAACGGTGATTCCAGCACGGGAGATAATACTACTCCGGATAGTGCCGAAGAACACCCCCTCCAGCAAGATTCAGCACAGGAGGACAGAGAAGCCAGCCCTCACGAGAGGGCGGCGGACCAAGAGGTTGAGGACGATAATTATACGCCTCCCTCTGAAGACGAGGCAAGCCTCGACGACGATGAGTTTGTCGTGCCAGAGGATCCCACCGAACAAGAGCGTTTTAAATGCAGGCTTATGGCCATGGCAAGCAGCCTCAAGAAAAAGCAGGAACAACTTAGAGCTGATCAGGATTTGCTAGCTGATAGATGGACTGAAGTCCTTGCGGCCAAAGAATATGAAATCGAACGCCCCTCCAAGAGTTACCCAAAGCACAGGCTGCTACCCTGACTAGAGGAGGAAGCACCTACATCACCAGCGCATGACATGGCTGACCGGCCACCTCGTGGCCGTGACAGAGAGGCCTCTTGGCCCTCCACTCAACCCATGCCCCGACGCCGTGTCAAGCATACTAAGGCACGGGAAACTGCGCCCGACCTGCGTGACATACTGGAGGACAAGGCAAGGCAAACAAGATCGATCTACGGATCACGCAGGCACCCCACGGCACGTGACGGTGATCGTCACTCCGGATGCAATAAATCCAGCCGGACCGAACTCAACAGACAAAGCTCCTTCGAGTTGCGTCGTGATATAGCCCAATACAGAGGCGCCGCACACCCACTATGCTTCACAGATGAAGTAATGGATCATAAAATCCCTGAGGGCTTCAAACCCGTAAACATTGAATCATACGATGGCACAACAGATCCTGCGGTATGGATCGAGGATTATCTCCTTCATATCCACATGGCCCGCGGTGATGATCTACATGCCATCAAATATCTCCCACTCAAACTTAAGGGACCAGCCCGGCATTGGCTTAACAGCTTGCCAGCAGACTCAATCGGTTCTTGGGAGAACCTGGAAGCCGCATTCCTTGATAACTTCCAGGGCACTTATGTGCGACCACCAGACGCCGATGACCTAAGCCACATAATTCGGCAGCCAGAGGAATCGGCCAGGCAATTCTGGACACAGTTCCTAACAAAGAAAAACCAGATAGTCGACTGTCCGGACGCAGAGGCCTTAGCAGCCTTCAAGCATAATATCCGTGACGAGTGGCTTGCCCGGCACCTGGGTCAGGAAAAGCCGAAATCTATGGCAGCCCTCACGACACTCATGACCCGCTTTTGCGCGGGAGAAGACAGCTGGCTAGCTTGCAGCAACAACTTAACCAAGAACCCTGGTAATCCGAATACCAAGGACGAAAGTGACAGGTCGCGTCGGAATAAACAAAAGTGCTGCATTAACAGCGACAACAACAAGGATACGGCAGTTAGTGCCGGATTCCGAGGCTACAAATCCGGTCAACGGAAAAAGCCATTCAAAATAAATACTCAGGGCCCGCCCAGTTTGGACCGAATACTCGACCGCTTGTGCCAGATACATGGCACCCCCGAAAAGCCAGCCAATCACACCAACAGGGATTGTTGGGTGTTCAAGCAGGCAGGCAAGTTAAGAGCCGAAAACAAAGACAAGGGGCTGCATAGCGACGACGAGGAGGAGCCCAGGCCGCCGAACAACAGTGGACAGAAGGGATTTCCCCCGCAAGTGCGGACGGTGAACCTGCATGCTAGTTCGAGTCTCTTCCTTGGTTAGGGTTGATAGTGCTTAGCAGCGACTAACCCCTAGCCTAGAGGTCGAGTGCGCATCTATCTGTTCCTTTTCTGTCCTCCTTTGGTTCGCAGGGCATGTGAGCACTTCTGCCGAGCTACTCGGAAAGAAGGAAACGGACCGGCGCCCCGACCCCGGCAAGCCAGAGTTGCCGGGGGCTACGAGCACAAGGATCCAACCGCGGCAAGATGAGACTGCCAAGGGCTGTGGATCAAGATAAGTATTTTATCCTCTGTCATGCATTTCGGAACCGGACTGGGGCATGTGAAACCTCGTTGTTATCTCTAGCCTGTCGTGCTCCCCTTTTTCCTATACCTAGGGATTATTTCCTGGGTCCGGATTTGGTCTTAGCCGCGGCGGCAAGGGGGTAGGACGAGGAGCCTAAAGCCCACTTCATCCCTGCCTCCGCCAAGAGCGCGAGAACGGTCGAGTGGAGTGGGGGGGACGGCAAGGCCTGTTGCCAAGCAAAAAACATTTATCTTAAAACAATAACAAGGATTTGCTCCTTGTCGCGGGATTTACCTGTGAAAGAAAAACCCGACAAGCATCCCTTTTTCATTAACAACATCCCATAGAGGTACAGTTCGTGCGAGATGAAAAACATGAGCAAGGGGATTACAAGTTTTAAATTTAACAAAGGCCCGCAGGCTTACAAACTAAAAAGAGATAAGATGCCCGTAGTCCCTTTCTTGTCCCTCTCCTCAGGAGGTAGGTCAAGGAGGCGAAAGGGAAAAAGGGGTGCCTAGGAGAGCTATGAGCAGCAGAAAGCACCAAGAGAACATCTCGGTGGCCTCCCATGGGCGGGTCGGTGATGACGGTGCCGGAAAAGGAGCTGGAAGACGAGGCGGCAGGACCGGCAATACGCGATGAAGGCGTCGGTGCCCGCGTACTCCGAGTTGACGGCCTTGCCGCCCGCCCTCTTCCTCTTCCGTAGCCTCCCGATGCCAGACGCCCAAGGAGACAGCCCCGCAAGGTTCAAGGAGCTGGCCCTGCCCCCGGCCAGCTTCTGCCGGAGGAGCGGCCACGTGCAGATGCTGCTGCTGCTGCCGCACCCGCCCAGCCAGCAGGCGTCCGACACCTAGTCGGACTCGTCCCCGCTGTCTGCCCTGCTGTCCTCCTCGTCGCTCTCGCTCGAGGAAGAGCTTCCATCATCAGAATCTCCATCAGAGGACCTCTCCACGCAGCATTTCAGACGGGTTCCCAAGTCTCCGAAGACCTTGATGGAGAGCAGACTGTCCTCCATTAACTTGAAGTAGAGGACGAGCCCCGCCGTCAGGCTGTGGATGTGGGCGAACGTCTTCCATCCACGGCGGAGATACATAACTTGAGGAGCCGGGAAGTCGACGTCGACCCGCGTGCCCCCGTTCCCGCAGCCCCTCATGTGCAACCTGAGGGTCTAGGGCGGGGCACGCTCCATCACCCGAGCGAACGGAGTGGGGAGACGAAGACGACGACGCGAGGGCCGGCGGATCCTGATGAAGAACTCGCAAGGCCAGTCTTCAACATGGTCCTCCATCAGGAAGGGCATCATTGGCAGGGGCGAGGCCGGCGCGCCGCCCCGTCCTCCTCTTCCTCAAGCGCTACGGCCTCTGCCCCGGCCTCGCCCACGGCCTCACACCCTCCCCCTTCCCCTCGCGGTCGGTTCCACCACCACGAGTTCGGGAGGGGGAGGGACGCGCTGTCGAACGACGACCCTCGCTGCCACCGTCGAAGGACCAGGGTTCCCTTTCTCCATGGCGGATGAGAGGAAGGAGAAGAAGCAGAAGGAGATAGAAGATGCAAGAATGCGGGGTGTCGTTTCCCCCTTTCTCCTCTTTATAAAGGAACGGGGTTGAGCCTCGGCCGCCCCGCTCGGCCAATCTAGACACCGGAGGCGCGGGAAATCAGGACCGACCCGCCGCCCAACCAGCGGCGGTCCGGTTTCTCGCCTCCACCGTTTGCCACCACAAGGACGCGTGGCAGACGTGCAGAACTGAGGGGACAGGTGAGGTGACCTCTCCCCACCCCGTGATCATGGGGAGTGGACGCCTTGAAGACTGCACCCCGACCCCGCTCAGTAAATGAGCCGTGCCTCCACCCCTTCCTCTTTTTATGGGGAAGACGCGAGCCGCATCTTTACTGCGATGTGATGCATGCATGTGGAAACCGTCCCACGCATGCCGCCCACATCACGCACACCCCTCCACGCCGCGCCTCGCGCGCGGGTCGTGGGAGGCGGAGCGCGCGAAGAATCTTACCATGGTAAAAACTGCCCCACCTACCCACGCACCGTTTTGGGTCTGGCCCAACAACGCGTCACGCTTATGTGTGGCCCAGGCCCGGGGGTTCCTGTCGATGTACAAAAATAGGGGTGCATCTTTGTACCCCTTTTCCTGTGCACGGGCAGTCAGAGCTGCGCCCATGGCCACACCAAGCAGAACGAGGGAGGTGAGCCAATGTAAGATCGAAGCCCAAGGCAATCAAAGCAACGCCATGGCCAAGACCACAAAGAGCAGAGGGACGAAGCGAGTTCCCCTGGCAAGACCCTTGTCGGGTGGCCTCAGCGGCCCCGGCAAGACTCTTGTCGGGGCAGCTCACCCCGCACCAACAGAGCAAGCCACCCTTGAGCCCACGGCCCCCAGTGCCATCATTAGCGTGGGGCTAGGGCTCAGAAAGGCACACCTGTGGTTGCACGAAGATCTTTGTGAAGACATATTCAAGATCAGATTAGAAGATGACAATTCTCGGCAAGATCAGACCACCAGACCCCCAGCAAGATCATTGCCGAGGACAACAACACGCCACGGCGAGACCCTTGTCGGGCCCCCCGGCAAGGCCCTCGCCAAAGACGTCGGCAAGGACACTGCCAAGCCCACGTCAACCAAGCTTCCACCGCCGTTCACATGCAGCTGCCAGCCCGACCAGCTGGGTGGGCACCTGCGTGGCAACATGCAGCTCCCAGGCCAACTCATCAAGCGCCTGCGTGGCGGCATGTAGATCTTCGTGAAGGCTCCACCACCGCGCCAACTCAGCTGCCTGCCTGCCTACATGGCACCGCACGCATCCTCGGCCGAGGCGCGTGTCGAAGCGAGGAGGAGCGGCGACGGACGGGATGGGATGGGCCTCGCCCCCGTCCCCGATAAAGTAAGAGGACACCTAAGCGATGCATTAAATGCATGTTATCCTGTAATATGAGGGATAACCTCGTGCCATAGTAGACCTTTCCACCTCCTGTGTGCCACTGTGGCAACCCCTTTTTCCTATAAAAGGAGGCCCGAGGCGACGAGGAGAGGCACTCGACTCTTTGGAACCACACGCTGACCACAGCTAGTTCGAGAGCTCTAGAACTCTCAGAAATACACCCACCAAAGCAGGACTAGGGTTTTACGCATCCTCGCAGCCCGAACCTGGGTAAACGATCCTTGTGTTTTCTACTAGCCCTTCTCTCCTCGCAACCCTGCACCCCGGCAACCGTAGTAGGGATTCTTGTGATCCCATAGGTGTCGTTCCACACTGACAATAATAAACATCCTAGTAAATGCTTATATTAATTTTACAATTATATTATGAAGCAAGATCACTTCAATGCAAATGTTATGAAACAATTGAAACAAAATTCTGATATGATTGCTCTCTTGAGTGACTTGTTATTTAGAAGCACTAATGATATTAGGGGCGTAGGAAAACATGCCTCTATGGTTCAAACTTGGTTCGAACAAGTTTCTAAATCTCAAGGAGAATTTCTTAGTGAAATGAACAATAATACGAATGATCATGTTGTTAGAGTAATAACTAGAGGAGGTAAAATGACTCAGGAACCTCTTTATCCTGAGGGACACCCTGAAAGAATTGAACAAGACTCTCAGAGAATTAATATTGATACACCTAGTCCGTCTAAAAATAAGAAGAAGAAAAAACGATTGGACTTTGCATACTTCTAGTGAACCTGAAATAAAAAACTTTCTGAAGATAATAATGATGTTTCTATTTTTTATGTTGAAACCCAATCTAGTAATGAATATTAACCTAGTGATAATGAAAATGAAAGTGATGATGTTCATGAAGATGCTCAACCTGACAATGATAAAGAACCAGATAATGATGTTGAGATAGAACCTATTGTTGATCGTGATAACCCACAACCTAAAAATAAACGTTACGATAAGAGAGACTTTGTTGCTAGAAAACATGGTAAATAAAGAGAGCCATGGGTTCAGAAACCCATGCCCTTTCCACCTAAACCATCTAAGAAAAAAGATGATGATGAATTTGAACGATTTGCTAAAATGCTTAGGCCAGTCTTTTGCGTACCCGTTTGACTGATATTCTAAAGATGGCCCCTTATGATAAATACATGAAAGAAATTGTTACTAATAAAATAAAAATACCTCAAGCTGAAATCTCCACCATGCTTGCTAATTATTCTTTTAAGGATGGAGTACCTAAAAAACTTGGAGATCCAGGAATACCAACTATAGCATGCTCTATTAAAATAAATTATGTCAAAACTGCTTTATGTGATTTAGGAGCTGGTGTTAGTGTTATGCCTTTCTCTTTGTATAAAATACTTGATTTGAATAAACTCACACCTACTGAGATATCATTTCAAATGGCTGACAAATCAACTACCATACCTATCGGTATCTGTGAGGATGTGCCCGTTGTTGTTGCAAATGTTACTATCTTAATACACTTTGCTATACTTGAGATGCCCGAGGACGACAACATGTCGATTATCCTTGGTAGACCCTTTTTGAATACTGCAGGGGTTGTTATTAATTGCAATAAATGAAAAGCACTTTTCATATCAATGGTAATGAGCATACGGTGCATTTTCTGAAGAAACAATTCCAAGTGAATGGTATTAATGTTATTGAAAAGTCTCCGACAATTACTATTGGAAGTTTTCAACTCCCCTTACCTACTGGCAAGAAGAAATATGAAATACTTATTGTTGGGGATATGCATATTCCCGTTGAGGTAACTTAGTGTTTTATGAAAGTTCTTCGGGTTCATGTTAATCGAAAGTGATTGTTAATAAGACTTGATCAACCTTATTAATGGATTATTTTCGAGAGGCATGTTGCCGATGAATTTAGTAAGCACAACCTTCTGTCCCTACTTTTATTTTTCTGTTATTCTTAGTTAAATAAAATAAAATGTCAGGTTTATCCTATTTTCTGAATTTCTGTGCAATAAAAAAGTGGTCAAAAATAGAAGTGCTCAGAATGACCTGAAATTTTAACATGGTTCTTCCAAATATTTAAGAATTTTTGCTGTAAATATCGTCACTGGGAGGTGCCCCTGGTGCCCACAAGGCACCAGGGCACGCTAGCTATCCCAGGCATGCCCTGGTGGGTAGTGGTGGCTCCTCCGGTGCAAGCCGTCAGTGTGGTGGATCCCCAGCGAGAAGTCGTGGTGGGCCTATTACTGAAGCCCCTCGTTGTGTCGAAGACACTAAGAACGATGGAGATGCACCCGTCGACCTCACATGCTCATGCCACAAAGGTACATGCGCCGATCCCTTTTTGTTCTAATGTCCCATGGTAACTACCCAAGTTGGTGGTCGAAAATTGCCGCTCGGGTATGCCCTTGTCATTTTTTGAGTCATCTCCTCCTCGCTGACATTGTGATCCTGAAGTGCTATTGCAGGTCATCTCGACTAAAGAATAAATTGGCAAATCGGTGACCTCCGCAGGTGCTCCTTCCTTTGGTCATCCTCCCTCCTTTTAGGGAGGCGGTCTCACCCGTCACGAGACCATCAAAGGTTGTTAGTGGCCCTATGCCAGAGTTGCGGGCTCTGCACAGCAAGCAGAGCACTTGCCTACTAGGAGGCATGGAAAGAGCGTACTTTCGAGGGCGGTCACTGGTTCCCCTGCGAAGGCTACCGATGAAGCCATGGTTCTAAGCACTATGGAGGGGGCTTCAGCCGAACCAAAGACCCATCCTCAGGCCGTACCATCCACCAACCCTTCCTTTGTGCCTGAAGTGGAAGCTGATAGTCCTGTCATATCTAAGAAGACGGATATCGCTTTACGAGTGTAGCAAGCGCGCTTGGGCCTTAGGAAATGCTTTCAATATATTTGGGTAAGCGATCTAGCTTGAAATGGAGGTGCTTGAGGTCTTTTATCATTGTTAGCCCCCAGGTGTGGAATTCTGACTTGTTTGGATTTCATAGGTGCTATGTCAGCGCAAGGACCGGCTTGAAGGTGAGGCTAAAGAGCTCCAATGGTTGCTGGCTAAAGTGAGTTCTCGGACCCTAGTCTTGGAGGACTCCATTGCTGATCGCATATGCGAGCATAGTTGCTTATGTTGCGTCATTATGCATTAAGCTTGCAAATGACATCAATTTCTTCTTTTGGACAAATTAGTGAAAAAGAAGTATTATGAGATGCGATAGCTGTTAGGTCTGACTCAGAAAGAGCCAGTGACATGAGCGATATCGCTGATGCTGATCACAAAGAGGCCTGCTACTCCCATAGGAGATTTTAGATTTCCCCAAAGAGGAAGGGTTATGTAGCACAACAACATAAAGTATTTGCCTCAGTTAAGAGCCAAGGTTAATTGAACCAGTAGGCATCAACAAGCTAATGAGATAAGGAACACCTACACACAAACAAAATAAAAGCTTGCTCCCAACTTGGGACGGAGGTTGTCAATCCCCTCGTCCAGCTAGTTGCAAGTTAAAAGCAAATAGTGGATAAATAGGGGTATGGAAAAATGACAAATAGTAAAAGAAAATAAAATGTCAATTTTGTAGAAGCAGGTTTTTATGGAGAATAGACCCAGGGGCCATAGGATCACTAATGGCATCTCTCGCGAAAGCAGGTAATGGCATGGTAGACAAATTAATGTTGCGCAATTGACAGAAAAGTAGCATTCATAACTATGATCATTCACACCATAATATTGTATAGGACTTACGCCCGCGATAAGTAGACCACCATCCAACTACATCTACTACTATTACTCCACCACGAAATCGCTATCCAGCATGCATCTCAAGGTATTAAGTTTAAGTAAAACATAGCAACACAATAAGAAAGATTGCATAATGTAGAAAGAAAGAAATCTAGAAATAAGATGAATCCCCACTGTTTTATCCTTAGAGGCAACAATACAATATGTGTCTTTGTCCTTTCCCTCACTGAAGTGGAATCACCATAGGATTCTACCCACTACTATGCACCTCTGCCTCTAAAGAATTGCCCATCTATCTTGGACATAGAAGACAAATAACTCAGAAAGCATACATAGCTACACAATTATACAACAAAGAAACTTTAAAAGATTCAAGAATATTCAATGAATAATCTGGTCACAAGTCCACAATTCATCGGATCCCAACAAAAACAACATAAGAATTACGTCAGATTGATCTCAAAAGAGAACATGGTATTGAAGATCCAAGAGAGAGAGAACCATCTAGCTTTTACTGTGGACCCATAGATCATAAAGGAACTACTCACACATTATCATGGAGGCAGCAAGGGTTGATGAAGAGGCCTCCGACAATGGTTTCCCCTTTGGCAGGGCTCTGGAACTAGGCTCCAATGCGATTGCCTTGGAACAAAGAACTGCAGCGATGATATTTCTTTTCTAGATGGCATATGTATGGTTCAGGATTTATGGAATTTATAGGTGGGAGAATTAGGTCAAGACGAGGCCCAGGGGGCCTACATGGATGTAGGAATGAATTATGTCTACCAGAGGAGAGTGAATGGGAGTTTTAAATTTTCTTTGAAAAACATAAATCTCTCAGAACCCAACAGCGGAATAAACAACAAACTGACACAGAAGAACTACAAGGGATGACTGAAGGGAAACTAAAACACACATAGAAGTAAAAACACATGAATAGAATGCATTGAAGGTAAACTTGAGTAACAGAGGTAACCGAAGGTGCTCGTTGGCGACAAGGTATTTGTCCAACCAGTTCGTGCTTCTGCACAAGGACTACGTCTGGTTGGAGGGGCTATGACTTAACATGGAAGATAAACTCTCTTCACCCTATTCTCCTTGACAATCGATTTGTCAACCGATGTCGAACACTCGTGGTACATACTTGAAGGCAATCTTCGAAACTTCACAGACTTCTTCTTCGAGAACCACAATTACTCTTGGTCTCTGAAGAAATTGACACCTAACCGTCTAGAGAGTTTGTAGCTCTCAAGAGTAATAGGCCAAGTGTACTAAACTTAGATTCCAGTGATGCTGAACCACTATCTAATTCTTTGGATCTAGGGTTTTTCTCTTAGTGGATCTTAAACTCAGATCACTCAGAGAGGGGGTTTCTCAATAATCTTCTCAGAAATCAAATGGAGCAGCCACCGGACAAAGCCGGCACGGGGTGGCTATTTATAGCTGCAGCCTTCCCAAGTGGGAAATGACCATTTTGGACACAAGGCCGAGCCAATGGCCAACCGACATGTTCACAACGGTTTGATTTTGGAGCAATGGTAACATTACTTGAGGAACAAGTAATACTAACTTCTCAGTCCGAGGCAAATCTCTCGCAACAAAGAAGATCACAGTCTCTTGCTGGCAAGTATTTGCTCGGAGCACAAAGACATTTCTCACACAGCTTCCATAGGTTTGGGTTTAGCATCAGAGAATCAAAGGTTCGAAACACTATACCCATCTTAATAGTACAGTGGTCCTATGACTCAATGGAAGAAGAAGAAGAACGAAATAAATGCTACGTCCTCACTTTGTCTTCATTCTTCCTCGAGCACAGTCATTTGCTTCGAACAATCACCGAGCCAATTGCTTAGACTTCTGCAATTTTTAGGGGTCACTCTCATTAGCTTTATCTTCGGTGATAACGTTCGTTGCTACGCAGGGAAATTATCTTTGTTGTTTTCATCAAACTCCTCGATTAATCTAGGGACATATTACTCTGTGTGCACTCGCAAACACATAAGTCTCAAACTGTTTATGTCAACAAACTCCAAAACATAAGGGGCCTATCATTGCACCAACAATCTCCCCCTTTTTGGATGGTTGTTGACAAAAGAGATAATCATCAAAGTGAAGATAGAGAAGTAAATTGTAAATCAAACAAGAGTGAACTTGAATTACTTGACGTGATGATGAAATATACTCCCCCTGGATGTATGCAGGATCAATTGATGTACAATAGAATTCCTTGCAATTCATTTGAGAGTGTGGAGAATTTTCAATCACACAAGGTAATGATTCGCACTGATGACGGATAATCCAATGAGAGTAAAGTGCAATCATTCATAACTTCTATTAACAATTTCACCTGCAAAACAAAGAGCTTCAAGAGAGAACAGTGTAGCAGGCAGGGTTATTAAAATTACAGCCCATAGCAGAAGTTTTACATCAGAGCACATGACATGGTGCAAATGTCTCAAAAGATATAGCGAGAAAACATAAATACCAAATCCAAATAGAGCAAATCTATCAAATTCTCGATGTTATTCTCCCCCTTTTTGTCAAGTTGTCAAAAAGGTGTTGAAAAACATGAGTGAGAATCTATGAATATGATTCACTCTGAGGCATCGCTCGAGGAACTGTCTAACAAAGTTTCTAATTCAGAAGTGTGCGAAACATCTGCATCTTTAGTGGCAGCACCAGCAGCTGATCCTTCGAAACTTACTTGGGTCTTGGAAGAGGAATGAACATTGGGATCAGCCTCATTGCATTTGCGAGATAGAGGATTTTCTTTAGAGGGCTTGACAGTCGGCGAAGTGGCTTCTGATTCATCGAGCAATTTGCGCAACTGTATTCGAAGTAAATTTGTTGTAGGTTCACTTGCTTGCAAAGGTGGAGTGGAGTGATTGTGAAAATCTTCATCAGTAAACCCTTGGTCAATGTATAGATAGAGTTCTTGAAGGTTAGAATTTCTAAGTTGCTTCTTGGAGAAAAATTTCCGATGCAATTCCCATAAGTGCTTTTTGTTTTCTGCTATAATCATATGCACAACTTTTGCTCGATTGTGAATAGCATTAAGTTAATCAGCCAGATGTTCTTTTTCTTAGCGGTCTTCGGCCATATGCTTCAGTATCAACTGATGAGTGCGCATGCTCACTTCAAGATGTGATGGAGGTTTAGTATTCGGTGGATGATCATGCTTGGTAAGCTTTGGTCCATTGAAAGTATTATGATAATTAGAAGTACTTGACACTGGTGCTTTTCTTAAAGAAATATCTTCCATAACTTTCAGCATATCACGCACCAGAGGAATGAAGCTCTTGTGACTTACTTTGGCAAGATATTCAGTCTTCATTGCATAGTCAACCACTATCTGAATCCATGGTGCGAGTACTTTGATTGTTTTAGGACACTGAGATGAATCCATTAGGATGTGCAAGAACATGTCTTCGACATCAAAGATATAACCCTGAGATATGGCATGGATGGTGTTTTGAAGAACATCATATATTGCATTATTAGTATTCATCCCAACAAGCGGATAGATGGTATATGTGAGAATGTGATATAAAGTCTAATTGTCGAAGATTAAATGTTCAGACAGAGGAGAACCATGGTAGTCACGAATTTTATGTTCATCCATTGTGCATCGGAAATCTTCATCGGTGATTGCATCAATGTTATGAACGCAAATCTCAGTTTTGTCATGTTCAAATCGAGGAAAATGAAAATGAGACACAAAATCCATAGCAGAAAATTTGATTCATTTTCCTTCTGTCATCCATTCCATTATCCACTATGTGCTATCTGTCTCATCGCTGGAGATATATAAAGTTGCATAAAACTAATGAATAATCTCCATGTTCCATGGATGCTGATAGCCTAAGACACGAGTGAGACCATAGTCTTTGATGTCTTGCAGAATTTGATTGAAGCATCCGATGCTTTTCATGGCTGCAAAATCTGGGAACTCATGAGGGAATATTTTCAAGCTATCATACAAAATATGAGAGTAGTATATCACCTACTCCTGAGTCCAGAATCAAGGAGAATCAGATGTGCTGGGCTTGCTGTAAGGACTCTCTCGAAAGAAAACTGGGTTAGTATTTCTGTTGAACAAAGGCCCTTTGATGCCAACACCGGTGGAAAACGAAGGCAGTCTCTCGCGAGGATATAGGTACTTGAGTTCTTCTTCAACTGAAAGAACTTCATCTCCATATATGAATGAATCCGAATGATGAGCTGATGGCGAGTTTGCTTCAGAAGCATTAACATCTGAGGGTGTTCAAGCTGCGATGAGTGAGATCCTCAAGGGAGAGGGATTTGTCACCTGTGCGGAGGCAGAGTCAGGTACTAAAGCTTTATCATTCATTTGGGGCTGTTGAGGAATTGCTTCTGAAGTTGGAGGAGCAGAGGGAGGAACCGATTCTTTAGGTTCATCAAGGACATGAGAATCTCGTCATTCTGATCGAGGAATTTCTCCTTCTTCGGACACTTGATGCTGAGATGGATTTACTTCATGAGCGAGAGAAACCACAACACTGCTTCAGTTGGCCTTGGTGAGGATGGCTCATGTACAATTGGTTCTTGAGGAGCCGAAGAACTATCTTTCACAGGAGAATTTTCTTTCTGAGTGACAGCTTCTGGAGAAGGAGGAGCATTCTTCTTTGCAATTTTCTTATTCTTCTTCGAAGGATCAATGTGTCGCTTGACTAGATCATTGTAACCATCACATTTTCTTGATGATCAAGGAAAATTTTGTGAACAATTTGGTCCAGATCCAAATGAAAACCCAACCTTCTGTGATGAAGAACTTTCAACTCCTTATTGATATCATCATAGGATCCCTGATGACAAACTTGGACTTAGCAGCTTTCATGCGCTTGTCAAGCTCCTTGAGTTGACCAATGAGGTCATCTATCTCAACTGAATCATTTCTTATATCTTTGATCAGAATAGAAGCTTGAGAGATAACTTCAGAAGGAATTGGCAAAGATGCCACTTCTCCATCAAATAAATTTTCAACACAACAATCTAGCTACTCCATGATGAACTGATGATCAAAAGAGTGTGGTGCAGCAGTCTCTTTTTCAATCTATGCAGTCGATGGAGCAGATGGAGCAGTCTGAGTCGTATTTTTCTCGGTTGGAGGCATTGAAGCCATAGGTTGAGTCAGTTTCGAGGCAAATTGTGCAGCCTTTTCTTTCACAACATCAGACTTGGGAACCTTCTGCTTGGCATCTCGCCCTTTGATTTGCTTTAATTTATCTTTCCGAAGCTTTTCTCCTGGATTTGCGGTGCGAACAGGTGCTTCGACCACCAAATCTTGCAAGTTAATTGCATAAGGATGAGGTTCGGTGTTCACCTTGTCAACCATGGTGACAGTGGTTGGTGGGGTCTTTCTCTTCAAGGGGTTTTACTTTGGGGTGCCACTGGAACTGGATCCACACAAAGATCTAGTAGAACAGTGGATGTGGTGGCATTCACTTGTTTAGAGAGAGTTGCATCAATTTCCTCTCGTGTGAGTGGTGGATCATCTTGATCAGAGGAATCACTTTCAGGTTCAACTGGCTTCACAAGCCTTTTCCTTGGGGCGCTCTTTTTCTTTAGAGCAGCATATTTTGGATCATGCTTATTCCTCATTATGCACTCGTCTTTTCCTTCAGCTTTTCTCTTCTCGACGTCTGATTTGATGAGACGACGATTTTCTTCTTCCTTTGCTTGATCTTTGGCGGCCTTCTTGGCATGCTTCTCAGCATTCTTGAGGCGCTTGGCCTTTTCTTCGGGATAAGAATCCGGAGTCTTGATGTAAGATTGATGAGCATCGGGAGGTGTTGGAGGTCTTTGCTGATGTCTACCTACTCAAATAACAATTATTCAGGTCTAAAACTAACCCTGGAGGTAGATGTAGAGGTAGCGTGTCGACGGCGATCACGTCGACCTCGAAACCATTCCCGACGCGCATCGTCACCTCGTCCTTGGCCAATCTTCATTTAATCCATAGCCCCTATTTCGAGTTACAAATATGAACAACCGAACCAGTATCAAATACCCAGGCGCTACTACAAGCATTAGTAAGGTACAAATCAATAACATGTATATCACATATACCTTTGTTCACTTTGCCATCCTTCTTATCTGCCAAATACTTGGGGCATTTCCACTTCCAGTGACCAGTCCCTTTGCAGTAGAAGCACTCAGTTTCAGGCTTAGGTCCAGATTTGGGCTTCTTCCCGGGAGTGGCAACTTGCTTGCCATTCTTCTTCAAGTTCCCCTTCTTTCCTTTGCCCTTTTTCTTGAAAATAGTGGTCTTGTTAACCATCAACACTTGATGCTCCTTCTTGATTTCTACCTCAATGGCTTTGAGCATTGCAAAGAGCTCGGGAATTGTCTTATCCATCCCTTGCATATTATAGTTCATCACAAAGCCTTTGTAGCTTGGTGGCAGTGATTGGAGAACTCTGTCAATAACACTATCACCTGGAAGATTAACTCCCAGCTGAGTCAAGTAATTATGATATCCAAACATTCTGAGTATGTGTTCACTGGCAGAACTATTCTCCTCCATCTTGCACCTATAGAACTTATTGGAGACTTCATATCTCTCAACTCGGGCATTTCCTTGAAATATTAACTTCAACTCCTGGAACATCTCATATGGTCCATGACGTTCAAAATGTCTTTGAAGTCCCGATTCTAAGCCGTAAAGCATGGCACACTGAACTATCGAGTAGTCATCAGATCGAGCTTGCCGGACGTTCATAGCATCAGCAGATGCTCCTGCAGCAGGCCTTTCACCAAGCGGTGCATCAAGGACATAATTCTTCTATGCAGCAATGAGGATAATCCTCAAGTTATGGACCCAATCTGTGTAGTTGCTACCATCATCTTTCAACTTAGCTTTATCTAGGAATGCATTAAAATTCAAGGGAACGGTAGCACGGGCCATTGATCTACAACATAGATATGCAAAAACTATCATGACTAAGTTCATGATAAATTAAGTTCAATTAATCATATTACTTAAGAACTCCCACTTAGATAGACATCCCTCAAGTCATCTAAATGATTATGTGATCCAAATCAACTAAACCATGTCTGATCATCACGTGAGATGGAGTAGTCATCAATGGTGAACTTCTCTATGTTCATCATATCTACTATATGATTCACGTTTGACCTTTCAGTCTCCAGTATTTCTAGGCCATGTCTGTACATGCTAGGCTCGTCAAGTTTAACCCGAGTATTCCGCATGTGCAAGACTATCTTGCACCCATTTTATGAGAACATAGAGCTTATCACACCCGATCATCACGTGGTGTCTCAGCACGATGAACTGTCGCAACGGTGCATACTTAGGGAGAACACTTATACCTTGAAATTTTAGTAAGGGGTCATCTTATAATGCTACCACCGTACTAAGCAAAATAAGATGCATAAAAGATAAACATCACATGCAATCAAAATATGTGACATGATATGGCCATCATCATCTTGTGCCTTTGATCTCCATCTCCAAAGAACCGTCATGATCTCCATCATCACTGGCTTGACACCTTGTTCTCCATCGTAGCGTCGTGGTCGTCTCGCCAACTATTGCTTCTACAACTATCGCTAACGCATAGTGATAAAGTAAAGCAATTACATGGTGTTTGCATTTCATACAATAAAGAGACAACCATAAGGCTCCTGCCGGTTGCCAGTAATTTTTACAAACATGATCATCTCATACAATAATGTATATCACATCATGTGTTGACCATATCACATCACAACATGCCCTACAAAAACAAGTTAGACGTCCTCTACTTTGTTGTTGCAAGTTTTACGTGGCTGCGATGGGCTTCTAGAAAGCACCGTTCTTACTTACTCATGAAAACCACAATGGTGATTTATCAAGTTTGCTGTTTTAACCTTCAACAAGGACTGGCCGCATTCAAATTTGATTCAACTAAAGTTGGAGAAACAGACACCCGCCAGCCACCTTTATGCAAAACTAGTTGCATGTCTGTCGGTGGAACCGGTCGCATGAATGTGGTCATGTAAGGTTCGTCCGGGCCGCTTCATCCAACAATACCGCTAAATCAAAATAAGACATTGGTGGTAAGTAGTATGACAATCACCGCCCACAACTCTTTGTGTTCTACTCGTGCATATCATCTACGCATAGACCTGGCTCGGATGCCATTGTTGGTAAACGTAGCATGCAATTTCAAAAAAATTCCTACGCTCACATAAGATCTATCTAGGAGTGCATAACAATGAGAGGGGGAGAGTGTGTCCACATACCCTCTAGACCGAAAGCGGAACCATTTGACAACACGGTTGATGTAGTCGAACTTCTCGTTTCGACAGATCAAGAACCAAACATACGGCACCTCCGAGTTCTGCACACATTCAGCTCAATGACGTACATCGAACTCTTGATCCAGCAAAGTGTCTAGGAAGAGTTTCGTCAGCATGACAGCATGGTGACGGTGATAGTGAAGTGATCCGCGCAGGGCTTCGCCTAAGCACTATGAAGATATGACCGGAGGTGTAAACTGTGGAGGGGGGCGCCGCACACGGCTAACAATTGTTGGTGTGTTCTAGGAGCCCCTTGATACGTCTCGAACGTATCTATAATCTTTGATTGTTCCATGCTATTATATATTCTGTTTTGGATGTTTAATGGGATTTATTATACACTTTTATATTATTTTTGGGACTAACCTATTAACCCAAGGCCCAGTGCAAATTGCTGCTTTTTGCCTATTTCAGTGTTTCGCAGAAAAGGAATATCAAACGGAGTCCAAACGGAATGAAACCTTCGGGAGCGTGATTTTTGGAACAAACGTGATCCAGAGGACTTGGAGTGGGCGTCAAGAAACAACCGAGGAAGCCACAAGGCAGGGAGGCGCGCCTGCCCCCCTGGGCACGCCCCCCACCCTCATGGGCCCCTTGTGGCTCTCTTGACCTACTTCCTTCGCCTATATATACTCATATACCATGAAAACATCCAGGAGCACCACGAAACCTATTTCCACCGCTGAAACCTTCTGTACCCGTGAGATCCCATCTTGGGGCCTTTTCCGGCGCTCCGCCGGAGGGAGCATCGATCACGGAGGGCTTCTACATCAACACCATAGCCTCTCCGATGATCTGTGAGTAGTTTACCTCAGACCTTCGGGTCCATAGTTATTAGCTAGATGGCTTATTCTCTCTCTTTGGATGTCAATACAAAGTTCTCCTCGATCTTCTTGGAGATCTATTCAATGTAACTCCTTTTGCGGTGTGTTTGTCGAGATCCGATGAATTGTGGGTTTATGATCAAGATTATCTATGAACAATATTTGAATCTCCTCTAAATTCTTTTATGTATGATTTGTTATCTTTGCAAGTATCTTCGAATTATCAGTTTGGTTTGGCCTACTAGATTGATCTTTCTTGCAACGGGAGAAGTGCTTAGCTTTGGATTCAATCTTGTGTTGCTCGATCCTAGTGACAGAAAGGGAAAAAACATGCATTGTTGCCATCGAGGATAAAAAGATGGGGTTTATATCATATTGCTTGAGTTTATCCCTCTACATCATGTCATCTTACCTAATGTATTACTCTGTTCTTATGAACTTAATACTCTAGATGCATGCTGGATAGCGGTTGATGTGTGGAGTAATAGTAGTATATGCAGGCAAGAGTTGGTCTACTTGTCACGGACGTGATGCCTATATACATGATCGTGCCTAGATATTCTCATAATTATTCGCTTTTCTATCAATTGCTCGATAGTAATTTGTTCACCCACCGTAATACTTATGCTATCTTGAGAGAAGCTACTAGTGAAACCTATGGCCCCTGGGTCTATTCTCCATTATATTAATCTCCCGTCAACAAGTTATTTCTGGCACCGTTTATTTTGCAATCTTTACTTTTAATCTTTATTATAAAAATACCAAAATTTTATCTTATGATCTCTATCAGATCCCACTTTTGCAAGTGGCCGTGAAGGGATTGACAACCCCTTTATCGCGTTGGTTGCAAGGTTCTTATTTGTTTGTGTAGGTACGAGGGACTTGCGTGTGGCCTCCTACTGGACTGATACCTTGGTTCTCAAAAACTGAGGGAAATACTTATGCTACTTTGTTGCATCACCCTTTCCTCTTCAAGGGAAAAACCAATGCATGCTCAAGAGGTAGGACCCCTCCCCACGTGTATATAGGTGGGAGGGGGGGAGGACTGCCTTGGGGCGCCCCAAGTAGGAGGAATCCTACTTGGGACCCTAGTCCAATTCGCCCCCTCCCCCTTTCCTTTTATCGGAGGGGGGGAAAGGGAAGAGAGGGGGGAGGAAGGAAAGGGGGGTCCGAACCACCTACTCCTTCTCCTATTCGGCCTCCATCCTTAGGGGGCGCACCATCCCTTGTGGGCTGGTGTGCTAGCCTCCTATGGCCCATAAGGCCCATTAATCCCCCGGGGTTCCGGGAAGCCCCCCGGTACTCCGATATGTACCCAGTACACCCCGAAACATTTCAGGTGTCCGAATTTCATCGTCCTATATATGAATCTTTACCTCTTGGCCATTTTGAGACTCCTCGTCATGTACGTGATCTCATCCAAGACTCTAAATAACATTCAGTCACCAAATCACATAACTCATATAATACAAAATCGTCATCGAACGTTAAGCATGCGGACCCTACGGGTTTGAGAACTATGTAGACATGACCGAGACACCTCTCCGGCCAATGACCAATAGCGGAACCTGGATGCTCATATTGGTTCCCACATATTCTACGAAGATATTTATCGGTCATACCGTAATGACGACATACGTTGTTCCCTTTGTTATCGGTATGTTACTTGGCCGAGATTCAATCGTCGGTATCTTCATACCTAGTTCTATCTCGTTACCCGAAAGTCTCTTTACATGTTTCGTAATACATCATCCCGCATATACCTCATTACTCACATTGCTTGCAAGGCTTCTTATGATGTGTATTACCGAGAGGGCCCAGAGATACCTCTCTGATACTCGGAGTGACAAATTCTAATCTCGATCTATGCCAACCCAACAGACACCTGCGAAGATACCTGTAGAGTATCTTTATAATCACCCAGTTATGTTGTGATGTTTGATAGCACACAAGGTATTCCTCCGGTATCCCGGAGTTGCATAATCTCATAGTCAAAGGAATATGTATATGACATGAAGAAAGCAATAGCAATAAAACTTAACGATCAATATGCTAAGCTAACGGATGGGTCTTGTCCATCACATCATTCTCCTAATGATGTGATCCCGTTCATCAAATGACAACACATGTGTATGGTCAGGAAACTTAACCATCATTGATTAACGAGCTAGTCTAGTAGATGCTTACTAGGGACATGGTGTTTTGTCTATGTATCCACACATGTATCAAGTTTCCGATTAATACAATTCTAGCACGAATCATAAACATTTATCATGATATAAGGAAATATAAAATAACAACTTTATTATTGCCTCTAGGGCATATTTCTTTCAGATACTACCAATAGAATCATCAAAATAAGCAAACAACAAATAGAAATAGAATCTGTCAAAAATAGAACAGTCTGTAGTAATCTCCAACTCTCGAATACTTCTGTAACTCCAAAAATTCTGAAAAATTAGGAAAACCTAATAAATTTGTTTATTAATCTTCTTCGAAAATAATCAGTATTTTATCACGCTTCTATCAAAAATAAGAATTGTTTTCCTGAGCACAAAAGTTTCTGTTTTTCAGCAAGATCAAATCAACTATCACCGTATGCCATCCCAAAGGTCTTACTTGGCACAAACACTAATTAAAAAAACCACATCTAACCAGAGGCTAGATGAATTATTTATTTCAAAATAGTAGGGAAAATATTGGGTTGTCTCCCAACAAGCGCTTTTCTTTAAAGCCTTTAGCTAGGCATTGATAATTTCGATGATGCTCACATGAAAGACAAGAATTGAAGCACAAAAACAACATCATAGAGCATGTGAAAAGCACATCTAAGTCTAACATACTTCATATGCATAGGCATCTTATAGGCAAACAAATTATCAAGGAAAGCAAAAACTAGCATATGCAAAGAAGAAGAAGAAGAAGAAGAAGAAGAAGAAGAAGAAAGAAGAAAGAAATAATAGCAATCTCAACATAACGAGAGGTAATTTAGTAGCATGAAGATTTCCACAACCATATTTTCCTCTCTCATAATAATTACATGTAGGATCATAATCAAATTCAACAATATAGCTATCATATAAATTATTCTAAACATGATCCACATGCATGCAAAGTTGACACTCTTTCAAAATAGTTGGGTTATCATAAAATAAAGTCACGACTTCTCCAAACTCATTGTTATCAAAAAATTCATAAGATTAAACATCCTCCAAATATGTGGGATCTAAAGTTGACACCCTTATAAACCCACTTTCAATATTATTGCAAACATTATTATCAATCTCATATTCATCATGGGGCTTAAACAAATTTTCAAGATCATAAGAAGAATCACCCTAATCATGATCATTACAATAAGTAGTGGACATAGCAAAATTAGCATCCCCAAGCTTAGGGTTTTGCATATTATTAGCACAATTGACATTAATATAATTTATAATAATATCATTGCAATCATGCTTTTTATTCAAGGATCTATCATGAATCTCTTCATAAATTTTCATCACAATTTTCAGATTCACGAATTTCGAGCAAAATTTCATAAAGATAATCTAGTGCACACAACTCACTAGCAATTGGTTCATCATAATTGGATCTCTTAAAAATATTAGCAAGTGGATGAGGATCCATAAACTCTTTGCTTCTGAATTTCAATAAATACACAATTATACCAAGCAAACGAGCAAACAAACCAATAAAGACATAAGGGCAAACGAAAAGACGAACGGAAGAAGGGCAGAAGATAAGGGGCAAATCTTTTTCGAAAATCGTTTTAGAAGTGGGGGAGAAGAAAACGAGAGGCAAATGGCTAATAATGTAATGCAAGAGATGAGAGTTTATGGTTGGTACTTGGTACGTCTTGACTTGGCATAGATCTCCTAGGCAATGGCGCCCGAAATTCTTCCTGCTACTTCTTGAGCTTGCATTGGTTTTTCCCTTGAAGATGAAAGGGTGATGCAGCAAAGTAGAGATAAGTATTTCCCTCAGTTTGAGAACCAAGATGACGAACAAATCACCTAATAACTGCACAAACGGTCAAACAACTTGCACCCAACGCGATAAAGGGGTTGTCAATCCCTTCACGATTACTTGCAAAAGTGAGATCTAATAGAGATAGATAAACGGTAAAGTAATTATTTTTGGTATTTTTGGTTTATAGATCGAAAAATAAAAGATTGCAAAAATAGTAGATCAGAAACTTATATGATGGAAAATAGAAACTTATATCATGGAAAATAGGCCCGGGGGCCATAGGTTTCACTAGAGGCTTCTCTCGAGATAGCAAATAATATGATGGGTGAACAAATTACTGCCAAGCAATTGATATAAAAGCGCAGATTTATGATGATATCTAAGGCAAAGATCATGAATATAGGCATCACGTCCGTATCAAGTAGACTGAAACGATTCTGCATCTACTACTATTACTCCACACATCGATCGACTCCTGCCTGCATCTAGAGTATTAAGTTCATGAGGAACAGAGTAATGCATTAAGTAAGATGACATGATGTAGATGAATTAACTCAAGAAATACGATGAAAACCCCATATTTTTATCCTCGATGGCAATAATACAATACGTTCCTTGCTACCCTTAGTGTCACTGGGAAAGGACACCGCAAGATTGAACCCAAAGCTAAGCACTTCTCCCATTGCAAGAAAAACCAATATAGTTGGCAACCGATAGTTCTAACAGAATTACAAAGATATAAAATCATGCATAAAAGAATTCAGAGAAGATTCAAATAATATTCATAGATAAGCCGATCATAAATCCACAATTCATCGGATCTCGGCAAACACACCGCAAAAGAAGATTACATCGGATTGATCTCCAAGAACATCGAGGAGAACATGGTATTGAGAATCAAAGAGAGAGAAGAAGCCATCTAGCTACTAGCTATGGACCCGTAGGTCTGTGGTAAACTACTCACGCTTCATCGGAAGGGCAATAGAGTTGATGTAGAATCCCTCAGTAATCGAATCCCCCTCCGGCAGGGTGCCGGAAAAGGTCCCTAGATGGATCTCATGGGTACAGAAGGTTGAGGCAGTGGAAAAGTGTTTTCGTGGATGCGTCTGGTGGTTTGGGGATATTTGGGAATATATAGGCGAAAGAATTATGTCAGGAGGGTCATGGGGGGGGCACAAGGGTGGGGGCGTGCCCTACCCCCTGGGTGCGCCCTCCATCCTTGTGGTTGCCTTGTGACTCCTCTGACTTCATCTCCAAGTCTCCTGGTTGTCTTCTGGTCCAAGAAAAATCATCGTGAAGGTTTCATTCCATTTGGACTCCGTTTGGTATTCCTTTTCTGCAAAACTCAAAAACAAGGAAAAAACAGAAACTGGCACTAGGCTCTAGGTTAATAGATTAGTCCTAAAAATAATATAAAATAGCATATTAATGCATATAAAACATCCAAAACAGATAATATAATATTATGGAACAATAAAAAATTATAGATATGTTGGAGGCATATTAACAATGCATTTGGATATAGAGAATAAAACTAGCATGCCTAAATCACATAACTTGCCAACTGACATAAGATTGAATCCAAGGGATTGAACAAGTAGCACATCATCAATAGATTTGTCCTTAGAAATAGCAATTTTACCTAAGACAATTACCTTCCCTTTGTTGTTGTTGCCAAAAGTGATATACTTCAGAGGAGAAGCAGTGAAGTTGGGGTCGACAAACAACGACTTGTCTCTGGTCGTATGACTAGTGCATCCACTGTCCATAATTCATTCATTACACCCGAAGACATAGTCCTGCAGAAGAATTAGGCTTTCTTAACCACCCACATCTTTGCAGGTGGCTTCGAAACAAATGAACGAGCAGGATGTGATTTCTTTCGATAAGCATAGTTGTTTCTCGATGAGGAGCGAGGAATAAGCATTGAAATTCTTTCCAGATGAATGAGCATAGTGATTGTATCATGTATGCATATATTCATTCTGTCGAATTCTTTACGCCTGCGTGGTTAGTCGAGTAGAAATAGGCAGGGCATCAATAGTTTTCTTAGGCACCCAAATGGTTTTCTTTGGGGGGCCATTTCTATTGTTCGGTCCAACATAGCGAGCAATAGTTTCACCCGTTTATCTTTGAACAACTTATAGTTTTCCAGGAATGGGAGAGTTATATCCCGAAGGTAATGCAGGGTCGAGCATTTTGCTCTTTGCATGAACCCACATAGTCTGAGGATATTGATGTGGTTCCCAGTTGTCAGGACCGGATTTTCGGGATATCATTTTCCTAGAAAATAGTCCTTGTGCGCACCAGCCCCAGGATTACTGTTAGCTGATGAGGCACCAACTTGATACAGAAATTCCAAGCAAAATACAAAATATGTAGTACAAGACCATTCTGGCCTATGAGTACAACACACGGTTTCTAGTGGCTGATGGTGGAAGCGGTTTGTGGTACATCAGTGTCTATGGGACTCCATTTCCCACAGGAACAGCTGACCTGGATAACTCCTATCTTCGCGGGGCTGCTATCACCATTGCGTAGGTTCCGGAGCTGTCATAGCAACGCTCCTCTCCATGCAAGAAATCTAGCCAAGACAATAGCCAGGGACAAGCCAGTGAGTACTTTGAATGTACTCGCAAACATTATGAACACAGGTATAATATAACAAATGATAATCATGCTCTGAAATATTCTATGATCATAACGTCAGTCACAAAATAAGAATCTATGATGCATGCAAGCTGGTTATTCATATACAACATGGATATGCAATAGAATGCACCGATCGGGTGTCTGAAGCGACGCCTCGAAGGGATAATAATATAAAGCATGCCTCAGTCGGGCGTCTGAGCGACACCACATAAGGGCTTATAAATGACCGAGGTGCTCCTCTCTTCTTCCTCACACCTGGCCTCGCTTCTCCTTCTCCTTCCTTCTCCTCCATTTCTGTTAGCAGGAGCTCGAGACGAGGCTCTAATGGCGATGGTGATGCCGGACTGGTACATGATCCTGATGTGCGGAGGGTTGGCGGCATTGTTGGGGTTCTCTGCGCTCTTGTGCGTGATGATCCTCGATGATCATCATGATGCTGCTACTCGAGTGTTAGCTCTCCACGGTGGCGGTGATCATGAGGATTAAGTGCGGTGTCGGGTGTTAACTGCTGTCAGTGTGTTGGAGGCAAATTGCACCCGAATAATTACCCACAAATCTCTCCTTCAGAGACTTAGGTGTGCTAGGGGGTGATCAGTTAGGTGCACGTGGATTTGCAATTAGTGCACGTGGTCGAGTGGTTGTGGTTGCGAGTCTGCTGTCGTGGTGCTGCGCGAATAAAAATCTATGTTGTGAAGAGATATACGCTGCAACAACTCAGGGAAAAATCTCACTTCAGAATTTACCGAGAGCGAAATCAGTTAACAAAATTAACAGCAGTAAAAACTACTCTCATTAATTGAAACCAAATATTTAATTCATCGCACAAATTTAGGGTACCACACATAAGTTGCAACACATAACTAGATGTTGGGACAATAAACATAGCAGTGACGTCTAAAATGAAAATGGCAAATAGACAGGGTCCTGAGAAAACGTCTCTGGTACTGGGGCACACTCTCCTTCTATCAGGGGAAGCAGATTGACTAGTCGATGAATGCATCGCTCCTGGTCGGGCCTCAGTGGTCTGCCGATGGCGATCTGAGGATTTAAATCAGCAAGGCTCTGGAGATAACCCATTACCCGCTGGGTCAAACGCTCTTGAGCGATGACATACTGGGCAAGGTTGGCCAGCACTGGGTCTCTCTCAATTCGTCCACCGGGAAAAGATGCTACTTCTCTGGGTGCTGCACGACTCGGGAAGTAATAATACCCTCGTTCGCTGGCATAGGGTACCGCGAATCGAAGGCGAGCAAGCGCTTCGTACGTAGCAGCTTCTATGGCCATTTGTGGAGTCGGCATAGATTTTCCCATGAAGGAGACTTCCGTTGGGTCTTGGTTTGGGTTTGCGGGAGGAATGTGCACCACTGCCCAATATTTCGAGGTGGAAGGGGTGATCCTCGATTTGAGCAACTCGTACTGGGGCGGATGGGTAGAGTTCATGGTATTGCAGGTAAAGTCCCACAATATTTTAACAAAACTACCTGGGGTTGCATCTGGAGTTCTCAGATAAATACTAGGGCTCGGCATGGCAAGGAATGGCTGTGAGGGTTGTGCACAAGGTGAGGGGCACTTGGCAAGGTCACGAGGTGGCCTTTTATATAGCATCTGGGCTGGGTCATTTATCACGGTGAGGGGCATCTAGTTTGTTGGTTCTGCTCTATGGGGTCGGGGTCAATGTCACAGATACACATATCTCACAAAAGTGACGTATTATTGTGGGTGTCATCGGGGGTGGTTTTTGGTGGCTACGCCCGGAATTAAAAATGTAACCATACACCAACATACTTATGCATGGCTACTATTAAAAATAGGGGCGCACAAGCAGACAGCATTTAATTATGGCAATACAAGATCACACAATTACAGGGCGTGGACATACTAAGACTCGGTACTACTCGAGTGACTTAGTCTACCTCGTTTATATCTAAGTGGGCGTGCCTTGTGGACGTCGAGGCTTCTCCATGGGTTTCTCCATCGGGGTTAGCTGGATGGAGTTGAGGGGCTGCAGGGTCGGGGTAGCGATGGTGACCATCACGGGGGTTGTTGGCCACAATCCCGTTGGAGTGTGTTCCCAAAAGGCGACGAAGCACTTCTGGGGACACCAAAGCATTTTGGTCGATGGCTGGGGTAGGCCTCAAGGACTCGATCGGTTGTCCGAACAGCACGACTGGGTTGTCGGCGTCGAGCTCATCTTCTCCTCTTGCCGAGGCTCGGCGAACCAGTTCTCCATGAGCTGTGATCAGATCAAGGGTGATTTGATCGAACAGTTCCTCTAGTGCACTTACATAGCGCACCAGATGCAACAATGCAGGATCCGTCTCGTGATCTCCGTTGGCAACCTGGGGTGGCCTACCATACCCGTCACGGCTGGGGTAGTAGTAGAATGAGCGACAGTTAACTTTGGGCGACAAGTGCCGGAGTTGAACTATAGCCTCTCGAGCAGCTAGTTGGATGGCTTGTGGCTCAAAGGAAGTTGTCCTTCCGGTGAACCTGTAGGGACGTTCGGGTGATAGACCCCTACCATAGACGTGAATAGTGGCCCAGAATTGATGGCTCTCACCGCTCATGGGCCCTTGGTACACAACATATTCTGGGGGCTCTTCTAAAGCAAAGGCACGGCGGGTGAGGTTTGCTAGCACGGTCACAAAACCTCCAAGGTTGGTTGCTGTGGTTTCATTGTGAACAATGGGGCTAGGTATTTTGGCTTGGTTTTGGCGTAGAGGCTATGATGTGCTGGGTTGGGGCTAGCGTGCCCTTTTTATAGATCAAGGGAACGGAGTCTTCCTTCGCATGCTTGCGAAAGAGACAATTTAGGCATCGGTCACTGGCGCGTGATCGACAGGCTAAGCTGATAGGTTGGGCACCGACTGCCAAAAGGTGTCGGGGTCACTGTGTGGCTATCTTACATGAGAAGCTTGGCTGGGGTTAGGTTAAGGTACGGTGGGTTGATTAACCTAGGTTTATTGACCTGGCCGAGATAGGATTCACCAATGGTTAGCCTGGCTCTGATACCAAGGTTGTCAGGACCGGATTTTTGGGATATCATTTTCCCAGAAAATGGTCCTTGTGCTCACCAGCCCCAGGATTACTTTTAGCTGATGAGGCACCAACTTGATACAGAAATTCCAAGAAAAATACAAAATATGTAGTACAAGACCATTCTGACCTATGAGTACAACACAAGGTTTCTAGTGGCTGATGGCGGAAGCGGTTAGTGGTACATCAGTGTCTATGGGACTCCATTTCCCACAGGAACAGTGGACCTGGATAACTCCTATCTTCGCGAGGCTGCTATCACCATTGTGTAGGTTCCGGAGTTGTCATCGCAACGCTCCTCTCCATGCAGGAAATCTAGCCAAGACAATAGCCAGGGACAAGCCAGTAAGTACTTTGAATGTACTCGCAAACATTATGAACACATGTATAATATAACAAATGATAATCATGCTCTGAAATATTCTATGATCACAACGTCAGTCACAAAATAAGAATATATGATGCACGCAAGCAGGTTATTCATATACAACATGGACATGCAATAGAATGCACCGATCGGTTGTCTGAAGCGACGCCTCGAAGGGATAATAATATAAAGCATGCCTTAGTCGGGCGTCTGAGCGACACCACATAAGGGCTTATAAATAAAAGAAATAACAAGCATGCCATAGTCGGGCGTCTGTGCGACACCACATAAAGGGCTTATAAATAATTTAAATAACAAGCATGCCACAGTCAGGCGTCTGAGCGACACCACATAAAGGGCTTATAAATAATTTAAATAACAGGCATGCCACAGTCGGGCGTCTGAGCGACACCACATAAAGGGCTTATAAGAGAATAATCATAGTGAATATCCAGGAGGTAGAACCGTCCCAAGGATACCCGATAATTCAAATCATGTATGGTTAGTCCATAATAATAGTAATCATAATCATCATGAGTCACAAGTCATGATCCATGTTCTAGTTTAGCAATTTTTCCTCTGAAGACCGACACTTGACCCATCCCAAAATGTAGTCCTTAACCATGGACACGGCTATTCGAATAGATATAATCTCTGCAGAGGGTGTACTCTTTACCCACGAGTAACGGATTCCTATAGTCCATCGGGATTAATTCCGTCTTCGGTCTTTTAATTGAAAACACACCTGACCGCACACACTAGCCTAACTTACCGGTGTCTGGAATCACCCACGACACCCGTTAAGCGAAACTCTAAGTGGGGGGGTACAACCTCGACTAGCATGGGATCACGAAATTTATAACGCGCGCAAACTAGGGGAGCTACCCCCTCGGCTCCAACCGGAAACACCCATGCCCCCGGACCAGGTGGCATGCCTACCGGATGCAGCCGGTATCATCCACCATGGCCTCTCTGTACGATGTGTGCTAGGAAGGGGTTGACAACTTATTGAACCGTACCCTACCTATGGCAGGGACAAGTGGTAGTACGAAACAAGTATGGGGGTTACTGGAACAAGACTCGATCTATGGTCGACTCGGGAGGTTAAAGCATTTCCTGCGTGATAAGCATAAGAGATATATTTCACATCAATCAGATAGAATCACCACTCATCATACCTCACCATGCCTTACCGGACATAACCGTCTCGACGAAGAACTAGAGACAAGCTCGTGTCTACCCAAGACAGAGACTTTCCCGGATTCCTTCCGGTAGGCATGAAAGGCATACGAGGGTGATTACTATCAGAAGCATATCAAAATCCCAACAGCAAGGAATCATCATTATGCACTCATGAATATGATCATAGCACCACATAAAATACCGAATACTTCGCGTCAAGGTGGTGTCGTATTCGCATCAAACGACACACAACAAATATTATGTCGGGGTTCAGAATGCTTGCCTTTAAGAGTATGCAAGTGGGGGTGCACTTTTGAAAGTTGTTTCCCTCTCCAAAATCCTATTTAAGAAAATTTCAAATTAACACATAGTTTCAAAACAGTAAAAAAATTTGTTCAGAATTTTTTTCAAATAAACATGAAAAAAACTAGACAAAATTTGAGAAACAACAAAAAAAAGAACCAAATAAATTGGACTTATATTTAAAAAGTTACAGGCAGTAAAAGTTTAGTCAAAGTCTGTTTTTAATAAAAATCAGAAAAAGAAAATGGTTCGGGGAGTAATACGTTTTCGAACAGGAGGAAACGTACTCTGGGTTTTGCGCTTCCACTAAAACCAGCGCGGTCGTCGCTGGGTCACTAACAGTGGGTCCATCGGGCCCACTGGTCAGGTTTGACCAGTCGCCCGCGTCTTCTTTCTCCTTTGGCCGAGCAGAGGCGGAGCTCCGGCGATTGCCGCCGACGAACGGAGGCTCCCCACGGGATTCCGAGGACAGGGATGGATCCGCCAGTCCAGTGCGGTCCTCCCAGTGGTTGAGAGGGTCGTGGGGACAAAGGGGGTCGCCGGCGGCGAGCTCCGCGGCGGACGGTGGCTTCTGGTGGATCGGGGTCTCGAGCTACGGTGGCTCCCGATCGATTTTGAGAGGTGGGGTGGCTCCGCAAGGTCTAGGGGAGTCGGACAGTGGCACTGGATGGACGGGGGAGGCCCTGCTCGCGATGAATGGGACCGGAGCATGGCGGCGGCCGAACTGACCGGAGACGGGGAAGACGGCCTCCCTTCATAGATTGCTGGCTATGGGAGCACTAGGGGGATGGTCTGAGGTCGCCTGAGGGTCTGGACGAGCTCGGGGGCTCCTTTTATAGGCGGTCGAGGTCGGTTCCGACGGTGGCAGTGGATAGGAACGGCGAACCGCCGTTCTGTAGCCAGGGGGCGCGTGGCGATGGCTGGCGGGGTCTGGCAGGGCGAGAGGATGAGCTTGAGTTGTTCCAGGTGCAGCTGGTGGGCGAGGGTGGTCGGGGCGGCGCCGTCCATGGCAGGAGCCTGCTGCGGCCCCCCGCTATCTACGATGGCGGACCTAATGGTGGCGCTGCGGGGCTCCAGGGGTGGCTTGGATGGCAATGATGAGCGGATGAGAACGAGGCGCGGCCCTGCGGGCGAGCAAAGGCCAGGGGCAGGCTGCGGTGGCTCGGTTGCGCGCGCGTGCAAAACGTGCGCTCTGGGCGCGCCCAGAGCACGCACGCCAGGTGCTCGATGAAATGCCAACGCATGCCAGGAGGCTTGGGTGAGGCTGGGGATTAACAGGTCTAGGTTAGAGTTGGCTAGGAGATTAGGGGCATGGCTGCTGGGTCAGGGGATCAAGTCCACAATGTAGACTAAAAACTATGCCCAAAACTGGCCATGCACACAAGGTGCTCGACAGAATGCCATGGGCATCTGGGCATCTCTTCTGGTGGCCACAATCTCCAGATCAGAGTCTCTTTAGGTGTAGGTGATGGTGGCAAGGTTAGTTTGGCAAGACCAGAAACTTGTTAGTGCAAGTTTTGCCAATTTTCAGTTCTGGACAAAAAATGAAAGGCATTGTTGCATGGACCAAAAATACTCCAATGGGTCCAATCTCCTCGACTTAAGGGTTTGGTAGAGTGGTCTATGAGCAGGAGAAAAATCTTGGATAATAGGGAAAGATAAAATATGGTTGCAGTAGAAAATACCCAACTAGACCAGAGAGCAAAAGAGGATGATTTGCTCAAATCTTTCAAAGAACACCAATGGGTTTTTGCATAAAGTTGAATTATACACTACTACTAACATCTCCCAACTTTGGCGGAATTTATAAAGACATATTTAAATAGGTTGTAGTGCAAATTACAAACTGGACCAGATTTGAAAACTTGGGGTAGGGCTCAAAATTTCCAAATGACTAAAAGAGATTTTCGCATAAAAGTGATGTGGGAACATCACATGACATCCTCAAATTTTGGTGGGGATTTTAAAGAAGTATTTGAAAGGGTTGTAGTGCAAATGGAACCCTAAAACTTATGAAAAATCTTTTTTAAAGAAATAAAGCTCAGGAAAATTAATTGTAGAAATAATTCCACTGATAGAAGAAATGTTCTTGGGAAGATATACAGGTCCAACAATATTTTTGAAAGGTATTCACTTGGGGTGAATACTCCACAATTCAGGAGAAAAGAGTGGTTCTGAATTAAAGGAAATCCAGAAAATAAAACTTTAATTTACCAAGGCAAAATTTTAATTAATAAATCATGGTTAAATTTTTGGGGTGTTAGACCAGTAAGTGCCATTTTCATTTAATTTCCTTTTGAAACCAATACCTTTCTTTCTGGGATTTTTGTGAAGAATAGATTTCTTGAGAGCGTCACAGAGGGTTTGGTGCCCTTTGAGAGATTTAAACATTCGTGTATGAAGAAGATCCTTCAACCTAGCATTTTCATCGGAAACATAACTATTTTCCTCGATTTAGGGGTTAGCACTCACAAATGATTCAACATTAGATTCAGCATTGCTTCTTTCAAGACATTTTAAACATGGTGGCCCAAACACTGTAGGTTTCTCCTTGAGTTGTTGGGTGAGAAGAGAATTTTCTCTCAACAAGTCTTCATGAGCTTATCTCAGTGCCTCGAGTTCCTGTTTCCTTTTTAGGAAATCATAGGTCAATCTCACATGGTCTGCTGAGAGAAAATCATGACGAGTTGTGAGTTCATCCATTCGTGACTTGAGAGTAGCATACTCTTCGGTCAGTGACTGATTCTTTTCCATCTCCACCAACAACCCTTCGGACTTCCTAAGGGTTTTCTCAATTTTCTCAAGAGAGTTTTGTTGAATGTTGGCAATTTTGATCATCATAGCATGGCCATCCTTATCAAAAGAATATTGATCACTTGAGTGAACATTGTGATGTTTGAGGGGTACCTTTTCTTTTCATCATTGCTTGACGAGTTCCCGAAGAAATTTGTCGTTGGGGAAGAGGCCATGCTATGCCAGCCATGCCTGAGTTGGAATCCTCATTGGAATCACTTTCTTCTTCGGAAGCAGATGATTCTTCTTCTTTAGAGTCTATCTCCTTGCCGATGCATGCCTTGGCCTTGTGATAGGTACTCTTGCGGTTGGAGGATGACTTGGAAGTTTTCTTTGAGGAAGATCTTGACGAAGATTTTGAGGTGTGTCTTTCTTCTTGAAGAACTTTTTCGTTTTCTTCTCATCATCGGAGTCATAGTTCTTGCTCTTGCCTTTGCTTCGATAGTTACTCGAATCATATCTCCCACTAGCACGAATTTCAGCTTCTTAGAGAGGGCAGTCCAAAATGAAGTGTCCAGGCTTTTTGCACTTGAAACAGTTTTATTCTCCGGTAGGTTTTGAGGATTTTGAACCTCCAGAGTTGCTTGAACTTCTTTTCTAGAACTGGCTCTTCTTGTGGAAATGTTGGAATCGCTTTGTGATCAATGCGAGATCCTTGCTGAGTCGTTCTGGATCATCAGAATCTTCTTCGGCATTTCCATCAGAGGATGAATCAGCCACAGCTTTGAGAGCATAGTTTTTGCATTGAGTTGGGCCATATAGATCTCTCTTTTCTTCTTCTTGTTCTTCATGAGTGTTCAGTCTCTCCATAACATCAGCAGAGTTGAGGCTCTTGAAATCAGGACGCTCTCGAATCATCAGAACAAGCGTGTCAAATGAGGTGTCAAGGGATCGAAGCAGTTTATTCACAACTTCATGGTCAGTGATGTCTTTAGCGTCGAGTCCTTGAAGTTCATTGGCTATGTCACTGAGGTGATCGAAGGTTTGCTGACAGCTTTTATTTCCAATGCGCTTGAAGCAATTGAACTTCATCCGAAGAGTATCAATCTGAGCTTCCTTTTGAGTTGACACTCCTTCATTGATCTTTTCGAGGACATCCCATAGTTCTTTTGCAGTTTCACATTGTCAATACTGAAGGAATTGAGCTCGAGAGAGATGGCCACCAATTTCATCTTTGGCTTGAGCGTCCAGCTGAATGAGCTACTTTTCTTCATCGGTACGTGCTTGACGAATAATAACTATGAACCCGATCTACACGATGTTCCAGATGTCATCATCTATAGCTCGAAGTCCGATCTTGATCTTCTCCTTCCAGAAGGGTAACCCGTCCCATCGAATATGGGAATCTTGAGATGCGATTTGTAGTTCAGTGAAGACATACTTAAACTCCAAAGCCGTTAGACTAAAAAGAGTTGAGTCAAGGAGTACTTTCCTCTGATACCAACTGTAGGAACGAAGTATGTCTACCAGAGGGGGTGAATGGGAGTTTTAAATTTTCTTCAAAAAACTTAAATCTATCAGAACCCAGCAGCGGAATAAACAACAAACAGACTAAGAAGAACTATAATAGATGACTGATGGGAAAATAAAACACGCATCAAAGTAAAATACATGAATAGAATGCATTGAAGGTAAACTTGAGTAACATAGGTAACATAAGGTGCCCGATGGCGACAAGGTATTTGTTTGACCAATTCATCCTTCTGCATAAGGACTACGTCTGGTTGGAGGGGCTGAGAATTAACACGGAAGATAAACTCTCTTCACCCTATTCTCCTCAACAATCGATTCGTCAACCGATGCCGATCACTCGTGGTAGATACTTGAAGGCGATCTCAAACCTTTACAGACTTCTTCTTCGAGAACCACAATTACTCTTGGTCTCTGAAGAAATTAACACCTAACTGTCTACAGAGTTTGCAGCTCTAAAGAGTAATAGGAGGATCATACTAAACTTAGATTCCAGTGATGCTGAAATTCTTCGGCTCTAGGGTTTTTCTCTCAGTGGATCTTAAACTCAAATCGCTCAGAGAAGGAGTTGTGTTGACGCTCTAAAATGGCATGATCGCAAAGAGTAACTTGAGACTATAATGAGATGAGGTTAAGATTATGAGTTCATGTCACCATTTGATGGCTCTCTTCAAGATGATCGAAATAGATATGAAGATGGTGCAAAACAGAGCTCAGATGCGAAAGATATGATAATTTCGGAGATACCCATGTTGACATCATATTAGAAAATGGCATGAAAAATAATTAAGATGGCCTCTGATGGCAAAAAGGTACAACTACAAAGTTCTTCGTCTCGTCAAAACATATGATTTTGATATAAAAATCGTCCTAATCCAAGGTCGTATGTAAAAGTTACAGGAAAAAACAGTGTGTTGAGCAGTATTTGGCCAGATCATTCGGCCGCAGGCCGGATGAATGACCCTAACATCCAGTCTATTATCCGGATAAATTAATAAAACCATAAATTTCGCCCCCCTTGAAGCCGGATCATCCAGATGGCACCTAGATCATCCGACGAATCCGGACATCCGGAGAACTTTTTCTGCTACAGACTTTAGAAAATGCCCCAAAACACCCTTAAGATTCCCTCAAATCTAAAAGTGTTCGGCATGAAAGTTGTGGTATCTTCGAGATGATTGATTTTGATGTAAAAATCATCCATATCTGAGGTCGTGTGTGGATTCTAGAGCCAAAACAGTGATGCGCTATCAGAAAACTGGGCTAGGCCAGATCATCCGAGCCTCGAGCCGAACATTCGGGCCGGAGGTCGTGAATAGTCTGTGTTTTGTTAGGTTTTGATGATTTGGATGGCTAGGCAAGTCCTTTTCTTGTACGGAAAGTCCATCCGCCCCTTATATAGGCAAGAGTTGACGGCCGATTGAACAACAACACATAATCGATCTATCATCTACCACTTTTATCTCTCTCCCTCGTTCTTCTTGTTCCTCGTTCTTCATTCGTTCTTCATTTGTAGGGCGGCGTACCTCTAGGCCCTAGGGGTGATCACATCGACCTAGGGCAGCCCATAGTCAGTTTGGATGTTCTAATTTGCTCAGAGGGTTTGGATGTTCTAATTTGCTCAGAGGGTTTGGGTGTTCTAATATTACTTTTGTTGACCACAATTGAAGCTTTAGCATGATCCTTTGTTCTAACATGGAATGGTGCTTTCTCAATATAAGCAGTAGGAACAATAGGATCAACATTATAAGTAATAGTTTCTTATTCAACTTTAATGGGTTCAGCTACTTTAACTTCAATGGGAGGATGATATTTAAACCACTTCTCCTTTGGGAGATCAACATGAGTAGCAAATGATTCACAAAAAGAAATTACTATCTCAAAGTCAAGTCCATATTTAGTGCTAAAATCACGAAAAGCATCAGTATCCACAAATGATTTAACACAATCGAACTTAAGGTTTATACCTGACTCTTTACCTTTGTCGAGTTCCCAATCTTCAGATTTTCATTTAATTCTTTCCAATAAATCCCATTTGAATTCAACATCCTTCTTCATATAGGAACCAGTACAAGAAGTATCAAGCATGGATCGATCATTATGAGAAAGCCGAGCATAAAATTTTGAATAATAATTTCTCTTGAGATCTCATGATTGGGGCGTGAATATAACATTGACTTAAGCCTCCCCCAAGCTTGAGCGATACTTTCTCCTTCACGAGGCCAAAAATTATATATATAATTCTGATCACGGTGAACCAGATGCATAGGATAAAACTTTTGATGAAATTCCAATTTCAATCGATTGTAGTTCCATGATCCAATATCATCCAATAGCATATACCATGTCAATGCCTTTCCCTTCAAAGATAAATGGAATACCTTCTTCTTGACAACATCCCGGGGCATACTTGCAAGCTTAAATAATCCACAAACTTCATCCACATAGATTAGGTGCATATCGTGATGTAATGTTCCATCTCCTGCATATGGATTAGCTAGTAGTTTCTCTATCATACCCGAAGGAATTTCATAATAAATATTTTCAGTAGGTGCATTAGATTGAGGAGCAACTCTTTGCTCTTCCTGTCGAGGTGAAGAGACCCCGAACAATCCCCTCAAAGGATTATTTTCCACAGTAACAAGTGATAGTAAATTTCAGCACACTATATAAATGTTTCCTTACCAAATTCCACTTACCAAAGGCGCTTCACTCCCCGGCAATGGTGACAGAAAAGAGTCTTGATGACCCACAAGTGTAGGGGATCTATCATAGTCCTTTAGATAAGTAAGAGTGTTGAACCCAACGAGGAGCAGAAGGAAATGACAAGTAACAGATAGTTCTGTGATAAGATAAATCGTAATGGGTAACAAGTAAATAAAGTAACAAAGGTGCAGCAAGGTGGACCAATCCTTCTTGTAGAAAAGGACAAGCCTGGATGAACTCTTATATAAAGCAAAGCGCTCCAAAGGACACATGGGAATTATTGTTTAGTTAATTTTCATCATGCTCATATGATTCGCGTTCGTTACTTTGATAATATGATATGTGGGTGGACCGGTGCTTGGGTGCTACCCTTCCATGGACAAGCCTACCACTTTTGATTAACCCCTCTCGCAAGCATCCGCAACTATGAAAGAAGAATTAAGGTAAACCTAACCATAGCATGAAACATATGGATCCAAATCAACCCCTTACGAAGCAATGCATAAACTAGGGTTTAAGCTTCTGTCACTCTAGCAACCCATCATCTACTTATTACTTCCCAATGCCTTCCCCTAGGCCCAAATAATGGTGAAGTGTCATGTAGTCGACGTTCGCATAACACCACTAAAGGAAAGACAACATACATCTCATCAAAATATCAAACGAATACCAAGTTCACATGATTACTTATAACAAGACTTCTCCCATGTCCTCAGGAACAAACGTAACTACTCACAAAACATATTTATGATCAAGATTAGAGGAGTATTAATTATCATTAAGGATCTGAAAATATAATCTTCCACCGGATAAACTGACTAGCATCAACTACAAGGAGTAATCAACACTACTAGCAACCCATAGGTACCAATCTGAGGTTTTGGGACCAAGATCGAATACAAGAGAAGAACTAGGGTTTGAGAGGAGATGGTTCTAGTGAAGATGTTGATGGAGATTGATCCCCTCTCAATGAGAGGACCGTTGGTGATGAGGATGGCAACGATTTCCCCCTCCCAGAGGGATGCTTCCCTGGCAGAACAGCTCCGCCGGAGCCCTATATTGGTTCTGCCCAGGTTCCGTCTTGAGACGGCGGCGCTTTGTCCTGAAAGCTTTCCTCTGATTTTTTAGGTCAGAACACATCATATAGCCAAAGATGGGCACCGGAGGCCTGCCAGGGGCCCACAAGGTTGGGGGCGCGCCCAGGGGGGTAGGGCGTGCCCTCCACCCTTGTGGCTGGCTGGTGGCTCCCCTCTGGTACTTTATTCACCCAATATTTTTTATATATTGCAAAAACATGCTCCATGAAGTTTTAGGGCTTTTGGAGTTGTGTAGAATAGGTCTCTAATATTTGCTCCTTTTCTAGTCCGGAATTCCAGTTGGCGGCATTCTCCCTCTTCATGTAAACGTTATAAAATAAGAGAGAAAAGTCATAAGTATTGTGATATAACATGTAATAAGAGCCCATAATGCGATAAATATCAATATAAAAGAATGATGCAAACTGGACGTATCAACTCTCCCAAGCTTAGACCTCGCTTGTCCTCAAGCAAAAGCCAAAATCGGAAAATATGTCCACATGTTTAGAGATAGAGGTATCGATAGAATAAAATATGGACATGAGGGCATCATGATCATCTTTAGAACAACAACATATAATGCCATATAATTTGATATGCTAAATTAACAATTCATTCACAAAGTAAAGTCTGAATCAGAAACTTCGTTGAAAACTAACAAACTATGATCTCAGTCATTGAAGCAATTGCAATTTATCATAACATTGGACAGAGTCAATTAAAGAGCTTTTCAGCAAGTCCACATACTCAACTATCATTTAATCTTCCACAATTGCTAACACTCACGCAATACTTACGGGTACAAAGTTTCAATCGGACACAGAGAAAGATAGGGGCTTATGGTTTCGCCTCCCAACTTCTTACCTCAAGGGTAATGTCAACAATTATACTTTATGATAACCTACATCCAAGTGGATATATATATATCCGGATCTCTCCAAGACACAGAGCTTGCCAAAGAAAAAAGTATAAAAAGGAAAGATGATGATCACCATGACTCTTGTATAAGGGTAGAAGATAAAAGTAAAAGATAGGCCCTTTGCAGAGGGAAGTAGAGGTTGTCATGCACTTTTATGGTTGGATGCACAAAATCTTAATGCAAAAGAACATCACTTTATATTGCCGCTTGTGATAAAGACCTTTATTATGCAGTCCATCGCTTTTATTTCTTCCATATCACAAGTTCGTATAAAGCTTATTTTCTTCACACTAATATATCATACATATTTAGAGAGCTATTGCTTGCACCGATGACAACTTACTTGAAGGATCTTACTCAATCCATAGGTAGGTATGGTGGACTCTCATGGCAAAACTGGGTTTAGGGATGTTTGGAAGCACAAGTAGTATCTCTACTTGGTGCAAAGAATTTGGCTAGCATGAGAGGGAAAGGCAAGATCAACATGTTGGATGATCCATGACAATATAACTTCTATTTGGATAAAAGAAAACATAACCTATTATGTTGTCTTCCTTGTCCAACATCAACTTTTTAGCATGTCATATTTTAATGAATGCTCACAATTACAAAAGATGTTCAAGATAGTATATTTATATGTGAAGCCTCTCTTTCTTTATTACTTCCTATTAATTGCAACAATGACCAAAACTATGTTTGTCAACTCTCAACAACTTTTATTCATCATACTCTTTATATGTGAAGTCATTACTCTCCATAAGATCAATATATGAGCCTATTTATTTCTTTTTATTCTTTCTTTTATTTAATTCCCTCAAGATCATAGCAAGAAAGCGAAGCTCTTATCTCAAAACTACTCTTTATTATATATCTCAAGGACTCGATTACATATAGGGAACATAGAGCAAAAACTCAAAGCTAGATCATACTAAAAATTTATTCTACTAGATCAAGATATAATAAAAAAGATCGAACTAAGAAAACGATAAAGATAGAGGTGTGATGGTGATACGATACCGGGGCACCTCCCCTAAGCTTGGCAGTTGCCAAGGGGAGTGCCCATACCCATGTATTTAGATCTCTTTCTTCGGGGATGGTGATGAAGGAGTTTTTGATGAAGTAGGTTTTCCGTCCATCTTCCAAGGCATAGGCTCACCATCATAGAAGGATGATCGAGTCTCCGAGATCCTCGAATCTGCAGCCAAACTCATCCTCTTGAATCTATATTCATACTCACAGTTTTGGTTTTGCATGTCATAGATCTGGGTTTGTAGATGCTCGATTTTCTCATGAAGCCTGAAGATGGCCACCTCCATGCTCTTAGGATCTAGCTTGTGCTTGTTGGTGAACTCTGCGGTCATCATGTGATTTGCGTTGATTCCACGTTCCACCATCCTTGGCACTTGAAAACTTGTTACTCCATTGCTTCGAGCCTCGTCTCCACGGTTCCAATCTTCTTCAGGCCCTCAGCATCGCGGATGTGCAACACCACCTCATGTAGCTAATGGCTTGAGGGTGTCGTAGCACCTCTACAAGGTAGGGGTTGATGACCTTCTCAAAAAACTTGTCCTTGGGGGTGCTTGGAGGCGCCATGATGATCTAAATTTGTCAGAAACAAGAGCTCGAAACAAAAACAGGAGATATTGTCGTGGTACGGTGGTCAAAAGCCTTTGAGAGATTATAGAATGAATTTTTACCAGCCAAAACTAGTATTGTGCAAGAAAACAGAGTCCGGAAGGCACACGAGGTGACCATAAGGACGGGGGCGCTCCCAGGGGGTAGGGCGCGCTGTAAGTGCATCTAGTGCCACCCCTAGTTGGTTTTGGAGTATTGACGACAAACCTAGTTGAGGGACTGATGTGTTTGTGAGAATTGCAGGATAACACAGGTAGAAGTCCCTCATTGATTCGGTTTTCCCACCAGAGATGACCCCTAAAAATGTAAGAAGACATTGAAGACAAAGGTGGTATGTGAAGACATTCACATTGAAGACTATGACAAGAGAAGACATCGCATGAAGACTATGGAGCGTGAAGACTTAGTTCTTTCGTCGTTCTTTTTCTTCTTTGTTGAGTCATAGGAACCACCGTACTGTTAAGTGGGGTCCAAGAGAACCAGTCAGAATGACTGAAGTGATGCTTAACCAAAATCCTATGTCTTCGAGTGAAGACTACGAGAGCAAATCTTGTCCAGAGTTGGATAAGTCAGCTTTGCTTGTAGCCCAAGTAAAGTTGCCGTGTGTGTTTGAAATCTGACCGTTGGAACACGTGTCAGTTCCTTAGTGACCCAGGGTCATTTCGGACAAATCAGGTCGGGTTGCCTAGTGGCTATAAATAGCCCACCCCCTACAACCATAAACGGTTGGCTGCTCAGAGTTAGAGTACGGCTTTTGTCGTTTGAGAGCAACCCACCTCGAAGCCTTTGAGAGAGAATTCCTTGCGAGGATAAAGCCCTAAACACCCAGAGCCAAAGAGTGTTAGGCATCACTTAAGTCTTCCTGTCTGTGTGATCTGAAGACTTATTACACTTGAGGACTGTGAATCCTCCAGCCGGTTAGGCGTCGCGTTCTGAGCATCCAAGAGTCATTGTGGATCGCCGGTGAACGAAGTCTGTGAAGGTTTGGAAGTCTACCTTGAAGACTTACCAGAGTGATTGGGCGAGGACTGGGTGTCCTTAGCTCAAGGGGAATAAGGTGAAGACGAGGTCTTCTGAGTTGAATCTCAGCCTCCCTAACCAGACGTACAGTTGTCACAGCAACTGGAACTGGTCCAACAAATCATTGTCTTCAACGAGTCACTGGTTTCATCCTTCCCTTCCCTTTACTTACTGTTGGTCCTTGTGAAGTCATTGTATGATTGCATTATCTTTTGTCTTCACTGAGTGACTGCTTGTTCTGATTGGCTTCACAATATCTTCCTACCTGATCTTTACTGCCTAGCTGCTATTAGTCATTGTGCTTTCACTTCATTGAATACTTGACTATGGTTTGCCTAGTGTAGTCTACCTTCCGCTGCATGGTAATAGGTTTATTTCTATCGTTTGTCTTCGAAACTTCCATGTTTTGAAGACTTTCATAAAAATCGCCTATTCACCCCCCCTCTAGTCGATCACTAGCACTTTCAATTGGTATCAGAGCAAGGTACTCCCTTGTTCTGTGTGATTCGGTTTAACCACCTGGAGTTTTAGCTATGTCGACTGCAGGGATAATTAAGGTCTCCGCTGCTTGCCCCGTCTTCGATGGAACTGAATATCCCTACTGGAAGAATAAGATGCGCATGCATCTTGAAGCCATTGATGTCGACCTATGGTATGTCGTCAAGAATGGCGTTCCCAAGGCTGGTGAAGGTGTCACCGCTGCTGATGTCAAGAAGTTCGTTCAACTGGACTCCACTGCCAAGAACATCATCTGTGGTCATCTGACCAAAGGACAGTATGGCCGCGTGAGTGCTTTGGAAACATCTAAGCTAGTCTGGGACTGGCTCTCCAAGGTCAATGAAGGCGTCTCAACCCAGAGAGATCAGAGAATCAGTGTCCTTCGCAACCTCTTCAACCGCTTCAAGAGAAATGACAATGAGAATGTCCAGCTCACGTTTGATCGACTCACTGACATCACAAATGAGCTTCAAGCTCTCGGCGCCACTGAGATCACCAAGCATGAAGTCGTCAAGACACTCCTGAGATCACTTGACAGCTCGTTTGACACCCTAGCCCTGATGATTCAAGAACGTCCTGATTTCAAGACACTCGATCCGTCTGACATACTTGAGAGGCTCAACACACATGAGTTTCAGCTTTCTGAGAAAAGAGACATCTACGGTCCCAACTATGGGCGAACTCGTGCCTTGAAGGCAAAAGCTGTCTCCTCATCTGAAGAAGAATCTGACAGCAGTTCTGATGATCCTGAAGACATTGGAAAGGAGCTTGCTATGCTTGTGAAGAAGTTCCAAAAATTCACCAAGAAGAAAGGCTTCAGAAAGTCTTCACGATCAAGCTCAAGGAATGATGAAGCTTCTGCTCATGACTACAAGAAGAGAACATGCCACAAGTGCAAGAAACCTGGCCACTACATCTCTGAGTGTCCGCAGTGGGACAATGAGAACAACAAGAAGAAGAAGAGCAAGGAATATGACTCTGACGACAAGAAGAAGAAGAAATACTCAAAGTCTTCTTCCAAGTCTTCCTCAAAGTCTTCATCACACAAGAAGAGCTCATCTGGCAAGGCACGTGCGTTTGTTGGCAAGGAAATGGATTCAGAGGAGGAGTCCGCTTCTGAGGAGGCGGAGGTGGAGTCTGAGGAGGAGTCCGATTCTGGCGTTGCGAGTCTGGCTACAGCATACGTTGCCAAGTCCATCTTCAACACTGAAGACAATGACTTCATCACCGACACCGATGCAAATGACAAGGACTACTCCGCTCCTACCTACTGCTTCATGGCACGCGGTGCCAAGGTAAACACACGCACTACTCACTATCAAACATCTAGTGAAGATGACTCTGATTGTGGTTCCAAACCCAGCTACAAAACACTTGCTAAAATTGCAACTGAACAACAGAAAGCTATGGAACATATTCAAAAACTGTTAGACAAAAGCGATGATCTGTTAGACGCTGAAATGACTCGATCTCAGTCCTTAATTGAAGACATAAAAAATCTTCACGTTAAGTATGAGGAACTTGAAAGTCGTCATGAAACGCTCTCAACAACTCATGAAAAGCTTTCCTATGATTATCTTCAAAGGAAGCAAGATCTTGAGAAATTGAGAGCGGCTCATGAAGATCTTCAAAAGGAAAACGAGTCACTTCGCGCCGAACAGATCAGTTCCGCTCAGGAAGGATTTGAACCACCATGTCTTAAATGCATTGAGCGTGACAACGCTACTTCTGTTGCTGAGTGTTCTACTGCTGCTACTGTTGCAATATCTTCAACTGTTGATGTGGTAACTAACCCCTCTGCTGAGGATACCACTGCTATTGCTGATGAGAATGCTAGGTTGAAGACATTGCTTGAAACAGGGATGTACAAAAGTCTCAAAGGGCATCAGACACTATGTGATGTCCTCAAAAGGCAGATCCTGAACCGAAACCCTAGGAAAGAGGGTGTTGGGTTCGAAAGGAAAATGAATGCTGATGGCTCTTACTGGAAACCTGAGCAGTACCCCAAAACCACATGGGTTGCTGCAAAGGAACCTTCAGCGGATCCATCCACCCTATCTGGCTTCACTTGTGCTAATCCCATTGTTATTGATGAATCCTTTGATGCAAACTATAAACTGTTTAAGAATCAGAATGGTGAAGTGTTTGCCAGGTATATTGGTACTAACTGCAGGAATGGACCGCCTATGAAGAAGTCTGGGTGCCGAAAAGGTGTTTGGAGAATCTTCCTGTGAATGTCATCATGACACCACAAGTGAAGAAGACAAACCCCAGACCACAGGCTTCATACGGTCCAAAGGCTTCATACAGACAGAGGACTCACCTGAGTCGCACTAACGCAAATGTTTTGCAGGGAAACCATACTCAGGCCTATGAATATGAGCGCGTTTCATCAAACCGCCATGTTCATAAGACCAAGAACTATTCTGCTTATTCTTATGAGTACTATTGTCCACCTGCAAGACTTTTTGCTAGGGCTCCAAAGCCAAAGTTCTCAGATGCTGCACTTAGACTCATTGCTTCGAAGCCACCCTTGAAGATGTGGGTGGCTAAGAAAGCTTAACTCTCTTTTGCAGGGAAAGGTCTCCAGCCGAAAACCAAAATCGTCTGACGCTATTGCTGGGGACCTTAAACATCTTGTAGGATGCAAGATCAAATGCCCAAATGGTCTTATTATGTACTTTGTTCCTGAATCGCTTGCTACTTGCCCTATCAGTCCTAATCTCGATCTAAGCTTTCATAATCCACTGGTTCGTCAAATGTTTTTGCTTCACAATTCTCTTCGTGAAGCCTATCCCCCTAACTGCACTGTAGGGTACGACACCAGCTGCTTCAGAATGGATTATTGATAGTGGGTGTACCAATCACATGACTGGCAAGCGAAGCCTTCTTATGGACTCAACACTACGTCCATCTGACAAAAGTCACATCACATTTGCTGACACTGGTAAAAGCAAGGTATTGGGTCTAGGTAGAGTTGCAATCTCAAAGGATCAACACATGGATAAAGTCATGCTTGTTGAATCCCTTGGTTTCAACTTAATGTCTGTCTCAATGCTTTGCGATTTAAACATGATTGTGATGTTTGGAAAATATCGTTGCCTTGTACTAATGGAATCTGACAAGTCTCTAGTGTTTGAAGGGTATCGGAAAGATGATTTGTACGTGGTAGATTTCTCAGCAGGACCACAACTTGCCGTATGTCTTCTAGCAAAAGCTTCTGAATGCTGGCTCTGGCATCGGAGGCTAGGGCATGCTGGCATGAGGAACCTCCACACCCTTGCAAGGAAGAAGCATGTCATAGGCATCGAGGGCGTCAAGTTCAAGAAGGATCACTTATGCGGTGCCTGTGAAGCAGGAAAGATGACGAGGGCCAAGCATCCCTCGAAGACAATCATGACAACGACTCAACCCTTCGAACTGCTCCACATGGATCTTTTCGGTCCCACTCATTACTCAACTCTTACTACTACTGCTTGTCTCTATGGCTTTGTCATTGTTGATGATTATTCAAGATATACTTGGGTGCATATAATCCTCTACAAGACTGAAGTGCAGGATGTCTTCAGACGCTTCGCCAATCGAGCCATGAACAACTATGGCGTCAAGATCAAGCACATCAGAAGTGACAATGGCACTGAATTCAAGAACACTGGTCTAGACACTTATCTTGATACTTTGGGCATTACACATGAATTCTCAGCTCCGTACACACCACAGCAGAATGGCGTCGTGGAACGCAAGAACAGAACACTTATTGAGATGGCCCGGACGATGCTTGATGAATACAAGACTCCAAGAAAGTTCTGGCCTGAAGCCATTGATACTGCATGCCATATCATCAACCGTGTTTATCTTCACAAGCTTCTCAACAAGACATCCTATGAGCTCCTTACTGGCAAGAAGCCAAATGTCAGTTACTTCAGAGTATTTGGTGCCAGGTGCTGGATCAAGGATCCACATCACACTTCAAAATTTGCACCAAAAGCACATGAAGGTTTTATGCTTGGATATGGAAAGGATTCGCACTCCTACAGAGTCTTCAACCTCTTTCATTATAAAGTGGTTGAAACAGTGGATGTGCGGTTCGATGATACTAACGGCTCACAAAGAGAGCACCTGCCAAATGTGCTAGATGAAGTTCCATCCAGTGAATCAATCAAACTTATGGGAACTGGAGAAATCATACCTTCTGAAGCTCAGCCTGAAGAGTAACTTATCATCTCCGCACCTGATCACTGAAGACAATGATCAACTGAAGACAATGCTCAGCCTGAAGACAATCCTTCTAACGATGACAATGATCAGCAAGAGCAAAATCTTCGTCCTGTACATCCTCGTGTTGCAAATGAAGTACAGATTGAGAAAATAATTGATAGCATCAATGCACCAGGTCCACTCACTCGTTCAAGGGCAACACAGCTAGCAAATTTCTGTGGGCACTTCGCATTCGTCTCAATATCTGAACCCAAGAAAGTTGAAGAAGCCTTCATGGAACCTGAATGGATTCAAGCTATGCAAGAAGAGCTTCAACAGTTTGAGCTGAATAATGTATGGGAACTGGTTAAGCGTCCTGATCCTCGCAAGCACAATATAATAGGCACCAAATGGATATATCGCAACAAGCAAGATGAGCATGGTCAAGTTGTCAGAAACAAAGCTCGTCTCGTTGCTCAAGGGTACACTCAAGTTGAAGGGATTGACTTCGATGAAACATTTGCTCCTGTGGCTAGACTTGAAGCCATACGCATACTGCTGGCCTATGCAAATCATCATAACATTCTTCTGTATCAAATGGATGTGAAGAGCGCTTTTCTCAATGGCAAGATTGACGAAGAAGTGTATGTTGCACAACCGCCTGGCTTTGAAGATCCAAAACATCCTGACATGGTGTACAAGCTCAACAAGGGATTGTATGGCCTCAAACAAGCCCCTCGGGCTTGGTATGACACACTTACTGAAGAGCAAAGGCTTCAAACCTGGTTCCCTCGACCCCACTCTCTTCACGAAGACATATGATGGTGAACTGTTTGTGTGCCAAATATATGTGGATGACATTATGTTCGGCTGCACCAATCAGAAATACACAGACGAGTTTAGATATATGATGCAAGAGCAATATCAGATGTCCATGATGGGTGAGCTGAAGTTCTTCCTTGGTCTTCAAATACATCAGCAACGCAACGGCATCTTCATATCTCAAGAGAAGTACCTCAAAGATTGCCTGAAGAAATTTGGGATGCAAGACTGCAAAGGCTTCACGACGCCAATGCCAGCCAAACATCATCTGGGTCCCGACGACAATGGTAAAGAGTTCGATCAAAAGGTATACCGCTCCATGATTGGTTCTTTACTTTATCTATGTGCATCTAGGCCAGATATTATGCTTAGTGTTTGCATGTGTGCTCGATTCCAAGCGGCACCAAAGGAATCGCATCACTTAGCTGTGAAGCGAATTCTTCGATATTTGGCTCACACCCCAACACTAGGATTATGGTATCCAAAGGGCTCAGAGTTTGATCTGGTTGGATTCTCGGATGCTGATTATGCTGGTGACAAGGTGGATCGCAAGTCTACATCAGGCACATGTCATTTTCTGGGACGATCACTTGTATGTTGGTCTTCAAAGAAGCAGAACTGTGTATCTCTCTCCACTGCTGAATCTGAATACATTGCTGCTGGATCTTGCTGCGCTCAGCTTCTATGGATGAAGCAAACACTCAAAGACTATGGCATTCATCTGAAGCAAGTGCCACTCTACTGCGACAACGAAAGCGCCATCAAGATTGCCAACAACCCAGTTCAGCACTCGAAGACAAAGCACATTGAAATTCGTCATCACTTTCTCAGAGATCATGTTGTGAAGGAAGATATTGATATCATACACGTCAACACTGAAGAGCAATTGGCAGATATCTTCACCAAGCCCTTGGATGAGAAGAGGTTTTGCAAGTTATGGTGTGAGCTAAATATCTTGGAATCCTCAAATGTCATGTGATCAGGCACACATCCTAACACTTATGCATATTGATGACTTAGATGTGCAACACACGAAGTAAAGTATATCTTCAATCAATGAAGACTTACATTCTAAGTGTGAATACATTAATGTGGAATTTGACTTCGGAGCGCCACGATAATTGTGCACCGTGTCTGAGTCTAATACTTTCTATACGGTGGGTAACGCCACCACCAATTTTTTCTGTTTGAAGTGTTTCGCTCATGGCGTTACGTTTGGTATGTCTTCACATTTGGTTTTGCTTCAATCTCAACTTGCCTTCATGATTATCTTCACTATGTTGATTTGATTGTCTGTCTAATCTATATATATATACTAGTGTTCTGTCCTCTACAGCATTCACTTATAGCTATGTCTTCTTGTTGAATCTTTTGAACTAAGTGAATGTGATCGGACCCTAACCTCTCTATGCTTTCTATCTCAAACTCTATCTCTCCAAATCATATGCATTCTATTGAAACTGTCGAATATCTTCTCTGCATCCTTGTCAGCGGAAGATACAGAGACAAATATTAAGTCTGTTTTCAATGCTAATTCCTTCACCTGAAACCCGGAGAAGTGGGAACGACCACCCGACAATCCAGGCGTGCGTGGGAACGTGGAACAACCTCCGATATGTTGCATGATGGCCACGTGTCCTTCAGATGTGAAACGCCAGGGGCACCTGTGTAATAACAATGTGCCATCACTGTCTCTATAAATACATGCCTCACCAGTCATTATACTTTCTTCCACTCTCGCACAAACCCTAGCGCCACCACTCTCCCTCGACGACCCCGGCGACGAAGCGCTTAGTTGTCGCGACCTCACCGACGCCGTCTTCACACTGGCCGCGGACATCGTCTTCTCCGCCGTCGCCGTTGGTGTCCTCCGTCGCCAAGTTAGGGCACGGACGATCGATCTGCTCGGCCTCCTCTCCCACTCCGTCTAGCAGTTCTTCGTGTGGTAAATAAAACTTCCTTTTTACGGCCCCTTTGATCCTATAGATTCATCACTTTCTACCACAAGCAGTTTCTATTCACACAAGTTGGATCTATTTCATACTGCATCTCATAATATGCCTAGTATGTTCACTTATGCTTCACAAAGTAGTTAGATTCCTCACTTGTACTTATTCGTGGATTCGTACAAATCTGGAACCAACTCTCTATCTATGAGTGAATGTCTTCGCACTATGAGGTCAATGTCTTCTAAACTGATTTATCTTCAAAATCTTCTGAGAATGCATATGACCTCTTCCCCTTCCCTCGCACCTTAATGCTGTCACAGGTACATGTCCGTGGGAGAATCCCTTGGTTCTCATAGTCTGCATTCATTTGCAGAATTCTTACAGCATCATATAAATTCTCCCGAAGCCAGTTCCTGTTTGACCAGCAAGCGGAAGCCTTTGAAACCTTTGAACGTGTTGAAGCCATTCAGTTTGAAGTTCATGGCTACAGAGAAATCAGCAAGGAAGGGTGGCAGACAGCGTCGAGGGGGAACATCAAGAGATCTGCCTGATGACCTCTCAGAGCTGTACAAGACAGACCCAGAAGAGGATTACAATCAGCGCAAGACACGAATCCAATGGATTCGAAGATACTGGGCTGAGCAATGGTTCAAGTACAGGTTTGTGACCCAGGAATATGCAGAGAAGAATGCCATCAAGCGACCATGGGGAGACATCCTATACAGAAATCTTCAACCCAGGTCCAGAGATGAAGCCATTGAACAAGGCTTGTATCCCTGCATGGTCCGTGGACCACAACCTGCAGATGCTGACCCATCGTCATTGCTATGGTGTCGTGACGACAATCTGTTCAAGCGCAACTTCCAGTTTGCCAAGAATTCGGCTAAGCAAAACAAGAAGTCATTGGGACTAGACTTCAACCCTGGTCCTTCTGCTCCCCGTGCCGATGGCACCCGCGACGCTAAACCCAATCTGGTTGGGCCCTTCTACAACCTGGAAGGTCTCATCACTCATATCATGGTTCAAGGGACAGACGTGGATGAGCCTGTAGATGACGTTGAATCTGATGAAGCGCCTGCACCGCCAAAGCCAACGAAGCTGAAGAAGCCTAAAGCTTCAAAGTCTGCCTCAGCACCAAAAATCTTACGGGCGAAGCCACTGGCTACTGCACCTCCTGAAGACAGTGTGCAGTCTGAAGATCTATCACGCATCTCCAAGAAGACTGAGATGAGAAAGAATACTGATCAGGCACTGACTGCTGCTGCTATTCTGCGCAATGACGCCATTGATCTTTCCAGCGATGAAGATCTTGCAGATGACGCTCTTGAGCAACTGATCAAGAGCAAGGAAGAAGCAGAGATCTTCAATGATTTGCCTCTCTTTGATGTGGCAATCCTCCATAACTTCATTGATGAGTGGTTTGACACGCCCAACCTCAGCTTTGAAGATCTGCAACTTCCAATTGGCCTCAGTGTCGCCTTCCATGGCGCCATTGCTTCTGAGCTATCTCTAGCTCAGCGCATCGTTGAACTGAAGCAAAAGATCGACTATGAGAAAGCTCAGTTCAAGAAGCACATGGCCAAGCTCAGCGTGCAAGATGTGAAAAACTTCAAGATTATGCTGCACGAGCTCAAGGAAGCCTTTCTCAAGAAGCGTGAAGAAGCTCAAGGTTCTCGTGAGCGCATGAAGAGCCTGGCTGACAAGTGTGTGCAAGCCTACAATGAGGCTGAGAAGCGCAAGGCTCTTGGTCGTCCTGGCATCGACCCAAGAATGGCTGCAAAGAAGAAGAAGCCCTCAACTGACCAATCTGCACCTTCAAGGCAGGAAGAACCTCGCATAGTCTTCCCAAGCAGCATGACTGGCTCGAAGCCAAAGGTCAGGTCAACCGCTTCAGGACTGAAGAAGACGAGGACTGCCGAGGCTGAAGCCAGAAAAAGGAAAAATCCTGAAGCTTCTGATGTCGCTCCCTCTAAGAAGAACCGCAAAACCAAGAAGGATCGGGATGCTCCCACAGAGCCCTTAGTTGTTGAACCCATCTCAATGGTTCGCCCTGCATCTGAACACCACGAGCGCCAACTGATTGTTCATGAGCCTGCTTCCACAGAGGCTCCTGAAGCTGAAGACATTCCAGCAGTTGACCCCACCGCTGCTGAAGACATTGGTCACCATGACAATGTTGAAGATGATGAAGTCCTTCCTCAAATCGAGCACCAACTGGTATCATCGCATGTGCTTACGCACAGCGAACTCATCAGCATTGGCCGTCCTCTGACACCAACTGCTCAGGATGCATCATGGGCTGATCACCCATAGAGACAAGACACTCCCAGCTCTCCCCAATTAACCCCATCAGTGCAAGAAGAGGATGACTTTGATGCCCAGCCAACTCCATCTCCACAAGCGTCGCCAGCGCTACGCAGGCTTCGCAAAGGACCAAGGTCTCAAGTCCCTCTTCCGAGCGTTCCAGAAGGAGAAGTGCACCACCAATCTATTGCACGTCAAGTGTTTCCAGATGCCACTCCTACTATGACTGTCTCAGAGTCTGAAGCCCAAGGTGCTGAAGACAATTCGGCTACATTAGCCGATGAGAAACAAGAAGAAGATCGTGTCCCTACACCCCCAAACCCTGAAGAAGTTGTTCCTGAAGTGAACGTGTCTGTGCCCGACCCTCCAGCTCATCAAGTGGAGGTTGAGAATCTTGAGGCTGCCACCACCAACACAAATGAAGCCAATGACGTAGTCATGGCTGAAGCAAATGTGGAGCCTGCACCAACCAATGTGCCAGAGGCCAATGAAGCCAATGATGCACCTGCAACAGATGTGCAGCCTGATGCCTCTGCTGATGCCACTGCTCCTGTTCCGCCACCAAGGCCACACACTATCGAGCAAGCATTCAACTATGGCCAACTTATCACTCTCAAATGGCCTTTTCTGACTCCTCTGCCTGCTGTTGGTCCTCAGTTTGACTATCACATTGAGCACATGCCTCAAGTTCAGAAGCGAATACCAAGGTTGCCCAGGTTTCCAGGCACTGCATCTGCACCCGGATCGTTCAATATCAATGGCTTCAAGGCACACAACACCTTCTTTGATAGCGCCAAGAACCCCTACACCAAGGCAAGAATATCTTCTGATCGGTTCTGGAGTTATCAGAAGCGCAGTTATTACTCATACATTCTGTACAATCAAGGTCGCATTTTCCCACATATGCGTCTTGACACTGAAGCCATAACTGGACTGCCCTGTTTGGAAGAAGCTCTGGATTGCTTCAGAGAGTCAGGCTTGCTGCAGTTCGTCACTGATAAGGAGCACTGGAATGAAGAATTGCTGCTCCAATTCTATGCCACTCTTCATATCCGTGGCTACAACAGGGATCCGAAGACTTGGGTCCTTGAGTGGATGACAGGCAATGTTCATCATGAAGCCAAAGCCTTTGATATCATTGAGCTTACTGGCCTTCCCACTCCAAGAGATCTATATGAACCTGGTTGTCAGCTTCACAGTGCTGCTATGGAAAGCATCTTCCACAAGCCTGAGCCCAATATGAGTCAGATGCTTAGCATGATGAAGCCTTTGCCTCCAGATGCTGAATATCCTAAGGAGTTCTTTGTTGAAGACCTTGAGTATCTGCCACGTACTATCTATCACATCATAAGGCGAACTCTCTGGCCCATCGAAGGACATTCTCCACATGCCAAGCTAGAAGGTGCAATGAAGACGTTGGTCTTTCATATTCTTCATGGCAAAAGCTTCAATGCACAAGACTTCTTCATTTGCCAGCTTGCTACATCAAGATCTGACATTTTTGGCTTGAAGTTTTACTCTCCATGGGTTATGCGGCTGATCAAACTGCACTCAGCTGTCACCTATCAGCCCTCTGCTCGCAATCATCGGATCTTTCTGCCAGACGTCGATATGTCAGTTGAAGCCATCTATCCAGAGCCTGCCAAGGAGCCTCTTAGTCTTCAGAATGCTGAGAATCAAAGCTTCTCTCAAAACATTGAAGGAGGTCAAGCAGTCTCTCGTGTTTATCCTCTGGCTGGCACTACACGTGCACCTCACCGTGCCCTCACTGAAGCCACCGAAAACACCATTGCCCAACGGCCTAAGAAGCGATCCCGTGTTCTCAATGACCGCGAGCTTCTGGTTGCCCTTCATCAGAAACAGGATAGGCATCATGACTGGCTGAAGCGCCAAATGCAAAGCCTCTTGGTGGACATAAACAGGATTCGCAATCTTGCCACCAAAAATGCCTTTGTTGCCCATGAAACCTGTCGGTGTACATGGAAAGGGCTGACGCTTATGTGCTCTGAGGATGATCTTCAAGAGGATGGCTTCTCTAAATGCTTCAAGTTTGACTCAACACCTCCAAGAAGGACTGTGCTGCGACGAACTCCGTCTCTTGAAGACTCTGAGTTCTCCTCCTCTGCTGCAACTATGAATGCCAGAGTGATCGATGATGAAGATGATGCTACTTCACCGCCCCCTACTTCTGCACGCATCGACACTGCCCCGAGTTCGTTTGCACCGCCTAACAACACCGACGACCCTGCTGCTTCACCTACTCCTCCTGGGAACGAGTAGATGCTCTATGTCTTCAAACCTTTTTGGTCCTTACTGACAAAAGGGGGAGAAGCATATGAGTTAGATAGTCTTCAAGTGGGTCCATATTGGCGGTTGCTTTATATTTTGCCTAGTGTTTACAACTCTTGCGTTTTGATACATTTGGTTCTTTGATTTGTAACACTTAAACTTGATGGTCGTCTGCTACTTATTTGCTATTATGTGATGCGATGATAAATTCCGCATGTGCGACGATAAATTCCGCACTTAGATCATTTTGCAGACGTCCATTTTTCACGATGCATGTCATTATCTTCACATACTTTTCATGCATGATAAATTGTCATCATAAGTTGAAGAGGATCTCCACAAGTACAACCTGCCATGTGCATTTGCATTCCAAAAGCAAATTACTTATATGCACATCTTCAGGGGGAGCCCTTGTTACTTATGAAGACAATCCCCTATCCTTTACAATTTCACATATTATATTCCCCATTGAAAACTTCAACTAGTTTGTCATCAATCACCAAAAAGGGGGAGATTGTAAGTGCATCTAGTGCCACCCCTAGTTGGTTTTGGAGTATTGACGACAAACCTAGTTGAGGGACTAATGTGTTTGTGAGAATTGCAGGATAACACAGGTAGAAGTCCCTCATTGATTCGGTTTTCCCACCAGAGATGACCCCTAAAAATGTAAGAAGACATTGAAGACAAAGGTGGTATGTGAAGACATTCACATTGAAGACTATGACAAGAGAAGACATCGCATGAAGACTATGGAGCACGAAGACTTAGTTCTTTCGTTGTTTTTTTTCTTCTTTGTTGAGTCATAGGAACCACCGTACTGTTAAGTGGGGTCCAAGAGAACCAGTCAGAAGGACTGAAGTGATGCTTAACCAAAATCCTATGTCTTCAAGTGAAGACTATGAGAGCAAATCTTGTCCAGAGTTGGATAAGTCAACTTTGCTTGTAGCCCAAGTAAAGTTGCCGTGTGTGTTTGAAATCTGACTGTTGGAACATGTGTCAGTTCCTTAGTGACCCAGGGTCATTTCGGACAAATCAGGTCAGGTTGCCTAGTGGCTATAAATAGCCCACCCCCTACAACCATAAACGGTTGGCTGCTCAGAGTTAGAGTACGGCTTTTGTCGTTTGAGAGCAACCCACCTCGAAGCCTTTGAGAGAGAATTCCTTGCGAGGATAAAGCCCTAAACACCCAGAGCCAAAGAGTGTTAGGCATCACTTAAGTCTTCATGTCTGTGTGATCTGAAGACTTATTACACTTGAGGACTGTGAATTCTCCAGCCGGTTAGGCGTCGCGTTCTGAGCATCCAAGAGTCATTGTGGATCGCCGGTGAACAAAGTCTGTGAAGGTTTGGAAGTCTACCTTGAAGACTTACCAGAGTGATTGGGCGAGGACTGGGTGTCCTTAGCTCAAGGGGAATAAGGTGAAGACGAGGTCTTCTGAGTTGAATCTCAGCCTCCCCAACCAGACGTACAGTTGTCACAGCAACTGGAACTGGTCCAACAAATCATTGTCTTCAACGAGTCACTGGTTTCATCCTTCCCTTCCCTTTGCTTACTGTTGGTCCTTGTGAAGTCATTGTATGATTGCATTATCTTTTGTCTTCACTGAGTGACTACTTGTTCTGATTGGCTTCACAATATCTTCCTACCTGATCTTACTGCCTAGCTGCTATTAGTCATTATGCTTTCACTTCATTGAATACTTGACTATGGTTTGCCTAGTGTAGTCTACCTTCCGCTGGATGGTAATAGGTTTATTTCTATCGTTTGTCTTTGAAACTTCCATGTTTTGAATACTTTCATAAAAATCACCTATTCACCCCCCCTCTAGTTGATCACTAGCACTTTCACGCACCCTCCACCCTTGTGGATGCCTTGTGTATCTTTCGAACTACTTTTACTTTTCCTAATTTTTTAAATATTCCAAAAAGAAGAAAAATTATCATTGGAAATGTTTTGGAGTCGGTTTACTTACCGTACCACATACCTATTCCTTTTCGGAGTCTGAAACATTCTGGAAAGCGTCCCTTATGTACTCCTTCGGTGTTACGGTATTAATAATATTGGTCTCAACATTTATGGGAGTACCTGAGATATAATGTTTGATTCTTTCACCGTTTACCACCTTCGGCATAGTTGATTTTTATGGCACCAAAACAATAGACCTCCTCGATGATGTAAGGACCTTCCCATTTAGAGAGAAGCTTTCCTGCAAAAATTCTTAAACGAGAGTTGTACAGCAAAACATGATCACCTACATTAAACTCACGCTTTTGTATACTTTTGTCATGCCATCTTTTAACTTTTTCTTTAAACAACTTGAAATTCTCATAGGCTTGGGTTCTCCATTCATCAAGTGAGCTAATGTCAAATAACCCCTTCTCACCAGCAAGTTTGAAATCATAATTGAGCTCTTTAATAGCCCAATATGCCTTATGTTCTACTCCCTCCGTTCCTTGATATAAGGTGTATAGATTTTTGAGAAAAATCTGAAATATAAGGTTTATTGCGTTACACCGCTCGTTTGGATATTTTTTTAGGGATTTTATTACATTTACTTATATCATGCAAGCTCCTCTATTTTCTCATGTCAATTAGTCAGGTGTAATCTCGCCCAAAACTTGTGAAATTTTCCCTCCACGTGCGTTCTTTAATTTCCGTGCCAAAAACTATACACCCTATATTTAGGAATGGAGGGAGTAGTTCGAGAGGCAAGTGACATGCTTTTCCATAAACCATTTTATACGGGGACATACCCATAGGATTTTTATAAGAAGTTCTATAAGCCCACAATGCATCATCAAGTTTCTTAGACCAATTCTTTCTAGATCTATTAACAGTCTTTTGCAAAATTAATTTAGGCTCTCTATTACTCAATTCTACTTGACCACTAGACTGAGGAAGATAAGGAGATGTAATTCTATGATTAACATCATACTTAGAAAGCATTTTACGGAAAGCACCATGAATAAAATGTGAACCACCATCAGTCATTAAATATCTAGGGACTCCAAACCTCGGAAAAATAACTTCTTTAAGCATCTTAATAAAAGTGTTATGATCAGCACTACTAGTTGGAATAGCTTCTACCCACTAAGTAACGTAATCAACAACAACTAAAATATGTGTATACCCATTAGAGGAAAGAAAAGGTCCCATATAATCAAAGCCCCAAACATCAAACGGTTCAATAACAAGTAATAGTTCATAGGCATTTCCTGACGTCTACTAATATTACCAATTCTTTGGCACTCACCACAAGATCAGACAAACTTACAGGCATCCTTAAAGAGAGTGGGCCAATAGAAACTAGATTGCAATACCTTGTGTGCAGTTCTATCTCCAGCGTGGTGTCCTCCGTAAGACTCGGAGTGGCACTTGCGTAGGATCTGTTCCTGTTCAAGCTCAGGTACACAATGTCTAATAACACCATCTACTCCTTCTTTATAAAGGTGTGGGTCATCCCAGAAGTAATGTCTTAAATCATAGATTTTTTCTTTTGCTGGTATGTGAAACTAGGTGGTATAAATTTAGCAACAATGTAATTAGCATAATCAGCATACGATGCAGTACTACGAGAAGCATTTATGACAATTAATTGTTCATTAGGAAAGCTATCATCAATAGGTAGTGGGTCATCAAGAACATTTTCTAACCTAGATACATTGTCTGCAACGGGGTTCTCAGCTCCCTTTCTACCAATAATATGCAAATCAAATTCTTGTAGCAAGAGAACCCATCTAATAACTCTAGGTTTAGCATCTTTCTTTTCCATAAGATATTTAATAGCAGCATGATCAGTGTAAATAGTTACTTTGGAATCAACAATATAAGGTCTGAACTTATCACATGCAAATACAACTGCTAAAAATTCTTTTTCAGTAGTATCATAATTTCTCTGGGCATTGTCTAGAGTTTTACTAGCATATTGGATAACATTTAATTTCTTATCAACTCTTTGTCCTAAAACAGCACCAACAACATAATCACTAGCATCACACATAATTTCAAAGGATAAATTCTAATCAGGTGATTGTACAATAGGAGCAGAAATCAAGGCTTTCTTAAGTATTTCAAATGCTTCTACACAATCAGCATAAAAAACAAAAGGAACATCTTTTTGCAAGAGATTAGTGAGAGGCCTAGAAATTTTAGAGAAGTCTTTAATAAACCTCCTATAGAAACCAGCATGACCAAGGAAACTTCTTATACCTTTGATATCTTTAGGACACGGCATCTTTTCAATAGCATCCACTTTAGCTTTATCAACATCAATACCTCCTTCAGAAACTTTATGCCCCAAGACAATACCTTCATTAACCATAAAGTGGCACTTATCCCAATTCAAGACAAGATTAGTTTCTTCACATCTCTGCAAAACTCGGTCAAGGTTGCTTAAGCAATCATCAAAAGAAGTTCCATAAACAGAGAAATCATCCATGAAAACCTCAAAAATCATTTCACAAAAGTCAGAGAATATAGCAGTCATACATCTTTGAAAGGTAGCAGGTGCATTGCATAAACCAAAAGGCATACGTCTATAAGCAAAGGTACCGAAAGGGCAAGTAAAAGTAGTTTTCTCTTGATCCTCTTTTGACACATGTATTTGAGAGAAACCAGAATAACCATCTAGAAAGCAGAAATGTGTATGCTTGGATAATCTTTCTAGCATTTGATCAATAAAAGGTAGAGGGTAATGATCTTTTCTAGTAGCTTTATTTAATTTACAGAAATCAATTACCATTCTATAACCTGTAACAATTCTTTGAGGAATCAATTCATTCTTATCATTAGGAACAACAGTAATACCTCCCTTCTTAGGGACACAATGAACAGGACTTACCCATTGACTATCAGCAATTGGATAAATTATATCTGCCTCCAGAAGCTTTAGTATTTCATTTCTTACCACTTCTTTCATCTTAGGATTTAACCGTCGTTGGTGATCAACAACTGGTTTAGCATCATTCTCCAATTTAATTTTGTGCTGACATAGAGTGGGACTAATGCCCTTAAGATCATCAAGAGTATATCCAATAGCGACATGGTGCTTCTTTAGAGTTTTCAATAATATCTTTTCCTCACGCTCTGAAAGGTTGGCACTAATAATAACAGGATATATCTTGTTTTCATCAAGATAAGCATATTTCAAAGTACCATGTAATTGTTTAAGCTCAAACACGGGACCACCCTTGGGTGGAGGAGGATCCCCAAGGATTTCAGTAGGAAAATTGTGTTTCAAAATAGGTCCTTGATTAAAGAATACTTCATCAATGTCCCTTCTTTCATTCATAAACATATCATTTTCATGGTCTAGCAAATATTGTTCTAAAGGATCATTAGGAGGCACAGCAATAGAAGCAAGACCAATAATTTGATCCTTACTAGGCAATTCTTTATCATGGGGTTGTCTACAAAATTTAGAGAAATTAAAATCATGAGACATGTCCCCCAAACCAATAGTAACAATATCTTTCTCGCAGTCTTTAGCATTAACGGTATTCAAGAAGGGTCTACCAAATATAATGGGACAGAAGTTATCTTGTGGGGAAGCAAGAACAAGAAAATAAGTAGGATATTTTATCTTCCCACGCAAGACTTCAACATCTCTGACAATCCCAATTGGTTATATAGTATCTCTATTAGCAAGCTTAATAGTAACATCAATATCTTCTATCTCAGCAAGTGTAATATCATTCATAATTTCTTTATATAAGATATAAGGAATTGCACTCGCACTAGAACCCACATCACATAAGCCATGATAACAATGATCTCCTATTTTAACAGAAACAACAGGCATGCCAACCACAGGTCTATGTTTATCTTTCATATCGGGTTAAGCAATCCTAGCAGCTTCATCACAGAAATAAATAAAATGCACATTAATATTATCAACCAAGAGAGCTTTAACCATAGCAATACTAGGTTCAACTTTAATTTGCTCAGAGGGTTTGGGTGTTCTAATATTACTTTTGTTGACCATAGTTTAAGCTTTAGCATCATCCTTTGTTCTAACAAGGAATGGTGGTTTCTCAATATAAGTAGTAGGAACAACAGGATTAACATTATAATAATAGTTTCTTCTTCAACTTTAATGGGTTCAACTACTTTAACTTCAGTGGGAGGATGATATTTAAACCACTTCTCCTTGGGGAGATCAACATGAGTAGCAAATGATTCACAGAAAGAAGCTACTATCTCAGAGTCAAGTCCATATTTAGTGCTAAAATCACGAAAAGCATCTGTATCCATAAAAGATTTAACACAATCAAACTTAAGTTTTATACCTAACTCTTTTCCTTCATCGAGTTCCCAATCTTCAGAGTTGCATTTAATTCTTTCCAATAAATCCCATTTGAGTTCAATATCCTTCTTCATATAGGAACCAGTACAAGAAGTATCGAGCAAGGCTCGATCATTATGAGAAAGTCGAGCATAAAATTTTGTATAATTATTTCTCTTGAGAGCATATGATTGGGGCATGAATATAACATTGACTTAAGCCTCCCCCAAGCTTGAGAGATACTTTCTCCTTCACGAGGCCAAAAATTATATATATAATTTCGATCACGGTGAACCAGATGCATAGGATAAAACTTCTGATGAAATTCCAATTTCCATCGGTTGTAGTTCCATGAACCAATATCATCCAATAGTTGTAACATCCCAAAATTCTAAATTTTGGAATGTTATATTAAATAAATAGTTTTGATTAATTGTTGATTTTGGTGTGGTTGCTTGTGTGAAATTGAGTGAAATTTGGAACAATTGAAAGTTGAATGAGAGGGAATGAAATGACTTTCCCAAACTTCCACATTGCATTTTTTATCTCCATGAATTCAAATTCTTTTCAAATACAAAACCCTAGAGAGAAGATGACATGACTTATTCCACTTAAATAAATGAAAAGGGTTTTGAAAGAATTTGAATTACATTTGGAACAACTTCAAATTCAGAAACTTTAGGCAACTTAATGATTTTCATGAGAGAAGATGAAATGACTTCTTCAAATCATATGAAATATGAGTTGGAAGTTTCACAGAATGAAATTTAAAGTCCCATTGAAATTAATTTTCAATTTGGAGTTTTTGGTTTTTATTCAAATTATTTTTCTCCAAAAATAAAATATATGGAAATTAGGGTAAAATGATTCCCTACATCAGAAAATTGGAGAGAAATAAATTTGAATTTTTTTTCGTATTTTTAAAAATGAATTTTATAAGGTTTTATTGCAACAGTAGCACTGTTTGCTTTATTTAAATTCTGGTGGATTTTATTTGACACTAGAAAAATGTTCATGTTATAGAAAATCTTTTTCTGAAAATTTTGACATATAATAAGTTATATATAATTTTTTTTGTTATTTATTTTATTTAGTTGTCGGAGTTTTAGAAAAACTGCCAAACTAGGCCGGCCCAGCCGAGCCAGGCCAGGCCAGCCGACCGCGTCGCTCCAGCCCGCATCGCGCCGCCACCAACCTCCATCGGAGACCGAGTGTCGCAAGCTGTCGCCACCGGGGACTCCGACCCGGGCACGCTTCCCAAGGCCAGCACCGCTCCCCTTTATAAGGAGACCCCCTGGACCCCAGCCCGCCGCCGGCGCCATCGTAGCAGTCGCCGCACACATCGCCGCCGCCGCACTTCGCCACCCTCGTCACCGCCTCTCGTTGGAGCTGCCGCGCCGGAGCCTCCTCGCCCTCGTCTCGCCTCGCCCGCTGCCCCGCGCGCTCCTCTTTGTCCACTCCGCCAAGCTGGAGGGTCACGAGAGCCGCTGCCGCCCGACGCCTCGCCGCCATTGCCGGTAACCGCCGCCTCTCGCCCGTCCGATCTTGAACCAAAGGCCCAGATCGATTCGTTTTGAAACGTTTTTAGTTAGTGAACGTTCGCTGGTTAGGTCTTTGCAGCGAACGAATTCGTTATTTTAGTTTCTGTAGCGAACGTTCGTTCGGTAGAATTTTTTTTCTTTTTAATTTCTGACAGGGACCTAGATGCAATTAGCTTATTTACAGATTATTCCCTGTTCTTAAAACCCTCACAACTTTTTGCTCTTTCATCCAAATCCAAAGAAACCAACGCCAAATTCTTTGTTATGATCTCCTCTATCCAGTAAACCAACTTAATTATATTTTTGAAAGTTTAAAATTTGGTTTCAAATAGTTTTGAATTCAAACTTGTTTTGGCTATAACTTGAGTTTTATAACTCCGATTTAATTGATTCTTTTTACAAATCAAAGCTCTTGACATGTACTTTCTGTTAAGATCAAAATCACACAATTTTACTGTTGTTAAAAATATGTTTGTGTCCATGAGTTTTATTTCATGATTTTCGAAGTTTTCCGAAGTATTTTCTTCGTTCTTTTGGATCTTTGAGTGACTTCTTATGTGTGATTATAATTTCTTGCTTACGATAGATTGATCGGAGTGTCACGAGTAGAACTATCAAAACTTATGAGTGCGAAGAATCTTCATCAACGGTACAAGGCAAGTTCACACTTTGATCATACTCTTTTATACCCAGTTTTACTTGCATTAGTCTCACCCTCAAAGATTGCATGAGTAGGATTGGGAAATGGGGCATTTCTATGTAGGTGTTGAGGTAGGAACCTATTACCTTTTGATTCACCCCGGAAATATATGTTATGCTCATATTGCTTAGCCATGCTCGTAGACGGGGATTGGTATGTGTGAAGGAAATATGCCCTAGCGGCAATAATAAAGTTGTTATTTATATTTCCTTATATCATGATAAATGTTTATTATTCATGCTAGAATTGTATTAACTGGAAACTTAGTACATGTGTGAGTACATAAACAAACTGAGTGTCACTAGTATGCCTCTACTTGACTAGCTCGTTAATCAAAGATGGTTAAGTTTCCTAGCCACGGACAAAGAGTTGCCATTTGATAAACGAGATCACATCATTAGAGAATGATGTGATTGACTTGACCCATCCGTTAGCTTAGCACTTTGACCGTTTAGTTTACTGCTATTTCTTTCTCCATAACTTATACATGTTCCTATGACTATGAGATTATGCAACTCCCAAATACCGGAGGAACACTTAGTGTGCTATCAAACGTCACAACGTAACTGGGTGACTATAAAGATGCTCTACAGGTGTCTCTGATGGTGTTTGTTGAGTTTCATAGATCGAGATTAGGATTTGTCACTCCGTGTATCGCAGAGGTATCTCAGGGCCCTCTCGGTAATGCACATCACTATAAGCCTTGCAAGCAATGTGACTAATGAGTTAGTTATGGGATGTTTCATTACGGAACGAGTAAAGAGACTTGTCGGTAAAGAGATTAAACTAGGTAAGATGATACCGACGATCGAATCTCGGGAAAGTAACAAACCGATGACAAAGGGAACAACGCATGTTGCTATGCGGTTTGACCGATAAAGATCTTCGTAGAATATGTAGGAACCAATATGAGCATCTAGGTTCCGCTATTGGTTATTGACCGAAGATGAGTCTCGGTCATGCCTACATAGTTCTCGAACCCGTAGGGTCCGCATGCTTAACGTTCGGTGACGATCGGTATTATGAGTTTATGTGTTTTGATGTACCGAAGGTACTTCAGAGTCCCGGATATGATCACGGACATGACGAGGAGTCTCGAAATGGTCGAGACATAAAGATCGATATATTGGAAGGCTATGTTTGGACATCAGAATGGTTCTGGGTGAGTTCGGGCATTTACCAGAGTACCGGGGGGTTACCGAAACCCCCCGGGGACTATATGGGCCTTGTTGGGCCTTAGTGGAAGAGAGGAGGGGAAGGCCAAGGTGGAGGGCATGCTCCCCCTAGCCCAATCTGAATTGGGTGGGGGCGGCCCCGCCCCCTTCCTTCCCTCTCTCTCCCCCTTCCTTCTCTCCTACTCCAACAAGGGAAAGGGGGAATCCCACTCTCATTGGGAGTAGGACTCCCCCCTTGGGCGCACCATAGAGGACCGGCCCTTCCCCTCCTCCACTCCTTTATATACGGGGGAGGGGGCACCCCATGGACACACAAGTTGACTGTTTAGTCGTGTGCGCTGCCCCCCTCCACAGATTTCCACCTCGGTCATATCTTATAGTGCTTAGGCAAAGCCCTGCGTCGGTAACTTCATCATCACCGTCATCATGCCGTCGTGATGATGAAGCTCTCCCTCAACACTCAACTGGATCTGAGTTTGTGGGACGTCATCGAGTTGAACGTGTGCAGATCGCGGAGGTTTCATACCTTCGGTGTTAGGATCACTCGGATCACGAAGACGTATGACTACATTAACCGCGTTGTCATAACACTTCCGCTTACGGTCTACGAGGGTATGTGGACAACACTCTCCCCTCTCGTTGCTATGCATCACGTAGATGGATCTTGCGTGTGCGTAGGAATTTTTTTGAAATTACTGTGTTCCCCAACAATGTGAGATTCATGAAAGTTGCGAGAGTTATAATAATTAAGGGTAACTTTAAGGTGGCAACATTAACACACATCTGGGTGGAATGGTTGGGGCACCCTAGAGAACCTAGTGGCTTGCTCGGGCACCTGGAGAACCCAGTGCTTGCCCAAGGGGATCTCGGAGTACCCGTGTGATCACCCTATGGAATGCCACCCAGGCTCAAAGGGATCATAAGATTATTCATGCTAGAAACTTCCGTGTGCAGCCACAAGCCATTATGGGCTCTGGCATAGTTGAGTATGTTGTGTGACCTCTTTCAGTGGTAGGCTAGCAGATGTAGGGGAAAGTAGGTGGTACTATCTACCCAGAATAAAGAGTAAATGCTTCAAAAAGACTGTGTCTCGATCATCCGTTTCTCAAACATCATGTAGTGCGAGAAATTCAACGGAGGAGATCGAGTCTTGTGGGGAAAAGTGCGCAAACCTCTAAAGAGTGTACAAACTAAGCATGATTAGTCGTGTCCTCGGTTATGGACATCTTGAGTATCTGGTACTTGAATTATTGGTTGATATCATCACTTTACTTAATGAATTTTGTTGGGTTATTAATATTATTATGTGGTAATTTGGGATTGAGTTGGAGGAACCTTCTCAATAATGGCATAAACTTGGTAGTTAATAAAAATGTATCCCTTGTTGTAGGGAAAAATTAGTTCTATGCAAAATTAAACTTAGAGCCTCCACCAGCTAAATATGCATATAGTGATAGTTATTATTCATCATTATCCTATGGTGTGAATTTGCCAGTACATTCAATGTACTAACCTATATGGATGCAACGTCTCATGTTGCAGGATTCTTACAACGAGTAAGTGATACGTTAGGGTTACGATGTCTACACTCAACTTTGTCGTTGGTGTTGTTGGGAACTCCACAACTTTGATGTTACTTCCGCTATATGGATTGAGGTAATAGTATTTACGTTACTTTATACATGTGATTTACCTCTGTTATAAATCCTCGAGTACTGTGTGTGTAAGCATACTGATCCAGGGATGACACTTAAGAACAAAGACTTCGATCCATTCGGGTCAGGTCGCTACAATAGCCTATACCATGTCAATGTCTTTCCCTTCAAAGATAAAGGGAAGACCTTCTTCTTGACAACATCCTCGGGCATACCTGCAAGCTTAAATAATCCATGTAAGTACATCTAGTGCCACCCCTAGTTGGTTTTGGAGTATTGACGACAAACCTAGTTGGGGGACAAATGTGTTTGTGAGAATTGCAGGATAAGACAGGTAGAAGTCCCTCATTGATTCGGTTTTCCTACCAGAGATGACCCCTAAAATGTATGAAGACATTGAAGTCAAAGGTGGTATGTGAAGACATTCACATTGAAGACTATGACAAGCGAAGACATCGCGTGAAGACTATGGAGCGCGAAGACTTAGCAGTTTCGTCGTTCTGTGTTTTTCTTTGTTGAGTCATAGGAACCACCGTACTGTTAAGTGGGGTCCAAGAGAACCAGTCAGAATGACTGAAGTGATGCTTAACCAAAATCCTATGTCTTCGAGTGAAGACTATGAGAGCAAATCTTGTCCAGAGTTGGATAAGTCAGCCTTGCTTGTAGCCCAAGTAAAGTTGCCGTGTGTGTTTGAAATCTGACCGTTGGAACACGTGTCAGTTCCTTAGTGACCCAGGGTCATTTCGGACAAATCAGGTCGGGTTGCCTAGTGGCTATAAATAGCCCACCCCCTACAACCATAAACGGTTGGCTGCTCAGAGTTAGAGTACGGCTTTTGTCGTTTGAGAGCAACCCACCTCGAAGCCTTTGAGAGAGAATTCCTTGCGAGGATAAAGCCCTAAACACCCAGAGCCAAAGAGTGTTAGGCATCACTTAAGTCTTCCTGTCTGTGTGATCTGAAGACTTATTACACTTGAGGACTGTGAATCCTCCAGCCGGTTAGGCGTCGCGTTCTGAGCATCCAAGAGTCATTGTGGATCGCCGGTGAACGAAGTCTGTGAAGGTTTGGAAGTCTACCTTGAAGACTTACCAGAGTGATTGGGCGAGGACTGGGTGTCCTTAGCTCAAGGGGAATAAGGTGAAGACGAGGTCTTCTGAGTTGAATCTCAGCCTCCCTAACCAGACGTACAGTTGTCACAGCAACTGGAACTGGTCCAACAAATCATTGTCTTCAACGAGTCACTGGTTTCATCCTTCCCTTCCCTTTACTTACTGTTGGTCCTTGTGAAGTCATTGTACGATTGCATCACCATTTGGCTTCACTGAGTGATTACTTGTTCTGATTGGCTTCACAATATCTTCCTACCTGATCCTTACTGCCTAGCTGCTATTAGTCATTGTGCTTTCACTTCATTGAATACTTGACTATGGTTTGCCTAGTGTAGTCTACCTTCCGCTGCATGGTAATAGGTTTATTTCTATCGTTTGTCTTCGAAACTTACATGTTTTGAAGACTTTCATAAAAATCGCCTATTCACCCCCCTCTAGTCGATCACTAGCACTTTCAATTGGTATCAGAGCAAGGTACTCCCTTGTTCTGTGTGATTCGGTTTAACCACCTGGAGTTTTAGCTATGTCGACTGCAGGGATAATTAAAGTCTCCGCTGCGTGCCCCGTCTTCGATGGAACTGAATATCCCTACTGGAAGAATAAGATGCGCATGCATCTTGAAGCCATTGATGTCGACCTATGGTATGTCGTCAAGAACGGCGTTCCCAAGGCTGGAGAAGGTGTCACTGCTGCTGATGTCAAGAAGTTCGTTCAACTGGACTCTACTGCCAAGAATATCATCTGTGGTCATCTGACCAAAGGACAGTATGGCCGCGTGAGTGCTTTGGAAACATCTAAGCTAGTCTGGGACTGGCTCTCCAAGGTCAACGAAGGCGTCTCAACCCAGAGAGATCAGAGAATCAGTGTCCTTCGCAACCTCTTCAACCGCTTCAAGAGAAATGACAATGAGAATGTCCAGCTCACGTTTGATCGACTCACTGACATCACAAATGAGCTTCAAGCCCTCGGCGCTACTGAGATCACCAAGCATGAAGTCGTCAAGACACTCCTGAGATCACTTGACAGTTCGTTTGACACCCTAGCCCTGATGATTCAAGAACGTCCTGATTTCAAGACACTCGATCCGTCTGACATACTTGAGAGGCTCAACACACACGAGTTTCAGCTTTCTGAGAAAAGAGACATCTACGGTCCCAACTATGGGCGAACTCATGCCTTGAAGGCAAAAGCTGTCTCCTCATCTGAAGAAGAATCTGACAGCAGTTCTGATGATCCTGAAGACATTGGAAAGGAGCTTGCTATGCTTGTGAAGAAGTTCCAAAAATTCACCAAGAAGAAAGGCTTCAGAAAGTCTTCACGATCAAGCTCAAGGAATGATGAAGCTTCTGCTCATGACTACAAGAAGAGAACATGTCACAAGTGCAAGAAACCTGGCCACTACATCTCTGAGTGTCCACAGTGGGACAATGAGAACAACAAGAAGAAGAAGAGCAAGGAGTATGACTCTGACGACAAGAAGAAGAAGAAATACTCAAAGTCTTCTTCCAAGTCTTCCTCAAAGTCTTCATCACACAAGAAGAGCTCATCTGGCAAGGCACGTGCGTTTGTTGGCAAGGAAATGGATTCTGAGGAGGAGTCCGCTTCTGAGGAGGCGGAGGTGGAGTCTGAGGAGGAGTCCGATTCTGGCGTTGCGAGTCTGGCTACAGCATACGTTGCCAAGTCCATCTTCAACACTGAAGACAATGACTTCATCACCGACACCGATGCAAATGACAAGGACTACTCCGCTCCTTCCTACTGCTTCATGGCACGCGGTGCCAAGGTAAACACACGCACTACTCACTATCAAACATCTAGTGACGATGACTCTGATTGTGGTTCCAAACCCAGCTACAAAACACTTGCTAAAATTGCAACTGAACAACAGAAAGCTATGGAACACATTCAAAAACTGTTAGACAAAAGCGATGATCTGTTAGACGCTGAAATGACTCGATCTCAGTCCTTAATTGAAGACATAAAAAATCTTCACGTTAAGTATGAGGAACTTGAAAGTCGTCATGAAACGCTCTCAACAACTCATGAAAGGCTTTCCTATGATTATCTTCAAAGGAAGCAAGATCTTGAGAAATTGAGAGCGGCTCATGAAGATCTTCAAAAGGAAAACGAGTCACTTCGCGCCGAACAGATCAGTTCAGCTCAGGAAGGATTTGAACCACCATGTCTTAAATGCATTGAGCGTGATAACGCTACTTCTGTTGCTGAATGTTCTACTGCTGCTACTATTGCAATATCTTCAACTGTTGATGTGGTAACTAACCCCTCTGCTGAGGATACCACTGCTATTGCTGATGAGAATGCTAGGTTGAAGACACTGCTTGAAACAGGGATGTACAAAAGTCTCAAAGGGCATCAGACACTATGTGATGTCCTCAAAAGGCAGATCCTGAACCGAAACCCTAGGAAAGAGGGTGTTGGGTTCGAAAGGAAAATGAATGCTGATGGCTCTTACTGGAAACCTGAGCAGTACCCCAAAACCACATGGGTTGCTGCAAAGGAACCTTCAGCGGATCCATCCACCCTATCTGGCTTCACTTGTGCTAATCCCATTGTTATTGATGAATCCTTTGATGCAAACTATAAACTGTTTAAGAATCAGAATGGTGAAGTGTTTGCCAGGTATATTGGTACTAACTGCAGGAATGGACCGCCTATGAAGAAGATCTGGGTGCCGAAAAGGTGTTTGGAGAATCTTCCTGTGAATGTCATCATGACACCACAGGTGAAGAAGACAAACCCCAGACCACAGGCTTCATACGGTCCAAAGGCTTCATACAGACAGAGGACTCACCTGAGTCGCACTAACGCAAATGTTTTGCAGGGAAGCCATACTCAGGCCTATGAATATGAGCGCGGTTCATCAAACCGCCATGTTCATAAGACCAAGAACTATTCTGCTTATTCTTATGAGTACTATTGTCCACCTGCAAGACTTTTTGCTAGGGCTCCAAAGCCAAAGTTCTCAGATGCTGCACTTAGACTCATTGCTTCGAAGCCACCCTTGAAGATGTGGGTGGCTAAGAAAGCTTAACTCTCTTTTGCAGGGAAAGGTCTCCAGCCGAAAACCAAAATCGTCTGACGCTATTGCTGGGGACCTTAAACATCTTGTAGGGCGCAAGATCAAATGCCCAAATGGTCTTATTATGTACTTTGTTCCTGAATCGCTTGCTACTTGCCCTATCAGTCCTAATCTCGATCTAAGCTTTAATAATCCACTGGTTCGTCAAATGTTTTTGCTTCACAATTCTCTTCGTGAAGCCTATCCCCCTAACTGCACTGTAGGGTACGACACCAGCTGCTTCAGAATGGATTATTGATAGTGGGTGTACAATCACATGACTGGCAAGCGAAGCCTTCTCATGGACTCAACTTTACGTCCATCTGACAAAAGTCACATCACATTTGCTGACACTGGTAAAAGCAAGGTATTGGGTCTAGGTAGAGTTGCAATCTCAAAGGATCAACACATGGATAAAGTCATGCTTGTTGAATCCCTTGGTTTCAACTTAATGTCTGTCTCAATGCTTTGCGATTTAAACATGATTGTGATGTTTGGAAAATATCGTTGCCTTGTACTAATGGAATCTGACAAGTCTCTAGTGTTTGAAGGGTATCGGAAAGATGATTTGTACGTGGTAGATTTCTCAGCAGGACCACAACTTGCAGTATGTCTTCTAGCAAAAGCTTCTGAATGCTGGCTCTGGCATCGAGGCTAGGGCATGCTGGCATGAGGAACCTCCACACCCTTGCAAGGAAGAAGCATGTCATAGGCATCGAGGGCGTCAAGTTCAAGAAGGATCACTTATGCGGTGCCTGTGAAGCAGGAAAGATGACGAGGGCCAAGCATCCCTCGAAGACAATCATGACAACGACTCAACCCTTCGAACTGCTCCACATGGATCTTTTCGGTCCCACTCATTACTCAACTCTTACTACTACTGCTTGTCTCTATGGCTTTGTCATTGTTGATGATTATTCAAGATATACTTGGGTGCATATAATCCTCTACAAGACTGAAGTGCAGGATGTCTTCAGACGCTTCGCCAATCGAGCAATGAACAACTATGGCGCCAAGATAAAGCACATCAGAAGTGACAATGGCACTGAATTCAAGAACACTGGCCTAGATACATATCTTGATACCTTAGGCATCACACATGAATTCTCAGCTCCGTACACGCCACAGCAGAATGGCGTCGTCGAACGCAAGAACAGAACACTTATTGAGATGGCCCGGACGATGCTTGATGAATACAAGACTCCAAGAAAATTCTGGCCTGAAGCCATTGATACTGCATGCCATATCATCAACCGTGTTTATCTTCACAAGCTTCTGAACAAGACATCCTATGAGCTCCTTACTGGCAAGAAGCCAAATGTCAGTTACTTCAGAGTATTTGGCGCCAGGTGCTGGATCAAGGATCCACATCACACTTCAAAATTTGCACCAAAAGCACATGAGGGTTTTATGCTTGGATATGGAAAGGATTCGCACTCCTACAGAGTCTTCAACCTTTTTCACTATAAAGTGGTTGAAACAGTGGATGTGCGGTTTGATGAGACGAACGGCTCACAAAGAGAGCACCTGCCAAATGTGCTAGATGAAGTTCCATCCAGTGAATCAATCAAACTTATGGGAACTGGAGAAATCATACCGTCTGAAGCTCAGCCTGAAGAGGAACTTATCATCTCCGCACCTGATCAACCTGAAGACAATGCTCAGCCTGAAGACAATCCCTCTAACGATGACAATGATCAGCAAGAGCAAAATCTTCGTCCTGTACATCCTCGTGTTGCAAATGAAGTACAGATTGAGAGAATAATTGATAGCATCAATGCACCAGGTCCACTCACTCGTTCAAGGGCAACACAGCTAGCAAATTTCTGTGGGCACTTCGCATTCGTCTCAATATCTGAACCCAAGAAAGTTGAAGAAGCCTTCATGGAACCTGAATGGATTCAAGCTATGCAAGAAGAGCTTCAACAGTTTGAGCTGAATAATGTATGGGAACTGGTTAAGCGTCCTGATCCTCGCAAGCACAATATAATAGGCACCAAATGGATATATCGCAACAAGCAAGATGAGCATGGTCAAGTTGTCAGAAACAAAGCTCGTCTCGTTGCTCAAGGATACACTCAAGTTGAAGGGATTGACTTCGATGAAACATTTGCTCCTGTGGCTAGACTTGAAGCCATACGCATACTGCTGGCCTATGCAAATCATCATAACATACTTCTATATCAAATGGATGTGAAGAGCGCTTTTCTCAATGGCAAGATTGAAGAAGAAGTGTATGTTGCACAACCGCCTGGCTTTGAAGATCCAAAACATCCTGACATGGTGTACAAGCTCAACAAGGCACTGTATGGCCTCAAACAAGCCCCTCGGGCTTGGTATGACACACTCAAATACTTCCTGAAGAGCAAAGGCTTCAAACCTGGTTCCCTCGACCCCACTCTCTTCACGAAGACATATGATGGTGAACTGTTTGTGTGCCAAATATATGTGGATGACATTATCTTCGGCTGCACCAATCAGAAATACAGTGAAGAGTTTGGATATATGATGCAAGAGCAATATCAGATGTCCATGATGGGTGAGCTGAAGTTCTTCCTTGGTCTTCAAATACGTCAGCAACGCAACGGCATCTTCATATCTCAAGAGAAGTACCTCAAAGATTGCCTGAAGAAATTTGGGATGCAAGACTGCAAAGGCTTCACGACGCCAATGCCAGCCAAACATCATCTGGGTCCCGACGACAATGGTAAAGAGTTCGATCAAAAGGTATACCGCTCCATGATTGGTTCTTTACTTTATCTATGTGCATCTAGGCCAGATATTATGCTTAGTGTTTGCATGTGTGCTCGATTCCAAGCGGCACCAAAGGAATCGCATCACTTAGCTGTGAAGCGAATTCTTCGATATTTGGCTTACACCCCAACACTAGGATTATGGTATCCAAAGGGCTCAGAGTTTGATCTGGTTGGATTCTCGGATGCTGATTATGCTGGTGACAAGGTGGATCGCAAGTCTACATCAGGCACATGTCATTTTCTGGGACGATCACTTGTATGTTGGTCTTCAAAGAAGCAGAACTGTGTATCTCTCTCCACTGCTGAATCTGAATACATTGCTGCTGGATCTTGCTGCGCTCAGCTTCTGTGGATGAAGCAAACACTCAAAGACTATGGCATTCATCTGAAGCAAGTGCCACTCTACTGCGACAACGAAAGCGCCATCAAGATTGCCAACAACCCAGTTCAGCACTCGAAGACAAAGCACATTGAAATTCGTCATCACTTTCTCAGAGATCATGTTGTGAAGGAAGATATTGATATCATACACGTCAACACTGAAGAGCAATTGGCAGATATCTTCACCAAGCCCTTGGATGAGAAGAGATTTTGCAAGTTACGGTGTGAGCTAAATATCTTGGAATCCTCAAATGTCCTGTGATCAGGCACACATCCTAACACTTATGCATATTGATGACTTAGATGTGCAACACACGAAGTAAAGTATATCTTCAATCAATGAAGACATACATTCTAAGTGTGAATACATTAATGTGGAATTTGACTTCGGAGCGCCACGATAATTGTGCGCCGTGTCTGGGTCTAATACTTCCTATACGGTGGGTAACGCCACCACCAAATTCTTCTGTTTGAAGTGTTTCACCCATGCGTTACATTTGCTATGTCTTCACATTTGGTTTGGCTTCAATCTCAACCTGTCTTCATGATTATCTTCACTATGTTGATTATATATATATACTAGTGTTCTGTCCTCTACAGCATTCACTTATAGCTATGTCTTCTTGTTGAATCTTTTGAACTAAGTGAATGTGATCGGACCCTAACCTCTCTATGCTTTCTATCTCAAACTCTATCTCTCCAAATCATATGCATTCTCTTGAAACTGTCGAATGTCTTCTCTGCGTCCTTGTCAGCAGAAGATACAGAGACAAACATTAAGTCCGCTTTCAATGCTAATTCCTTCACCTGAAACCCGGAGAAGTGGGAACGACCACCCGACAATCCAGGCGTGCGTGGGAACGTGGAACAACCTCCGATATGTTGCATGATGGCCACGTGTCCTTCAGATGTGAATCGCCAGGGGCACCTGTGTAATAACACTGTGCCGTCCCTGTCCCTATAAATACACGCCTCACCACAGTCATTATCCTTTCTTCCACTCTCGCACAAACCCTAGCGCCACCGCTAGCCCTCGACGACGCCGGCGACGAAGCGCTTAGCTGCCGCGACCTCTCCGACGCCGTCTTCACGCCGGCCGCGGACATCGTCTTCTCCGCCGTCGCCGTAGGTGTCCTCCGTCGCCAAGTTAGGGCACGGACGATCGAACTGCTCGGCCTCCTCTTCCACTCCGTCTAGCAGTTCTTCGTGTGGTAAATAAAACTTCCTTTTTACGGCCCCTTTGATCCTATAGATTCATCACTTTCTACCACAAGCAGTTTCTGTTCACACAAGTTGGATCTATTTCATACTGCATCTCATAATATGCCTAGTATGTTCACTTATGCTTCACAAAGTAGTTAGATTCCTCACTTGTACTGATCCGTGGATTCGTACAAATCTGGAACCAACTCCTTATCTATGAGTGAATGTCTTCGCACGATGAGGTCAATGTCTTCTAAACTGATTTATCTTCAAAATCTTCTGAGAATGCATATGACCTCTTCCCCTTCCCTCGCACCTTAATGCTGTCACAGGTACATGTCCGTGGGAGAATCCCTTGGTTCTCATAGTCTGCATTCATTTGCAGAATTCTTACAGCATCATATAAATTCTCCCGAAGCCAGTTCCTGTTTGTCCAGCAAGCGAAAGCCTTTGAAGCCTTTGAACGTGTTGAAGCCATTCAGTTTAAAGTTCATGGCTGCAGAGAAATCAGTAAGGAAGGGTGGCAGAAAGCGTCGAGGTGAAACATCAAGAGATCTGCCCGATGACCTCTCAGAGCTGTACAAGACAGATCCAGAAGAGGATTACAATCAGCGCAAGACACGAATCCAATGGATTCGACGATATTGGGCAGAACAGTGGTTCAAGTACAGGTTTGTGACCAAGGAATATGCTGAGAAGAATGCCATCAAGCGACCATGGGGAGACATCCTATACAGAAATCTTCAACCCAGGTCCAGAGATGAAGCCATTGAACAAGGCTTCTATCCCTGCATGGTCCGTGGACCACAGCCTGCGGATGCTGACCCATCGTCATTGCTATGGTGTCGTGACGACAATCTGTTCAAGCGCAACTTCCAGTTTGCCAGAATTCGGCGAAGCAAACAAGAAGTCATTGGGACTAGACTTCAACCCTGGTCCCTGCTCCCCGTGCCGATGGCACCCGCGAAGCTGAACCCAATCTTGTTGGGCCCTTCTACAACCTGGAAGGTCTCATCACTCATATCATGGTTCAAGGGACAGCCGTGGATGAGCCTGCAGATGACGCTGAATCTGATGAAGCGCCTGCACCGCCGAAGCCAAAGAAACTGAAGAAGCCTAAAGCTTCAAAGCCTGCCTCAGCACCAAAAATCTCAGCGAAGCCACTGGCTACTGCACCTCCTGAAGACAGTGTGCAGTCTGAAGATTTGTCACGCATCTCCAAGCCCTCGAGAGTAAAGATGCCTTTGCAACACACCAGCCAAGAACTGACTGCTGCTGCTATTCTGCGCAACGACCATTGATCTGTCCAGCGATGAAGATCTTGCAGATGACGCTCTTGAGCAACTGATCAAGAGCAAAGAAGAAGCAGAAATCTTCAATGATTTGCCTCTCTTTGATGTGGCATCATCCATAACTTCATCGATGAGTGTTTGACACGCCCAACCTCAGCTTTGAAGATCTGCAACTTCCAATTGGCCTCAGTGTCGCCTTCACTGGCGCCATTGCTTCTGAGCTAGCTCTAGCTCAACGCATCGTTTGAACTGAAGCAAAAGATCGACTATGAGAAAGCTCCAGTTCAAGAAGCACATGGCCAGCTCAGCGTGCAAAGATGTCAAAAACTTCCAGATCATGCTGCACGAGCTCAGGAAGCCTTTCTCAAGAAGCGTGAAGAAGCTCAAGGTTCTCGTGAGCGCATGAAGAGCCTGGCTGACAAGTGTGTGCAAGCCTAAAATGAGGCTGAAAAGCGCAAGGCTCTTGGTCGTCCTGGCATCGATCCCAGGATGGCTGCAAAGAAGAAGAAGAAGTCAGCTGTGACCGAACCCGAAGCACCAAGGCAGGAAGCACATCCCATTGTCTTTCCAGCTAGCATGACTGGCTCGAAGCCAAAGGTTAGGTCAACCGCTTCAGAACTGAAGAAGACGAGGACTGCTGAGGCTGAAGCCAGAAAGAGGAAACATCATGAAGCCTCTGATGCTGCTCCTCCAAGAAGAAGTGCAAGACCAAGAGGATCGGGCTGCTCCCACAGAGCCCTTGGTTGTTGAACCTATCTTAATGGTTCGCCCTACATCTGCACAACAAGAGCACCAACTGATTGTCCATGAGCCTGCTTCCACAGAGGCTCATGAGCTGAAGACATTCCAGCAGTTGATCCCACCGCTGCTGAAGACATTGGTCACCATGACAATGTGAAGATGATGTAGTTCTTCCTCAGATCGAGCACCAACTGGTATCACCGCCTGTGCTTACGCACAGCGAACTCATCAGCATTGGTCGTCCTTTGAGCCAATTGCACAGGATGCATCATGGGCTGATCACCACAACAACAAGTCACACCACCCCGGCAAGAAGAAGAAGATGACTTTGAGGCCCAGCCAACTCCATCTCCAAGGCGTCGCCAGCGTTACGCAGGCTTCGCAAAGGACCAAGGTCTCAAGTCCCTCTTTCGAGCGTTCCAGAAGGAGAAGTGCCCCACCAATCTGTTGCACGTCAAGTGTTTCCAGATGCCACTCCTACTGTGAATGTCTCCGAGTCTGAGGCTAAAGCTGCTGAAGACATTCCGGCTGCATCAGCCGACGACACACAAGAAGAAGAACGTGTCCCTACTCCCCCATTACTGAAGAAGCTGTTCTCGAGGAGAACGTGTCTGTGCCCGACCCTCCAGCTCATCAAGTGGAGGTTGAGAATCTTGAGGCTGCCACCACCAACACAAATGAAGCCAATGACGTTGTCATGGCTGAAGCAAATGTGGAGCCTGCACCAACCAATGTGCCAGAAGTCAATGAAGCCAATGATGCTACTGCTCCTGTTCCTGCGCCTGCTGCTGGTCCTCAGTTTGACTATCACGTTGAGCACAGGCCTCAGGTACAGAAGCCAATGCCAAGGTTGCCCAGGTTTCCAGGTCCTGCATCAGCACCCGGATCCTTTAATGTCAACGGCTTCAAAGCAGACAACACCTTCTTCAATAGCGCCAAGAACCCCTACTCAAGGGAAAGAATATCTTCTGATCGGTTCTGGAGCTATCCGCAGCGAAGTTATTACTCATGCATTCTGTACAATCAAGGTCGCATTTTCCCTCATATGCGTCTTGACACTGAAGCCATAACTGGTCTGCCTTGCTTGGAAGAAGCTCTGGATTGCTTCAAAGAGTCTGGATTGTTGCCTTTCGTCACCGACCAAGAGCACTGGAACGAAGAGTTGCTGCTCCAATTCTATGCCACTCTTCACATTCGTGGCTACAACAGAGATCCGAAGACTTGGGTCCTTGAGTGGATGACCGGCAATGTTCATCACGAAGCCAAAGCCTTTGATATCATTGAGCTCACTGGTCTGCCCACTCCTGGAGATCTTTATGAACCTGGTTGTCAGCTTCACAGTGCAGCTATGGAGAGCATCTTTCAGAAGCCTGAACCAAACATGAGTCAGATGCTTAGCATGATGAAGCCTTTGCCTCCAGATGCTGCATATCCTAAGGAGTTCTTTGTTGAAGACCTTGAGTATCTGCCACGCACTATCTATCACATTATCAGGCGAACTCTCTGGCCCATCAAAGGACATTCTCCACATGCAAAGCTGGAAGGTGCAATGAAGACTTTGGTCTTTTATATTCTTCACGGCAAATGCTTCAATGCACAAGACTTCTTCATCCGCCAACTTGCTGCATCAGGATCTGATCTTTTTGGCTTGAAGTTTTACGCTCCATGGATAATGCGGCTGATCAAACTACACTCAGCTGTCTCATATCAGCCCTCTGCTCGCAATCATCGGATCTTTCTGCCTGACGTTGATATGTCCGTTGAAGCCATCTATCCAGAGCCTGCCAAGGAGCCTCTTAGTCTTCAGAATGCTGAGCATCAAAGCTTCTCTCAAAACATTGAAGGAGTTGAAGCAGTCACTCGTGTTTATCCTCTGGCTGGTACTACACGTGCACCTCATCGTGCCCTCACTGAAGCCACTGAAAGCACCATTGCCCAACGGCCCAAGAAGCGATCTCGTGTTCTCAATGACCGAGAGCTTCTGGTTGCCCTTCATCAGAAACAGGATAGGCATCATGACTGGCTGAAGCGCCAAATGCAAAGCCTCTTGGTGGATGTCAACCGCATTCGCAATCTTGCCACCAAGAATGCCTTTGTTGCCCATGAAACCTGTCGGCGTACATGGAAAGGGCTGACGCTTATGTGTTCTGAAGATGATCTTCAAGAGGATGGCTTCTCTGAACGTTTCAAGTTTGACTCCACACCTCCAAGAAGGACTGTGCTGCGACGAACTCCGTCTCTTGAAGACTCTGAGTTCTCTTCCTCCGCGGCAACTGTGAATGCCAGAGTGATCGAGGACGAAGACGATGCCACTTCACCGCCCCTACTTCTGCACGCATCGACACTGCCCCGAGTTCGTCTGCACCGCCGAACAACACCGACGACCTTGCTGCTTCACCTACTCCTCATGGGAACGAGTAGATGCTCTATGTCTTCAAACCTTTTTGGTCCTTACTGACAAAAGGGGGAGAAGCATATGAGTTTGATAGTCTTCAAGCGGGTCCATATGGGCGGTTGCTTTATGTTTTGCCTAGTGTTTACAACTCTCGTTTTGATACATTTGGTTCTTTGAGTTGTAACACTTAAACTCGATGGTCGTCTGCTACTTATTTGCTATTCTGTGATGCGATGATAAATTCCGCATGTGCGACGATAAATTCCGCACTTAGATCATTTTGCAGACGTCCATTTTTCATTATGCATGTCATTATCTTCACATACTTTTCATGCATGATGAATTGTCATCATAAGTTGAAGAGGATCTCCACAAGTACAACCTGCCATGTGCATTTGCATTCCAAAAGCAAATTACTTATATGCACATCTTCAGGGGGAGCCCTTGCAACTTATGAAGACAATTCCCTATCCTTTACAATTTCACATATTATATTCCCCGTTGAAAACTTCAACTAGTTTGTCATCAATCACCAAAAAGGGGGAGATTGTAAGTGCATCTAGTGCCACCCCTAGTTGGTTTTGGAGTATTGACGACAAACCTAGTTGAGGGACTAATGTGTTTGTGAGAATTGCAGGATAACACAGGTAGAAGTCCCTCATTGATTCGGTTTTCCTACCAGAGATGACCCCTAAAAATGTATGAAGACATTGAAGTCAAAGGTGGTATGTGAAGACATTCACATTGAAGACTATGACAAGAGAAGACATCGCGTGAAGACTATGGAGCGCGAAGACTTAGCAGTTTCGTCGTTCTGTGTTTTTCTTTGTTGAGTCATAGGAACCACCGTACTGTTAAGTGGGGTCCAAGAGAACCAGTCAGAATGACTGAAGTGATGCTTAACCAAAATCCTATGTCTTCGAGTGAAGACTATGAGAGCAAATCTTGTCCAGAGTTGGATAAGTCAGCTTTGCTTGTAGCCCAAGTAAAGTTGTCGTGTGTGTTTGAAATCTGACCGTTGGAACACGTGTCAGTTCCTTAGTGACCCAGGGTCATTTCGGACAAATCAGGTCGGGTTGCCTAGTGGCTATAAATAGCCCACCCCCTACAACCATAAACGGTTGGCTGCTCAGAGTTAAAGTACGGCTTTTGTCGTTTGAGAGCAACCCACCTCGAAGCCTTTGAGAGAGAATTCCTTGCGAGGATAAAGCCCTAACCACCCAGAGCCAAAGAGTGTTAGGCATCACTTAAGTCTTCCTGTCTGTGTGATCTGAAGACTTATTACACTTGAGGACTGTGAATCCTCCAGCCGGTTAGGCGTCGCGTTCTGAGCATCCAAGAGTCATTGTGGATCGCCGGTGAACGAAGTCTGTGAAGGTTTGGAAGTCTACCTTGAAGACTTACCAGAGTGATTGGGCGAGGACTGGGTGTCCTTAGCTCAAGGGGAATAAGGTGAAGACGAGATCTTCTGAGTTGAATCTCAGCCTCCCTAACCAGACGTACAGTTGTCACAGCAGCTGGAACTGGTCCAACAAATCATTGTCTTCAACGAGTCACTGGTTTCATCCTTCCCTTCCCTTTACTTACTGTTGGTCCTTGTGAAGTCATTATATGATTGCATCACGATTTGGCTTCACTGAGTGATTACTTGTTCTGATTGGCTTCACAATATCTTCCTACCTGATCCTTACTGACTAGCTGCTATTAGTCATTGTGTTTTCACTTCATTGAATACTTGACTATGGTTTGCCTAGTGTAGTCTACCTTCCACTGCATGGTAATAGGTTTATTTCTATCGTTTGTCTTCGAAACTTACATGTTTTGAAGACTTTCATAAAAATCTTCTATTCACCCCCCTCTAGTCGATCACTTCTTCTTAACAACATCCTCGGGCATACCTGCAAGCTTAAATAATCCACAAACTTCATCTACATAGATTAGGTGCATATCGGGATGTAATGTTCCATCTCCTGCATAAGGACTAGCTAGCAGTTTCTCTATCATACAAGAAGGAATTTCATAATAAATGTTTTCAGTAGGTGCAGTGGGTTGAGGAGCAACTCTTTACTCTTCCGGTCGAGGTGAAGATACCCCGAACAAGCCCCTCAAAGGATTATCTTCCACTGTAATAAGTGACAGTAAATTTCAGCAAACTATATAAATATTTCATTACCGAAGGCGCTTCACTCCCCGGCAACGGCGCTAGAAAAGAGTCTTGATGACCCACAAGTATAGGGGATCTATCGTAGTCCTTTTGATAAGTAAGAGTGTCGAACCCAATGAGGAGCAGAAGGAAATGACAAGTGGTTTTCAGCAAGGTATTCTCTGCAAGCACTGAAATTATCGGTAACAGATAGTTTTGTGATAAGATAAATCGTAACGGGTACCAAGTAAATAAAGTAACTAAGGTGCAACAAGGTGGCACAATCCTTTTTGTAGCAAAGGAAAAGCCTGGATGAACTCTTATATTGTCACACCCTAGCTAGTCATGCATTAGAGTGTTGCATCATGTTTATTCTTTCACCAGAAACCTGAAATGGGGATGACAGAACCCCCAGTCCCCTCTGAAACCAACTAGGGTTTACTAAAAACTTTTTCAATGAACCTGAAATGCCCTTCTAAAATGCCCATCATTTTTTGTCTTGGTTCAGAACCTCTGCCAAAAGTGGTGCACATTTTCCTAGGCCATCTTAGGGTTTTTGAATTAAATCATAAATATTTGAATTTGGGCATTTAAAGTTATATAAAATATTTAAATGTTCAAATATCTCCAAACTAAAATGTTTCATGTTGGAAATAATCCAACTATGAACCAGGAGTAGTTTGGTGATTTTAGGAGTTGCCTAAGTATTTTATTTAATTCAACAAAGTTGCAGAAGTATTAAAAAAAAGAAAACAGAAAGAAATGGAAAAAACTTACCTGGCGCCCAGCACCCGGCCCACCTGCCGGCCCAGCCCAGCGCCGCTCCAGCGAGCTGCTTGCCGGCCAGGCAGGCAGGCAGGTGCCCGACGGCGACCGCAGCGCGCGCCACGCACCTGCTCGCCGCCTCGCCGCTCCCCTCGTCCGGTGACGTCGTGGACCGGCCTCCCTCGCTCCCCCGAACCCCCCAGACACCCCCGCTCCTCTCCAGCTCCTCCCCCTCGCGCTCCCCCGCCATGGCCGACGCCACCATCGCCGTGCCTTCGTCGTAGCCGTGCTCCCCGCCACCCGTGCGTCCTCTCATCGTGTCCAGGAGCTCCGCCGCTGTCCACTTCATCGAGCAGCCGAGCCCCGAGCGCTCGCAACGCCCGAGTCCACCGCAACGACCTCGCCCGAGTCCGCCGTCGCCGGAGATCCCCTTCAACGCCGTCGTCGCTCCGGTTCATCTCCGGCCACACCAAGGGCTTCGTCGCACTCACTGTGAGCTTAGCCATCTTCCCCTCCCTTCCGTTCTTGCTCCCGAGCCGTGTAGCAACCTCCCGGAGCTCAACCGCACCCACCGCCGTGGAGCTCGTCGCCGACGTGCTCCCGGTCACCCTCCGGCCACAAACTGGTGTCCATCATGCTCACCGTGTCACTTAGCACCTAGCTAGCCACTCCCCGAGCCTCACCGACCCCTCTAGCGTCAAGTTCGTCTTCGGCCGAACCCCGGTGGCCGCCAAAGTCGTCGCCGGCGCCAACTCCGGCCACCCCGACCCCAACGGACTCCACCAAGAGCTGCGGCTCGACCTCAGCTCCTCTCCGGTGGCCTCCGCGGCTCGTTTGGTTGCCGGAACGGCAAAAATCACTTCCGCCGCCGCGTCGGGCTCGCCGGCGGCTAAACGCCGGTGCAGCCGACCCGGGTTTGACCACGGGTGGGCCCTGGTTGACTCCCCTGAGTCAATGACAGGTGGGGCCCAGCCCTGTTAATTAAACAGGTTTAGTTTTAATTAAACTTTAATTAATCTAATCACACTGACACGCGGGACCCACTGTCAGGTTTGACCCGGACGTGTTCCGTTGACCTGCTGACGTCACACTGACGTCAGGCTGACGCAATAATTGATTTTCTGGAATTAATCTAATATAGGAAATTCCAGAATATAGTTTAAACTTCAAAAATTCATAACTTTTATTCTGTAACTCCAAATCAGACAAATTATATATGAAAAATGATCAGAAAAATCCAATCTATCCATCTGTACTATTTTCATGCATGATTAAACAAGTTAACCTGATGTTTAATGCAGAACAAGGAAAAGCACTTTAAAAGGCCATGTTTGAGTTTGAAATTTGAATCTTTGATTCAAATTGGTTCAAACCCTTCTGGTCTTAGTTGCATTAGCCCAACACACTCATATTGCTATGTTTCATGCATGCATCATATTGTTGCACATTGTTTGGTGATGGTTGTGTATCGGTGTTCTTTGCGGCAGGTTCTGCCCCCGAGGAGTACCGTGATTACCCTAACGAAGAACCGTATCAGTGCATCGAACCATCAGGCAAGCAACCAACCATTTGATCATATCGATACAATCCCATGTTCTCGCTCCTGCTCTCTTTTACTGCATTAAGACAACGCGTTTCAAACTGCTGTGTGCTACGGTAGTTGAACCCATTTCCTCTGCATGACCTGTCATTGCCACAGTAACTAGATGAAACCCACTAGCATGTGTAGGAGTTGATTGAGCCATATGTATGTGTTGTTCCTACCTTGCTATGCCTGCTATGCTTAGAGTCGTGTCAGGTCTGGTTCATCTGGGTGATGGCTAGAGTGAAATGATTATGTCGGTAATGAGAGTGGTGTGGTGAACACGTTTTGGTAAAGGTATCGATGAGAGGCCATGTAGGAGTACATGGTGGGTTGTTTCATTGAAGCCGACCTTAAGCACTGAGATCTGTATGTGTGATTTAAGATACAGCTACTACCATGCATTGGGCCCTGAAATATGACCCCGCTCGACTTCTTATTCACCCTAGCTCTCTGTCCAGGAGTTGCAAGTAGTTTCTGGTGTTTGTAGCCTACTGGAGGCCGTGGACAGCGCTGACCGTAGGGGTGGGCTGTGATGCGGTAGGTACGTGGCACGGTGTACCGAATACCCGTTAGGTATCTCGGGAACCCTGTTCACATCGTTCGGGGCCGTATGGGAAACCTCGGCCGGACTCCCTGCGGATGGAACCTGGATAGGCGATAAACCTGGACTAGAGACTTAGGTGTTTAGGTAGGTCGTGGTCTACACCCACGTCGGCTTTCGCTTGAAGTCTGCCGAGCACATGTCGTGTGCAGACGCTAAGTGGTGGAAACATGTATGAAGAAGTACACCCCTGCAGGGTTATCATGATCTATTCGAATAGCCGCGTCCGCGGTAAAGGACTACTTGGTTGCCTATACAGTTCATAGACAAGTAAATGGAAACTACTAAAAGCCTCAAGATAAGTGTGAGTGCCGAGGATGGCTCTTCCGTAGGAAGACGGAGGTGGATCCTCGGTAGTGTATTGAAGTGGTGAGTAGTGGACTCGTGTGCGCAAAACCATTTCAAGTTGGAGTCTCGTAGGTTAGCCTAGCCAAGAGTCAAAGCTGGCTTGCTGCAATAACTCCACCAACCCTTCTTGATAATATGCATGTATGTAGGATCTGATGTAAGTCTTGCTGAGTACCTTTGTACTCATGTTGCTATAATTTACATTTTTACAGAAGACGCTGCAACCCCTTCTGATGGGTTCTACGTAGACGTTGACATCAATGAGTAGGCTAAGGCCCAGGTGGTGATCCTGAGCTTGTGAAGGACCACGTAGTATAGCTAGGCTTTCCAAGCCTCTTTTATTTTACTAGTTGTCTGTACTCAGACAAGTTACTTCCGCTGCTGGTTTGTATGACTGTATGACTTGAATGCTGGGTCGTGTGACCCGTACCTTTGTGTATGTTATGTATGGCTCTCTGAGCCTTAAATAAAGTGCTTGTGTCATAGAATCATGTTGTGATGCCTTGTTGTGTTTGCACATATCGAGCATATTGTGTGTATGATTGAAATGCTTGGTATGTGTGGGATCTGACTACCTAGTTGTTTATCCTTAGTAGCCTCTCTTACCGGGAAATGTCTCCTAGTGTTACACTGAGCCATGGTAGCTTGCTACTGCTCTGGAACACTTAGGCTGGCCGGCATGTGTCCTTCTTCGTTCCTGTGTCTGTCCCTTCGGGGAAATGTCACGCATTGAGTACCGGAGTCCTGTTAGCCCGCTACAGCCCGGTTTACCGGAGTCCTGCTAGCCCAGTGCTACAGCCCGGACCCACTTGCTGATGACCGACACGTTCGTTGCTGGGTCATGGATGCCTGTCCCTGTAAGCACTGTGCCACTTTGGGTTTACGACTAGTCATGTCAGCCCGGGCTCTTTATCATATGGATGCTAGCGACACTATCATATACGTGAGCCAAAAGGCGCAAACGGCCCCGGGCAAAGGTAAGGCGACACCCGTGGGGATGCCGTGCGTGAGGCCGCAAAGTGATATGGGGTGTTACAAGCTAGATCGATGTGACATCGAGTCGGGGTCCTGACAGCGTTGGCATCAGAGCCGGACTGCCTGTAGGTTCTCCAAGCCAAACTGGTCGATGTTGAGTCTAGAAATTCTTTAGTTATATGTAGGGGAATTGTTTGTGGGTTGGAACGTAAGGCTCTTTTTACTCCTTTATCTTATGACATTCTGATCTGAGTCAGTCTATTCTTCCACCGGGGGTTAAGGAATTAGGATCTTTCTCTCTATCAGGATCACGTGTTACTAATCAGTAGTACCTTATAGGTTTGATGGATACAAGCCTAGTTCAGTTCTACTACCACATCATGTTGTTAGGATGGACTCAGAACTTGATATGATGATGTTGAGTGTGTATGAAATCCTTTGTCAAATGTCTCAAAATCCTTCTTGAGCATTTACAGCTGTTATGCTGCCGAAATTTTGCTAGAAATTCTAATGCCTTTGCATTATGGTTGTGCTTTCAGATGGCCACTCGCGACCTTAATCAAGTGGTTCGCCTGACTCGATGCCTAGATGTACCCGGCCATACCGCCATGTTGGTCAGGGTAATGACTGAGGCTGGATACCGTTGGTATCCTGAGTACACGGTCGAAGAGCAATTCCGAGACTTTAATCAAAGCCAGTATCTCTGCACTGTCAGGATATTTCCATCTTATCCTGGGTCCACCGAGCCCCTTCACTGCTCCTATGGACTCGGGGTTACTATTGAGATGGCTGTGCAGGACGCCGCCTACTCTATGATGACCATCATGCGAGTCAGGTCTGGCCTATTTCGGGACTCTGATTTCCGGTATATGCCAGGATCACTTCCGGGAGCACAAGGGTATCTCCAGGCTATCTATGCTGACCCCACCCAGGAGGATTCACGGACTCGCACTACTGCTGAGATGCTCGAGGATAAGGACCGTGAAAATCGGGCCTTGAGGTTAGAGCTCTTCAATACCCGTGCTGACCATTGGGCCACATTGACTCGGTTTGCACCGGCGGTGCAAGCTGGATATTCGGATATGCGCGATCTCTATCCTGTGAGATCTGCTCTGCCAGACGTGATGGGTTGGCGTGATGTAGGAGGCATCACCCCACCTCGCGGTCCCCGCAGGCCACCGTCTGTTGGTCCAAGACCCCATCCTAGCCCCTATGGTCCACAAGCTCCGCGAGATCGTCTGTTCCCGGATGATCATGTTGAGCTTCCAGGCTATGGAGGTAATTTCTACGAGGACTACTACGGATCGGTCTGAGTTAGTGGTAGTATCACTAGTTTGTACTAGCTGTGTCGTCTATCGTCCTGCGTGACTCGTGGGATATGACCTAGTTTGTACCGCTTCCGGAGGTGTAGAAAAATAATGTATAGGAGCTTGGGATGCCTCCGATGTGATGTAATCTTCCTTTCACCGTAACAGTACCTTGTTTGGTTTTGTACTAAACCTTGTATGGTGTGTATGACGATGGAATAAAGAAGCAGTTTCTGTATCTACCATGTCATACGGATGATCATCTTGCATTCCGAGTTATTCCTTACATTCTGTATCCTATGTCGGAATCTTATCATTCTGACTAAATCATTGTCTTGTTTACCTAGGATGGTCAACACGCGCACTAACCCTGCTCCTCAAGAGCAGGCCGAAGGCAGTGAAGTCAGGAATGCAAATCTGCCTCATCCTCCTTCCCTAGCCGAGGTTATGATGGAAGCTGAGAGAAATAAACGGGAGACCAACCGTTTGTTGGAGCGTATTGAACAGAACACAGCACACCATCAGAGGACTAACGTGGTGTCGCTCAGTGATTTCATTAAGTTACATCCACCCACGTTCCACCACTCCGTCGAGCCTCTCGACGCTGATGACTGGCTTCGCAGTATTTCTCACAAACTGCGTTCTGCGCTAGTAGCTGAGGCTGACAAGGTCACCTTTGCTGCATATCATCTTGAAGGCCCCGCCAGTCTATGGTGGGAGAATTATGGAGCTATGCGCCCAGCGGGCCATGTCACTACTTGGGCTGAATTCAGCGAGGCTTTCCGTGAACATCACATTCCGGAGGGTCTCATGGACCGTAAACGTGAGGAATTTTGCAGTTTCACTCAGGGCCGACTCTCTGTGGATGCTTACAGCAGGGAGTTTGGTAACCTCGCACGATATGCCACTGAGGAAGTTTCTACCGATGCCAAGAAGCAAGCAAGGTTCCGTAAGGGGCTTAGTCCTGAGCTTCGCCGCGACCTCCGTCTGCATGAGTGCACATCCTTTCAGAAACTTGTTAACAAGGCCATCAGTGCTGAGACTGGTCAGACTGATTATGACGCAACACGCAAGCATGGCCGTGACGTGGGTTCCTCATCCGGTGCTGGTCCTCAGAAGCGCCGCGTGTGGGTGCCCAACACTGCCCTGCCACCCAGGTTCACACCGAGGCCATCCTTCCAGGCGCCTCGCCCCGTTCAACAGTCTGCACCAGCCAAGCCCTATGGTGGTCCAACCAACAACGCTCCTCCACGTACCAGTTCTGTGACTTGCTTTAAGTGTGGGGAATCTGGCCACTATATGCGCGAGTGTCCCCAGACCAACCCCAACCAATCTGCTAAAACTGTTGGCCGTGGCAAGCCGACAGGAAAAGTGTTCCACGCCAAGCCGGCCACCGCTACACGTGGCCATGTCAACTGTATCTCTGCCGAGGAAGCTCAAGAGGATCCCAACGTCGTTCTTGGTACGCTTCTTGTTAATTGCCACCCGGCATCTGTTCTTTTCGATACAGGAGCCTCTCATTCTTTTATATCCGAAAATTATGCTCGTTTGCATAACATCGCATTCTGTGACATGCCAACCTCTATGGTAATTCAAACTCCGGGATCCAAATGGCAAACTTCTAGAGTAAGCCATGGAAATGAAATCCAAGTCGACAGACTTGTTTTCCTCGCATCTTTGATAGCCCTTAAATCTTCAGATATTAATATCATTCTGGGTATGGACTGGATGTCAGTTCATCATGCCCAAATTGATTGCTTCTCTAGGACTGTTCAACTTACCCATCCTTCGGGGAAGATAGTCAATGTCTTGACCCGAATAGCCAAGCGACAGTTATATTCTCTTAACGCCAGCCCTTTGCCAGACCTTGAGGACGTCCCGGTAGTCCGTGACTTTCCGGATGTTTTCCCAGAGGAATTGCCAGGTGTTCCACCTGACAGGGATGTTGAGTTCGTAATAGACCTCATTCCAGGAACCGTTCCGATTGCTAGAAGACCCTATAAGATGGCACCACTAGAACTAGCCGAGCTTAAGAAACAACTCGATGAGTCCTTGAAAAAGGGTTTCATCCGACCTAGTTCATCTCCGTGGGCTTGCCCCGTCCTCTTCGTCAAGAAGAAGGATGGTACGGACCGGATGGTTGTAGATTACCGACCTGTCAATTTGGTCACAATCAAGAACAAATATCCGCTCCCTAGGATCAACGACCTGTATGATCAGCTCGCTGGATCCTCAGTCTTCTCCAAAATGGATTTGAGGTTGGGCTACCATCAAATCAAAATCAGAAACGGGGACATTCCTAAAACGGCCTTTGTTACTCGTTATGGCCAATACGAGTACACCGTCATGTCCTTCGGTTTAACCAACGCTCCAGCCACCTTTTCTCGGTTAATGAACTCAATCTTCATGGAGTATTTGGATAAATTCGTCGTGGTTTACCTAGATGATATACTCATCTACTCCAAGAACGAGGAAGAACATGCCGAACATCTAAGGCTAGTGTTGAAGAAACTTCGAGAGCACCGCCTTTATGCCAAGTTTTCCAAATGTGAATTTTGGTTGTCAGAAGTGACCTATCTGGGTCATGTAATATCTGGTAAAGGTATTGCTGTTAACCCTGAGCGAGTTCAAGCCGTCCTTAATTGGACTCCACCTGAATCGGTCAAGCAAGTTCGGAGTTTTCTGGGCTTAGCGAGCTATTGCCGTCGCTTTGTCGAAAATTTCTCCAAAGTTGCTAAACCTCTAACCGAACTCCTCAAGAAAGATAAAAAGTTTGAATGGACTCCACAATGTGAGCACAGCTTTCAGGAACTGAAAAGACGCCTGACTTCTGCTCCCGTTCTGGTACCGCCAGACTTCTCTAAGGACTTTGTTATCTACTGCGACGCCTCGCGACAAGGACTAGGTTGCATCCTCATGCAAGATCGACACGTAATTGCTTACGCTTCACGGCAATTGCACCCACATGAGGAGAATTATCCTACTCATGATCTAGAGCTTGCAGCCGTAGTCTATGCACTTAAGACCTGGCGACATTACCTCCTCGGTAACCGTTGCGAAATATTCACTGATCACCAAAGTCTGAAGTACATTTTCACCCAACCGGATTTGAATCTCAGGCAAAGACGTTGGGTTGAGTTGATCACAGATTTCGACTTAGGAATAACTTACACCCCAGGGAAAGCCAACGTCATGGCTGATGCGCTAAGTCGTAAATCTTATTGTAACAACCTGATGTTACAACAAAGTCAACCGCTTCTCCATGAGGAATTTCGGAAGCTTAACCTTCACATTGTTCCTCAAGGATTTCTTTCCACCTTGGTGGCGAAACCTACTCTTACGGATCAAATCATCGCTGCCCAAAAGCGAGATAAGGGAATATCTAAAATCAAGGAGAACATTGCTAGCGGAGGTGCTAGTTGTTTCTCCACAAATGATCATGGTGTTGTGTACTTTGGGAACCGTTTAGTGGTTCCCAAGAACCAGCATCTACGACAGTTGATCCTTAAGGAGGCTCATGAATCTCCTCTCACCATTCATCCCGGTAGTACTAAGATGTATCAGGACCTACGCCAGAGGTTCTGGTGGACTAGGATGAAGAGAGAAATTGCTCAGTATATTGCTAATTGCGACGTCTGTCGTCGTGTAAAAGCAGAGCATCAACGGCCTGCTGGCACCCTTCAACCCCTAGCTATTCCTGAATGGAAATGGGATAAAATTGGTATGGATTTCATTACCGGTTTTCCCAGGACCAAGAGAGGGAATAATGCTATCTTTGTCGTTGTCGATCGTCTTTCCAAAGTGGCCCATTTCTTACCTGTTCGTGAGAGTATAACCGCTAGTCAGCTGGCAGACTTATACATCTCCCGAATAGTGTCTCTCCATGGTGTTCCTTTGGAAATTAACTCGGATCGAGGAAGTCTTTTCACCTCTCGATTTTGGGAAAGTTTCCAAAACGCTATGGGAACCCGCCTTTCCTTTAGCACCGCTTTTCACCCTCAATCGAGTGGTCAAGTAGAACGCGTCAACCAGATCCTAGAAGACATGCTTCGAGCCTCTGTTATCTCATTCGGAATGGATTGGGAGAAGTGCCTTCCATTTGCCGAATTCGCTTACAACAACAGCTATCAATCTAGCTTGGGTAAAGCCCCTTTTGAAGTTCTCTATGGACGACGGTGTCGAACACCCCTTAACTGGTCAGAGACCGGGGAAAGACAATTCTTTGGCCCGGATATGATTCATGAAGCAGAAGAGCAAGTTCGCATCGTTCGTGAAAAGTTGAAAACAGCCCAATCTCGTCAAAAGAGTCAATATGACCGAAAACATAAGGCTATGACTTTCGAGGTTGACGAGAAGGCTTACCTTCGGGTTAACCCTCTGAAGGGAACCCATCGTTTCGGTATCAAAGGCAAATTGGCTCCTCGTTACATTGGACCTTTTCGCATTCTCGCTAAACGAGGAGAAGTTGCCTACCAGTTGGAACTACCTCCGCACCTCTCCAGAGTCCACGATGTCTTCCACGTTTCTCAACTCAGGCGTTGCTTCTCGGATCCTATCCGTGGAGTGGACTACGAAACGCTTGATCTCCAAGATAATCTTACATATCGAGAGTACCCCATTCGTATCCTCGATCAGGCCGAGCGTACCACTCGACGTCATAATATCAAGTTTCTCAAAGTTCAATGGTCGCACCATTCTGAGGATGAAGCAACTTGGGAAAGGGAGGATCGTCTTCGACTCGAGTATCCCGCCTTCTTCCCGGAGGAACCCAAATCTCGGGACGAGATTCTTTTGAGTGGGGGTGAGTTGTCACACCCTAGCTAGTCATGCATTAGAGTGTTGCATCATGTTTATTCTTTCACCAGAAACCTGAAATGGGGATGACAGAACCCCCAGTCCCCTCTGAAACCAACTAGGGTTTACTAAAAACTTTTTCAATGAACCTGAAATGCCCTTCTAAAATGCCCATCATTTTTGTCTTGGTTCAGAACCTCTGCCAAAAGTGGTGCACATTTTCCTAGGCCATCTTAGGGTTTTTGAATTAAATCATAAATATTTGAATTTGGGCATTTAAAGTTATATAAAATATTTAAATGCTCAAATATCTCCAAACTAAAATGTTTCATGTTGGAAATAATCCAACTATGGACCAGGAGTAGTTTGGTGATTTTAGGAGTTGCCTAAGTATTTTATTTAATTCAACAAAGTTGCAGAAGTATTAAAAAAACAGAAAACAGAAAGAAATGGAAAAACTTACCTGGCGCCCAGCACCCGGCCCACCTGCCGGCCCAGCCCAGCGCCGCTCCAGCGAGCTGCTTGCCGGCCAGGCAGGCAGGCAGGTGCCCGACGGCGACCGCAGCGCGCGCCACGCACCTGCTCGCCGCCTCGCCGCTCCCCTCGTCCGGTGACGTCGTGGACCGGCCTCCCTCGCTCCCCCGAACCCCCCAGACACCCCCGCTCCTCTCCAGCTCCTCCCCCTCGCGCTCCCCCGCCATGGCCGACGCCACCATCGCCGTGCCTTCGTCGTAGCCGTGCTCCCCGCCACCCGTGCGTCCTCTCATCGTGTCCAGGAGCTCCGCCGCTGTCCACTTCATCGAGCAGCCGAGCCCCGAGCGCTCGCAACGCCCGAGTCCACCGCACCGACCTCGCCCGAGTCCGCCGTCGCCGGAGATCCCCTTCAACGCCGTCGTCGCTCCGGTTCATCTCCGGCCACACCAAGGGCTTCGTCGCACTCACTGTGAGCTTAGCCATCTTCCCCTCCCTTCCGTTCTTGCTCCCGAGCCGTGTAGCAACCTCCCGGAGCTCAACCGCACCCACCGCCGTGGAGCTCGTCGCCGACGTGCTCCCGGTCACCCTCCGGCCACAAACTGGTGTCCATCATGCTCACCGTGTCACTTAGCACCTAGCTAGCCACTCCCCGAGCCTCACCGACCCCTCTAGCGTCAAGTTCGTCTTCGGCCGAACCCCGGTGGCCGCCAAAGTCGTCGCCGGCGCCAACTCCGGCCACCCCGACCCCAACGGACTCCACCAAGAGCTGCGGCTCGTCCTCAGCTCCTCTCCGGTGGCCTCCGCGGCCCGTTTGGTGGCCGAAACGGCCAAAACCACTTCCGCCGCCGCGTCGGGCTCGCCGGCGGCTAAACGCCGGTGCAGCCGACCCGGGTTTGACCACGGGTGGGCCCTGGTTGACTCCCCTGAGTCAATGACAGGTGGGGCCCAGCCCTGTTAATTAAACAGGTTTAGTTTTAATTAAACTTTAATTAATCTAATCACACTGACACGCGGGACCCACTGTCAGGTTTGACCCGGACGTGTTCCGTTGACCTGCTGACGTCACACTGACGTCAGGCTGACGCAATAATTGATTTTCTGGAATTAATCTAATATAGGAAATTCCAGAATATAGTTTAAACTTCAAAAATTCATAACTTTTATTCTGTAACTCCAAATCAGACAAATTATATATGAAAAATGATCAGAAAAATCCAATCTATCCATCTGTACTATTTTCATGCATGATTAAACAAGTTAACCTGATGTTTAATGCAGAACAAGGAAAAGCACTTTAAAAGGCCATGTTTGAGTTTGAAATTTGAATCTTTGATTCAAATTGGTTCAAACCCTTCTGGTCTTAGTTGCATTAGCCCAACACACTCATATTGCTATGTTTCATGCATGCATCATATTGTTGCACATTGTTTGGTGATGGTTGTGTATCGGTGTTCTTTGCGGCAGGTTCTGCCCCCGAGGAGTACCGTGATTACCCTAACGAAGAACCGTATCAGTGCATCGAACCATCAGGCAAGCAACCAACCATTTGATCATATCGATACAATCCCATGTTCTCGCTCCTGCTCTCTTTTACTGCATTAAGACAACGCGTTTCAAACTGCTGTGTGCTACGGTAGTTGAACCCATTTCCTCTGCATGACCTGTCATTGCCACAGTAACTAGATGAAACCCACTAGCATGTGTAGGAGTTGATTGAGCCATATGTATGTGTTGTTCCTACCTTGCTATGCCTGCTATGCTTAGAGTCGTGTCAGGTCTGGTTCATCTGGGTGATGGCTAGAGTGAAATGATTATGTCGGTAATGAGAGTGGTGTGGTGAACACGTTTTGGTAAAGGTATCGATGAGAGGCCATGTAGGAGTACATGGTGGGTTGTTTCATTGAAGCCGACCTTAAGCACTGAGATCTGTATGTGTGATTTAAGATACAGCTACTACCATGCATTGGGCCCTGAAATATGACCCCGCTCGACTTCTTATTCACCCTAGCTCTCTGTCCAGGAGTTGCAAGTAGTTTCTGGTGTTTGTAGCCTACTGGAGGCCGTGGACAGCGCTGACCGTAGGGGTGGGCTGTGATGCGGTAGGTACGTGGCACGGTGTACCGAATACCCGTTAGGTATCTCGGGAACCCTGTTCACATCGTTCGGGGCCGTATGGGAAACCTCGGCCGGACTCCCTGCGGATGGAACCTGGATAGGCGATAAACCTGGACTAGAGACTTAGGTGTTTAGGTAGGTCGTGGTCTACACCCACGTCGGCTTTCGCTTGAAGTCTGCCGAGCACATGTCGTGTGCAGACGCTAAGTGGTGGAAACATGTATGAAGAAGTACACCCCTGCAGGGTTATCATGATCTATTCGAATAGCCGCGTCCGCGGTAAAGGACTACTTGGTTGCCTATACAGTTCATAGACAAGTAAATGGAAACTACTAAAAGCCTCAAGATAAGTGTGAGTGCCGAGGATGGCTCTTCCGTAGGAAGACGGAGGTGGATCCTCGGTAGTGTATTGAAGTGGTGAGTAGTGGACTCGTGTGCGCAAAACCATTTCAAGTTGGAGTCTCGTAGGTTAGCCTAGCCAAGAGTCAAAGCTGGCTTGCTGCAATAACTCCACCAACCCTTCTTGATAATATGCATGTATGTAGGATCTGATGTAAGTCTTGCTGAGTACCTTTGTACTCATGTTGCTATAATTTACATTTTTACAGAAGACGCTGCAACCCCTTCTGATGGGTTCTACGTAGACGTTGACATCAATGAGTAGGCTAAGGCCCAGGTGGTGATCCTGAGCTTGTGAAGGACCACGTAGTATAGCTAGGCTTTCCAAGCCTCTTTTATTTTACTAGTTGTCTGTACTCAGACAAGTTACTTCCGCTGCTGGTTTGTATGACTGTATGACTTGAATGCTGGGTCGTGTGACCCGTACCTTTGTGTATGTTATGTATGGCTCTCTGAGCCTTAAATAAAGTGCTTGTGTCATAGAGTCATGTTGTGATGCCTTGTTGTGTTTGCACATATCGGGCATATTGTGTGTATGATTGAAATGCTTGGTATGTGTGGGATCTGACTACCTAGTTGTTTATCCTTAGTAGCCTCTCTTACCGGGAAATGTCTCCTAGTGTTACACTGAGCCATGGTAGCTTGCTACTGCTCTGGAACACTTAGGCTGGCCGGCATGTGTCCTTCTTCGTTCCTGTGTCTGTCCCTTCGGGGAAATGTCACGCATTGAGTACCGGAGTCCTGTTAGCCCGCTACAGCCCGGTTTACCGGAGTCCTGCTAGCCCAGTGCTACAGCCCGGACCCACTTGCTGATGACCGACACGTTCGTTGCTGGGTCATGGATGCCTGTCCCTGTAAGCACTGTGCCACCTTGGATTTACGACTAGTCATGTCAGCCCGGGCTCTTTATCATATGGATGCTAGCGACACTATCATATACGTGAGCCAAAAGGCGCAAACGGCCCCGGGCAAAGGTAAGGCGACACCCGTGGGGATGCCGTGCGTGAGGCCGCAAAGTGATATGGGGTGTTACAAGCTAGATCGATGTGACATCGAGTCGGGGTCCTGACATATATAAAGCAAAGCGCTCCCGAGGACACATGGGAATTATTGTCAAATTCGTTTTCAACATGCTCATATGATTCGCGTTCATTACTTTGGTAATTTGATATGTGGGTGGACCGGTGCTTGGCTGCTGCCCTTCCTTGGAGAAGCCTCCCACTTATGACTAACCCCTCTCGCGAGCATCCACAACTACGAAAGAAGAATTAAGGTAAACCTGACCATAGCATGAAACATATGGATCCAAATCAGCCCCTTACGAAGCAACGCATAAGCTAGGGTTTAAGCTTCTGTCACTCTAGCAACCCATCATCTACTTATTACTTCCCAATGCCTTCCCCTAGGCCCAAATAATGGTGAAGTGTCATGTAGTTGACGTTCACATAACACCACTAGAGGAAAGACAACATACATCTCATCAAAATATCGAACGAATACCAAATTCAGATGATTACTTATAACAAGACTTCTCCCATGTCCCCGGGAACAAACGTAACTACTCACAAAACATATTTATGGTCAAGATCAGAGGGTCATTAATTATCATTAAGGATTTGAAAATATAATCTTCCACCGGATAAACCAACTAGCATCAACTACAAGGAGTAATCAACACTACTAGCAACCCACATGTACCAATCTGACGTTTTGGGACCAAGATCGAATACAAGGGATGAAGTAGGGTTTGAGAGGAGATGGTGCTAGTGAAGATGTTGATGGATATTGACCCCCTCTCGATGAGAGGATCATTGGTGATGACGATGGCGACGACTTCCCCCTCCCGGAGAGATGTTTCCCCGGCAGAACAGCTCCGCTGGAGCCCTAGATTGGTTCTGCCCAGGTTCCGCCTCGAGACAGTTGCGCTTTGTCCCGAAAGCTTTCCTCTGATTTTTTCTAGGTCAAAACACACCATATAGCCAAAGATGGGCACCAGAGGCCTGCCAGGGGGGCATAAGGTCGGGGGCGCACCCAGGAGGGTAGGGCGCGCCCTCCTCCCTTGTGGCTGATTGGTGGCCCCCTCTGGTACTTTCTTCACCTAATATTTTTTGTATATTCCAAAAACATGCTCTGTGAAGTTTCAGGACTTTCGGAGTTGTGCTGAATAGGTCTCTAATATTTGCTCCTTTTCCAGCCCAGAATTCTAGCTGCCGGCATTCTCCCTCTTCATGTAAACCTTATAAAATAAGAGAGAAAAGGCATAAGTATTGTGATATAACATGTAATAACAACACATAATGCAATAAGTATCAATATAAAAGCATGATGCAAAATGGACGTATCACCATCAGACAAAGCCGACGCGTGGTGGCTATTTATAGCCACAACCTTCCCAGATGGGAAATGACCATTTTGGAAACGAGGTCCAGCCAATGGCCAACCGACACGTTCACAATGGTCGATCAAGTAATGCTAACTCCTCGGTCCGTGGCAAATCTATCGCAGTGAAGAAGATCACGTCTCTTCCTGGCAAGTATTCATTCGGAGCACAAAGATAGTTCTCTCACAATTTTCATAGGTTTGGATTTAGCATGAGAGAATCAAAGCTTCGAAATGCTATACCCCTCTTAATAGTACGGTGGTCCTATGACTCAATGAAATAAGAAGAACCACAAAATAAATGTTATGCCTTCACTTCATCTTCATTCTTCCTCGAGCGTAGTCTTTTGCTTTGAACAATCACCGAACCAATTGCTTAGACTTCAACAATTTTTAGGGGTCACTCTCATTAGCTTTATCTGCGGTGATAACCTTCGCTGCTACATAGGGAGATTATCTTCATCATTTTCATCAAACTCCTTGATTAATCTAGGGACTTGTTACTCTGTGTGCACTCGCAAACACATATGTCCCAAACTGTTTATGTCAATAAACTCCAAAACATAAGGGGCCTATCATTGCACCAACAATGGACAAGTGTTGTGACCACCCACTAGTCGTGCCATGTTTCCATCTGGCTGCCTCATGGGTCCCCTTGTTGTCTCCGTGAGCTTTTAGTGTTCCTTCTAGTCCATAAAAAAATATCAAAAATCGGCATCGTATTTGGCCTTCCTAAGTATGGATTTCCTGTGAAACCAAAAACAAGCAGAAAACAGGAACTGACACTAAATTGATAGGTTAGTCGAGCAATAAATATAAAAGGTACAAAATGATAATAAAGTATATATAAGTGATATTATAATAGCTTTAAACACTCGAAAATTATAGATACGTTTGAGATGTATCAGCATCTTCAAGCTTAATCCCTACTCGCCCTCGAATAGGTAAATGATAAACAAAGATATTTTTTATGTTTAATGTTACCTAGCATGTTCTTGATCAAATTATGTAACAATTAAGGTGTGAGCTCAGGACAAAAGAGATCCAAAGCAATAGTCTAGATTTGACAATAAGCAAGTAACATCAAAATATGTAAACAAAATTACTATTATTTTTCATGGTTCATGTTTTCAAGTAATACCAATCAATACTCATAAGTTCATATACATGTCCCCAATCAATCAAGGGGCAACGCTAGGAATCAGAGTACTGATACTCTGCTTCTTATCAGACCGGTCAGTGGACATACGATTAGAAGCATTCTGGCCGTTATCTAGTACCTATGCCCCATACGTGGTAGGATAATTTACTTTGCTATAAATGCCAGCTTTATTGTAATTGCTCCCGTGAGTTTTGCTGCTTCCTAGTTGATGTCCCACAACCTATGTTTTTTTTTCCTAAAACTACCTAAAATGGCTTCAAATCCCATTTTTCGCTAACATAATTTTGTAAAAAATATTCTCACAAGTAAATAATCAACCAATTATTTCCAATATTTCTTAAGATGTGTTTCCTTACTAATGGTAACATGGTTTTAATACTAGATAATCATTCTTCTTCGGAAGCATCATTTTCAGATGAGATTTTATATTACAGAAGCATTCTTCTTTACCAATGGAAGCATCATTTTCTGACGAGATTTTAATACTACAAAAGCATTCTTCTTGACCAATGGAAGCATCATTTTTCTGACGAATAAAACGTGCTTCTGCCTGTCAATGAATCGTGTCCCCTGGTGAATTAAACTTGATATAATTATATTGGACTTTTTAACTTAAGTGATGATTTGTTTTACTCTAAAAATGAAAATTGTGTTTCCGTCAAGTAGAAATTTCTTCTAAACAAACAAAACATTTCCATAGAATTTTTCTAACAAATAAAATATTATCATGAGTACACTTGCTTCAAACATATCAGGACTGTGTTTCCAAGAAATATGAATGTGCTCAATTGTTTTCAATGTACAAAATATTTTTCTTTCATAGTTCCATAGACAAACAATTATGCTTCTTTGAGAAACAATTTACATCCAATTGTCCCTTACAAATTGGATATTCCTCACACTAGTTTCCCCACTTGCTTTTGTATGTGATGTGACAATGCGGCCCCTCAAGCTGACCTTTGGTGCAGCTCCTTAAGGAGCACATTATCTTGGTACCAGTGAGATACTACGAGTTGCATACCGGTTTGCTTCCACCAGTCTGAAGAAGAAACTCGTCAGTGTGGCCGGTGCTTCCAATATTGTCCAAATAACAATAGATTGAAGCAAAACATCATTCCAACTAAAGCAATAGAAGGTTTGTATGGAAGCATATAAGCAAGTATGTTTGGTGAACTGGTGTGGAAGAACAATATGTATGGCCAAAGCGCATAATTTAGCATTTTGAAGGAATAATAAAGTAAGATGGAAGCATACATATACAGCGACATACTGTAGCAAATGGATTGGCAATCGTGTCATCTTAAAATTCTTAAGCATGAACACATAAGATTATACAACTTGAAGAGGTCATGCAAGAAAAAGAAATTATACAAGTGATGACAAATATAACGAAGCATGTTTGTTTCTAAATAAAATAAAAGTCTACACACATTGGAAATACATATACAAAATCATGAAGCCTGATTGCAATCCTACCTGTGCGTAAAAGCATAAATGTTCTGAAGCAGTGAACTTTACATTTGCACATCTAGGAAACTTGGCAAAATACTAAAGTTTCATAGCATTGAAGAAGTATATGTACATAAGACACCTAGGAAGTATAGATGCTAACATATGAAAAGTAATATGAACACCTTGCAAGCATGGCAATAAACTAAAATTCCAACTATACATGGAAGATGGTAGATGCATCATTGCATAGGAAGCTACTTGGAGGCATGCAATGGATTGAAATTTTGCAGTACATAGGAAGCATGAATTCTTGAAGCAATTTTTTTGCTATCACTATATAAAAAAGACGTCTTGGAAGCACAAAAAAATGAAGATGCAAAATAGCATGCTTGCCCTGGTATCTGGGTGAAGAAATTTATAATCTACAAATTGATCTCATCTACTCTAATTGTAGGTTTTATGAGCTTACATCAACTAAAATTCTACAAAAACATGAAAAGGAAACAGATCCCACCGCCGGTGAATCTCCCGGGAAAATGTTCCGTCATTGACGAAGGCCTAACAAATTCCTAGATCGACGATGACACTGCAGCGAGGTGGGGATGGAGGAGCATGATCTGGGCAAGATGGCTACCTGGGTGGGGGTTGTACATCGAATAACGGCGGGGATGTGTACTAGTTGGCGACGTGCTGCAGAATGGTGGCATGAGTAGAGGCGTGGGCGACGCATCGAGAAGTGGGGTGCGGTAGGGATACAAGCTGGACGATGCTGGCAGAGAATACAGTCGGCGTGATGGATCTCATCCTCGACGAAGATGGGGTAGGGGTCGGAGGGTAGGAGAGAGGGATGGGATTCAGGAATGAGTTGAGGGAGCATGGATTATGGAAATTTGCCTGGGTGAAATATGGGAGGTTAGAAGGGGATTTCGCATGGTCTCTCTGACCATGCGATCAAACACGAATCAATGGCTTGCGAGTGGTCTGATGGTTTCGTTTGGGAGGACGTATGATAGGAAGTTTTTTCCTTTATCATATTCAAGCATCTAATCATAACAACAACCCAGACCGTTGGTCAAGTCACCGAACTCATGACGAGCCATTTTCAACTACTTAGCACTTTGTTCAATGTTCGGACTACAAGTCACGTTCATCAAAATTTGGATGAGAAGAGAAAAATAAAGAAAGTCTCACATTAACGCAGCTTGATCATTAGACAAGAGAAAGTCTTACAATCGATATTAATGCGGGGAGTAAGGATTGCCATGCAATGGATGCACTAGAGCTATAAGTGTATGAAAGCTCTCCTAATGAAGCTAAGTTGGTGTGCATCCAACTTACTTCCTCATGAAGACTTCAATCATTTTGAGGAAGCTCGTCATCTAAATATGCTAGTCAAGTTCTAATAATGTAAAAATCCCAAGCATATGAAAATGAATAATATGAATACTCTCTATATGAAATACATGGTGCTACTTTTTGAAGAACAAGTGTGGTAAAGGATAGTAGTGTGCCCCCTCTATTTCTCTCTCTCTCTCTCTCTTTGTGGGCTCTTTGGCCTCTTTTTTATGGGCACTTTTTCATCCTTTTTATACCCCATTGGTAGGGCTACACACTAGAAATGCATCACACTTTTATTAATTTACATCTCATATCATGAAAAAAATGATGACTATAAATTAATGACTCTGACAGTGTACCAGGATGTGAAATGATACTAGAAACGTGTATAAAAATGAGGAACGGTAGCTTTGCCACATATATCTTGTCAGCTTTATGATCATGCAAAGCAAAATGACAATGAATGCTCAACTCATGTAATGAATAGTAACATGAAAGTTGCATGGCAATATATATCGGAATGGATATATAAATGCAAGAATAGATAGATATGCTTGCTGTTTTAAGGAATATATAATGAGGCTTACATGTGAGAGAGCCTCCCATGGGATTTTGATGTATCAGCGAAGTGACAGAGGGCAATGCTCGATACCAAAGAGGCTAGCAAAATATGGAATGTGAAAGTGTTGTGAAGACCTTAACTCATAATTCGAAACATCTTGCTAATACTTTCTAGTCTACACCACGTAACCATGAGATGAACAACTCCTACAGAATGTCTTTGGTGAAGCTGAAGCCCGTTACACATATTTGACCCATGATACATGAGAGTGTCATTTACAATGCTTTTCAACTTAGACCTTTCAAAATCAGCTTCACTTAAACCACCAAGTACTAACGTGTATGACCATACGACACCTTTCCATTACTTTGCACAATTCTTTAAGTTTACACATAAGCTAATTACCTACTTAATTATCTCAAAAATATTATAAAGAACCCAAATTATCAAAGTTCAATTGATCCACAAGTTCGTGCAAATTTTTATTATACCACTCACATATGCCTATTATTTTTAGTCCAACCATATTATTCATGCAAATTATCAATTCACATTCAACCCTCTAAAAAGGTTTAAGTGTTGCAAGAGGGTCCTCATCTTTTCAATAAAATATAATTATCACAAGAATTTTCAAAATTTGTTCATACTTTTGAAAAATGTTCGTGTTTCCCAGAAATTACTTGTTTTTCTAAATTGTTTGGATTAAAAAACTGTTTGAGAATGCAAACAAATTCACATATTCAAAAATTTGTTGGGATTGCAAAATTTTGACAATACTTTTTGAATTAAAAAATTACTTGCGTTTTGAAAAAAAAATCATCATTTCCAAATTGTTCGCAGTTTACAAGAAATGTTCAATAAAATTAAAAATATTTCAAACCCGATGTTGCAATGTGTTCTTAAAAAGTTGGTGCCATCATGGATTACCAACACGCATCCGTTCCGATGGCTAGCTGATTGGAAAACCCTTGCAGGATTCCAACAGAGCAACGATGCGAGCGACGAACATGGGCCGGCTACTTCCAACTTAACGGAAGCCTGAAACGATTTTTAAGGAATTGTTTCTTTTCTAGTTTTTTTGGTTTTCTTTTGATTTTTATTCCTCTTTTCCCTTTTTGTCGTTTCTTCTTCTTCTTTTTCTGTTCTTCTTTCCTTTTTCTTTTTTCTTCAAGTTTAGTTTCCTTTTAAAAAAATATCATATGTTTCCAAAATTTGTTCAATTTTCAAAAAACAAGTTCTTGCTTTCTAATTATGGTCAGAAATTACAAAAAATGTTTGAAAATTAAAAACACTGTAGAATATAAAAATTGTTCAATTCTTTCCAAAAGCTTTTGAATTTTCAAAAAAACAATTTACAAAAATGTTGGCATTTTTAAAATTTGTTGATAAAAATAATAAATTGTTCAGGAAATTTTAAAGAACATTCTCGTTTTCGAAATTCATAAACTTCATACTTTTCAAGTTTGTTCGATAATTCAAAAAATATTCAGGGAAATAAAAAACGTTTGCATGTTAAAACAATGTTCGTATTTAAAAAAAGTTTGTGTTTCCAAATTTTGTTTATGTATTTTATACTAGGAAAAAATATCCAAAATGATTGATTTTATCCAAAATTCAAAGAAATTTATAATTTTGTTCATGTTTTTCTTGAAAGATCTATTCTTATTTTCCAACGTATTTTCAAATAATTCGGAAATCTATACGGTACAACAAGGAGCGTGCTACAATGAATATGTCGTCACAGTAAATTCTTAAAGCATTTGTAGTTTCGTTTGCCACGTTCGGCCAATTGCTCTAGTGGCTAGCATCAGACATAGTCTGTTTGGATTTGTAAGTCACAATTTCAATTGCGGCAAAAAGTGTGTCTTTTTAGGATTTTTGTCGCGCTGCACAGCTTTTTTAGAGGCGAGTGCTACATAACGAGCTTTGGTGTCTTCGAGTGGGCCGGCCGAGTCACACCCACCATGCGTTGGCGTGCTATTGGACACAATGAATGTCCAATAGGAGCTCTTTTTTAGAAATAGAGGAGGACCCTCGGCCTGTGCATCTGAAGAATGCATGTAGCCACTTTATTAATTATTCACACAAGACCTTACAAAGTCATACAACAGTAAGACTAAAGCCACTGTCTAGGCAATATTTGTCGCTACTCCTATCCAGTTGATGTAGGGATGCTGATAGTTTGGGCTTGATACCAAACAGACCTCGCAGCCAAACCTAACATCTAAGACCTGAGGTCCCAACCAGGACGCCTGCCGGGTATGGGGCACCCACCAGTCCGGCGCACTCCTCGACCAGAACGCCTGCCATGTATGAGGCCACCGCAACCACATGCCACCAATCCATCTTCAGTGTTGTACTGTTGCACCTACCTTGCCCGGTCTAACTGCCGTCGACGCCACCACGACGCCAGACAACACCACCATCCTGCGCTCGTCCATCATCACACGCCCACCGGCGAGACCCCGCTGCTCCATGCTGCTGAGACCCGCCGTTGTCGACGTGCCAAATGCCACGTTGCTCCTCCGACGCGAAACACCACCTGCTGCCACTGGTCTCATCCCCTCCGCCTGCAGTTCCTCAAACCAAGCACCCAAACGCCCCAGACGGCGCCTCCAAGAAGGGTATGACACACGTAGTGCCGCTGCAGCTCAATCTAAGGAGATTTAGGGTTTTCACCCGGGTATGGGGTCAGGGCGGAGGGAAGGGACCTCGATGGCGCCTGCAAGTAGGAGAACGACGACCCTGGTTATCGCCATCGTCGAGATGAATGAGTCATCTAGAGTTTTCTCCGGTCCGATGTCACCTCTACCAGCCCCCGCGAACGCACCGGGGCTGACGACCACGATCGTAAGCCACCAGGTGCAGCAGGAGAGAGCCTGCAGCGTAGAGGAGATCCACCGGCGACTCACCGCCCATGCGGTCAAGACGCCGTCCATCCACCCCCCCGAATGTCGCCATGCCTAATGGGGCCGCCGCCATCGGTCCAGGTTCCTCCACGAAGGCCGGAGTGGCGAGATCCGCCGCAAGCTACGAGTGTCAGTGTCAAAACCGGCGGATCTCGGGTATGGGGTCCCGAACTGTGCATCTAAGGTCGATGGTAACAGGAGACAGGGGACGCAATGTTTACACAGATTCGGGCCCTCTCTATGGAGGTAACACCCTACTTCCTGCTTGATTGATCTTGACGGATATGAGTATTACAAGAGTTGATCTACCACGAGATCGTAATGGCTAAACCCTAGAAGTCCAGCCTGTATGACTATGGTAATGAGTATTCGGCCTATCTACGGACCTAGCCCTCCAGTTTATATAGACACGAGAGGGATCTAGGGTTACACAAGGTCGGTTACAAGAAAGGAATCTACATAGTTGGCCGCCAAGCTTGCCTTCCACGCTAAGGAAAGTCCCATCTGGACACGGGTGCAGTCTTCGGTCTTCGTATATTCACAGCCCATCAGTCCGGCCCATGGCTAACAGGCCGGACGCCCGAGGACCCCTTAGTCCAGGACTCCCTCAGTAGCCCCCGAACTAGTCTTTAATGATGGGGTGTTCTGCACATAGATTATCTTCGGCATTGCAAGGCGGGTTCCTTCACCGATGACTTCCGAGTAGTGTGCTCGGCCTTCCATTTAATGTTGTACTCCTCGGCTTCTGTGTATCAACAACTTCAGTTTCCACGTGTCGAGCGAATGCGAGGGGTCGGGGTATTTTTGCATATACCACCCCGACCGTACCACAAAGGTGCTTATTTAAAGGGAATAGATCTCAAATCTATTCCACACCCCGCGAAAAATCCTCAGAGCTTGCTAAGAAAAAACCACTCCGACATGGCTAGCGCTCCCAGCTCTTCCTCTCGTCCCCATGACTACAAAGAGGCTGATTGGGGGAGATGTTCCGTATCCCACAGTTAGCTGGTGAAGCTGCAAACACAGGGCTTTCTTCCCCCCGCGGACTTGGTCCCCGTACGAGCAGGGATGATGTCCTTCAAGGGCGGCACTCAAACGGAGAACTTCCCCAATCCGTCCAGGGGAGAACGAGTATGCTTCGTCCCCTTCTTGTTAAGAGGTGTCGGATTTCCGATCCATCCCTTCCTCTGAGGTCTGCTGGAGTATTACGGCCTCCAACTGCATAGTCTCACTCCCGCCTCTATCCTTCATATTGCGGGTTATGTCGCTCTATGCGAGCTATTTCTAGGCTACGAGGCCCATTTCGATTTATGGAGAAGATTGTTCTTCCTCGTCCCTCGCAATCAAGGTGGGTCAATTTTTGAAGTGGGAGGAGCCGAAGTCTGGCGCATCGCCAGGACCGGGTACCTGTCCGGCACGCCGAAGAAAGCTCCCGAAGAGTGGCCTTCCGAATGGTTCTACACCGACGATGTCGCTCTACCCGACCCCGTCCGCATAGGCCTCCCCAAGTTTTCAAATGCTCCGCTGAAGAAACGCCATAGCTGGCGTTCACGGAGCCTCGAGGAGGAGGATAGTGCAGAGATCAGCCTGCTGTTGGGCAAGATTAAGATTCTTGCCCAGTCCGGATTGTCAATAATCAAGGTAATGGCGATCTCCATAACGCGGGGGTCCAGCCACTCCAATATAGAGGGCTGCCAATGTGGCATTATAACGGGGAAGATGACGCCTCCCGCTATGGTCGGAAGGGCCCGAAGACCCCTGTAACGCCCTCGATACGGCTATATCTCCTACGTGTCGAAGCATGACTTAGAGGCATAACCGCATTGAAAGAAATGTCGCAAGTAAGGCAATCTTCACAACATCCCATGTAAATAGATAATAAAAGGGAAGGTACATAGTTGGCTTACACTCGCCACGTCAAACAAAGTACATAAATAGCATTACATCATCCAATCACTCATGGCCCGACTACGGTGCCAAAAGAATAAAAGATCAACCCAACATGCGACACGGTCCCAATCGCCCCAACTGGGCACCACTACTGATCATCAGGGAAAGACACATAGTAACGGCGTGAGTCTTCGTCGAACTCCCACTTGAGCTCAAGCGCATCATCTGGAACGGAGTCATCAGGCCCTGCATATGGTTTGGAAGTAATCTCTGAGCCACAGGGACTCAGCAATCTTGCACCCTCGCGATCAAGACTATTTAAGCTTATAGGTAAGGCAAGGTAATATGTGGAGCTGCAGCAAGCGACTAGCATATATGGTGGCTAACCTGTTCGCAAAAGAGAGCGAGAAGAGAAGGCAAAGCGCGAACGAAGAACTAGAGAACCAACTATGGCAAACATAACTCCAACACCGTGTTCACTTCCCGGACTCCGCCGAGAAGAGACCATCACGGTTACACACACGGTTGATTCATTTTAATTAAGTTAAGGTTCAAGTTATCTACAACCATACATTAACAAATTCCCATCTGCCCATAACCGCGAGCACGGCTTTCAAAAGTTCAAATCCCTGCAGGGGAGTCCCAACTTAGCCCATGACAAGCTCTCACAGTCAACGAAGGATAAACCTTCTCCCGAGACATTCCGATCAGACTCGGTATCCCGGTACAAGACAACTTCGACTAGTTAAAACCAATCCAGCAACACCGCCCGAATGTGCCGACAAATCCCGATAGGAGCTGCACATATCTCGTTCTTAGGGCACACTCAGATGAGACTAGCTACGAGTAAAACCAAACCTCAAGTTGCCCCGAGGTGGCCCCGCAGGCAGCTCAGTCGGACCAACACTCAGAGGAGCACTGGCCCAAGGGGGTTTAAATAAGATGATCCTCGGGCTCCGGAAACCCAAGGGAAAAAGAGGCTAGGTGGCAAATGGTAAAACCAAGGTTGGGCATTGCTGGAAGAGTTTTATTCAAGGCGAACTATCAAGGGGTTCCCATTATTACCCAACCGCGTAAGGAACGTAAAATCCGGGAACATAACACCGATATGACGGAAACTAGGGTGGCAAGAGTGGAACAAAACACTAGGCGAGAGGCCGAGCCTTCCACCCTTTACCAAGTATATAGATGCATTAAGATAACAAGGCAATATCATGATATCCCAACAAGAAAATAATGTTCCAACAAGGAACGGTCTCCAATCTTCACCCGCAACTAGCAACGCTATAAGAGGGGCTGAGCAAAGTGGTAACATAGCCAATCAATGGCTTGCTAGGACATGGTGGGTTAGAGGTTTGACATGGCAATTTGGGAGGCATGATAAGCAAGTGGTAGGCATCGTAGCATAAGCATAGCAAAAGAGCGAGCATCTAGCAAACCAAAGATAGAAGTGATTTCGAGGGTATGATCATCTTGCCTGCAAAGTTGTCAGAGTTGACTGGATCCTCGAAAGCAAACTCAACGGTCTCCTCGTTAGCAAACTCGTCTCCCGGCTCAACACAAACAAGACAAACAAGAAAAAGGGACACAATCAACCACGTGCAAAGCTCAAACAACATGATGCAAACATGGTATGCTATGCGGGATGCGATATGCGATGCATATGCAAGATTTGACAAGGGATGAATGAACCTGGCCTCAACATGGAAATCCAAGAGTGCCACTGGAAACGTGAGGTGATTTCTGTTGAAATTGATATAAAGAACACCGGAATCGGATGCACGGTTTGGAAATGGCAAGCGAAACAAATATGGCACCGGTCTGCGATAAACAGCAAGTAGCCATCTAAATGCAACAAGTTAAATATGCTACAGCACTCAAACTTGGCAACAAAATACATGGCAGGGATCCATTCATAAAGCTTAACAAAAGATGAACACTGAGCTATGGGCAATTCATCCATTAACAGCTTCAAACAAGCATGGCAAAAGTGCAATTGGTAAACAGGTTTCAGACTTAGTGAAATTAACGCTAGTCTGGAATTTCAGATCAGGTAGCACACTTTGGAGCATGAAAACTAGATGCTACAGGAACTTAACATGGCAAAGCAAGGCATGGCATGGAGCTACTCAAAGAGCTTAACAAAAGTCTCTTAGTGACCTTGAGCCAAAAGGGATCAGAAAATACAATTGCAAGCATGTGAACATGGCAAAAACACAATCAGATCTCAGACTTAGTGAAAAACTGGAGCATGCAAATATCTTAGCGAGTAGGCATGTTTACGAGCTTGATGCACTCACTACAGAGCATTTCATGACAATCTAAGCATACACCCGTCAAGAATACACATTATATAAGCTAGACATGGCAAGAACAACAACATAGCATGCACGGATCAACTACAACATCCTCGGCAAAATCGCTAACAAGTAGATAATCTGCCCAGATTCACAAAATAGCAAAAGTAGAGCTCGATTGACTCAAGCTAGGGTGCTCCATAATTGCAAACAAAGACATGGATGGATAGAGCACTACAAGAATAACAAATTATCCTTACTAATCATCCTCAAAAGAGGCACGGGTCACTAGCAAACAACATGAACATATGGCATATTGATAAAAACAGATCAAGCACTTAGTGAAATGGCTAAGTCCCTGAAATCAGCATTAACGAATGCACCACTTTGCAAGCTTGTGCTAGTCACCACACACATCACACAAATACATGGATAGCACCTCTATAAAGATGGCAAAGCATATAACAAAACACATGTAGAGCTCAGGGGCATATCATGCACACATTAATCATGGCAAAAATGACAAAAAGCTATTTGGTGCAGCAGATCTGACAATTAACTCAAATAGCACTCTTCCAACAGCATTTCGGGCATCAAGATGAGCTCAAATGAAAATGATGCAATGAGATGAAATCATGTACTCTCTAAGGCGAACATTTTGATATGCTACATGCCCAAAACGGATCTACGGATGCGGAGATATAGCAGGTCAAAATATGCAAAATAATCTGGGACTTAGGGAAAAAGAGGTCAACCCTAGGTTTGTCTGGTTCAGATCAGATCTGCCGCACTGTTCACGCGAGAAATCGATGTTCGCCGGCCGGAGCTTCGAGGTCGCCGGAGCTTCGTCGGGAGCGCGGGACTTGCCGCGGAGGACGAGGGGGGCCGGTCGGGAGTCGCGGACGGGCGCGGACGAGCGCGCGGCGTCGCGGGAGAGCGGCGCGGCGGGGCGGCGCCGGAGCGAGGCGACGGCGTCGGGCGTCGATGGTGGCCGGCGGCGGCGCGGCCGGCGTGCGGGGGCGGCTCGGCCGCGGGGAAGAAAGGCGCGGGGCGCGCGGGGACTGCGGGCCGGGGAGGGCCCGATCCGGGCTCTCCGGGCCGCGGCGGCGCGGACTGCGCGGGGTGCCACGTGGCGGGCTCCGGTTGGCCGGAGGCGACGGCGGACGCCGTCCGGCCGGGCCGGATGTGTCTGGTGCGGCGAGGAGCGGGGAAATTAGGGTTTCGGGGAAGGAGACGTGAATTCGGAGGAGGACCTATTTATAGGCATAGGAGGAGCTAGGAGTGTCCAAATGACGTGTGGTTTTCGGCCACGCGATCATGATCAAACGCTCTAGATGATGGAGAGGGTTTTGGTGGGTTTTCGGCCAAATTGGATGGGTGTTGGGCTGCAACACACACGAGGCCTTCTCGGTCCCTCGGTTAACCTTTGGAGCATCGAACGAAGTCCAAATGGTACGAAACTTGACAGGCGGTCTACCGGTAGTAAACCAAGGCCGCATGGCAAGTCTTGGTCCAATCTGGAAATGTTTAACCCCCACACACGAAAGAAAGGTAGAAATGACCACTGGAGGAGAACGGAGCACCGGAATGCAAAACGGACAACGGGGAAAATGCTCGGATGCATGAGACAAACACGTATGCAAATGCAATGCACATGATGACATGATATGAGATGCATGACAAAGGAAACAACACACGGAGACAAAAACCCGAACCCGAGAAAATAAAATAACTTAGCGCCGGAAACGGCAAGAGTTGGAGTACATATTAGGTAAATTACATCCGGGGTGTTACAACACTCCACCACTACGAAAGGATCTCGTCCTGAGATCTAGGACTAGAAGAACACCGGGTATTCAGAACAGAGGTGATCCTCGCATTCCCAGGTGGCTTCACGGTCGGAATGGTGTGACCACTTGACTTTGAGGAATTTGATTGACTTATTGCGAGTCTTGCGTTCAGCCTCTTCAAGAATAGCAACGGGGTGCTCACGATAAGAGAGATCTTCTTGGAGATCAATGTCTTCAAAGTTGATGGTGCGGTCAGGAGTCTTGAAGCACTTGCGGAGCTGAGAGACATGGAACACGTCATGCACATTTGCAAAGTTTGAAGGAAGCTCGAGTTGATAGGTGAGATCGCCTCTCTTGCTGACGATCTTGAAAGGGCCCACGTATCTAGGGGCAAGCTTCCCTTTGATACCGAAGCGACGAGTACCTTTCATTGGAGAGACGCGGAGGTACACATGATCTCCGATCTCGAAAGTCAAATCATGGTGCTTACTATCATGGTAGCTCTTCTGGCGTGATTGCGCTGCTTTGAGGTTATCTCGAATGACTTTGCACATCTCCTCTGCCTCTGTGATTAAGTCATTTCCCAGAAGTTGACGTTCACCGGTTTCAGACCAGTTGAGAGGGGTACGGCACTTCCTGCCATACAGAATTTCGAATGGTGCCTTGCCCGAACTTGCTTGAAAACTGTTGTTGTAGGAGAATTCGGCATATGGAAGACAATCTTCCCACTTCATGCCGAAGGAGATCACACAAGCCCTGAGCATATCTTCAAGAATCTGATTGACACGCTCGACTTGACCGCTAGTTTGAGGATGGAAAGCTGTGTTGAAGCGGATGTTGGTGCCCATGGCCTTTTGAAAAGAATCCCAAAACTTGGAGGTAAAGATGCTGCCACGGTCTGAAGAGATCACTTGTGGAATACCGTGCAGAGAGACAATCCGAGAGGTATACAGCTGCGCCAATTGAGCTGCAGTGATAGAGTCTTTGATAGGCAAAAAGTGAGCCACTTTAGTGAGTTTGTCGATGACAACGAATATAGCATCATTGCCACGCTTGGACTTTGGAAACCCAGTCACGAAGTCCATCTCAATGTGGTCAAACTTCCATTCTGGAATGGCAAGAGGTTGGAGGAGACCAACTGGCCTTTGGTGTTCTGCCTTCACTCTTCTGCAGACATCACATTCATTCATGAACTGAGCAATCTCGCGCTTCATTCGAGTCCACCAATAAGCCTGCTTGAGGTCCTGATACATCTTCGTGCTCCCAGGGTGGATGGAGAGGAGTGAATTGTGAGCCTCGTTCATGATAACCTTACGAAGATCACCCTTGGGCACAACAATACGATCCTTGAAGAAGAGAGTATCCTTGTCATCAAGGCAGTAGCACTTGTACTTTGGTTGGCTCTTGGCAATCCCAATCTTCACCTTCTTCACCATAGCATCAAGAAGTTGAGCCTGACGAATCTGATCTTCCAAGGTAGGAGAGACTTGAAGGTTGGCGAGGAAACCTTGAGGAACAACTTGCAGATTAAGTTTGCGGAAAGCTTCACAAAGCTCGGGTTGATAAGGCTTGAGAATCAGACTGTTGCGGTAAGCCTTCCTGCTCAATGCGTCAGCAATCACATTGGCCTTGCCTGGAATATACTCGATACTCGGATTATACTCTTGAATCATTTTGACCCAGCGAGTCTGCCTGAGGTTGAGATTAGGCTGAGTGAAGATGTACTTGATACTCTTGTGGTCAGTGAAGATGTCCACTTTTCTTCCCAATAAGAGATGTCTCCAAGTCAAAAGAGCATGCACAACTGCCGCCAACTCGAGGTCATGAGTGGGGTAGTTCTTCTCGTTGGGCTTCAACTGGCAAGAGGTATAAGCCACAACTTTCTTCTCTTGCATCAACACTGCACCAAGACCTTGAAGAGAGGCATCGCAGAAGACCTCGAACGGTTTGGATTCATCAGGAGGAGTCAGAACTGGAGCAGTGACCAATTTCTCTTTCAATGTGTTGAAAGCGATGTCACATTCCGGAGACCAAACGTACTTGACGTGCTTCTGGAGAAGGTTTGAAAGAGGCTTCGCGATCTTTGAAAAGTTCTCAACGAACCTTCGACAGTAGCTTGCGAGACCGAGGAAGCTACGGAGTTGCTTCACGTTCTGAGGTGGTTCCCAGTTCACAATTGCGGACACCTTCTCAGGATTCACCGCAATGCCCTTGGCAGAGATGATATGCCCAAGATAAAGAACCTCATCGAGTCAAAATTCGCACTTTGAGAACTTGGCATAGAACTGGTGTTCCCTGAGCTTATCGAGCACCAAACGCAAGTGCTTGGCATGATCTTCCTTGTTCTTCGAAAAGACCAGAATGTCGTCGAGATAGACCAAAACAAAGTCATTTGTGTAGGCGTTGAAGATGAAGTTCATCATGCGAGAGAAAGTCGGAGGAGCGTTGACGAGGCCAAAAGACATGACAGTGTATTCATATGAACCATAGCTTGTCCTGAAAGCCGTCTTGGGAATATCTTGCTCACGGATTCGAATCTGGTGATAACCCATACGGAGATCAAGCTTGGAGAATACTTGGGCACCTTTGAGTTGTTCGAACAGCTCATTGATGTTGGGAAGTGGGTACTTGTTCTTGATAGTCTTCTTGTTCAATGGACGGTAGTCAACACAAAGTCGGTCCGTTCCATCCTTCTTCACAAAAAGTACTCCACAACCCCACGGAGAGGAACTAGGTCGGATGAGGCCCATTCGCTCTTGAATATCGAGTTGCTTCTTCAGCTCCTTCAACTCTTCAGGTCCGAGCTTGTAAGGACGCTTGCAAACCGGTTCCGTGTCAGGCTCAAGATCGATGACGAATTCAACTAGCCGGTGCGGAGGCATTCCTGGAAGCTCATCTGGAAAGACGTCTTGATATTCGCAAACGACTGGAATTTGCGAAATGGCATCCAGTTCACCCTTCTCATTGAGAGAAACAGATGGATGGTATTATCCCGAGCGGTAAAGACAATAACATCCTCAGACGAATGAGTCAATTGAATCTGCCTGGCTGCACAATCAAGCTGAGCCTTGTGCTTAGAAAGCCAATCCATCTTGAGAATAAGATCAATGTCCGAGTTACCAAGAACCATTGGAGAAGCCAGAAAATTGAAATCACCCATCATGATAGAAATATCCGGAACCATCATACTAGAACTCAGACGCTTAGCCGGAGAGACGACTTGCATAGCTCTAGGTAATGCCTTAGTACTAAAATTGTTCTCTGATGCAAATGGGAATGACATGAAGGAATGCGATGCACCGGAGTCAAAAAGTACTTTAGCTGGAATATCGTTAACAGGAAGGTTACCCATGATGACATCTGACGAGTCCTCTACCTGAGCTGCATTCAGCATGTTGACCTTGGCGTGCTTGGGGTTATGCTTGACCACAGCTGTACTTGCCGATCTCACAGGAGGAGGAGGAGGGAGACGCCTCTGGTTGAAGCATTTGTTGGCATAGTGACCCTTCTGTTGGCACTTGTTGCACGTCACCTCTGAAAGCGGACGGTGATACAGAGCACTCGATCTTGGAGCTTGAGACAAAGTCTTGTTCTGAAAGCCAGGGTTGGGTGGGTGGGAAGATCCACTGCCACCTTTGCTCTTATGTTGATACGGTTGACAGAACGAAGGAGGAGGAATCCAATACTTCTACTGCTTGGCCACTTGAGTAGAGGAAGAAGGAGTAGCATCTCTGACTCGCTTCTTGGAAGCATCGCACTTCAGTTGAGCAGCCTCTTGCTTCAATGCCATGTTGTAGAACTCATCGTACCTCAAGGGCTCAAAGAGAACAAGAGCTAGCTGGATTTCTTCTCTGAGACCACCCCTGAACTGGTATATCATGCTCTTCTCGTCAGGGACGTCCTGCTTAGCAAAGTGGGCGAGTTTGTGAAACAACTTGTTGTAGTCATAGACAGACAAAGAGCCTTGCTTCAGGTTGCGGAATTCCTCACGCTTGCTTTCAACCACGCTTTGAGGGATATGATGAGCTTTGAAGTCTTGACAGAATTCATCCCAGGTAATCACACGGCCTCCTCTGGAATCTTTGTACTGCTGGAACCATTCTGCAGCTTGGTCTTTGAGTTGGAAGGAAGCGAACTTGACGAAGTCCTCAGGCCTGACGTTACTGCACTCGAAATGCTTTCACACGTCCACAAGCCAATCATCAGCATCAGTTGCCTCAACACAATTGCTGAAAGTCTTTGGCTGGTTAGCAAGGAACTGGTTGAGTGTAGCAAAGTGATTCTGATTGTTGCCTTGGTTCCCTTGGTTGCCTTGGTTCGCTTGGTTGCGCTCTTGAAGAATTTGCATGATCAACTGCGTGTTTGCATTGGTAGCGGCCATCACAGCTTGCCATGCCTCCGGAGGAGGGGGAGGTGGTGGCGGATCCTGATTCTGATTCTGATTGCTGCTCTTAGCGGGAGCCATCCTGAATAGGGTGACATCCGTTAGCACATTGACAGATAAAATTGAAGCTGAATCAAGCGGGTTGAAATTACAACATATAGTCTTCACATCCGAACATAAGAACGAATGCATTCCAATTGAAATGGTCACATATCCATAAATTGAGAAGCCACTTAGAATTTAGGTAGAGGAATAAATCAACAAGGTACGGAACAAGAACGAATACTCGGTAAGGATCACCCAATCTCAAACCAAATATCCGTGGAAGAAGAACTAGAGCTACAATAATTCCCACCTATGAAACTCCCGAACCTTTCCGGTTATGCAATCAGGTGTTGGGGATACAGGAGAAGCATAATATCTCACCCAAATCTAGCAAATCCTACATCCAGCTGTATCCATCCTTGAACACATAACCGAGAAAAACTTCGGAAACCATCTACCTCAACCTTCGAAAAGCATCTGTTATACAAGTTATGGCAATACTCCCGAACTCCCGCCCCAGTACTGGGTGGCGTCGAGGTTATCTCACCAACAACTACATAAAAGAGATTTTCGATGTCGGCGAACTAAACTCAGGTATTCCAGAACTGCAACGATAAAATTGTGATGACAACACCTTGGAGCTCAACTCCCCGGGACACTACCACAACCCCTAAATGACAGGACGCACCAAGAACAATGTTCTCGTCACAAATCCATCGGAACGATTCCAAGATACCCGCGTGATCCTAAATTTTTTTTTTGTGAAATTTGAGAAGAGAAGAGTCAAAACTCTACGTCAGGATGCCTTACCAGAGCGATGAAGGGACTGGGGAGTAAAAATAATTCCTAAACTCTCCGATATATAATTCCTAAATGACTCAAAACATTTTTTTCTAGACTCAACGACGGCTGCTAAAAACGATCAAGCGGTGGGGGCTCCTAAGGTCGGGGAAGGCTCTGATTACCAACTTGTAACGCCCTCGATGCAGCTATATCTCCTACGTGTCGAAGGACGACTTAGAGGCATAACCGCATTGAAAGCAATGTCGCAAGTAAGGCAATCTTCACAACATCCCATGTAAATAGATAATAAAAGGGAAGGTACATAGTTGGCTTACACTCGCCACGTCAAACAAAGTACATAAATAGCATTACATCATCCAATCACTCATGGCCCGACTATGGTGCCAAAAAAAATAAAAGAGCAACCCAACATGCGACACGGTCCCGATCGCCCCAACTGGGCACCACTACTGATCATCAGGGAAAGACACATAGTAACGGCGTGAGTCTTCATTGAACTCCCACTTGAGCTCAAGCGCATCATCTGGAACGGAGTCATCAGGCCCTGCATCTGGTTTGGAAGTAATCTCTGAGCCACAGGGATTCAGCAATCTTGCACCCTCACGATCAAGACTATTTAAGCTTATAGGTAAGGCAAGGTAATATGTGGAGCTGCAGCAAGCGACTAGCATATATGGTGGCTAACCTGTTCACAAAAGAGAGCGAGAAGAGAAGGCAAAGCGCGAACGAAGAACTAGAGAACCAACTATGGCAAACATAACTCCAACACCGTGTTCACTTCCCGGACTCCGCCGAGAAGAGACCATCACGGTTACACACACACGGTTGATTCATTTTAATTAAGTTAAGGTTCAAGTTATCTACAACCGGACATTAACAAATTCCCATCTGCCCATAACCGCAGGCACGGCTTTCAAAAGTTCAAATCCCTGCAGGGGAGTCCCAACTTAGCCCATGACAAGCTCTCATGGTCAACGAAGGATAAACCTTCTCCCGAGACATTCCGATCAGACTCGGTATCCCGGTTCTACAAGACAACTTTGACTAGTTAAAACCAATCTAGCAACACCGCCCGAATGTGCCGACAAATCCCGATAGGAGCTGCACATATCTCGTTCTTAGGGCACACTCAGATGAGACTAGCTATGAGTAAAACCAAACCTCAAGTTGCCCCGAGGTGGCCTCGCAGGCAGCTCAGTCGGACCAACACTCAGAGGAGCACTGGCCCAGGGGGGTTTAAATAAGATGACCCTCGTGCTCCGGAAACCCAAGGGAAAAAGAGGCTAGGTGGCAAATGGTAAAACAAAGGTTGGGCATTGCTGGAAGAGTTTTATTCAAGGCGAACCGTCAAGGGGTTCCCATTATTACCCAACCGCGTAAGGAACGCAAAATCCGGGAACATAACACCGATATGACGGAAACTAGGGTGGCAAGAGTGGAAAAAAACACTAGGCGAGAGGCCGAGCCTTCCACCCTTTACCAAGTATATAGATGCATTAAGATAACAAGGCAATATCACGATATCCCAACAAGAAAATGTTCCAACAAGGAACGGTCTCCAATCTTCACCTGCAACTAGCAACGCTATAAGAGGGTCTCCAATCTTCAACTGCAAACTCAACGGGCTCCTCGAAAGCAAACTCAACGGGCTCCTCGTTAGCAAACTCGTCTCCTGGCTCTACCCAAACCAGAAAAGCAAGCAAAAGGGACGCAATCAACCACGTGCAAAGCTCAAACAACATGATGCAAACATGGTATGCTATGCGGGATGCGATATGCGATGCATATGCAAGATTTGACAAGGGATGAATGAACCTGGCCTCAACATGGAAATCCAAGAGTGCCACTGGAAACGTGAGGTGATTTCGGTTAAAATCGATATAAAGAACACCGGAATCGGATGCACGGTTTGGAAATGGCAAGCGAAACAAATATGGAACCGGTCTGCGATAAACAGCAAGTAGCCATCTAAATGCAACAAGTTAAATATGCTACAGCACTCAAACATGGCAACAAAATACATGGCAGGGATCCATTCATAAAGCTTAACAAAATATGAACACTAAGCTACGGGCAATTCATCCATTAACAGCTTCAAACAAGCATGGCAAAAGTGCAATTGGTAAACAGGTTTCAGACTTAGTGAAATTAACACTAGTCTGGATTTTCAGATCAGGTAGCACACTTTGGAGCATGAAAACTAGATGCTACAGGAACTTAACATGGCAAAGCAAGGCATGGCATGGAGCTACTCAAAGATCTTAACGAAAGTCTCTTAGTGACCTTGAGCCAAAAGGGATCAGAAAATACAATTGCAAGCATGTGAACATGGCAAAAACACAATCAGATCTCAGACTTAGTGAAAAACTGGAGCATGCAAATATTTTAGCGAGTAGGCATGTTTACGAGCTCGATGCACTCACTACAGAGCATGTAATGACAATCTAAGCATACACCCGTCAAGAATACACATTATATAAGCTAGACATGGCAAGAACAACAACATAGCATGCACGGATCAACTACAACATCCTCGGCAAAATCGCTAACAAGTAGACAATCTGCCCAGATTCACAAAATAGCAAAAGTAGAGCTCGATTGACTCAAGCTAGGGTGCTCCATAATTGCAAACAAATACATGGATGGATAGAGCACCACAAGAATAACAAATCATCCTTACTGACCATCCTCAAAAGAGGCACGGATCACTAGGAAACAACATGAACATATGGCATATTGATAAAAACAGAGCAAGGACTTAGTGAAATGGCTAAGTCCCTGAAATCAGCATTAACGAATGCACCACTTTGCAAGATTGTGCTAGTCACCACACACATCACACAAATACATGGATAGCACCTCTGTAAAGATGGCAAAGCATATAACAAAACACATGTAGAGCTCAGGGGCATATCATGCACACATTAATCATGGCAAAAATGACAAAAGGCTATTTGGTGCAGCAGATCTGACAATTAACTCAAATAGCACTCTTCCAACAGCATTTCGGGCATCAAGATGAGCTCAAATGAAAATGATGCAATGAGATGAAATCATTTACTTTCTGAGGCGAACATTTTGATATGCTACACGCCCAAAACGGATCTACGGATGCGGAGATATAGCATGTCAAAGTATGCAAAATAATCTGGGACTTAGGGAAAAAAAGAGGTCAACCCCTAGGGTTTGTCCGGTTCAGATCGGATCTGGCCGGCACTGTTCACACGCGTAAATCGATGTTCGCCGGCCGGAGCTTCGAGGTCGCCGGAGCTTCGTCGGGGAGGCGCGGGACTTGCCGCGGAGGACGAGGGGGCCGGTCGGAGTCGCGGACGGGCGCAGATGGAGCGCCGAGGCGTCGGCCGACGGGAGGGGCGCGGCGGGGCGGCACAGGAGCGAGGCGGCGGCGTCGGGCGTCGATTGCGGCCGCGGCGGCACGGCGGGCTCGGCCGCGGGGAAGAAAGGTGCGGGGCGCGCGGGGAGCTATGGGCCGGGGAGGGCCCGATCCGGGCTCTCCGGGCCGCGGCGGCGTGGACTGCGCGGGGTGCCACGTGGCGGGCCCCGGTTGGCCGTAGGCGACGGCGGACGCTGTCCGGCTGGGCCGGACGTGTCCGGTTCGGCGAGGAGCGGGAAAATTAGGGTTTCGGGGAAGAGGAGACGTGAATTCGGAGGAGGACCTATTTATAGGCATAGGAGGAGCTAGGAGTGTCCAAATGAGGTGCGGTTTTCAGCCAGGCGATCGTGATCGAATGCTCTAGATGATGGAGAGGGTTTTGGTGGGTTTTGGGCCAAAATGGAGGGGTGTTGGGCTGCAACACACACGAGGCCTTCTCGGTCCCTTGGTTAACCGTTGGAGCATCAAACGAAGTCCAAATGGTACGAAACTTGACAGGCGGTCTACCGGTAGTAAACCAAGGCTGCATGGCAAGTCTCAATCCAATCCGGAAAACTTTAACCCCCACACACGAAAGAAAGGTAGAAATGACCACCGGAGGAGAACGGAGCGCCGAAATGCAAAACGGACAACGGGGAAAATGCTCGGATGCATGAGACGAACACGTATGAAAATGCAATGCACATGATGACATGATAGAGATGCATGACAAAGACAACAACACACGGAGACAAAAACCCGAACCCGAGAAAATAAAATAACTTAGCGCCTGAAACGGCAAGAGTTGGAGTACATATTAGGTAAATTACATCCGGGGTGTTACAACCCCTGCCGCCCTGGCCAAAATACTGGCCGAGTTGTATAAAGGGGAGAAGGAGGAGTTCACCCGTCTCCAATATCGAGACGGATTTTCCATGTATAATCCTCCCAGCTGGGTAAGCTTCAGCTCCACTATTTTACTCTTGTCCCTGAATCATTCTTGACAGGCAGTATCTTATTTGCTTTATAACTGGAATGGTGAAAGGCTGTCGAGGGGACCCATGACCCTGCCCCTCAGTCGAAGAATCGCAACTGGGATCTAGACCCCGGATATGAGGAAGATCCGGACATATTTGTGGAGCTTGAGGACGGAATATTCTATCAGATGAGCTATGACGGTACAAATGTACCCATCATCGTCGATTACCCTGGCCTCCTTCCTGCTTCACATGTAAGTAATCTGGAGATACCTTGTCCAAGAGAGTTTTCTCATTCCTCCTTACCTACCGCACTGTCCTGTGCTCAAAAGGGGAGGCGTTCGGCGCGCCATGCTGCCTCGGGGGTGTCTCCGAAGAGAGCGTCCCCCACGCCAGGCAAGCCTTCAAAGAGGAAGGCAAACGAAGATACGGCCGAGCCTTCATCAAAGAGGTATGAATTTGCAAATATGCACCTTGGCAGTCACATCCAACTGTGACCTTTCCGTTTACCCTGTATCAGGAAAAAGGTGTGCCAGACTATATCCGGGGGTCCGGCCGGTCATACTTCCCGCAGCCAGGATCCAGATCATGCTGTGAAGACGGGGGCTGATGCGGGGGTGACGCCGGACTGTTCTCCAGCCGAGGATTCAAATGATGTATCTGTCACCAACTCGGAAGTGGCGAGCCATGAATCATCAGTGCCGCAGGGCCGTTTTACAAGACCCTGGCTTTTCTGAGGAGGCATTTAACGCCTTTAGCTCGGCTGATGCATATATCCGAGGTGCTCGAGATGGGCTTAACAGAGCCACAAAGCAGCATTTAAAAGATGTGCAGGTAAGTTTACTTTGTCTGATTATGATAACCATATGCCAGTAGCCCCCGAGACTTAAAGTAGTTGGGACAACTGATTTGAGGATCATTGCATGACCAGGTTCTGTCGGAGAAGAACGACGTGCTAGCCCAAGGGCTAGAAAAGTGCCGGACGCAGTTGAACGCAGTGACTGCCGAACTGGAAAAATCCAAAGCAGCGTCTTTTGGTGACATTTCCCTCCATCGAGAAACAGTTATTGCATAGCGACCGTGTTAACACTGCGGCTTTATCTCATAACAGGATCATCAGATCAATTGGAGGAAAAAGAGTCGAAAAGACTGCATGCCGTAGGCGAGCGGGTTTTCACCCGTGTCAGACAGGAGAAAAAACAAACTCCAAGATGCAAACACCCAGCTGGGTGAAGAGCTGAAGGATGTGCGGGCCCAGCTAGCCGACTCCGTGAAGGAGAACAAAAAACTGTGAGGCGGCATATTCAGTATGTGGCTATATTTACCTTATAACAGTTTGGAAGTAAAAGTAGCTGATATAGCTGTGATTGCAGGTATATTGACGGGCCGTCCCGAAGAGGAGGTGTCCGGATCATCAAGTGATCTTCTGCAAGGGCTGTCGCAGTTGCACGAGCAAGCTCGACAGGAAATGCGGAGTGTAGCCAAGGCCTTATGGCCATCCGACTCCCCTCCAGGGAGTATGGAGAAGCTTGTAGAGCTGTTCAAGGGAGTGCGGCGGCGTATCCGACTATGGAAGATATCGGCCTGCCGAGAGGGTGCGCGAGAGGCCTCGGCCATGGTAAAAACACGATATACCAAGCTGGATCCGAATCACATGGCCCGGGTCAGACCGCTAGGGTCAAATGGGGAAGAAATTCCCGTTAGTTTAGTATATGGCCAAGTAGAGGTGGCTGCTAGATACTCCAACAGGATTGTAAATTAGACCGCCTGTTGGACGGTATAGAGGAGGAAGTTTTTAAGTCCTAAGTGACTATGCATTTTCCTTCTAGCTGGATTGTAAAAGGATTGTCATGGCCGACCTTTTCGCTTCGATCTCTCGACCCGAAGGTGCGGAGTGTTTTTGAATACCTAAGCGGCAAAATAAACAGGGGTATGCATGGAAACCAGGCGCAGGGGTCATAGGTGCTTGAACAGACAAGTTGTATCCAGCTAGTTATGTTATATTACATTGAAACTGTAAGAAACATCTTCCAGAGAGAATAGTTCCATTAAGGGTTCCTTTCCCTTGGTGTGCATGCATCTATGTGCATGCCCGAACTGTGATGAAAAAATCACAGTGTGTATAACTTCTGGGGGTTCATAATGGAGCGACTGCCAAAACATCTTTAATTCACCGACCGAATATTCCCTTAAGAACGCTAGCTTTTGGCTTCACCCAGTCTGAGGTACACATCTGGATGACCCAATAGTAACAATCGCAGAGGTGCTCCCTTTATGCCCTAGCCGAACTAACGGGAACGTAGGGCATAAGCACAGGAGCCAAGCAACCCAGCTTGGCCAAAACTTAAGTCATATCGATGCATATAATGGCAAAGAAAAGGTACATATGGGAGAAAACACATATGTGATGAGCTTTATACTCGAAACATAGAAATAGCAAGCTTCTGTCCAAGAAGCCCCCAGGTATGATAGACGTACATACTTAAAGATGTATGCATCGGGGGTGCATGGTCTAACCGCATCAAAGCCTTTAAGGCTAAAGAGAAAGAACGAACAGAGAGAGAAAATGATGAAAACAATAAGAGGAAGGAGACGAACAAAGAGTTCGGCGCTAGGCATAGAACCTTCGAAGTCTGGCCGTGTTCCGTGGATTCGGCTCTAGTTGATTGTCTGACGCATCACGCAAGCGGTACGCTCCTCCTGTGAGAACTTCGTCGATGATGAAGGGACCCTCCCACTTGGGCTCGATGGTAACAGGAGACAGGGGACGCAATGTTTACACAGATTCGGGCCCTCTCTATGGAGGTAACACCCTACTTCCTGCTTGATTGATCTTGACGGATATGAGTATTACAAGAGTTGATCTACCACGAGATCGTAATGGCTAAACCCTAGAAGTCCAGCCTGTATGACTATGGTAATGAGTATTCGGCCTATCTACGGACCTAGCCCTCCAGTTTATATAGACATGAGAGGGATCTAGGGTTACACAAGGTCGGTTACAAGAAAGGAATCTACATAGTTGGCCGCCAAGCTTGCCTTCCACGCCAAGGAAAGTCCCATCTGGACACGGGTGCAGTCTTCGGTCTTCGTATATTCACAGCCCATCAGTCCGGCCCATGGCTAACAGGCCGGACGCCCGAGGACCCCTTAGTCCAGGACTCCCTCAGTAGCCCCCGAACTAGTCTTTAATGATGGGGTGTTCTGCACATAGATTATCTTCGGCATTGCAAGGCGGGTTCCTTCACCGATGACTTCCGAGTAGTGTGCTCGGCCTTCCATTTAATGTTGTACTCCTCGGCTTCTGTGTATCAACAACTTCAGTTTCCACGTGTCGAGCGAATGCGAGGGGTCGGGGTATTTTTGCATATACCACCCCGACCGTACCACAAAGGTGCTTATTTAAAGGGAATAGATCTCAAATCTATTCCACACCCCGCGAAAAATCCTCAGAGCTTGCTAAGAAAAAACCACTCCGACATGGCTAGCGCTCCCAGCTCTTCCTCTCGTCCCCACGACTACAAAGAGGCTGATTGGGGGAGATGTTCCGTATCCCACAGTTAGCTGGTGAAGCTGCAAACACAGGGCTTTCTTCCCCCCGCGGACTTGGTCCCCGTACGAGCAGGGATGATGTCCTTCAAGGGCGGCACTCAAACGGAGAACTTCCCCAATCCGTCCAGGGGAGAACGAGTATGCTTCGTCCCCTTCTTGTTAAGAGGTGTCGGATTTCCGATCCATCCCTTCCTCTGAGGTCTGCTGGAGTATTACGGCCTCCAACTGCATAGTCTCACTCCCGCCTCTATCCTTCATATTGCGGGTTATGTCGCTCTATGCGAGCTATTTCTAGGCTACGAGGCCCATTTCGATTTATGGAGAAGATTGTTCTTCCTCGTCCCTCGCAATCAAGGTGGGTCAATTTTTGAAGTGGGAGGAGCCGAAGTCTGGCGCATCGCCAGGACCGGGTACCTGTCCGGCACGCCGAAGAAAGCTCCCGAAGAGTGGCCTTCCGAATGGTTCTACATCGACGATGTCGCTCTACCCGACCCCGTCCGCATAGGCCTCCCCAAGTTTTCAAATGCTCCGCTGAAGAAATGCCATAGCTGGCGTTCACGGAGCCTCGAGGAGGAGGATAGTGCAGAGATCAGCCTGCTGTTGGGCAAGATTAAGATTCTTGCCCAGTCCGGATTGTCAATAATCAAGGTAATGGCGATCTCCATAACGCGGGGGTCCAGCCACTCCAATATAGAGGGCTGCCAATGTGGCATTATAACGGGGAAGATGACGCCTCCCGCTATGGTCGGAAGGGCCCGAAGACCCCTGTAACGCCCTCGATACGGCTATATCTCCTACGTGTCGAAGCATGACTTAGAGGCATAACCGCATTGAAAGAAATGTCGCAAGTAAGGCAATCTTCACAACATCCCATGTAAATAGATAATAAAAGGGAAGGTACATAGTTGGCTTACACTCGCCACGTCAAACAAAGTACATAAATAGCATTACATCATCCAATCACTCATGGCCCGACTACGGTGCCAAAAGAATAAAAGATCAACCCAACATGCGACACGGTCCCAATCGCCCCAACTGGGCACCACTACTGATCATCAGGGAAAGACACATAGTAACGGCGTGAGTCTTCGTCGAACTCCCACTTGAGCTCAAGCGCATCATCTGGAACGGAGTCATCAGGCCCTGCATATGGTTTGGAAGTAATCTCTGAGCCACAGGGACTCAGCAATCTTGCACCCTCGCGATCAAGACTATTTAAGCTTATAGGTAAGGCAAGGTAATATGTGGAGCTGCAGCAAGCGACTAGCATATATGGTGGCTAACCTGTTCGCAAAAGAGAGCGAGAAGAGAAGGCAAAGCGCGAACGAAGAACTAGAGAACCAACTATGGCAAACATAACTCCAACACCGTGTTCACTTCCCGGACTCCGCCGAGAAGAGACCATCACGGTTACACACACGGTTGATTCATTTTAATTAAGTTAAGGTTCAAGTTATCTACAACCATACATTAACAAATTCCCATCTGCCCATAACCGCGGGCACGGCTTTCAAAAGTTCAAATCCCTGCAGGGGAGTCCCAACTTAGCCCATGACAAGCTCTCACAGTCAACGAAGGATAAACCTTCTCCCGAGACATTCCGATCAGACTCGGTATCCCGGTACAAGACAACTTCGACTAGTTAAAACCAATCCAGCAACACCGCCCGAATGTGCCGACAAATCCCGATAGGAGCTGCACATATCTCGTTCTTAGGGCACACTCAGATGAGACTAGCTACGAGTAAAACCAAACCTCAAGTTGCCCCGAGGTGGCCCCGCAGGCAGCTCAGTCGGACCAACACTCAGAGGAGCACTGGCCCAAGGGGGTTTAAATAAGATGATCCTCGGGCTCCGGAAACCCAAGGGAAAAAGAGGCTAGGTGGCAAATGGTAAAACCAAGGTTGGGCATTGCTGGAAGAGTTTTATTCAAGGCGAACTATCAAGGGGTTCCCATTATTACCCAACCGCGTAAGGAACGTAAAATCCGGGAACATAACACCGATATGACGGAAACTAGGGTGGCAAGAGTGGAACAAAACACTAGGCGAGAGGCCGAGCCTTCCACCCTTTACCAAGTATATAGATGCATTAAGATAACAAGGCAATATCATGATATCCCAACAAGAAAATAATGTTCCAACAAGGAACGGTCTCCAATCTTCACCCGCAACTAGCAACGCTATAAGAGGGGCTGAGCAAAGTGGTAACATAGCCAATCAATGGCTTGCTAGGACATGGTGGGTTAGAGGTTTGACATGGCAATTTGGGAGGCATGATAAGCAAGTGGTAGGCATCGTAGCATAAGCATAGCAAAAGAGCGAGCATCTAGCAAACCAAAGATAGAAGTGATTTCGAGGGTATGATCATCTTGCCTGCAAAGTTGTCAGAGTTGACTGGATCCTCGAAAGCAAACTCAACGGTCTCCTCGTTAGCAAACTCGTCTCCCGGCTCAACACAAACAAGACAAACAAGAAAAAGGGACACAATCAACCACGTGCAAAGCTCAAACAACATGATGCAAACATGGTATGCTATGCGGGATGCGATATGCGATGCATATGCAAGATTTGACAAGGGATGAATGAACCTGGCCTCAACATGGAAATCCAAGAGTGCCACTGGAAACGTGAGGTGATTTCTGTTGAAATTGATATAAAGAACACCGGAATCGGATGCACGGTTTGGAAATGGCAAGCGAAACAAATATGGCACCGGTCTGCGATAAACAGCAAGTAGCCATCTAAATGCAACAAGTTAAATATGCTACAGCACTCAAACTTGGCAACAAAATACATGGCAGGGATCCATTCATAAAGCTTAACAAAAGATGAACACTGAGCTATGGGCAATTCATCCATTAACAGCTTCAAACAAGCATGGCAAAAGTGCAATTGGTAAACAGGTTTCAGACTTAGTGAAATTAACGCTAGTCTGGAATTTCAGATCAGGTAGCACACTTTGGAGCATGAAAACTAGATGCTACAGGAACTTAACATGGCAAAGCAAGGCATGGCATGGAGCTACTCAAAGAGCTTAACAAAAGTCTCTTAGTGACCTTGAGCCAAAAGGGATCAGAAAATACAATTGCAAGCATGTGAACATGGCAAAAACACAATCAGATCTCAGACTTAGTGAAAAACTGGAGCATGCAAATATCTTAGCGAGTAGGCATGTTTACGAGCTTGATGCACTCACTACAGAGCATTTCATGACAATCTAAGCATACACCCGTCAAGAATACACATTATATAAGCTAGACATGGCAAGAACAACAACATAGCATGCACGGATCAACTACAACATCCTCGGCAAAATCGCTAACAAGTAGATAATCTGCCCAGATTCACAAAATAGCAAAAGTAGAGCTCGATTGACTCAAGCTAGGGTGCTCCATAATTGCAAACAAAGACATGGATGGATAGAGCACTACAAGAATAACAAATCATCCTTACTAATCATCCTCAAAAGAGGCACGGGTCACTAGCAAACAACATGAACATATGGCATATTGATAAAAACAGATCAAGCACTTAGTGAAATGGCTAAGTCCCTGAAATCAGCATTAACGAATGCACCACTTTGCAAGCTTGTGCTAGTCACCACACACATCACACAAATACATGGATAGCACCTCTATAAAGATGGCAAAGCATATAACAAAACACATGTAGAGCTCAGGGGCATATCATGCACACATTAATCATGGCAAAAATGACAAAAAGCTATTTGGTGCAGCAGATCTGACAATTAACTCAAATAGCACTCTTCCAACAGCATTTCGGGCATCAAGATGAGCTCAAATGAAAATGATGCAATGAGATGAAATCATGTACTCTCTAAGGCGAACATTTTGATATGCTACATGCCCAAAACGGATCTACGGATGCGGAGATATAGCAGGTCAAAATATGCAAAATAATCTGGGACTTAGGGAAAAAAAGAGGTCAACCCCTAGGGTTTGTCTGGTTCAGATCAGATCTGGCCGGCACTGTTCACGCGCAGAAATCGATGTTCGCCGGCCGGAGCTTCGAGGTCGCCGGAGCTTCGTCGGGGAGGCGCGGGACTTGCCGCGGAGGACGAGGGGGCCGGTCGGAGTCGCGGACGGGCGCGGACGGAGCGCCGCGGCGTCGGCCGGGGAGAGCGGCGCGGCGGGGCGGCGCCGGAGCGAGGCTGCGGCGTCGGGCGTCGATGGTGGCCGCGGCGGCGCCGGCCGGCGAGGCGGGCTCGGCGCGGGGAAGAAAGGCGCGGGCGCGCCGGGAGCTGCGGGCCGGGGAGGGCCCGATCCGGGCTCTCCGGGCCGCGGCGGCGCGGACTGCGCGGGGTGCCACGTGGCGGGCCCCGGTTGGCCGGAGGCGACGGCGGACGCCGTCCGGCCGGGCCGGACGTGTCTGGTGCGGCGAGGAGCGGGGAAATTAGGGTTTCGGGGAAGGAGACGTGAATTCGGAGGAGGACCTATTTATAGGCATAGGAGAGCTAGGAGTGTCCAAATGACGTGTGGTTTTCGGCCACGCGATCATGATCAAACGCTCTAGATGATGGAGAGGGTTTTGGTGGGTTTTCGGCCAAATTGGATGGGTGTTGGGCTGCAACACACACGAGGCCTTCTCGGTCCCTCGGTTAACCTTTGGAGCATCGAACGAAGTCCAAATGGTACGAAACTTGACAGGCGGTCTACCGGTAGTAAACCAAGGCCGCATGGCAAGTCTTGGTCCAATCTGGAAATGTTTAACCCCCACACACGAAAGAAAGGTAGAAATGACCACTGGAGGAGAACGGAGCACCGGAATGCAAAACGGACAACGGGGAAAATGCTCGGATGCATGAGACGAACACGTATGCAAATGCAATGCACATGATGACATGATATGAGATGCATGACAAAGGCAACAACACACGGAGACAAAAACCCGAACCCGAGAAAATAAAATAACTTAGCGCCGGAAACGGCAAGAGTTGGAGTACATATTAGGTAAATTACATCCGGGGTGTTACAACACTCCACCACTACGAAAGGATCTCGTCCTGAGATCTAGGACTAGAAGAACGCCGGGTATTCAGAACGGAGGTGATCCTCGCATTCCCAGGTGGCTTCACGGTCGGAATGGTGTGACCACTTGACTTTGAGGAATTTGATTGACTTATTGCGAGTCTTGCGTTCAGTCTCTTCAAGAATAGCAACGGGGTGCTCACGATAAGAGAGATCTTCTTGGAGATCAATGTCTTCGAAGTTGATGGTGCGGTCAGGAGTCTTGAAGCACTTGCGGAGCTGAGAGACATGGAACACGTCATGCACATTTGCAAAGTTTGAAGGAAGCTCGAGTTGATAGGCGAGATCGCCTCTCTTGCTGACGATCTTGAAAGGGCCCACGTATCTAGGGGCAAGCTTCCCTTTGATACCGAAGCGACGAGTACCTTTCATTGGAGAGACGCGGAGGTAAACATGATCTCCGATCTCGAAAGTCAAATCATGGTGCTTACTATCATAGTAGCTCTTCTGGCGCGATTGCGCTGCTTTGAGGTTATCTCGAATGACTTTGCACATCTCCTCTGCCTCTGTGATTAAGTCATTTCCCAGAAGTTGACGTTCACCGGTTTCAGACCAGTTGAGAGGGGTACGGCACTTCCTGCCATACAGAATTTCGAATGGGGCCTTGCCCGAACTTGCTTGAAAACTGTTGTTGTAGGAGAATTCGGCATATGGAAGACAATCTTCCCACTTCATGCCGAAGGAGATCACACAAGCCCTGAGCATATCTTCAAGAATCTGATTGACACGCTCGACTTGACCGCTAGTTTGAGGATGGAAAGCTGTGTTGAAGCGGATGTTGGTGCCCATGGCCTTTTGAAAAGAATCCCAAAACTTGGAGGTAAAGATGCTGCCACGGTCTGAAGAGATCACTTGTGGAATACCGTGCAGAGAGACAATCCGAGAGGTATACAGCTGCGCCAATTGAGCTGCAGTGATAGAGTCTTTGATAGGCAAAAAGTGAGCCACTTTAGTGAGTTTGTCGATGACAACGAATATAGCATCATTGCCACGCTTGGACTTTGGAAACCCAGTCACGAAGTCCATCTCAATGTGGTCAAACTTCCATTCTGGAATGGCAAGAGGTTGGAGGAGACCAACTGGCCTTTGGTGTTCTGCCTTCACTCTTCTGCAGACATCACATTCATTCATGAACTGAGCAATCTCGCGCTTCATTCGAGTCCACCAATAAGCCTGCTTGAGGTCCTGATACATCTTCGTGCTCCCAGGGTGGATGGAGAGGAGTGAATTGTGAGCCTCGTTCATGATAACCTTACGAAGATCACCCTTGGGCACAACAATACGATCCTTGAAGAAGAGAGTATCCTTGTCATCAAGGCAGTAGCACTTGTACTTGGTTGGCTCTTGGCAATCCCAATCTTCACCTTCTTCACCATAGCATCAAGAAGTTGAGCCTGACGAATCTGATCTTCCAAGGTAGGAGAGACTTGAAGGTTGGCGAGGAAACCTTGAGGAACAACTTGCAGATTAAGTTTGCGGAAAGCTTCACAAAGCTCGGGTTGATAAGGCTTGAGAATCAGACTGTTGCGGTAAGCCTTCCTGCTCAATGCGTCAGCAATCACATTGGCCTTGCCTGGAGTATACTCGATACTCGGATTATACTCTTGAATCATTTTGACCCAGCGAGTCTGCCTGAGGTTGAGATTAGGCTGAGTGAAGATGTACTTGATACTCTTGTGGTCAGTGAAGATGTCCACTTTTCTTCCCAATAAGAGATGTCTCCAAGTCAAAAGAGCATGCACAACTGCCGCCAACTCGAGGTCATGAGTGGGGTAGTTCTTCTCGTTGGGCTTCAACTGGCAAGAGGTATAAGCCACAACTTTCTTCTCTTGCATCAACACTGCACCAAGACCTTGAAGAGAGGCATCGCAGAAGACCTCGAACGGTTTGGATTCATCAGGAGGAGTCAGAACTGGAGCAGTGACCAATTTCTCTTTCAATGTGTTGAAAGCGATGTCACATTCCGGAGACCAAACGTACTTGACGTGCTTCTGGAGAAGGTTTGAAAGAGGCTTCGCGATCTTTGAAAAGTTCTCAACGAACCTTCGACAGTAGCTTGCGAGACCGAGGAAGCTACGGAGTTGCTTCACGTTCTGAGGTGGTTCCCAGTTCACAATTGCGGACACCTTCTCAGGATTCACCGCAATGCCCTTGGCAGAGATGATATGCCCAAGGTAAAGAACCTCATCGAGTCAAAATTCGCACTTTGAGAACTTGGCATAGAACTGGTGTTCCCTGAGCTTATCGAGCACCAAACGCAAGTGCTTGGCATGATCTTCCTTGTTCTTCGAAAAGACCAGAATGTCGTCGAGATAGACCAAAACAAAGTCATTTGTGTAGGCGTTGAAGATGAAGTTCATCATGCGAGAGAAAGTCGGAGGAGCGTTGACGAGGCCAAAAGACATGACAGTGTATTCATATGAACCATAGCTTGTCCTGAAAGCCGTCTTGGGAATATCTTGCTCACGGATTCGAATCTGGTGATAACCCATACGGAGATCAAGCTTGGAGAATACTTGGGCACCTTTGAGTTGTTCGAACAGCTCGTTGATGTTGGGAAGTGGGTACTTGTTCTTGATAGTCTTCTTGTTCAATGGACGGTAGTCAACACAAAGTCGGTCCGTTCCATCCTTCTTCACAAAAAGTACTCCACAACCCCACGGAGAGGAACTAGGTCGGATGAGGCCCATTCGCTCTTGAATATCGAGTTGCTTCTTCAGCTCCTTCAACTCTTCAGGTCCGAGCTTGTAAGGACGCTTGCAAACCGGTTCCGTGCCAGGCTCAAGATCGATGACGAATTCAACTAGCCGGTGCGGAGGCATTCCTGGAAGCTCATCTGGAAAGACGTCTTGATATTCGCAAACGACTGGAATTTGCGAAATGGCATCCAGTTCACCCTTCTCATTGAGAGAAACAGATGGATGGTATTATCCCGAGCGGTAAAGACAATAACATCCTCAGACGAATGAGTCAATTGAATCTGCCTGGCTGCACAATCAAGCTGAGCCTTGTGCTTAGAAAGCCAATCCATCTCGAGAATAAGATCAATGTCCGAGTTACCAAGAACCATTGGAGAAGCCAGAAAATTGAAATCACCCATCATGATAGAAATATCCGGAACCATCATACTAGAACTCAGATGCTTAGCCGGAGAGACGACTTGCATAGCTCTAGGTAATGCCTTAGTACTAAAATTGTTCTCTGATGCAAATGGGAATGACATGAAGGAATGCGATGCACCGGAGTCAAAAAGTACTTTAGCTGGAATATCGTTAACAGGAAGGTTACCCATGATGACATCTGACGAGTCCTCTACCTGAGCTGCATTCAGCATGTTGACCTTGGCGTGCTTGGGGTTATGCTTGACCACAGCTGTACTTGCCGATCTCACAGGAGGAGGAGGAGGGAGACGCCTCTGGTTGAAGCATTTGTTGGCATAGTGACCCTTCTGTTGGCACTTGTTGCACGTCACCTCTGAAAGCGGACGGTGATACAGAGCACTCGATCTTGGAGCTTGAGACAAAGTCTTGTTCTGAAAGCCAGGGTTGGGTGGGTGGGAAGATCCACTGCCACCTTTGCTCTTATGTTGATACGGTTGACAGAACGAAGGAGGAGGAATCCAATACTTCTACTGCTTGGCCACTTGAGTAGAGGAAGAAGGAGTAGCATCTCTGACTCGCTTCTTGGAAGCATCGCACTTCAGTTGAGCAGCCTCTTGCTTCAATGCCATGTTGTAGAACTCATCGTACCTCAAGGGCTCAAAGAGAACAAGAGCTAGCTGGATTTCCTCTCTGAGACCACCCCTGAACTGGTATATCATGCTCTTCTCGTCAGGGACGTCCTGCTTAGCAAAGTGGGCGAGTTTGTGAAACAACTTGTTGTAGTCATAGACAGACAAAGAGCCTTGCTTCAGGTTGCGGAATTCCTCACGCTTGCTTTCAACCACGCTCTGAGGGATATGATGAGCTTTGAAGTCTTGACAGAATTCATCCCAGGTAATCACACGGCCTCCTCTGGAATCTTTGTACTGCTGGAACCATTCTGCAGCTTGGTCTTTGAGTTGGAAGGAAGCGAACTTGACGAAGTCCTCAGGCCTGACGTTACTGCACTCGAAATGCTTTCACACGTCCACAAGCCAATCATCAGCATCAGTTGCCTCAACACAATTGCTGAAAGTCTTTGGCTGGTTAGCAAGGAACTGGTTGAGTGTAGCAAAGTGATTCTGATTGTTGCCTTGGTTCCCTTGGTTGCCTTGGTTCGCTTGGTTGCGCTCTTGAAGAATTTGCATGATCAACTGCGTGTTTGCATTGGTAGCGGCCATCACAGCTTGCCATGCCTCCGGAGGAGGGGGAGGTGGTGGCGGATCCTGATTCTAATTCTGATTGCTGCTCTTAGCGGGAGCCATCCTGAATAGGGTGACATCCGTTAGCACATTGACAGATAAAATTGAAGCTGAATCAAGCGGGTTGAAATTACAACATATAGTCTTCACATCCGAACATAAGAACGAATGCATTCCAATTGAAATGGTCACATATCCATAAATTGAGAAGCCACTTAGAATTTAGGTAGAGGAATAAATCAACAAGGTACGGAACAAGAACGAATACTCGGTAAGGATCACCCAATCTCAAACCAAATATCCGTGGAAGAAGAACTAGAGCTACAATAATTCCCACCTATGAAACTCCCGAACCTTTCCGGTTATGCAATCAGGTGTTGGGGATACAGGAGAAGCATAATATCTCACCCAAATCTAGCAAATCCTACATCCAGCTGTATCCATCCTTGAACACATAACCGAGAAAAACTTCGGAAACCATCTACCTCAACCTTCGAAAAGCATCTGTTATACAAGTTATGGCAATACTCCCGAACTCCCGCCCCAGTACTGGGTGGCGTCGAGGTTATCTCACCAACAACTACATAAAAGAGATTTTCGATGTCGGCGAACTAAACTCAGGTATTCCAGAACTGCAACGATAAAATTGTGATGACAACACCTTGGAGCTCAACTCCCCGGGACACTACCACAACCCCTAAATGACAGGAGGCACCAAGAACAATGTTCTCGTCACAAATCCATCGGAACGATTCCAAGATACCCGCGTGATCCTAAATTTTTTTTTAATGAAATTTGAGAAGAGAAGAGTCAAAACTCTACGTCAGGATGCCTTACCAGAGCGATGAAGGGACTGGGGAGTAAAAATAATTCCTAAACTCTCCGATATATAATTCCTAAATGACTCAAAACATTTTTTCTAGACTCAACGACGGCTGCTAAAAACGATCAAGCGGTGGGGGCTCCTAAGGTCGGGGAAGGCTCTGATTACCAACTTGTAACGCCCTCGATGCAGCTATATCTCCTACGTGTCGAAGGACGACTTAGAGGCATAACCGCATTGAAAGCAATGTCGCAAGTAAGGCAATCTTCACAACATCCCATGTAAATAGATAATAAAAGGGAAGGTACATAGTTGGCTTACACTCGCCACGTCAAACAAAGTACATAAATAGCATTACATCATCCAATCACTCATGGCCCGACTATGGTGCCAAAAAATAAAAGATCAACCCAACATGCGACACGGTCCCGATCGCCCCAACTGGGCACCACTACTGATCATCAGGGAAAGACACATAGTAACGGCGTGAGTCTTCATTGAACTCCCACTTGAGCTCAAGCGCATCATCTGGAACGGAGTCATCAGGCCCTGCATCTGGTTTGGAAGTAATCTCTGAGCCACAGGGATTCAGCAATCTTGCACCCTCACGATCAAGACTATTTAAGCTTATAGGTAAGGCAAGGTAATATGTGGAGCTGCAGCAAGCGACTAGCATATATGGTGGCTAACCTGTTCACAAAAGAGAGCGAGAAGAGAAGGCAAAGCGCGAACGAAGAACTAGAGAACCAACTATGGCAAACATAACTCCAACACCGTGTTCACTTCCCGGACTCCGCCGAGAAGAGACCATCACGGTTACACACACACGGTTGATTCATTTTAATTAAGTTAAGGTTCAAGTTATCTACAACCGGACATTAACAAATTCCCATCTGCCCATAACCGCAGGCACGGCTTTCAAAAGTTCAAATCCCTGTAGGGGAGTCCCAACTTAGCCCATGACAAGCTCTCATGGTCAACGAAGGATAAACCTTCTCCCGAGACATTCCGATCAGACTCGGTATCCCGGTTCTACAAGACAACTTTGACTAGTTAAAACCAATCTAGCAACACCGCCCGAATGTGCCGACAAATCCCGATAGGAGCTGCACATATCTCGTTCTTAGGGCACACTCAGATGAGACTAGCTATGAGTAAAACCAAACCTCAAGTTGCCCCGAGGTGGCCTCGCAGGCAGCTCAGTCGAACCAACACTCAGAGGAGCACTGGCCCAGGGGGGTTTAAATAAGATGACCCTCGTGCTCCGGAAACCCAAGGGAAAAAGAGGCTAGGTGGCAAATGGTAAAACAAAGGTTGGGCATTGCTGGAAGAGTTTTATTCAAGGCGAACCGTCAAGGGGTTCCCATTATTACCCAACCGCGTAAGGAACGCAAAATCCGGGAACATAACACCGATATGACGGAAACTAGGGTGGCAAGAGTGGAAAAAAACACTAGGCGAGAGGCCGAGCCTTCCACCCTTTACCAAGTATATAGATGCATTAAGATAACAAGGCAATATCACGATATCCCAACAAGAAAATGTTCCAACAAGGAACGGTCTCCAATCTTCACCTGCAACTAGCAACGCTATAAGAGGGGCTGAGCAAAGCGGTAACATAGCCAATCAACGGTTTGCTAGGACATGGTGGGTTAGAGGTTTGACATGGCAATTTGGGAGGCATGATAAGCAAGTGGTAGGCATCGTAGCATAAGCATAGCAAAAGAGCTGGTAACATGCAAAGCTCAAAAGTTGTCAGAGTTGTCAGAGTTGTCAGAGTTGACTGGGGTATGATCATCTTGCCTGCAAAGTTGTCAGAGTTGACTGGATCCTCGAAAGCAAACTCAACGGGCTCCTCGTTAGCAAACTCGTCTCCTGGCTCTACCCAAACCAGAAAAGCAAGCAAAAGGGACGCAATCAACCACGTGCAAAGCTCAAACAACATGATGCAAACATGGTATGCTATGCGGGATGCGATATGCGATGCATATGCAAGATTTGACAAGGGATGAATGAACCTGGCCTCAACATGGAAATCCAAGAGTGCCACTGGAAACGTGAGGTGATTTCGGTTAAAATCGATATAAAGAACACCGGAATCGGATGCACGGTTTGGAAATGGCAAGCGAAACAAATATGGAACCGGTCTGCGATAAACAGCAAGTAGCCATCTAAATGCAACAAGTTAAATATGCTACAGCACTCAAACATGGCAACAAAATACATGGCAGGGGTCCATTCATAAAGCTTAACAAAATATGAACACTAAGCTACGGGCAATTCATCCATTAACAGCTTCAAACAAGCATGGCAAAAGTGCAATTGGTAAACAGGTTTCAGACTTAGTGAAATTAACACTAGTCTGGATTTTCAGATCAGGTAGCACACTTTGGAGCATGAAAACTAGATGCTACAGGAACTTAACATGGCAAAGCAAGGCATGGCATGGAGCTACTCAAAGATCTTAACGAAAGTCTCTTAGTGACCTTGAGCCAAAAGGGATCAGAAAATACAATTGCAAGCATGTGAACATGGCAAAAACACAATCAGATCTCAGACTTAGTGAAAAACTGGAGCATGCGAATATTTTAGCGAGTAGGCATGTTTACGAGCTCGATGCACTCACTACAGAGCATGTAATGACAATCTAAGCATACACCCGTCAAGAATACACATTATATAAGCTAGACATGGCAAGAACAACAACATAGCATGCACGGATCAACTACAACATCCTCGGCAAAATCGCTAACAAGTAGACAATCTGCCCAGATTCACGAAATAGCAAAAGTAGAGCTCGATTGACTCAAGCTAGGGTGCTCCATAATTGCAAACAAATACATGGATGGATAGAGCACCACAAGAATAACAAATCATCCTTACTGACCATCCTCAAAAGAGGCACGGATCACTAGGAAACAACATGAACATATGGCATATTGATAAAAACAGAGCAAGGACTTAGTGAAATGGCTAAGTCCCTGAAATCAGCATTAACGAATGCACCACTGTGCAAGATTGTGCTAGTCACCACACACATCACACAAATACATGGATAGCACCTCTGTAAAGATGGCAAAGCATATAACAAAACACATGTAGAGCTCAGGGGCATATCATGCACACATTAATCATGGCAAAAATGACAAAAGGCTATTTGGTGCAGCAGATCTGACAATTAACTCAAATAGCACTCTTCCAACAGCATTTCGGGCATCAAGATGAGCTCAAATGAAAATGATGCAATGAGATGAAATCATTTACTTTCTGAGGCGAACATTTTGATATGCTACACGCCCAAAACGGATCTACGGATGCGGAGATATAGCATGTCAAAGTATGCAAAATAATCTGGGACTTAGGGAAAAAAAGAGGTCAACCCCTAGGGTTTGTCCGGTTCAGATCGGATCTGGCCGGCACTGTTCACACGCGTAAATCGATGTTCGCCGGCCGGAGCTTCGAGGTCGCCGGAGCTTCGTCGGGGAGGCGCGGGACTTGCCGCGGAGGACGAGGGGGCCGGTCGGAGTCGCGGACGGGCGCAGATGGAGCGCCGAGGCGTCGGCCGACGGGAGCGGCGCGGCGGGGCGGCACAGGAGCGAGGCGGCGGCGTCGGGCGTCGATTGCGGCCGCGGCGGCACGGCGGGCTCGGCCGCGGGGAAGAAAGGTGCGGGGCGCGCGGGGAGCTATGGGCCGGGGAGGGCCCGATCCGGGCTCTCCGGGCCGCGGCGGCGTGGACTGCGCGGGGTGCCACGTGGCGGGCCCCGGTTGGCCGTAGGCGACGGCGGACGCTGTCCGGCTGGGCCAGACGTGTCCGGTTCGGCGAGGAGCGGGAAAATTAGGGTTTCGGGGAAGAGGAGACGTGAATTCGGAGGAGGACCTATTTATAGGCATAGGAGGAGCTAGGAGTGTCCAAATGAGGTGCGGTTTTCAGCCAGGCGATCGTGATCGAATGCTCTAGATGATGGAGAGGGTTTTGGTGGGTTTTGGGCCAAAATGGAGGGGTGTTGGGCTGCAACACACACGAGGCCTTCTCGGTCCCTTGGTTAACCGTTGGAGCATCAAACGAAGTCCAAATGGTACGAAACTTGACAGGCGGTCTACTGGTAGTAAACCAAGGCTGCATGGCAAGTCTCAATCCAATCCGGAAAAGTTTAACCCCCACACACGAAAGAAAGGTAGAAATGACCACCGGAGGAGAACGGAGCGCCGAAATGCAAAACGGACAACGGGGAAAATGCTCGGATGCATGAGACGAACACGTATGAAAATGCAATGCACATGATGACATGATAGAGATGCATGACAAAGACAACAACACATGGAGACAAAAACCCGAACCCGAGAAAATAAAATAACTTAGCGCCTGAAACGGCAAGAGTTGGAGTACATATTAGGTAAATTACATCCGGGGTGTTACAACCCCTGCCGCCCTGGCCAAAATACTGGCCGAGTTGTATAAAGGGGAGAAGGAGGAGTTCACCCGTCTCCAATATCGAGACGGATTTTCCATGTATAATCCTCCCAGCTGGGTAAGCTTCAGCTCCACTATTTTACTCTTGTCCCTGAATCATTCTTGACAGGCAGTATCTTATTTGCTTTATAACTGGAATGGTGAAAGGCTGTCGAGGGGACCCATGACCCTGCCCCTCAGTCGAAGAATCGCAACTGGGATCTAGACCCCGGATATGAGGAAGATCCGGACATATTTGTGGAGCTTGAGGACGGAATATTCTATCAGATGAGCTATGACGGTACAAATGTACCCATCATCGTCGATTACCCTGGCCTCCTTCCTGCTTCACATGTAAGTAATCTGGAGATACCTTGTCCAAGAGAGTTTTCTCATTCCTCCTTACCTACCGCACTGTCCTGTGCTCAAAAGGGGAGGCGTTCGGCGCGCCATGCTGCCTCGGGGGTGTCTCCGAAGAGAGCGTCCCCCACGCCAGGCAAGCCTTCAAAGAGGAAGGCAAACGAAGATACGGCCGAGCCTTCATCAAAGAGGTATGAATTTGCAAATATGCACCTTGGCAGTCACATCCAACTGTGACCTTTCCGTTTACCCTGTATCAGGAAAAAGGTGTGCCAGACTATATCCGGGGGTCCGGCCGGTCATACTTCCCGCAGCCAGGATCCAGATCATGCTGTGAAGACGGGGGCTGATGCGGGGGTGACGCCGGACTGTTCTCCAGCCGAGGATTCAAATGATGTATCTGTCACCAACTCGGAAGTGGCGAGCCATGAATCATCAGTGCCGCAGGGCCGTTTTACAAGACCCTGGCTTTTCTGAGGAGGCATTTAACGCCTTTAGCTCGGCTGATGCATATATCCGAGGTGCTCGAGATGGGCTTAACAGAGCCACAAAGCAGCATTTAAAAGATGTGCAGGTAAGTTTACTTTGTCTGATTATGATAACCATATGCCAGTAGCCCCCGAGACTTAAAGTAGTTGGGACAACTGATTTGAGGATCATTGCATGACCAGGTTCTGTCGGAGAAGAACGACGTGCTAGCCCAAGGGCTAGAAAAGTGCCGGACGCAGTTGAACGCAGTGACTGCCGAACTGGAAAAATCCAAAGCAGCGTCTTTTGGTGACATTTCCCTCCATCGAGAAACAGTTATTGCATAGCGACCGTGTTAACACTGCGGCTTTATCTCATAACAGGATCATCAGATCAATTGGAGGAAAAAGAGTCGAAAAGACTGCATGCCGCAGGCGAGCGGGTTTTCACCCGTGTCAGACAGGAGAAAAACAAACTCCAAGATGCAAACACCCAGCTGGGTGAAGAGCTGAAGGATGTGCGGGCCCAGCTAGCCGACTCCGTGAAGGAGAACAAAAAACTGTGAGGCGGCATATTCAGTATGTGGCTATATTTACCTTATAACAGTTTGGAAGTAAAAGTAGTTGGTATAGCTGTGATTGCAGGTATATTGACGGGCCGTCCCGAAGAGGAGGTGTCCGGATCATCAAGTGATCTTCTGCAAGGGCTGTCGCAGTTGCACGAGCAAGCTCGACAGGAAATGCGGAGTGTAGCCAAGGCCTTATGGCCATCCGACTCCCCTCCAGGGAGTATGGAGAAGCTTGTAGAGCTGTTCAAGGGAGTGCGGCGGCGTATCCGACTATGGAAGATATCGGCCTGCTGAGAGGGTGCGCGAGAGGCCTCGGCCATGGTAAAAACACGATATACCAAGCTGGATCCGAATCACATGGCCCGGGTCAGACCGCTAGGGTCAAATGGGGAAGAAATTCCCGTTAGTTTAGTATATGGCCAAGTAGAGGTGGCTGCTAGATACTCCCAACAGGATTGTAAATTAGACCGCCTGTTGGACGGTATAGAGGAGGAAGTTTTTAAGTCCTAAGTGACTATGCATTTTCCTTCTAGCTGGATTGTAAAAGGATTGTCATGGCCGACCTTTTCGCTTCGATCTCTCGACCCGAAGGTGCGGAGTGTTTTTGAATACCTAAGCGGCAAAATAAACAGGGGTATGCATGGAAACCAGGCGCAGGGGTCATAGGTGCTTGAACAGACAAGTTGTATCCAGCTAGTTATGTTATATTACATTGAAACTGTAAGAAACATCTTCCAGAGAGAATAGTTCCATTAAGGGTTCCTTTCCCTTGGTGTGCATGCATCTATGTGCATGCCTGAACTGTGATGAAAAAATCACAGTGTGTATAACTTCTGGGGGTTCATAATGGAGCGACTGCCAAAACATCTTTAATTCACCGACCGAATATTCCCTTAAGAACGCTAGCTTTTGGCTTCACCCAGTCTGAGGTACACATCTGGATGACCCAATAGTAACAATCGCAGAGGTGCTCCCTTTATGCCCTAGCCGAACTAACGGGAACGTAGGGCATAAGCACAGGAGCCAAGCAACCCAGCTTGGCCAAAACTTAAGTCATATCGATGCATATAATGGCAAAGAAAAGGTACATATGGGAGAAAACACATATGTGATGAGCTTTATACTCGAAACATAGAAATAGCAAGCTTCTGTCCAAGAAGCCCCCAGGTATGATAGACGTACATACTTAAAGATGTATGCATCGGGGGTGCATGGTCTAACCGCATCAAAGCCTTTAAGGCTAAAGAGAAAGAACGAACAGAGAGAGAAAATGATGAAAACAATAAGAGGAAGGAGACGAACAAAGAGTTCGGCGCTAGGCATAGAACCTTCGAAGTCTGGCCGTGTTCCGTGGATTCGGCTCTAGTTGATTGTCTGACGCATCACGCAAGCGGTACGCTCCTCCTGTGAGAACTTCGTCGATGATGAAGGGACCCTCCCACTTGGGCTTGAGTTTGTCATTTTTCTTCTCCGGCAGGCGTAGAACGAGTTCGCTGATGTTGTAAGTTTCGGCCTGCACTTCTCTGCTTTGATACCTACGAGCCTGCTGTTGATAAAATGCGGAACGGGCTTTTGCGACGTTGCGCTCCTCCTCCAGGGCGTCTAAGCTTTCCTGCCGATCAAGCTCGGCCTCTCTCTCTTCGTACATGCGCACTCAAGGTGAGTCATGAATAATGTCGCAGGGTAATAGTGCCTCTGCACCGTACACCATGAAAAAGGGGGTGTATCTGGTAGTGCGATTAGGCGTGGTCCACTGCCCCCAAAGTACGGAGTTGAGCTCCTCAACCCAATGCTTGTCTGATTCCTTCAAAGACCGCACTAGTCTGGGTTTAATGCCGCTCATAATAAGACCATTGCTCGTTCGACTTGGCCGTTTGTCTGTGGATGATAGACAGAGGCGTAATCGAGCTTGATGCCCAGATTAGCGCACCAGGTTTCACTTTGTCGGTTGTGAAATTGGAGCCGCTATCAGTGATGATGTTGTGCGGAACACCATAACGGTGTACGACACCGGATATAAAGTCTGTTACTGTCCCGGACTCGTCCGTTTAACTGGTTTGGCCTCTATCAACTTGGTGAATTTATCCACCATGACTAGCAAATATTTTTTCTTATGGCTTCCTCCTTTACGGGGTCCAACCATATCCAGTCCCCAGACTGCAAAAGGCCAAGTGATGGGGATTGTTTGTAAGGCGGTGGGGGACATATGGCTTTGGTTGACGAAGAGTTGGCATCCAACGCAACGTTGTACAAGGTCCTGTGCATCCGCTCGGGCTGTCGGCCAAGAGAACCCTATACGGAAGGCCTTGCTAACAAGGGCCCGAGCTGCGGCGTGGTGCCCGCCGAGACCGGCATGAATCTCAGCTAGGAGCTGCCGCCCCTCCTCCTCCGAGATACATCTTTGAAGGATCCGCTAGCGCTTTTCTTATAGAGCTCTCCGTCGTGAACCTTGTAGGCCTTCGAACGCCAGACAATGCGGCGGGCCTTATTCTAGTCCTTAGGAAGCTCCTTCCTGTTAAGGTAGGTTAGGAAGGGTTCGGTTCATGGGGCAATGACTGCCATGATGAGATGCGCCGATGGTGTTATTTCGGTGGCTGAGCCTTCGATGATGTCGGTGTTTTCGGGATCTGGGGTTATGTTCGGATCCGGACCAGTGTTGCCATTTTCCCCCTGCCACACCACGGATGGCTTAAAAAGCCTTTCCATAAAGATATTAGGTGGGACGGGGTCGCGCTTAGCGCCGATACGAGCAAGAACGTCCACCGCTTGATTACTTTCTCGAGCCACATGATGGAACTCGAGCCCCTCGAACCGGGCTGACATTTTTATGAAGGCATTACGATAAGATGCCATCTTCGGATCTTTGGCGTCGAAGCCTCCATTTATTTGAGATATTTCAAGGTTTGAGTCCCCGCGCACTTCTAGGCGTTGTATGCCCATGGAGACAGCCCTTCGGAGACCATGCAATAAGGCCTCGTATTCGGCTGCATTATTGGAGTCTGTGTATAGTATTTGGAGTACGTATTGAACGACGTCTCCAGTAGGTGACATTAAAACGACGCCTGTCCCTAGCCCTGCCAGCATTTTGGAGCCATCGAAATACATAACCCAATTGGAATATGTGACATACTCTTTAGGGAGGTCGGCCTCTGTCCATTCGGCGACGAAGTCAGCCAATACTTGGGATTTAATAGCTCGACGTGGTTTGTATGTAATATCAAATGGAAGGAGCTCAATGGCCCATTGGGAAATCCGGCCCGTGGCATCGCGATTGTTTATAATGTCATTGAGTGGTACTTCGGAAGCCACCGTGATCGAACACTCCTGGAAGTAGTGACGGAGCTTTCGGGATGCCATGAGGACCGCGTATGCTATCTTTTGATAATGGGGGTACCGGGATTTGCATGGTGTAGGGATAGTGGATACATAGTATACTGGCTTTTGAAGCGGGAATTTGTGCCCGTCCTATTCTCGTTCAACGACGAGCACGACGCGCACCACCTGATGTGTTGCCGATATGTATAATAACATTGGTTCACCAATGTTTGGTGCGACAGGATTGGGTTGCTCGCAAGAAGGGTTTTTATTTCCTCCAGTCCGGTTGTTGCCGCATTCGTACACTCGAAGTGATCGGTTCTCCGTAGAAGGCGATAGAGTGGTAGTGCCTTTTATCCCAATCTAGAGATAAAGTGGCTTAGAGTTGCCGCGCAACCCACGGGTTTTTGGACTTGTTTAAGGTCTGTTGGCGTAGCCAATTGTGACAGAGCTCGGATTTTGGCTGGATTTGCTTCAATTCCTCTATTGGAAACGATGAAGCCCAACAGTTTTTCGGCAGGGACGCCGAAAACGCACTGTTCCGGATTGAGCTTAATGTCATACGCGTGGAGGTTATCAAATGTGAGACGTAAATCGTCTATTAGTGTTTCGACGTGCCTAGTTTTGATGACGACGTTGTCCACATAAGCTTCAACTGTCTTGTCGATCTGTTTCTCCAGGCATGTTTGAATCATGCATTGGTATGTGGCACCGGCATTCTTGAGCCCGAAGGGCATGGTGTTGAAGCAGAATGGCCCATATGGGGTAATGAATGATGTTGCAGCTTTATCGGACTCCTTCATTTTGATTTGATGGTATCCGGAATATGCGTCAAGGAAACACACTGAGTCGTGTCATGTGGTAGCATCAATGATCTGATCGATGCAGGGGAGGGGGAATGGACCCTTAGGGCAAGCCTTATTGAGGTCTTTAAAATCGACACACAACCGCCAGGATTTGTCCTTCTTTGGTACCATCACCAGGTTTGCTAGCCAGTACGGATGTTTTATTTCTCTGATGAATCCGGCCTCAATTAGCTTGGCCAGCTCCTCCCCCATAGCTTGGCGTTTGGGCTCGGAAAAGCGTCGCAGTGCTTGTTTGATTGGTTTGTATCCCTTTAAGATATTAAGGCTATGTTCGGCCATCTCATGTGGGATTCCAGGCATGTCAGAAGGGTGCCAGGCGAATATATCATAGTTTTCGTGAAGGAAATCCCTTAGTGCAGCGTCGACTGTTGGATCTAGTTGTGCTCCAATAGATGTTGTCTTCTTGGGGTCCGTTGGGTGGACCTGGAATTTGACTATTTCTTCTACTGGTTTGAAGGAGGTGGATTTGGCTCGTTTGTCTAAAATCACATCGTCCCTATCCATCGTGGAGCGCAGTGCGGTTAATTCTTCGGCCGCGAGGGCTTCAGATAATGCCTCAAGGGCCAGGGATGCGGTTTTGTTTTCGGCGTGGAGTGCTATGTCCGGAGCACTTACAAGAGTGATTATGCCATTTGGTCCGGGCATTTTGATCTTCATATACCCGTAATGAGGTATAGCTTGGAAGCGTGTAAAAGCATCCCGCCCCAACAGGGCGTGGTATCCGCTGCTGAAAGGAGCCGCTTGGAAGGTGATTTCTTCAGACCGATAATTCTTTGGTGTGTCGAATACCACGTCAAGTGTGATTTTTCCCGCACGCCATGCCTCCCGACTGGGAATGATTCCTCGGAAGGTTGTGCTGCTTTGCTTGACGCGGCTCCTGTCTATTTCCATTTTGTGGAGTGTATCCTCATAGATGGGGCTTAGTTCGCTGCCACCGTCCATGAGGACCTTGGTGAGTCGAAAGCCGTCCACAATGGGACTGAGGTATAAAGAGGCTAGTGATCGGACTGTCGTGTATTTTGGTTCGTCGCCGGCATTAAAGGTTATAGCCGTGTCGTTCCAAGGGTTTACTGTGGTGATTTGACAGACTTCGGCGAGGCCGCAAAGTGCCCTTTTGTGCTTATTGTTTGAAGCGAATGTCTCAAAGACCGTCAGTACTCTGGGGTCGTCGTATTCTGGAGGGTGTTGCTCTGGGGTGTTTTTGGTGAGGATGTCCTCGCTTCTTTTGGCTACCTGCCGGAGTATCCAACATACTCTAAGGTTGTGGGTTGGCATGGTATCCGGTGTTGCATGTATTTTGCATGGGCCATCGAGCCATCCCTCTAGAACGGTTCCATGCCGCGTAATGGGTTTATATTTCTTGGATATTGGACTGGGAGTGTCACGGCGATGCGCCCTTTTCACTTGGACCAATGGTTGAGTTGGGACCAATGGCTCCCAGCAAGCTGCCTGATCCCTCCAGGCGCTTTCCATTGCGTTGTACTTCTATACGATAGTTGCCAGGTCAGTGAAGTGTAGTATGCGGCGGTGATTAATGGCGTTGAGGATTCCTTTGTTCATGCAATTGTTGCGGAATGCTAATATCGCGTCCTCGTCGCGACAATCTTTAACCTTGTCCTTGACAAGGAGGAATCTGGCCCATAAGTGGTGGAACGTTTCCTGAGACTACTGTTGTATGCTCGTGAGAGCGCTTATGTCTGGGTGGGTGGGTGGAATTGGATCTGTACCCTGACCCGATCGATGATTTGGAGTCTGAAGTTTTTCCAGACTTAACAATCCTTGCTCCGGAGTATCTTCTAGTTGCCTTGGCCTGCCATCTGATTCTATGTTCGGAAGGCCGGTCACCTCCTTTTGCGGGTGGGTATCCGGCTCCATAGAGTCGGCGATCCGGATGTAGTCCGTCTTCAGTATAGGGAAGAGTCGCTGTCTTGCTCCTCGACTACCGCTATCTGGTGGGTGATCGGTGGAGATTTGATTTCTCTTTGGTCGGGTTTGAGCCCGATCTGATCGTAATCTGTGGCGATTCCCAGGGCGGCGATACAATCAAGGATCTCTTTTAAAGACGAAAACTCCACCGGATCCATCTGCTTGGAGTGTTTGGGGTTGATACAAAGAGAATTTTTGATAGCCCGAGAGGTCATCGTCGGCTTAACGGCTGAACAGGCGATCATGGTAAAGCTGCCCAACCGGAGGGTTTGGTCTGGGGCCAGTTCTCCTCCGGTAGTGATGTTGTCTTTAAGGACGAGGCGAGTCATCGATCCTGTTGTCGACGGCATAGTGGAACTCTCAATGAAAGCACCAATGTCGGTGTCAAAACCGGCGGATCTCGGGTAGGGGGTCCCGAACTATGCGTCTAAGGTCGATGGTAACAGGAGACAGGGGACACGATGTTTACCCAGGTTGGGGCCTCTCTATGGAGGTAATACCCTACTTGCTGCTTGATTGATCTTGACGGATATGAGTATTACAAGAGTTGATCTACCACGAGATCGTAATGGCTAAACCCTAGAAGTCTAGCCTGTATGAATATGGTAATGAGTATTCGGCCTATCTAAGGACCTAGCCCTCCGGTTTATATAGACATGGGAAGGATCTAGGGTTACACAAGGTCGGTTACAGAGAAAGGAATCTACATAGTTGGCTGCCAAGCTTGCCTTCCACGCCAAGGAAAGTCCCATCCGGACACGGGTGCAGTCTTTGGTCTTCATATCTTCACAGCCCATCAGTCCGGGCCATGGCTAACAGGCCGGACGCCCGAGGACCCCTTAGTCCAGGACTCCCTCAACGAGATCCAGCACCACGCGGCCGACGCTATCGCCCAAGCCCGCCGTCGACCGATCCCGCCGCCGCCGGGAGCCTGCACACTGCCGGGAGTCCCACACCCCTGGATCTAGGCACCCGTGCTCCGCCGCGAGTCCGCTGCCTCCGAGATCTGCCACACCGTCGAGAGGGCCACATCCTGCGGATCAGGACACCCGCGTCGCCATGGATCCGGGAATGGGAGAAGGGACCCTCCGCCGCCGCCGTCGCACGGGCTTTGCCCGGCGCCGACCATCGGCAGCGGTGGAGGGGGAGAAGGGCGCTAGAGGGACTAGGCGGAGGCGGCGGAGCCCTCCCAAGTTGCCCGCGGGGAAGGCGACACAAGCGGGCGCTGGAGGCGACGCGAGAGCTCCTAGAAGAATGCCTTTAGTTGTCAGAGATCGTGAGTATTATTTGCCACGAACCTATTGATTTTTATGTCGGGCTACAAACGCAACTAGCTTCGCAACTAGTGGGACGACCCAGCCGCTTGGACCATGTGCGTCGCAATACTATATGGCGCTGCATGAGTTATATAACAGGTCCCGAGAATGGACCAGAAGTGGAGGCATGCCGAATTTCAAAATTTGGTGATTTCGTGAGGATTTTCCTATTTAAACGACTATAGGAAATGATTATGGCCTGCTATAATTGCCATATCTTTTACAAATAAATTTCCGGAAAAATGCACATAGGGTCAATGAAATATAGCAAACCTAGGAAAATAGATTTCCCTTCGTATATAAATTATATATATATAGTTTATAGTTCACATAAATCGTTTAAGGTCATTATAACTTCCCTAAAATGATTTTAGGTTTTATAAATACCCAAAGTGATTTTTAGAACGTACAAATATTCAATGAGTGCCATTAAATATTTTCCAATAATATTTATGGAGAAGTCATATTATCTCATCTCAATTTTGTTATCTGGATAATTAGAAAATATTAAAATGGTTTCAAAATAACTCCAAATTCTAAGTGTCCCTTTGGAGATGTCAGTTTACCACTTGTCTATAATTTTATTACGACCAAGATCCAAATAAAATCAAAATATCTGATTTGAGAAAGTCATATTGTTCCCACTCTTTCAAATATGGTTTGAAAATATCCAAATGACAAGTATTACTTCCTTTTGAGTTTCAATAAATTTCTAAACCAAGAAATATTTAATGTTGGATAGTTATATTAATCCAACTTGCATGATAGGCATGATTTGTAAAATTTAAATATGTACTCAAAACTTTTAATTCCTTCTAAGAATGAAAGTAGCTCACTCACTATTACTTATTTAATTAACATTCCAAATTTTGAAAAAGAAATTGGGATGTTACAACTCATTACTGGAGATGGCTTTGAAGGAAATATGCCCTAGAGGCTAATAAAGTTGTTATTTATATTTCCTTATATCATGGTAAATTTTTATTATTAATGCTAGAATTGTATTAACTGGAAATATAGTACATGTGTGAATACATAGACAAACAGAGTGTCACTAGTATACCTCTACTTGACTAGCTCATTAATCAAAGATGATTAAGTTTCCTAACCATAGACATGATTTGTCATTTAATGAAGGGGATCACATCATTAGAGAATGATATGATTGATTGACCCATCCGTTAGCTTAGCACTATGATTGTTTAGTTTATTGCTATTGCTTTCTTCATAACTTATACATGTTCCTATAACTATGAGATTATGCAACTCCCGAATATCGGAGGAATACTTATTGTGCTATCAAACGTCACAACGTAACTAGGTGACTATAAAGATGCTCTATAGGTGTCTCCGATGGTGTTTGTTGAGTTGGCATAGATCGAGATTAGGATTTGTCACTCCGTGTATCGGAGAGGTATCTCTGGGCCCTCTCGGTAATGCACATCACTATAAGCCTTGCAAGCAATGTGACTAATGAGTTAGTTGCAGGATGATGCATTACGGAACGAGTAAAGAGACTTGCCGGTAACGAGATTGAACTAGGTATTGAGATATCGACGATCGAATCTCGGGCAAGTAACATACCGATGACAAAGGGAACAACGTATGTTGTTATGCGGTTTGACCGATAAAGATGTGCGTAGAACATGTAGGAACCAATATGAGCATCCAGGTTCCGCTATTGGTTATTGCCGGACATGAGTCTCGGTCATGTCTACATAGTTCTCGAACCCGTATGGTCCGCACGCTTAACATTCGATGATGATTGATATTGTGAGTTATGTGATTTGATGTACCGAAGGTTATTAGGAGTCCCGGATGAGATCACGGACATGACAAGGAGTCTTAAAATGGTCGAGATGTAAAGATCGATATATTGGAAGGCTATATTCGGACATCAGAAAGGTTCCGAGTGATTCGGGTATTTTTCGGAGTACCGGGGAGTTACGGGAATTCACAAGGGAGAAGTAATGGGCCTTATTGGGCTTTAGTGGACAGAGGGGAGAAGGGCCAAGAGGTGGCGCCCCCCCTGCCAAAACCGAATTCAACAAGGGGTGGGGGCGCCGCCCCCCTTTCATTCTCCCTCTCCCTCTCTTTCCCTCTCTCCTACTCCGAATAGGAAAGAGGAGGGGAATCCTACTTGGACTGGGGAGTCCTAGTAGGATTCCCCACACCTGGCACGCCCCCTTAGGGCTGGCCACCTCTTCCCTCCCCTCCTTTATATACGTGTCCAGAGAGCACCCCATAGACACACAAGTTGATTGTTTAGCCGTGTGCGGTGCCCCCCTTCATAGATTTCCACCTCGGTCATATTGTTGCAGTGCTTAGGCGAAGCCCTGCGCCGGTAGCTTCATCATCAACGTCACCAGCGGTCGTGCTGAAGAAACTCTCCCTCGACCTCAGCTGGATCTAGAGTTCATGGGACGTCATCGAGCTGAACGTGTGCAGATCGCGGAGGTGCCGTACCTTCGGTGCTAGGATCGGTCGGATTGTGAAGACGTACGACTACATCAATTGTGTTCTCATAACGCTTCCACCTAGATGGATCACCCCTCTTGTTGCTATGCATCACCTAGATGGATCTTGCGTGTGCATAGGATTTTTTTTGAAATTACTGCGTTACCCAACAGTGGCATCTGAGCCAGGTCTATGCGTAGATGTTACATGCACGAGTAGAACACAAAGGAGTTGTGGGCGTGAGTATATACATATTTCTTGCCGTCACTAGTTGATTCTTGATTCAGCGGTATTGTTGGATGAAGCGGCTCAGGCCGACATTACCCGTATGCTTACGTGAGACTGGTTCTACCGACGTGCTTCGCACACAGGTGGCTAGTGGGTGTCTGTTTCTCCAACTTTATTTGACTCGGTTTCAATGAACAGGGTTCTTTCTGAAGATCAAAAAGCAATCACTATACTACGTTGTGGTTTTTTTATGCGTAGGTAAGAACGATTCTTGCTAGAAGCCTGTAGCAGGCACATAAAACTTGCAACAACAAAGTAGAGGACGTCTAACTTGTTTTTGCAGGGCATGTTGTGATGTGATATGGTCAAGACATGATGAGACATAAATTGTTGTATAAGATGATCATGTTTTGTTAAATTTATCGGCAACTGGCAGGAGCCTTATGGTTGTCTCTTTATTGCATAAGATGCAAGTGCCATATAATTGCTTTACTTTATCGCTATGCGATAGCAATAGTTGGCAAGACGACCATGTGACGACACGTTGGTAAAGATCAAGGTGATGGAGATCATGGTGTCATGTCGGTGACGATGGACATCATGACGGTACTTTGGAGATGGAGATCAAAGGCACAAGATGATGATGGCCATATCATGTCACATATTTTGATTGCATGTGATGTTTATCTTTTATGCATCCTATTTTGCTTAGTACGACGGTAGCTGTCGGTGTTAAAACCGGCGGATCTCGGGTAGGGGGTCCCGAACTGTGTGTCTAGGCCGGATGGTAACAGGAGGCAGGGGACATGATGTTTTACCCAGGTTCGGGCCCTCTTGATGGAGGTAAAACCCTACGTCCTGCTTGATTAATATTGATGATATGGGTAGTACAAGAGTAGATCTACCACGAGATCAGAGAGGCTAAACCCTAGAAGCTAGCCTATGGTATGATTGTATGTTGTGATTGTTGTCCTACAGACTAAAACCCTTCGGTTTATATAGACACCGGAGAGGGTTAGGGTTACACAAGGTCGGTTACAAAGGAGGAGATATCCATATCCGTATTACCTAGCTTGCCTTCCACGCCAAGTAGAGTCCCATCCGGACACGAGACGAAGTCTTCAATCTTGTATCTTCATAGTCTAACAGTCCGGCCAATGGATATAGTCCGACTATCCGGAGACCCCCTAATCCAGGACTCCCTCAGTAGCCCCCGAACCAGGCTTCAATGACGACGAGTCCGGCGCGCAGTATTGTCTTCGGCATTGCAAGGCGGGTTCCTCTCCAAATTCTGTGTACCTGTCGAAATAGTGTCCGGTTTCTTGTGAATGTTGCACTCCTTGGCTTCCACGCCCAATAATGGCCACTTTCCATGTGTCGAGCGAATGTGAAGAGCCAGGGTGTTTTCCCATTTACCCCCCTAGCTGTATGAATGAGCCGCCTATTAAAAAGACAAGGATTCAGATCCAAATCACACCATCCTCCCTTGGCGAGCCTTCATTGGAGCACACCCGACAGAGATCCATTCCATCATGGCCGGTCGACGCAACTCCTCCTCCCGCTCCCCTAGCTCCAAGCCTGGAGATTGGGAGAGATGTTCCGTCCCGCACAGCAAATTAGTGATGCTTCAGACCAAGGGATTTCTTCCCCCAGCGTACATGGTCCCGGTTCGAGCCGGGCTCGCCACCTATAATGGCGGAGAGCAAGTGGAGAGCCTTACCAATCCCTCCAAGGGAGAGCGGGTATGCCTTGTCCCTTATTTGGTAAGAGGGCTCGGATTCCCAATTCATCCGTTTCTCCGGGGGCTCCTGGAGTTCTACGGCCTCCAGTTGCACAACCTTACGCCTGCCTCCATGCTGCATATCGCGGGATTCGTAGCCCTTTGCGAGTTGTTTTTGGGCTGTGAGGCTCATTTCGCTCTGTGGAAGAAGTGTTCTGCCTTGTGCCCCGTTCTCAGAAGGGGTCAATATATCAAGTGGGCGGAGCCGAAGTGTGGCGTGTTGCCGGGACCGGATACCTGTCCGGAACCCCAAAGAAGACGTCCGAAGACTGGCCTTCAGAATGGTTTTATATAGAAGACGTCCCCCTCCCGGATCCTATTCGGATCGGCCTTCCTGAGTTCGACAACGCCCCTTTGAAGAAGCGCCGGAGCTGGCGTCCACGGAGCTCCCTGGAGGAAGATGACAGGGACGTTCTTTACCTGATGAGCCGGATAAGTTTTTTAGCTCGATCCGGATTGACCATGATCGAGGTCATGGCCATATGTATCATGCGGGGGGTGCAGCCGCTTCAGTATAGAGGCCACCCCATGTGGGATTTCAACGGGGAGGATGACGCCACCCGCTACGGCCGTAAAGGGCCGGGATCGGTTGCTGATCTAATAAAGATCTTATCCACTTTGTACAAGGGAGAAGAGGAGGAATTCCTTCGTGTCAACCCGCAGGGCGGATTTTCTATGTACAATCCTCCGAGCTGGGTAAGCGGAGACCCTTTCTCACCCATCTGTTTCATATTTCCGTAGTTAAGTATTCAGTCTAGCGATTTCTACACAGGAACTGCGCCAGGCTGTAAAGGAGATAAACAACCCCCCTCCACAACCCGAGGACCCTGGACGGTCCCTCGACCCGGCCTCCCAGGAGGATCCGGACATATCTGTGGAGTTGATCGATGGGGTGTTTTACCAATTGAGCAATGACAATGCTTTGGTGGCCATTACGGCCGATTACCCTGGGCTACTTCCAGCCTCACAGGTGACTGAGACCGAAGTCCCAGCACTTCAAAAAGGGATCCGTCCTTGCATGTTTTTGATTGCCGTATAACAGCCGTGTTTTGCAGGGGAGGTCCTCAAGGCCGAAGGCCGAGCCTACGGTGATTGACCAAGAAGGGGCCGCGAGGCCAGGCAGGCTGAAAAGACCCGTAGTCCGGATTGAGACACCGGTGCAGCGGTATGGCGCGTCGTATTTATTGCAAGACATTATTCTCAGAGGCATATTAACGCCCATGCCTTCTTTTCAGGAAAAAGAGCGCTCGCCGGACTATGCCCGGAGAGGCTACCAATCGCGCCTCCACAAGCCAGGCTCCAAGGCCGGATTCGGAGGCAGGAATTAATACGAGGCATGCGCCGGGTGCTCCTCCGACAGAGGATGCGGATAAACTGTCCGCCACCAATTCCGAGGTGGAAAGTGTCATGAACCACAGGCATCGTCGGACTGTTCTTCATGACGCTTGTTTCTCCCAAGAGGCATTGGATGCCTTCAACTCGGGAGACGCGCACCTTCGTGCCGCTCAAAATGGTCTAGCCAGAGCCACGGAGCAGTATGTAAAAGACATATGGGTGAGAAAATTTGGTGATTATATATATCAGTAGCCCCTGAGACTTGAAACAGTTAGGATAACTGATTTAAGGATCATTTGTTATGCAGGTTCTTACAGAAAAGAATACTCAACTGTCCCAGGAGCTGGAAGAGTGCAAAGCCCAACTTCAGGCCGCACTGGCCGCAGCAGGGGAGCCCAAAGAGACCCCCTCTGGTAACATATCCTTCAAATGATAAGTATCATATAGAATGCGGCGTGTATGCAGATCTGACGATAAAATTGCAGATGACACTGGAGTAAATCTAGATAAGCAACAGCTCCTACGCCAGCTGAAGGCCGGTGAGAACATGCTTACGAGGGTGAGGCAGGAGAAAAATGATCTCCTAGATGCCAACACCAAGCTGGGCGTGGAACTACAAGATGTTCGTGCCCAACTGTCGGACTCTGTTAAGGAAAATCGGCGGCTTCGACGCGGCATATTTAGTAAGTGCTTGAACGAACTTTGAAAAAGAGTTCGGCGAGGAAGCTGGCTGACAGAGTTATGTCTGTAGGTATGCTAACAGGTCGTCCTGCCGAGGAAATGCCCGGTTCAATGGGTGACCTTCTTCCCGAGCTCTCACAGCTGCACGAACGAGTTCGGCAGGTGATGCAAGGCGTCGCCCAGGCCTTGTGGCCATCCGTCTCCATACCCGAAGGCCTTGGAGAGCTTGCAGAAAAGCTAAAGGGAGTGCGGCGGCGCTTCCGATTATGGAAGATATCGGCCTGCCGTCAGGGCGCCAGGGAAGCCTGGGCAATGGTGAAGACACGGTACACGAAGGCTGACCCGAACCACATGGCCGAAGTCGGACCTGTGGGGCCCGATGGGAAGGAGATCCCTGTGAGCTTAGTGTACGGCCAAGTAGAATTGGCCGCAAAGTATTCCCAACAGGACTGTAGACTAGACAGCCTATTGGATGGTATTGAAGAGGAATTCAACCAGTCAAATTGACTATGTAATTTTAAAGTGACATGTATAATGCCTTCTAGCCGGATTGTAGATCGTTTGTCGTGGCGGACCTTTTCGCTTCGACCTCGGGACCCGACGGTCCGGAGTGTATCTGAATACCCTCTCGGTTATGTAAGAACCGGGGCATGCGTGGAGACCAGGCGTAGGGGTCATTAGTGCTTTATCAGACAAGTGCCCAACTAGTTATGTTATATTACATGGGTAGTAAGAAACATCTTCCAGGGAGAATAGTTCCGTTAAGGGTTCCTTTCCCTGGGTAAGCATGCCCTAAAGTGCATGTCCGGACTGCGACAAGAAGCGCAGAAAAAGCATCTGGGGGCAGATATGGATAATAAATAAAAGTCATCTTTTGTTCACCGACCGAATATTCCCTTAAGAACGCTAGCTTTCGGCTTCACCCAGTCTGAGGTACACGTCCGGCTGACCCGGCGGTAACAATCGCAGAGGTGCTCCCCTTATGCCCTAGCCGAATTAACGGGAACGTAGGGCATAAATACAAGAGCCAGGCAACCCAGCTTGGCCAAAACTTAAGTCATATCGATGCATATAATGGTGAAAAAAGGTACATGCGGAAGTATAACACATGTGTTGGGCGTGAGGCCCAGGTAAATAATTTAAGCTTCTGTGAAAGAAGCCCCCAGGTATGAAGAGTGCGGCTAGCGCATCTGTAATGTATGAGTGAGGCACAAGGTGACCCTTGAAGGCCTAGAGAAATAAAAGAAAGAAAGGGAAACAAGACAGATGATGCATATGCAGAAAATGGACAAAGGGAGGGGACTAACATAAAGTCCGGTGCTAGGCGTAGAATCTTCGAAGCCTGGCTGCGTTCCATGGGTTCGGCTCGAGTCGACTAGTCGATGCATCCCGCAGTCGGTACGCTCCACCGGTCAGAACTTGGTCGATAATGAAGGGACCTTCCCATTTGGGCTCGAGCTTGTTCTTTTTCTTATCCGGCAGCCGTAGAACTAGTTCGCCAACGTTATAAGTTTTGGCCCGTACTTCTCTGCTTTGGTATCTGCGAGCCTGTTGCTGGTAAAATGCGGAACGGGCTTTGGCTACGTCGCGCTCTTCCTCCAAGGTGTCCAGACTGTCCTGCCGATCGAGCTCGGCTTCTCTTTCTTCGTACATGCGCACTCGAGGTGAGTCATGAATTATGTCACAGGGCAGGACTGCCTCTGCGCCGTACACCATAAAAACGGTGTATATCCGGTACTACGATTCGGCGTGGTCCGCAGCCCCCAGAGTACGGAGTCGAGCTCCTCTACCCAGTGCGTGTCAGACTCCGTTAAGGAGCGCACTAATCTGGGTTTAATGCCGCTCATTATAAGACCATTTGCTCGTTCGACTTGACCGTTGGTTTGTGGGTGATAGACTGAAGCATAATCGAGCTTGATGCCCATTTTGCTGCACCAGAGTTTTACCTCGTCGGCCGTGAAGTTCGTGCCGTTATCAGTGATGATGCTGTGGGGGACGCCGTAACGGTGTACAACCCCGGATATGAAATCTATCACCGGTCCGGATTCGGCTGTTTTAACCGGTTTAGCCTCTATCCATTTGGTGAATTTATCCACCATGACCAATAAGTATTTTTTCTTGTGGGTTCCCCCTTTAAGGGGTCCAACCATGTCAAGCCCCCAGACCGCGAAGGGCCATGTAATGGGGATTGTTTGGAGGGCGGTGGGTGGCATGTGGCTTTGATTTGCAAAGAGCTGGCAACCGGCGCAACGTTGGACCAAGTCCTGTGCATCTGCCCGGGCCGTTGGCCAATAGAATCCTGTACGGAAGGCCTTGCTTACAAGAGCCCGGGCTGCGGCGTGATGACCGCCGAGTCCGGCGTGAATTTCTGCCAAAAGGTTCCGCCCTTCCTCTTCGGAGATGCACCTTTGAAGGACTCCGGTAGCGCTTTTTTTGTACAATTCTCCCTCATGGACCCTGTAGGCCTTGGATCGCCGCACTATGCAGCGTGCCTCATTTTGGTCCTCCGGAAGTTCCTGTCTAGTTAGGTAGGCCAGGAATGGTTCTGTCCACGGGGCAATAATGGCCATTATTTCGTGGGCTGAATGTGTTATTTCGGTGGCGTAGCCTCCGATTGTGTCAGAGAGTTCGGTATCGGGTATTTTGGCCGGGTCCGGACTGTTGTTACCGGTGTCCCCTTCCCATGCTACGGATGGCTTGAAGAGCCTTTCCAGAAATATGTTGGGAGGGACCGCGTCGCGTTTTGCGCCGATGCGGGCGAGGATATCCGCCGCCTGATTGTTTTCCCGAGCCACATGGTGAAATTCGAGCCCCTCGAACCGAGCTGACATTTTTAGGACGGCATTGCGATAAGCTGCCATTTTCGGATCCTTGGCATCAAAGTCTCCATTTATTTGGGATATCGCGAGGTTCGAATCCCCGCGCACCTCTAGGCGTTGAATGCCCATGGATACTGCCATCCGGAGACCATGTAGAAGGGCCTCATATTCGGCTGCGTTGTTGGAGTCCGTATACATTATCTGTAGTACGTATTGAACGGTATCTCCTGTTGGGGACGTCAAAACGACGCCAGCCCCCAGACCAGCCAACATTTTGGAGCCGTCGAAGTGCATGATCCAGTTTGAATATGTGCCGTACTCTTTAGGGAGTTCGGCTTCCGTCCACTCAGCGACGAAGTCAGCCAAAACTTGCGACTTAATAGCTCGCCGTGGCTTGTAAGTTATGTCGAACGGGAGGAGCTCAATGGCCCATTTGGCAATCCGGCCCGTCGCGTCGCGGTTGTTTATAATATCGTTAAGTGGTACTTCCGAGGCTACCGTTATCGAACACTCTTGAAAGTAGTGTCGCAGCTTCCGGGATGCCATAAATACCGCGTACGCTATCTTTTGATAATGCGGGTACCGTGATTTGCATGGAGTAAGGACAGTGGACACATAGTAAACCGGCTTTTGAAGGGGGAATTTGTGTCCGTCCACTTCTCGCTCGACGACGAGCACTGCGCTTACTACTTGATGAGTTGCCGCAATGTATAATAGCATTGGTTCGCCAATGTTTGGCGCGGCCAGGACTGGGTTTGTTGCCAATATGGCTTTTATTTCGTTGAGTCCGGCCGTGGCGGCATCCGTCCACTCGAAGTGTTCGGTGCGCCGGAGGAGGCGATAAAGGGGTAATGCCTTTTCTCCCAAGCGGGAGATAAAGCGGCTTAGAGCCGCCACGCATCCAGTCAATTTTTGTATTTGTTTGAGGTCTGTTGGGGTAGCCAACTGTGACAACGCTCGGATTTTGGCCGGATTAGCTTCAATACCTCTACTGGAGACAATGAATCCCAGGAGCTTTCCGGCTGGTACGCCGAAAACGCATTTTTCCGGATTGAGCTTGATGTCATATGTTCGGAGGTTGTCGAATGTGAGCCTCAAGTCGTCTACTAGAGTTTCGACATGCTTGGTTTTAACGACCACGTCATCCACGTATGCCTCCACTGTTTTGCCGATCTGGTTTGCCAGACATGTCTGAATCATGCGCTGATATGTTGCGCCGGCGTTTTTGAGCCCGAAGGGCATTGTGTTGAAGCAGAATGGGCCGTATGGTGTGATGAATGCCGTTGCGGCTTGGTCTGGCTCTGCCATTTTAATTTGATGGTAGCCGGAGTATGCGTCGAGGAAACACAATGAATCGTGTCCTGCGGTAGCATCGATGATTTGATCGATGCGGGGGAGGGGGAAGGGATCCTTTGGGCAGGCCTTGTTAAGGTCCTTAAAATCGACACACAAGCGCCAGGATTTGTCCTTCTTTGGTACCATCACCAGGTTTGCTAGCCAGTCCGGATGTTTTATGTCTCTGATGAATCCGGCCTCCAATAGCTTGGCTAGTTCCTCTCCCATGGCTTGTCTCTTAGGTTCGGAGAAACGTCGAAGAGCCTGCTTGACTGGCTTAAATCCTTTTAGGATATTTAGGTTGTGCTCAGCCAGCCTGCACGGGATTCCTGGCATGTCTGAAGGGTGCCAGGCAAAAATGTCCCAGTTCTCGCATAGGAACTCTCGCAGTGCGGCATCGACATCAGGGTTTAATTGTGCCCCGATGGAAGCTGTTTTTGTAGGGTCCGTTGGATGGACTTGGAATTTGACTATTTTGTCCGCCGGTTCAAAGGAGGTGGACTTGGATCTTTTATCGAGTATCACGTTGTCCCTGTTCACCGTGGAGCGCAGCGTAGTTAGTTCCTCGGCCGCTAGGGCTTCGGATAGTGCCTCAAGGGCCAATGCAGCTGTCTTATTTTCGGCGGGAGTGCTATGTCCGGATCACTAGCAAGAGTGATGATTCCGTTGGGCTCGGGCATTTTGAGCTTCATGTACCCGTAATGGGGTATGGCTTGGAAGATTGTAAACGCCTCCCGCCCTAATAGAGCATGGTATCCGCTGCTGAACGGGGCCACTTGGAATGTAATTTCTTCAGACCTGTAATTATCCGGCGTGCCAAATACCACGTCTAGTGTGATTTTCCCAGCACGGCGTGCCGAATACCACGTCTAGTGTGATTTTCCCAGCACAGCGTGCTTCCCGACTGGGGATGATTCCTCTAAAGGTTGTGCTACTTTGCTCAATGCGGCTCCAGTCTATTTCCATCTTTTGAAGAGTTTCCTCATAGATGAGGTTTAATCCGCTGCCGCCGTCCATGAGTACCTTGGTGAGTCGAAAGTCGTCCACAATTGGACTGAGGACCAGTGCGGCTGGTGCTCGGGCTGTTCGGAATTTAGGCTCGTCACTGGCATTGAAGGTAATAGTTGTGTCACTCCAAGGATTTATTTCTGCTATGTGGCAGATTTCGGCCATGCTGCGGAGTGTTCGCTTGCGTCTATTATTTGACGCGAAGGTCTCAAAGACCGTTAACACCGTATTGTTGTCCACGGGATGGTGCTCTGTGGTATTTGGGAGGAGTAGATCCTCACCACTTTTGGCCACCTGCCGGAGTATCCAACATGCTCTAAGGCTGTGCATTGATATTGCATCCGCTGTACTATGAATTTTGCAGGGTCCGTTGAGCCATCCCTCCAGTACGGTTCCTTGCCCCGTAGAGGGCTTTTGCTTTTTGGTAGTTAACCCAGGTGTATTGTGATAATGCACCCTTTTATTTTGGACTGGGTTTGTATTCAGGGCCGGATTATCCCAAAATTTTATTTCGGTTTTCCAGGCGCTTTCCATCGCACAGTACTTTTGTACTATGGACGCCAAGTCGGCAAAGCGTGTAATTTCGCGGCGACTTATGGCGTTGAGGATTCCCTTGTCCGTGCAATTATTGCAGAAGAATGAAATTGCGTCTTCCTCGCGGCAGTCCTTTATCCTGTTCATGACCAGGAGGAATCTGGCCCAGTAATGGTGTACTGTTTCTTCGGGCTCTTGCCTAATTTGGGATAGATCGCGTATGTTTGGGTGGGTGGGTGGAATTGAATCCGAATCCTCACCCAATCTGAGACTCAGGGGCCAAGGAGTTTCCGAACTCGGAAGTTTGGATTCTTGGATGTTTTCCGATAAATCTAGCCCGCTGCCTGATTCTAGGTTCAGGCCTTGAGTGACGTCCTCCCCTCCGCAGGTATCCGGCTTGGAGGGATCGGGAATCCGACATAGCTAATCCTTAAGATAGATGAAGGGTTACCGCATTGTTCCTCCACCACTGCAACGTGATGGGTGACCTGGGGAGAGTTGATCTCTCTCAGATCGGGTTTAGGCCCAATCTGATCGTAGTCTGTAGCGACTCCCAGGGCGGCGATGCGATCCAAGAGCTCGTTCAGGGAAGAGAGCTCCATTGGATCTAACTGCTCAGCGAGTTTCGAGTTGACGTGAAGATTGCTTTCGATGACCCGAGAAGTCATCATCGGTGCAGTGGCCGAACAGGCGTCATAAGAAAACCACCTAGCCGGAGAGTTTGGCCGATAGCCAAAGCTCCCTCAGCAACAGTGTTGTCTTTAAAGACGGGATGAGACATCCTTCCTGGTGGCGATGGCACAGCGGAACTCTCAATGAAAGCACCAATGTCGGTGTCAAAACCGGCGGATCTCGAGTAGGGGGTCCCGAACTGTGCGTCTAGGCCGGATGGTAACAGGAGGCAGGGGACACGATGTTTTACCCAGGTTCGGGCCCTCTTGATGGAGGTAAAACCCCACGTCCTGCTTGATTAATATTGATGATATGGGTAGTACAAGAGTAGATCTACCACGAGATCAGAGAGGCTAAACCCTAGAAGCTAGCCTATGGTATGATTGTATGTTGTGATTGTTGTCCTACGGACTAAAACCCTTCGGTTTATATAGACACCGGAGAGGGTTAGGGTTACACAAGGTCGGTTACAAAGGAGGAGATATCCATATCCGTATTGCCTAGCTTGCCTTCCATGCCAAGTAGAGTCCCATCCGGACACGAGACGAAGTCTTCAATCTTGTATGTTCATAGTCTAACAGTCCGGCCAATGGATATAGTCCGGCTATCCGGAGACCCCCTAATCCAGGACTCCCTTAGTAGCATTATGATATGATCCCTTACTAAAATTTCAAGGTATAAGTGTTCTCCCTAAGTATGCACCATTGCGATAGTTCGTCGTGCTGAGAAATCACATGATGATCTGGTGTGATAAGCCCTACGTTCAGATACAACGGGTGCAAGCCAGTTTTGCATACGCAGAATACTCAGGTTAAACTTGACGAGCCTAGCATATGCTATGGCCTTGGAACACTGAGACTGAAAGGTCGAGCATGAATCATATAGTATATATGATCAACATAGTGATGTTCATCATTGAAAGCTACTCCATTTCACGTGATGATCGGACATGGTTTAGTTGATATGGATCACATGATCACTTAGATGATTAGAGGGATGTCTATCTAAGTGGGAGTTCTTAAGTAATATGATTAGTTGAACTTAAATTTATCATGAACTTAGTCCTGATAGTATTTGCATAACTATGTTGTAGATCAATTGCTCGCGTATAGCTTCCCCGTTTTATTTATGATATGTTCCTAGTGAAAACTATGTTGAAAGATGTTAGTAGCAATGATCTAGACTAGCTCCGTGATCTGAGGATTATCTTCATTGCTACACAGAAGAATTATGCCCTTGATGCACCGCTAGGTGACAGACCTTTTGCAGGAGCGGATGTAGACGTTATGAACGTTTGAGCAAACTCGGTATGATGACTACTTGATAGTTTAGTGCACCATACTTTACGGCTTAGAACCGGGACTTCAAAAATGATTTGAACGCCACGGACCATATGGTATAGTTCACGCACAAGCCCGACATTCCAAGTTCAACTTCCACATCAAACTCATGTTCACAGATATCTGCACATTCATACATAATGTCCACAACCATGATTCACTTCAAAGCCAAAAAAATGTGAGGAGAGTTATAAATAAAGAAAATCCTCTACTAGTTCCTGCTACAAGTGCGAGCACAAAAAGTCAAGACCATGCATAAATTAATTATATTTTAGTCATTTTTGTCTTCTAAAATGCCTGCCGGCTCGCGGAAGGACGTGTTGCCGGCACACGCGTGGATTCAATGAAGGCAGGCGGGGCAGTCTAAAGCTGGTTGCACGCGGCGAGGAGGCGTGCTCAGTCGGGCCTGCAATGAGTGCGGCCCTCTTGGCCAGCGCGCCGGTTCAATGCCTTCGCTATGAGAGGTCGTGTCTGTGTTAGAGCAATCACTCCCTCCAGTCCTTTTTTGTTTGGGTATAACAAAATCTCGTTTTCCATTCACATTTTACAAGTAAAATTCATGGACAAACTTTGACCCAAAGTACGATGGGGACTAGTAAACCAGAATGGAGGTAGTAGTTTTTCATTAATCAAAGAAGGGTTGCCCCTTCCGATTTTCATTACTGAAAACCAACATGTAAATCTAAACCATAGTATTTGCCCTAGAACTACCAGGTTCAACATCTCGCAACATAAACCCATACAACCTCCATCGCAAAAAAACCATACAACCATACGCCAAGGAGGTACGTAGTACTATGAATTCCATTTTCGCTCCACACCAATCGTTCTAAAAACTACTTACTACTTATAACGCGCCATTGAAAATTGGAACTCTTAACCCCACTAAAAAACAATATTTTAAACATGGTTACTCGATCTGTGGCAACTGGCGAGCCACCGCGCTCCAAGTCGTTCACCTGTGGTCCCGACCATCAACTCCTACGGATCAAATTATCACGCGAGCTGACTATTCCTACAAAGGTGCTCCACCACGTACCCGGTACCCACGAATGCAGCAATCGTGCACCTAGGGTTTTAGGGTTTATTTGTTAACGTCGCCTTTACGTAACACTCATGTGTGCGAGACAGCGAGAGGCCAACTGCGTGTGTGCGCCTCTTCTCTTCGTATATGTACTCCACCGTTTGTCTAGTGTCCAAAAAATTATAATAACTACTAGCAATGTGCCAATGCGTTGCCACACGATCAAAGTAGATTATATTCATCGATTTGATAGAAAAAAATCCAGTTTTGGAATACATATATCACTAAAAAAATATGTTATGTTTCACTCAAAATATATTCCTTTGGCGGTTTTGATGAGATAAGGGAGGAATGTTGTTGGTTTCAAGATTCGAGAAGTGGTATATGTCTAATTTCTACTCTTACTAGCAAGATGCCCGTGCGTTGCACGGAACATCAAGATGTTGTGGGAGAAAAGGATGAACGAGGGAAGGCCTTATCTGCAAATGTGATGAAGAGTGCAGGTAAATTGCCATATTTTCCTTCCTATCCGTCAGATATAAATCGGACGACCTACATTGCAGGATGGCAGGCCCACCATCATCACCAACTCTATTTTTTATCCCTACTCTTATAAAAAGCATTGTCGGTGATGATCGTGCGCCTGCCATCCTGCAATATAGGCCGTACGATCTATATCTGACGGATAGGAAGGAAACTATGGCAATTTTGCAAAAAGATACCCACACCCCTCTCCACATTTGCAAATAATGCCTTCCCTCGTTCATCCTTTTCCCCCACAAGATAAACTACTCATACAAATGCATCTTGATGTTCTGTGCAACGCATGGGCATCTTGCTAGTTGTTGCAAAAAGCCCATGTGTGTGTGAGAGAGAGAGAGGGAGAGTGGAGGAGGACGGAGTGCATGTGTGATAAAGACACAAGGAGTGTGTGTGCAATAGGTATCAGCTTAAAATGAGGCGATAGTGTGTGTGTGCATGATCGAGAGGGCGTGTCTCAAGAAGGGAAGAAAAATCTACATAGATACAAGGAGCGGGAGAGAGACATGTATGTGATGGTGGAAGCACGAGTGTGCGGGTGTATAAACCTATCTAGAGGCTAGCTAGTCGATAAATGTTTGTGAGAGAAATATGAGTCGGGGTGCGCAAGAGAGAGTTTTGTGTGTGTGTGAGAGAGATGGTAGTCGGGAAGGGGAGTGGAAGCAGGAGTTGTGTGTGTGAGAGAGAGAGAGGAGACGGTAGTCGAGGTTGTCTGATCGGTAAACAAATAAATAATGTCAGTTTGGGATGGAGACAAAAAGGAGACCACAACAAATGTTGTCTCTACAGGAGAGAGAGAGAGAGAGAGTAATTTTAGTGATATGAGTCATATGTAGACATATAGGGTGTGTGAGAGAATGCCATAGAGAGAAAGACAAAGTGAAAGACGAGTGGAGACTATGTATGTGGCGGTGAAAAAGAAAGCTTAGGTACCGAGTGATACCAGAGAACAGTAGAGACGTGAGAGATAATGAAAACCGTGTAATGTATAATTATAGGGAGAGTGTGACACTTCTCAAGGGAGACGTCGAGAGACCATGTTTGCGAGGATAGGAGAAACATGAAGTGAGCGTGTGGGTGAGCTGGAGAAAAGAGAGCGATAGCTACCTGAAGGAGCATGCATGCGAGAGAGATGGCCGTGAAAGGAGTGAACAAAAAAGGGATTCAAATATTTGAATTCGATATGATGATACATGTTATCCATACTCGAACCAAAATTGATCTATCAAACATGCATATCATATGAATTCACGCACATCTATGTTATTTAATATGTAGATATTACTGATCCATACATTTTAGTAGAACATAATTTGGTTAAAAAAAATCGAATTCAACCTTAAGATTTCGAGATTGTTGTATTTGTAAATCATATTATACATATAAAGGAGCAGAATTCTTTGTTGTGCTTTTGAAAGTATATATAAAAATGATGTATATAGAATGTAATTCCAATTGAAAATGGATCCCGCCCGAAAAAAATAGAATACAAACGGGATTCGAATTGAGTTGGCACGGTAAACGTGCACTCTGCAAAATTTGAATGAAGCGGGGAAAGTCGGAGTAACCGCCCGAAACCAAAATCTGCGAGATGGAAATCACTACTGCCTATCCCTGCCACGCAAAGTCTATCTGCTGGATTTCTATAGGTTTTGATAGGGGTAGGTTTGTAATTTCACCCAAACATGACGTAACCGCCTCTCACACGGATTCATACACGGTGGGCGCCAAAACACAGTGTGTCCTCGGCCGAAATCGACTCCCTCCCCGATTCATATTCATACATGGTGGGCGCCAAAAACAAACTCTCGTCGGCAAATATTCGGTGTATGCGAGATTACCGTCCTATCCCCAACCGACTCATGTTGCTATGATGTAGTAGAAATTTGAAACGGTGGCTAAGTTTGTAAATTTCCTTGCATTTGAGACAAGCGCGCCCTGAATACATGGTTCCCCCCTTCCTCTCTACCTCCCTTTTCCCCATTCGTACTCCGTGGGCGCCAAAACACCCTCTCCACCCCACCCTCCTCCGTCCGCCACCCCATCCACCACCGTCCTCCTCCACCATGCCGGAGCTGATACCCCGAAGTTGCCGTCCATTACAAGAGATCGACCTCTCTCATCCATGGCTTCGGACCGGGATCCTTGCATCCCGTCCTCTCGCTTCATCCCCGCCGTCGTCCACCTTGTCGGCGCCGCTCCTACGACCGTCTCGTCCACCGCACCCCGCCGCCACCTTCTACCCTCCTAGATCTGCTTCCACGCTGCCGACAGCCATCGCTACCGTAGCACCGTCAAATTCTCAGCAGATGTGTACACGGCGCCGCACCAGAGGCGGTACTCTTTCGTATCTGCTCAACTTATTTATCGCGGCAAGAAAATAGATCTCCACTGCTTTACTCTGATTTCTTGTCTTGGTTGCGAAGTTGCCTTTGTCCGGTTTGCACCTTCAGATCCGCCATGGCACGCTCAACACTATACTCCCAATGCTTATGATTTTCCCCTTTTATATTCCACACTAGTTAAATCATAGTAGACTAAATTTCAAAATTGGGTCAGTCGATTTTCCAGAGCTCGCCGGAGTTCGCCGGTGCGATCGAAGGGGCTCGGGTGGTTGTGGGGCCTCGTCGAACGAAGAAAACTCGACGCGGGTGGGGTTGGGGCGGGGGTGGGGGTGGGGGTGGCGGAGGAACACAGGCGATGCGGGCCGGTAGTTCGGCCGGTGGCCCGTGCGGTGTTCTGTATGGGAAGAATCAGAACGAGGAAGAAGAAGGGTTAGGAGATGTAAGATCTTCATCCAACCGCCTGAAATGGTTGAGAGACAGCTGGGAGTTGCATTCTTAATGCGCTCTGGTTCATCATGTGTGGGCACTGCGCAACCAACATTTTATTATCCAAAATCTGCTTGCTCTTCTTTACCATGTTCCTCTTCCGTTCTTCTTTAATATGTACTCTCTCCGTTCCTAAATACAAGTCTTTGTATAGATTCCACCATGGACTACATATGGAGCAAAATGAGTGAATCTACACTCTAAAATGTATCTGGATACATCTGTATATGATCCATATTGGAAATCTCTACCAAGACTTATATTTTGGAACGGAGGGAGTATGATATTAGTACAGTATGTTCCTTGTACTGAAGATGAGCAGGGACATTTGCAGTGTAGAGGTCTATACGGTCGGTTGTGATGGACACTTTGAGCTTCTTTGATTCGTAGGATCTTGTAAACATAGGAATAGGATTTGTAGTGGCCTGCCCACTTGAATCCTATAAGAATAGCAAGGAAATGCAGGGAGTTGTGCCACCTTTGAGAGTTACACTGATATTAACAGTACCGCACCTTCACTTGAAGAGAGCTAGTATCCGAAGCCTTTCTAGCCGTACCAACAATACTAGCACATATATTCCAGCAAGTTCCACTTTGTTGATTTTACTCTGATGCTTAAGGTTTTCCCATTATATTACGCTATGATCTATGTAGCTGCTTTGTGTCGCACTAGCAGCAGTCCACTCTTGAAGCTAAACACTGCAATGACTTACAAAATTGGCACCAAGGCATTGAGTGCCATTCTGGATGCAATGAAACTCATACGCTCCCCACCTGTTGATTCTTGTTCAGAATATGATCCTAATGACTATTCTAACCTCGAGGAGTCAAAGGCAGATGGACTGTCTTGTTCACCCATCAAGGTGCATGTTCTAATTTGGCAATGTTTTATTGATTGCGGGTATCTTGCATATGTTGTCTTGCATTTCTTCTACTTTGTTGCACCACCATCTGCTTAGTTTACTCATCATATATGTCGAGATGCCATGCCCATCCATTATCAATACATATTCCATCTGTCATCATACCATGTTTTTCCACTAAAATGTTGTTCTTGTGCATCAGACATTAAAAAGGAAGACGGTGATTGCCGAACATAAAGGAGCACTAGCAAAGTCCTTGAAAAACGTGGTGGTGCCAGAGACATCAGACAGCACCCCACTTATATTGGTTGTACAACCAGTGACACAAAACATAGGACCGACTCCAGCAGACTGTACCCATACTTCACTGGCCACACCACTAGCCCCACCACACAGGACCTGCACTCCAGCAAAAGGTATACCGATTTCATTTGCCATAGTACCAGCTGTACCACAGAAAAATCCCACTCCAGCAAAAAGTACAGCAAGTCCACCGGCCGAAGACCTACCCCAACTGCAGAGACGGCCAATTCCTGCACATTGGAACCCCATTCCATTTATTCGCAGTTTAAAAGACAATGCTTTCAATGTTGTTAGGGACTACGTGCATATATTCCCAACATGGGAAGATTATTGGGAAGACAAACACCATTTTCACATCTTCCTGTCCAACTTATGTGTAAGTGCTATTATTCATGGTTATTATTTTCATGTTTTCTGCTGATTGAACACATCAATGATTTACATTACATTATTGTAACTAGGCGAGGGTCAATCTAGATAGTCATGACGAGCAAAGCTTGTGCTTTTCAAGGAAGCATTGCAGTAGTATCGATGTTACCTAAGGAAATCACACTTTGATGGCAAGTCTATAAACGAATTTCCGGTGAAGTCTCATGTGCTAAATTTAGAAGACATTGAATGGAAAAACCTTGTTATGCACTGGTCTCGTTCCCAGGATGAGGTACTATTTATGAAATCACATGACAATTTGAACTTCTACTTTTCCGCATGTGCCTTACGGATCTTTTTTGCAGGAAATCTGCTCGAAGAAGAATTCCGGTTTGACAAGAACGACAGGATATCGCAAATATGCTGCCCGCTGCTTTGCTCTTGTTAGTACCTGTTGTCCTGTATCACTGTACTTGCATACATACCTGGTTCATTATGTGACAGCAGTATGCATGATAGCTTGCTTATCAATTGTTCGCTCCAAATTATCTGATCTGTATGAATGGTTACATTAGTGTAGAATATATCCAATGCCAATGTTTTTTTAGCTCTGCATTGTTCTTGTAAGTACATGCTGTCCTTTATCAGTGTACTTATAATGACAGGTAGTTGTTCATGTACCATCACTCTGCAGCTTATTTTCCTTTGCCCTCCATTTTCTACACATCAGATCTATATTTACTCTTACCATAAGGTTGGTACTGAAGAAGTTTAGCTGTGCATTGCTCTTGGTTGTACCTTTTGCCTGTATCGTTGCACTTACATTTATAGCTACTTGGTTATGTAGCATCACTCTTCATCTTATCTTAAACATTCTCCATTTTTCATATATTATCACATCTATATTTACTCTTAACAAAATGTAGAATAAAAGCAATGCTTTTGAAGAAGATTCTGTGGTAAACTTCTTGAATTGCCCCCCCCCCCCCCCATCAGCATGGACAAGGCCTTTATAGAGCTTGTCTTCACCAATAATGTAAGTTTTTCCATCTCAAGCCTTCAAACTTTGTTGTATATATTTGGTTAGGCATGACTACAACAGCTGTTTATTTTTGGTGTTTGCATCAAATTGCTTGTTTAAAGTTTATTATGTAGTTCATAAACAAAAGTTTGTCCTTTCTCAATTTAAGTTTTCAGTTGTACAACCAAGTTCCTTCTTCATACCATGTAAATTAAACTATACAGAGCAAGTGATCTTCTTTTGCACTTCATGTATGCTTCTATTCTTCATCCATAATCCAGTGGTGTGGTGAACCTACCCACTACAGCACAATGTCATATTCTGCAATGTCTTAACTATGAACAATGTCATATCATTCTACTATTATTTAAACCATCTCTTTATTTGCCAATCTGAAATGGTATAAATTGACAGCACACTAACCATTGATACTTATGAGTTCTTGATCTGTAATCCAGTGGTGTCGTGAAGCTGCCAACTCCTTCACAATGTCATTCCTGCCATGTCTTGACCTGAACAATACCATATTGTGTTAATGCAATTTTAAACGGTGTCACTTTAATCGTCAGTAAGAAATGTGATGAATTGTCAGCACTGATACTTTTATGTGCAAAACATGTCATCTGTCTGCTTGTTTATCTTTCAGAGTGAGGAAGATATAAGTGTTGAACAAGCGCAGTCTCATCATCTTGCTCAGCTGCTTGCGCTGCAACTCCCCAGCAGGGCTAACCTTTCTTGAACTCTATTGAAGTGTTGCCGGTTTTGTATATTATTTTGTCGGCATGTTTATTTGCACTGGTGGCGATCTTTGATGCCCAGTGTATGTAATCTGCTGTCTACTTGTGCTTTATTATCATAGTGGCGAACTTTGATGCCCAGTGGATGTAATATGCCGTAATTTCTTTATTGTATAGTCTAGGTTTTTTCTTATTCATGATGCTGCAGTTATTTTACTGTATATATATCCTGTCTTCACAGTAAACCGGCCAAACCGTAAAATTACGGTACATAATCGGGCCATCATGCAATCACGATGTAGGTTGGGCCTGAAACGTGCCGAACAGCTCACGGGCTGGCAGCAGCCCGAAATGAACCCCGGCCCATGATTGTGCGAATCAAATCACGGGCTTTTAACAGGCCAAAATTGTCTCGGTCCTTGTTTGGCCCAATCAGATATCGGCTGCGAGCAGGCCGAATGCAAACCGGGCCGTAGTTAGGCCCAACTATATGGCGGGCTTTTAACATGTCGAAATTAATATAGGGCTGAAATGTTAAACGGGCCCTTAATAGGCCAAAACTAATATCAGGCCGAATTACTAAGTGGGCCTTTAGCAAGTGGGCCCAAAAGCATAGTGTCCAGTTGACGGGCCGAATTTGATATGGGCCATAATTGAGCCCAAAGCCTCTTAAAGGGTCGGACCTAATCTGGGCTGTAATTTGGCCCAGAACGTGGTAGGCTTTTAACGGGCCGGATCTCAGATGGGCCACTATTAGGACCGGAGCATGGCAGGCCATTAATGGACCGGATCAAATATGGGCCGGCATTTGGCCCAAAACATGGCAGCCAGTTAATGCGCCGGCCTACTAGGGTCCTCAAAATCTTGTGGGCCTACAGTTGGGCCGGCCCATTAATGTCGGCGAAATCTCGTGGGCCTTTAGCTGGGTCGGCCCATTATGATCCGCAAGAATCTTGTGGGCCTTTACCTGGGCCGGCCCATTAAGGCACACAAAAATCTTGTGGGCCTTTACCTGGGCCGGCCCATTATGGCCCGCAAAATCTTGTGGGCCTTTTAGCTGGGCCAGCCCATTATGGTCCGCAAAATCTCGTGGGCCTTTAGCTGGGCCGGCCCATTATGGTCCGCAAAATCTTGTGGGCCTTCAGTTGGGCCGGCCCATTTAAACTTGATGGGCCGGTCCACGTGTCAACATATCATAGGCGCGTCTCGCCCATTGGATGAGTGACACCTGTGCCAACGCGGACCTGACACGTGTCTCCTCCAGCCAATGATTATTTTACACATGGAAAATCCCCATTGGTCGGGGCTGTTAACGGGTTATCGGATCCAAAACCCGACCCGATAGCTTAACGGTGTTCCGTTACGGTGGATGCCATGTGTCGGTCACCCTTGACGAAAGCTATGTGACGCGCAATTTATCATCATGGAAGTGGACACTTCCGTGATGATAATTTTGGTAATGTCATGAAACACTTCTACGACAGCACAGGTATGACTATCTTGATTCTGTCATAAAATCGTCATGGATGTACATGCATGACAGAAAACGCGACCTGCTGTGACAAACACGTATCATCACAGAAGTGTTTTTTTGTAGTGTTAACTCCAAAGCGCTTAACTCTTCGGAGTGGTGATACTCGAAGATACACCCTGTCTCCGATTTCATAGGCTACCTCCTTGCATTTTGAATCCGCATAACTCTTCTATCGAGACTGAGCTACCTTCAGTCTATCTCTAATCAATTTAACCTTCTCTTCTGATTCCTTAATCAAATCTGGTCTGAACAACTATCGGTTTCCAACTTCATCCCACATCAATGGTGTTCTGCACCTCCGTCCATATAGGGCTTCGAACGGTGCCATCTTCAAACTAGCTTGATAGCTATTGTTGAGAACTCCGCGTAGGGTAAATTGTCATCCCAACTAGATCCATAATCTAGCGCACAGGCTCTCAATCTCGGTCTGTCCATCCGTCTGCGGGTGGAATGATGTACTGAACTCCAATCTCGTTCCCAAAGTCTGGTGTAGCTGATACCAAAACTTTGAGGTAAACTGTGTTCCTCTATCTGATACGGTGGTCCTAGGAACTCCATGCAGACATACGATCCTGGTCATATATATCTTGGCCAACTTCGCACTTGTATAGGTGGTTTTCACTGGGATAAAGTGAGCCACTTTGGTCAAGCGATCAACTACTGCCCATATAGAATCATATCCCGATTTGGTCATGGGTAATTCGGTGATAAAATCCATGTCAAGTTTATCCCACTTCCATTCGGGTATCGGCATAGGCTGTAACAATCCTGCTGACTTTTGATGCTCAGCCTTCACTTTCTGACATACATCACATACGGCTACATACTCGGCAATATCCTTCTTCATACCAGTCCACCAGAAACGTTCCTTCAAATCCAAATAAATCTTGGTGTTTTCGGGGTGTATCGAGTATGGTGAGTCATGAGCCTCCTGAAGTATTAACTTCCTGATCTCTGTGTTATTGGGCACATAAATACGGTCCTCAAACCATAAGGTGTCGTGCTCATACTCACGAAAACCTTTGGCCTTTCCTTTGCCCATTATCTCCTTTATCTCAGCAATCTCTTTGTCATCCTTCTGAGCTTCTTGGATCTTTCCTAACAATGTCGACTGAACTTCCACTGTTGCAACAAAACCTCTAGGAACAATCTCCAATCGAAGTTCCCTGAGATCATCTGCTAACTCCTTTGGCAATCTTGTGCTCACTAGGGTATTAGCATAACTCTTCCGGCTCAAAGCGTCTGCTATGACATTGGCCTTGCCTGGATGATAGTGAAGCTTCATGTGATAATCTTTTATAAGCTCCGACCATCTCCTCTGCCTAAGGTTCAACTCCTTCTGTGTGAAAATGTACTTCAAACTCTTATGATCCATGTACACATCACAACGGTTTCCAATAAGGTAATGTCTCCAAGTCTTCAATGCATGCACTACTGCTGCTAACTCCAAATCATGTGTGGCATAATTCAATTCGTGCGGTTTTAGTTGTCGTGAGGCATACGAAACAACTCTTCCATCTTGCATAAGCACACTTCCAAGTCCTAGGCGAGAGGCATCGCAATACACTTGAAACTCCTTGCGTATATCCGGCAGAATCAGCACTGGGGCTGTAGTCAAATGTTTCTTTAGCTCCTGAAAACTTGCCTCACATTCTTCCGTCCATTAAATTTGGTATCCTTCTTCAATAACTCTGTCATTGATTTCGCAATCTTGAAAAATTCTCAATGAATCTCCGATAGTATCCTGCGAGTCCAAGAAAACTGCGGATCTCGCTAACTGAAGTGGGTGCCAACCATTCAGTGACTGACTGAACCTTGGTGGGATCTACTGCTACACCTTCTCCTGATATAACATGTCCAAGGAATCCGACTTCCTTCAACCAAAACTCACATTTGCTGAACTTGGCATACAACTGGTGTCCCCTGAGTTTCTCGAGAACTAAACGCAAATGCTCTTCGTGCTCCTCCTCATTCTTCGAGTATACCATTATATCATCAATGAACACCACAACAAACTTATCCAAATATTCCATGAACACCTTGTTCATCATGCTCATGAAATAGGCAGGGGCGTTAGTCAGTCCAAATGACATGACCGTATACTCATACAACCCGTACCTTGTGGTAAATGCTGACTTCAGTATATCCTTCTCTTGAATCTTCAGCTGGTGATATCCAGATCGCATATTGATCTTTGAAAACACCTTAGCTCCTTGCAGTTGGTCAAACAAATCATTGATCATCGGCAGTGGGTATTTGTTCTTGATCGTCACCTCATTTAACGTGCGATAATCAACAACCATTCTTAGAGACGTATCCTTCTTCTCAACCAAAAGCACTGGGGCTCCCCATGGTGATGAACTCCGTTGAATGTAACCTTTCTCCAATAACTCCTTGATCTGCTTCTTAATCTCCTCCAGATCATTTGCGGGCATCCGGTATGGTCGCTTCGATATAGGCCCGTGCCTGGCAATAGTTCTATCAAAAACTCGATGTCTCGGTCTGGTGGCATGCCTGGTAACTCCTCTGGAAAAATATTCGGGTAATCCTTCACTACAGGCACCTCCTTTTGAACAATTCCCGTGAGGGTATTCACTTGGCTACTCCTAGGCGCATGCCTAGATACATACTTAATACTTTTTCCCTCAGGGGTGGTGAGACAAATTGACTTACTAACACAGTCAATGCTTCCTCCATACTTTGACATCCAGTCCATGCCTAATATCGCATCCAATCCTTGTGACTCCAAGATTATTAGGTCGGATGGGAAAACATGGCTACCAATGGTTAAGGGTATCTGGTCGCACCATCGACTAGCCATATACTCTGCTCTAGGTGAATTTACTAACAGAGGGGTCCTAAGGGTTTGGGTTGGCAGTATAAACTTATCCACGAATCCCCTTGATATGTATGAATGCGATGCGCCAGTATCAAAAAGAACAAGGGCGGTAAAAGACTTAACCAAAAACTTACCAATAACCGCGTCTGGATGCTCTTCAACCTCCTCCATGTTAACATGGTTCACTTGTCCCTTGTTGAATGGATTAGGCTTCTTCCTAGTGCTCCCGTTACAGTTTCCATTCTTCGCTTCAGGGCAGTCCGTGGCATAGTGTCTAGTCTTCCCGCACTTGAAACAAGTAACGTGGCTTAGGTCTCTCTTGGCGGGTGTGGCTGGATTGGGACGGTTCTGATTGTTGCTTGCTCCATTCCCATTCCCATTCCTTGGGCCAATATGATTATGGGTACTTCCTCCATTGTGGGTGTGGCCTCCATGGTTATGAACAAGTCCTCCCGAGTTCGGGGTTAACTGAGGCTTCTGCTGAGCTCCTGAGTTATACCTTCCTTGTCCATACTTCCTCTTACGGCTCTCAATCTACTGCTGCTTCCCTTCAATCATGAGAGCCTTATCTACCAACTCCTAGTAGTTGTTGAATGTTGCCACCATCAACTACATGCTCATCTCATCATTCAGCCCTTCCATAAACTTCTCCTGCTTTGCGGCATCTGTGGCCACATCGTCAGGGGCATAGCGAGATAACTTGCTAAACTCATCCATGTACTGAGCCACAGTATAGTTCCCCTGGCGCAAGTTGCGAAACTCATGCTTCTTCATACTCATAGCTCAAGTTGAGACATGGGTGGTGCGGAATGCTTGCTAAAACTGATCCCATGTAGGTGACTATGTAATTCTCCCACCACGAGGCTGCTGGTCCATCCAACTGATGTGCAGCAAAACGCACCTTCTCAACATCTGTACATCCTGTAGTGGTTAACTCCCTTCCAATCCTGCGGAGCCAATCATCTGCCACTATGGGCTCGGTGCTACTGGAAAACACCGGCGGCTGCAACCTCAGAAAGCGGGCTAAGTTGTCAACTGGTGGTGGTGGCAGTGGGTTGTTGTTGTTGTTGTTGCCTTAGTTCTGAACTAACAACTGCATCAGGGTATTCTGCTGCTGGATCAACTGAGTGAGCTCCGGTGGGAAAGTAAATTTGGGGTCATGTCTCGGAGGCATCTGATGGGTTTAGAGGGAATAGAATAGAATAGAATAGAATGATGTCTAATGAGAAAAACACTACCCATATGCACATGAGACAAACAAAATCATTTCACTCAATCAATCAAGCAAGGGCATACAATCGATCTAACTATCGTTACAAAAGTGCTTGGACTATACTATATACATGGTGGAATGCTACTACTGATGTGATGGTCTACTAGAAATATTGCTCGGTTGAAGACTCCATAATATATGCTCCCGCTTCATCTTCATAGTCATCATCGCTATCGTCGGGGTCCGAGTCAGTGTCGTCGATGATGATGTAGTCCTCCGGACGAATCTCCTTGGGTTCTTCGTCTTCTCCTCCTGGTGCGGGGTCTCCCATGAATACTCCTAGCTTCCTTTCCAGATCATCATTCTTCTCCACTAGTACGACAATTTCATCCTCATAATCTTCGCGAGTAGCCTTGAGTTCTTCCTCCAGTTACGTGATCCTAGTCATTGCCTTCTTCAGATCAATCATGCCTGCGCACATCTGGTTCTCCTGGCGACGAATGTGCCGGTTTAACTCCTGGATGAAAGCGGCGATTGATCTATCCTTCCTGGTGCTGATCATCTTCCATTGCTCATCTCGGCGCCCACAAATCTGGTAGATAGTATCCTTAAGCTCCTTATGGTAAACTGCTCCAATGCGTCCCATGGTGGTGTGAGCTGCCATACTCTTTCCTAGACTCCAGGTTGGTGCATCGAAAGAAAACTCTATGGACTTAGTGATTGGCGTGAATGTCCTTCCTGGAACTTGAACTTGAATCATCCATCGCTCCTCTTCTGGTAAAGTGGCGTTGTAAGTCCCAGTGAAGCTTGGTATTCCAATGTTTAAGTACCTAGTGACTTCCTTCAAGTGTCATCCAAAGGGTGCGTCTTCATTCGGTTGTGCAAACTTGTTCCTTGCGTCCGCCATCCTAAAGAAGAGAAAATGGAGAGGAGACAGAAATGAGAAGAGAATAGTGATCTAGGGCTTTTAGCTTAGTGGTCGTGTCCTACACTCAGCGTGTGCTCTGATACCATCTTGTAGCGACCCGACCTCAAACGGTCAAGTCTCTGTGCTTCAGCGTCATCCCTGGATCGGTAGTGCTGACACACACAGTACTCGAGGATTTATAACAGAGTAGCAATCACACACTTATTACATCGAATGTCTCAGAAGAGAACTTATTACAATAAATATGGCTTAAGGCCATCTAATACGATAACAGCGAAAGGCTTGGAAGATAAAGTGAGTCCATCAACTCCAACGGCATAGCTGAGCTGCACGGCAACGACCTAACGAACCTTACTCCTCGTCTGAAAAGTCTGCAACATAATATGTTGCAGCCCGAAAACGGGTCAGCACATGGAATATGCTGGCAATGTAACACAGTAGAGCAAGAACAGAATAATGCTATCACTACATGCATATTTGGCTGGTGGAAAGCTCTATGGTTACAGTTTTGCGAAAAGCCAATTTTTCCCTACAACAAAGGAATAGATTTTATTTAACTATCATGGTAGCTGAAACATCATTGAGAAGGTTCCTCCAACTCAATCCCAATTAGAAGTAATTATCAACCCAACAATATTAATTTTAGAGTGATGAGATACATATGATAATCCAAGTACTAGATACTCAAGATTTGTCCATAACCGGGGACACGGCTAACCATGATTAGTTTATACACTCTGCAGAGGTTTGCGCACTTTTCCCCACAAGAGTCGATATCCTCCATTGGATTTATCGCACTACATGATGTTTGAGAAACGGATGACCGAGACACAGTCTTTCAGAAGCATTAACTCTCTACTCCGGATAGACTATACCACCTACAACCCACTACCTGCTAGTCTATCTCTTCAAGAGCTTCACGCAACTTACTCAACTATGCTAGAGCCCATAATAGTTTGTGGCTGCACACGGAAGTTTCTAGCATGAAATATCTCAGTTCCCTTTGAGCCTGGGTGGCGGACCTTAGGATTATCACACGGGTACTCCGGGATATCCTAGGACAACACTGGATTCTCCAGGTGCCCAACAAACAATCCACCCAGATGTGTATTTAAGTTGTCACCTTAAGTTGAACCATTAATAAATAATCTCACATCTGTCATAGATTCACTCAAACCCAATCCACGTCTACGAGCATAGCATAGCAATATAAGCAATACGTAGAAGTAACTCCCAAGGGTTTGATAGTAACAGGGTAATAGGTTCTACCTCATCAACTACTTCCCAAACCCACATGTTATCAAATCCTAACCATGCAATGTGTGAGGGTTGTATCTAATGCATAAAACTAGGTGATAAAGGGTATGATCAAAGTGTTACTTGCCTTGCTAATGATCCGCAAAACCTAGAGACTCGTAGTAGCACGCTTCACACTCCGAGTGTTCTATCGTAAACAAACAATAGCATACATAAGCAATCAAGCAAATAAAACACGGGTAAAACTCAAATAAGAGATCTAACCAGAAAGTTCAACTTAAGAACTCCGGTTTGCAAAAAAGAATCAAATCAAACGGAGCAACGAAACTCAAACAAGATCCGATTACTAATCTAGACCTAAGTCAAATTTTACAGTACCAAAATCTTGTTCAAGTTGATTAAACAGAAAGAGGGTTTCGAGACGAAGATCTAGGCGCTTGAATCGCCTGATTCCAATAAACGAGTGAAAAGATAAACTAAACGAAAATCGGATCAGAAATCGTGATCGAAAATAATCGCGGAAGATCCGAGAAAAAGAAAACTGACGAACAGGCTAACGAACGAACGTTCGTTGTCTGCGGCTAACGAGTGAACACCGTTTGTTAGAACGAACATACGGATGAACGTCCGCTAAATAAACTAAACCGAGAAAAACCGGTGAACCTATCTAAAAAAACGAACCTAGGGTTTTCTAAAAAACGGATCGGTTTAAAAATAAAACTGAACGGTGGTTTATACCTCCGGCGAGGCAGGGCGGCTCCGGCGAGGCGGGTTGCGGCGGCGGGTGGCGCAGGGCGACGCGGGGCAGCGGCGGCAGGCGGCGGCGCGGGGCGGCGCGGCTGCAAGCGGCGGCGGCGCGCGGGGCTAGGCGGCGGGGCGGGGCGGCTCGGGTGGTGGGGTGGAGTCGGGGGCGGGGGCAGTGTATATAAAGGAGGGGGGCTTGCTTGGGGGAGGGGCAAGGCGGCGCGGGAGGAGTCCCGGCCGAACTCGGTGTCGGGCGGCAGTGGCGCTCGCGCGGTCTCCTGGTGGGAGACGAGGCGCGGGGCAGCGGGCCGGCTCGGCGGGGCTTCGGCCCGGTCGGGCGCTGAAGATTTTTTTTAAATAATTTCGCAGAAACTTAAATAAATCCTAGAAAATAAAATAAAAATCTAAAAATGCCAAAACAAATTTTCACCGTCTAAATAAAATATTTAGAACGAGATGAACATTTTCTTGGCCCTAAAATGCAACTTTGAAAAACATGCAATTTTTCTAATTCGAATAAAATAGCAATAAACTCCGAATAAAATCCAATATTTGATTTTAATATTTTTATTCCAATATTTCATTTATTTTGGAGAAGTCATATTATCTCCTCTCATATGTTTTTAATATGAAATATTTTCGGAGAGAAAAATAACTAAAACCAAAATTCCTCGTTTCAATATTTGATAAAACTCAAATATGAAAATAGGGAAATCCCCAACTCTCTCCGAGGGTCCTTGAGTTGCTTAGGATTTCGAGGATCGCGAAACGAAATGCAGTAAAATATGATATGCATGAATGAGTTATGTATAACATTCCAAATTGGAAATTTGGGATGTTACAGTTACTCAACTTGAATTGAATGTCATTGGCTTTGAGCACATAAAAGACTTGTATGTGCATGACCCTACTTTTGCTATTCCTTATGCCAAATGTTTGACGCATACTTCTTGGGAACACTATTACATCAAAGATGATTATCTTATGAGAGCTAACAAAGTATGTACCCCTGAGTCTTCTCTTCATTTGTTGCTTTTGCAAGAATCTCATGGAGGACTTATGGGACACTTCGGACGCGACAAGACCTTCGCTACGCTCTCAAAGAACTACTTTTGGCCCAAGATGTCCTGCTACGTCTCCCGCTACACAAACCGATGCTCTACATGTCGCAAAGCTAAGTCTAAAGCTCAATCCCATGGTCTCTATATGCCACTTCCTGTTTCGTATCACCCATGGGAAGATATTAGTATGGACTTTGTGATTTGTTTGCCTAGAACTAGAAATGGCAAAGATTATGTGTTTGTTGTTCTGGACCGTTTCTCTAAGATGGCACATTTTATTCCATGCGACAAGATAGATGATGCTTCACATGTTTCCAACCTCTTTTGTAGGGAAATCTTGCGTCTACATGGAGTGCCCAAGACTATCGTGTTGGACCGTGACGTCAAGTTCCTAAGCTACTTTTGGAAGACGCTATGTGCCAAGCTCGGAATCAAGCTCCTATTCTCCTCAGCATACCATCCACAAACCGATGGCCAAACGAAGGTCACGAACCAGACGCTATCCACTCTCCTATGTGTGTTGATCAAGAAGAACATCAAGGACTGGGAGGAGTGTCTACCCATCACCGAGTATGCCTACAACCGCAAGACATTCGAGTACTCGCAAGTCCCCCTTCGAGGTCGTCTATGGCTTCAACCCATTGTCCCCATTGGACATTCTACTGCTACCATTACAAGAGCGCATCAACATGGATGTGAGTACATGAGCGAGCTATCTCAAGAAAGTGCATGAAGATACAGGGCACACCATCAAGCGCCAAGTACAACGCCTCGCGACCAAGATCGACATCAACAAGAATCCCATGATTTTAAACACCGGAATTCTTGTGTGGCTACACCTTCGCAAGGACGGCTTACCCAACGAACACAAGTCCAAGCTTCTAACTCGAGCCGACGGCCCCTTCAAGGTGCTAGCACATTACAACAACAATGCCTACAAGATCGACATCCCACGTGACAAGTACTCCGTGAGCGACATCTTCAACTTCAAAGATCTCTCTCCCTACCATGGTAATGAGGCTTTCAATCCGAGGTCGGATCTTTCCCAAGGGGGGAGATGATGCGGAGCATCCTATGGTCATCCCCATGGACTTACCTACGTCTCCCACGACACCACATGGACCAATGACTAGAGCTCGGGCAAGGGCTATTGAAACTAAGGTGAACTCCCTCATCTCCGAACTACCACTTTCCACATGTGAGACATGGCTACTACATCAAGCGGAGACCCTATGTGTGATCAGGTACTTAGAGGCAAGCCACGGAACAACTACATCCAATGGACAAGACGACGAGAGCACTAAGTACAAGGACCAAGAAGAGGAGCTGCCAGAAAATGTACAACCACCAGACGACAGGACCAAGCTAGACGTCCGACGCGTGAAGGGCCAGCCAGCCAGCCCAAGTCCCAGCTAGCGTACGCTACAGCGGCCTGACGACCGTCACGGATCGGACGTCCGACACCTCCCAGCTTCCGGACGACCGAGCCCCTTCGGACATCCAGTGTCACCCAATAGAAGAGAAATTAACGGAAGTCTGAAGACCTTAGGATGAATGACGACCAGACATCTGACCCCGACTGGAAATCCAACGCCGACCCATCTGAGCCAAACGTCGGACGTCCGATCCCTACCGGACGACCGGACCCTCACGAGCCACCGGACGACCGACACATGTCTGCGCACAGAGTGTTGGGCCGAGGCCCATGTACCCCTTCGCCCCTCTAGACTATATATATGACTCCACCTCCACTTTTCTAGGGTTAGCATTGGTTTAGCTCATATGAGAGATAGAGCTTTGCCCATCCACTTGATACATACTCCATTGGAGACCGAGGCCTCTGCGGAGAAGATCCCAAGTGGATTCAAGACCCCGAAAGGGAAGATCCCCTAGTGAATTCAAGACCTCCTCTTGGAGAAGAACTAGCTACTTGTATCCTTCCTTTGTTATCTTTGGATCGTTGTGACCTCTTTGTGTTCATGGATCTAGCACATGTGTGATCATTTGAGTGTCTCCTCTCGTTTCCCCTCATGTTTTCCCTTGTGTGTTCATCGTGTTTTTCATGGGATCCCCTCCAAATCATGAAAGATCAGCCCTAGGGTTCCACCCTACATCATAACCCTTGAAGAAAAAGACTCTCAAATGACGAGAACTGATTTCTTATTACGATGAAGTAATATTTACAGGCTTTGAAATTCTTTATGAGCTATTGTTTGTGTTTTTATTTATATGAACGAACAGTCTAACATGATAGTATTCTAATGGTTGGTCTTAGTTTAATGGCAGGTCTGTTTATTCTATTGGTTGTGGTTTAGGAGGAAAGCTTGGCCATGGCACCCGAACTGATGAGAAATACCCTAGATTGATTGAGCAGTTTCGGACTCTGAATATACAACCAATGGTTGTTGCTGCTGGTGCTTGGCATGCTGCTGTTCTGGGCAAGGATGGATGAGTTTGCACTTGGGGATGGGGACGTTATGGCTGCTTGGGTCATGGTAATGAGGAATGTGAGTCTGTTCCCAAGGTGGTTGTGTGAAGGTTTTTTATGTACCAACTAGAGATTATACCACACTTATTGTGTCATGCAAAGGTGATGTTTACTTGTTTGGATGTGGTGAGTCATCAAGCCTTGGCCACAACACTACAATTGAGGCTAGGCACTATCTAGCACACCTCCTAAGTGCTTAACAAACATGCAATTCAATTTGGTTCTGTATGTATTAGTTTGGTTGGCCTACTTGATCATCAATGCGGGATTCTTGTGGTAGTTTCTATTTTATATTAAGATTATATTGTTGATTTTTGGGATTACAAATCCTCGGTATTACCTAAAATTTAGACTGCACATTATGATCATACAAGGAAGAGCTAATGCACATGCAATGGCGGATGCTTGAGTTTAGGGATTATGTCCATATCCATATAGGGTGTAAGCAAAAACAATTTGTGCGACTAAATTTACGAGAGGGATTTGGTTTTGAGTTTTGTATTAATTATCTGTTCGATTGTAACTCCTAAGATAGTGAAGAAAGAAAAAATTTGATCAAAGTTTAGATTTTTCTGTGGGAAATAGCACATAGTATAACACCGTGGAAGATTGTGGCTACAAGTATAGCTGATATGCCAGTTGTTGCAATGATCATGTAATAGAGTTCTATTCCTTGAAGTTTCCGTAGAAAGCTAGCCATCACGAGACTATTGGATGTGCACTATTGTATCTAGAATTTATTAGTTATAGAGTGATTTTTTGTGTGTATTGTTTAATATTATGTTTTTGTTCGGTTGGTTAACCTCTTACGGCACTGTTAATCTTCAGTTTGAAGATAATTGCTTTAGTTTGCGTTGTAAGAATAAGCAAAAAGATCAGATTTGTTGATACAAGTCCTTTTAGTCCTCTCCAATTTAGCTTGCTACTTCTGAATCAATCGTCATTTTCTTTACCATATATATGTGCTTTTCCAGGGTAACAACAGGCATAGCAACGTCCTTAGCCCTGAGCAGGTGACTTCGGCAGAGTATGAATGAGAAGGTGGTGCAGGTCAGCCTTATGAATTCCATATACTGGAATGCGCATACATTTGCACTGATAGAGTCAGGCAAAGTCTATGATTTCGACGTAGGGGATAAAGGACAGCTAGGTACTAAACTTGTCGCACAAGACAGTGAGAGGGGAACCCCGGAGTGGGTCGAAATTGACCTCAGTTAGGTTCAGTTGCAACATCTCCTTCTCACTCCAATTGCATGCTACTAACCATCACCTTCCTAATTAACTTTTGATTGCAAGCACTTAGTTTGTACTCCATCAATCCGAAAAAGCTTGTCCCAAACGTATCCCTCAAATGGATGTATCTAGCACTAACTTGGTGCTAGATACATTCATTTGAGGGACAAGCTTTTTCGGACAGAGGGAGTACCCCTATTCTGTTGGGTCTCATTTGTGTCTTAGTCGATCCTTGTGAAAATAATTACCCTGCAAGACAAACAATCTGTTGTTGTTTTTTTCGAGTGAAGGACATCATGGCTAGCTTTATTAAAATTAAACAATGTTTGCATCGTCTATGAGCTTACTGACAATACAGTCGGGAGGCTCGCCCAAACAACTAAAGGAGGATTTATTACAGAAACAAAATTTAGCTAGCACATGAGCTGCTTGGTTACAAGAGCGATAACAATGCTTGAAAATGACCTTCCCAATCAAGGAACTAGTATCCACACATTCTGCGAAGATTGCCGCTGCTGAGTCCCACGATAGTTTGACGATTACAAAAGTTAATAACCTGTAAAGAGTCTGATTCCGCTTCCACACGATTGAATCCGAAAGAATTAGCAAATACTAGACTGTCTCTCATTGCCAAAACTTCTGTAGTGATGACATCTGCAGCGAAAGGGATAAATTTGCAGAGTTGAAGCTGTAAATATAAGGACCATGTCCTGTAGTCCGTTCCTTGAAAAATGAGCAGTTGATTGTGGTTGATAATTTAACATATTGTGAAACGTACCTTGCTTGGTATACTATTTTTATTTCGCTGTGCTGCTGCTATGTTGTATTTTTGATAAGTATGAACCTATGTTTAATACATGTGACCAACAATTTGTTGGTAACTAGATTCGGAGGCTGTATTGCGATTATTAACTTACTACTGGTGCTCCGTTTAAGGTGATTTTTTTGCATCACCCCCTCGGTGAAAAGCAGCAGTGTCTGGTGCTACTAAAACAGAAAACTTATATTGAATCAGTAGTATACGAACTCAAGCAAGTTAACACTGCACTTGGATTTGTAGTATACAAACTCAAGCAAGTAGAAAACACAATAGTTGCGTAACTGCAATGAATATTGTAACATCAACATTACGTCATTTGCATTACCACTAGTATGCACTGTTCAACAAGAATACTCATCTTTACAATAAAAAAGTGTGCAAGGAAAGAAGCTTCACAAAATTTGAAGGATAACATATATACACTAACCCTACTACTGTACTGAAAATCACCCTTCTAGTATTAACTAACAGAGTTCCTTTCGAAATAAAACAAACATTTTATCAATCCAGCACATGCCAATAGCCTCGCAGCCCTAAAGACATGGGGGATAACAATTGGGACGCATCAAAACAGCAACTTCAATAAGAGGATATAAAATTACTACAACACAAATACAGATCATGTGTACTAACATAAGATTGGCAACCTTTTACTGGCAGTCGGTACATCCTACTGTCCCATCCCATACCATCTACCCCTTGCCGCCCTTCTCTCCAGATCCAACATAGGATGCACAAGCATCCCTCTCACAAGCTGGTGGCAACTGGCATGCAACTCAACAAGCAACAGAATTCACTCCGTATGTGCCATCCGCACTTGGAAATAAGCCATCAGAACCTCTGGGCTGCAGTTAAGCACTGAAGCTTCAGGGTGGTTAAAGTATTACATGGTATACACGTGAAGCCTAATGTTCCATCAAAGCTGCATCAGTTTCTGATAATGGTGCTGCAAAACAGACAAGGTATCAGTTGGTCTCAAACAGGAAGTAAAACAGACAAGTGAGTTGAAACAGAAAAGGGTGCGGCAAACCTTATCCTTTTCTAGATCAATTCAGACAACACAACTACTTACAAAAGTAGCACTGGTTTAGTTACAGCATACACATAATTACTTTAACAAGCTTGTAAAGACATACCAAGCAAGTCCTCGTACGCGTCGGGGAACAAGGAAGACTCCAGCAGAAGTGGCGGGGAGAATACTTGATCAAGAGCATCATCTGTCATAAACGACTGACCACTGACTGGATAAAAAAAGTTTGCAGCACTGCTTGGATCGTCATGGCCATTCAGTTTACTTGACACAGCTGGGGTTGTATGCATTGGGCTGTCAGGATTGAAGTAAAGATCGCTTGTGCTCTTGGGTAACTTCGACTGTGACGACGATGGACCTATCTTTTGTTTTCTTCGGTTTGCCACAGCACCCACATCCTTCCTTGCAGCACCTGTTGATAGGGGAATGAAGAAGTGCTCTGAACCATCATCACTACTCTTGTCCTGTGGACTCTCCATGTTGCTCAATGGCTTTGATAGAGCAGCTTCACGAACAGAACGTCTGATGTCATGAGCAAAATAACCATCATTTTCTGCAAAGAGAATATAGAGTAGCTAATAATTAAATGAAACAAGACTCATCAAAAGCAGATTATAATCAGCAAAATAATAACATAAAGAAGAAGCATATTTTTACAGTTAGGCATTCCCTACAGTTTTCAGTTAAGAAAGAAGCTGATCTAGCCTATGTATTAAGATATGAATACCATGCATCGAACCATTTGCTTGATCTTTGGCTGAGGGGTGGGTAAGTGCTTTCTCTTCAGGCATAATTTCTTGCCTAGGTTGGTGTGCTAAGCCATTCCGTCTTTGTGTCTGTGCTCCTTTTCCAGAAGAACTTGGAGTCAGACTAAATAGAGGAGGTAGCTTTAGAGCAGGACTACTCCCAGCCTTGCCGATCTGTGCTGAACAGAGCTTAGAAGTCACCTCTGAAACTTCGCCGCTGCTTTCCTGCTTGAAAGTAAATAAGTAATTAGAAAGCATGTGAATAAATAAACAGAGAAAGGTGCAAAAAATGTTTTGCACGCTGAGACTCTTAACATAGAGATTTAATAAAGATGAAATGTACATACCCCCCTAAACTTCCAGGTTGGGCCACATCACCCCCTGAACTCCAAAATACCTGACTTAATCCCCACAACTTCCAAAAACCAGACAAATCACCCACTAGCACCCTCGTGAGTGGTTTTGCCTATGTGGAGGTTGTTTTGTTTTGTCAGCAAGGCTCAGCAGAGGCACGTAAAGAAGGCAGGAAACGGCTGAGAGGTTCCTGCCTCCATGCGAGCTCACTGGTCCTCCACTTCCTTGATTTGGTGCAGGGATTTGGGCCGGCGCCGTCATCTCTCTCGGCTCCGGCGAGCGTTGCCGCAACACCCCCTCGCGGTCGTCCTCTCTGAGCACTTATGGTGCCCTATAGAAGCTCCTGGTGCCTTGGTGAATCCTCCCGACCAAAACCCAAAGCCCCTCCCAGATGCCAGCAGATGCGGCCCCATCACCTCGGTTGTTCACGAACTCGTCCAAGCACGAATTCGAACTCAGGGTGAGCTCCCGGTTCCTTCACTGACTCCTCCCTCTCCCTCCAGCTGTCTCTCTAGCGCCTGCTCCAGTTTCTCATTCCAAACGTCGCCGGCGGCGATCATGGTGCCATCTCCGGTAGCCTTGTGACCCCGGACTGACACAGGTGAGCTCGTAGCTTTAGCCGCTCCCATTTGGTGCATGTGACGCATCCACAGGCCCCTGCAGCGCGTCTTCCGGCGTAGAGCCACCGCTGCCGCAAAGCTCGCTGGAACTGGCACGACGACGGCGTCCTGCAGGCAGGGCCAAAGAGTCGATGACGTAGGGGAAGCCGTCAAGAACGCCACGCCCGATTGCAAGACGAAAATAGCATCGGAGCAGACGGCTGCTGTTGGAGTGAGCTGTGCTGCTAGGAAGAACGCCGTGGGAACGCAGAGGCACAAGACTGCTGCTGCACGCACGCGCCGCGATGATGAGGGCTGGCGGCTCTTGGCGTGCGTCCTCCATCTTATCTGTCAGCATGACGCAGGCATTGGCACCGAACACGGAGGCCTTGATCAACGTATGTGGACATTTTTTGGCTGAGGTGGCTGCCATATCACGTCCCACAGAGGCAAAAACACTAAAAAAACATACGAGTGGGCTACGGGGTGATTTGTCCGGTTTTTGGAAGTTGGGGGGATTAAGCAAGCCATTTTGAAGTTCAGGGGGTGATGTGGCCGAAACCTGCAAGTTTACGGTGTTTATAATGTCACTGAAAAGGTGCCATGTGATGATCTGTGAGAAAACAATGGTCCATTTGATTTGACAAATGCCCCTATGCTAGAATATCTCCTCACTCATTGAAAGGATTGGGGCCATAGTCATGTGACAGCCTCTTGCTGTCAACACTTCTGCCCTTCATGAATAGTCAATGCTAGCATGAGTTCACCCCATTGCACCAACCAAAACGCAAGCCTCTTGGATCCTAGGATTCAACGGTGACAACCCAAATTTTTTACCTTTCAGCAATTATATTATTACCAGGATGGAGGTGTTCCTCATAGCAAACAACCCTAATGATATGAAAGAAACCAAATATTCTGGTATGAACACGAGGAATGACAGTAGTACAAAGGAAATATATACAATCAGAACAGCTGTTGCATTTTTGTCCATATTGAACAAGTTAAACAGGAAATACGATAAATCATCAAACAGTAGAATCATGCAAATGAGAGTGATTTCGTACTTCTGGTCTTCCAAGCACTGTATTTTGGACAGACAACTGTCTGGAGTTTGTTTGATCCATCAGATTACTAGGTACACTATTAACTTCTTCAGAAAGTTTTGTTATTGACTGCTGCATTGCTGGAATAGCTTCCTTGAGTTGATTAATTAGGCCCTAGAAAAGGAAAAATAATGGCAAATGATTAAACAATCAGTCAAATGCCACATAAAGTCGTCCTCGGTAAAATCTGTAAATGAGGTGCATCTTCGCAAGCCATGCTTACAACAGATAAATCGAGAAAACAGCATAGCTTCTGATGGATGTTCTTATTACCTGTATACTGACTAAATGCTGGCGATGTTCGGCCAATGTTGCAGTTAATGAGTCGGCATGGCTACTAGTTTCGCTGTCAGACGCACTGCGGAGTAATTCTGGCCCCTCCCCATCATTTGCTTTGGCCTACACCATTAGTTGGCTGTATGTTACAAGTTATAACCGAATACATTGGTTCAGAACATGTGATGTGCCTGTACTTCAGGATGTGACAATACCACTATGCAATACCGATCTATCATCAATACACCACCAATGCAGAAATATGCATGGGTGGTATGTAAGGTTATTTTCATCTTTATAAGAAAAGAAAAACACATGGGGATTAAATGTCCCTGTTTCTAAATATTGTCCAGTCCACGGGCCATTTAATACGTCGTTTGTCTTGTGGTCTATTAAAAATTTAATCATATAATTCTTCATAGGTGGTTATACTTGACCCAAAATAAAATATCAATGATTTAGAGAAAATGATGCATCGTCACTATACCGGCATTGCCGGCTAGATTTCACTAACCAAAATGAAATCAAGTCAGAAGGTACAGAACAACCACACAAAACATGAGAGAAACAATGGTCTGAAAGATTGAAACAATTAAGAACTGGAAGAACATTGCAGAAAATTTGAACTAAATATGGCTATTAACATTTTGCAGAAGTTGGTAGACCTTGAAGCATGAAAAACAGGGACGTGGCAGGAGCTCTCGATGCTAAATTTTGGTTACCAAAGAATGCTGCTATATTGTATAAAATGGCCATCAAGTGAAATAGACTGCGGCAATTCATGAGTTATCTCCAGGTTAATAGGTGTGTCACTTAGCATAAAAATGCTACTGCTGCACAAGGGCACGAGCCATAGTGAAACACTGAAACTGAGAAAACCACTAAAGATAAGAGAGGCCAGCATATTAATAGGGACAAAGCAGTTCTTTGCCATCTCTAGCACTGTAAATATATTGATAGTTCTGGAGGCTCAAGGCCTTTTGACTATTTGCAGGTTGTGCCACAGATGATGTTGTTTGTCTGTACTCCTCAAAATCGATGTGTGTCTTATAATTCCACAGCTTATTATTGTGCAATAATCTTATAGTGGTTTGTAGCAGATCTAAGGGCAATTTGAGGAAATGCCACACTTTTCCTAGCACTTTGCTCCTATAGCACACTTTTCATTTTGTTGGATTAAATACCACACTTTTCATTGATAGCTAGATAAAACACCACAAATTGTGTTTTTTCGTCCTTTCCACGTCCAGACCCACACTTCATATTTTTTAGGACGGATTTGCCCTCCTGGTCGTTTCAATCGTTTCTTGGCAGATAGACAAAGCAGTGGGCCGCCGCCTCGCCATGCCTCCTCCGGTCCTCCCCGACGCTGCTGCCTCGCCATGACTCTCCGTGAGCCGCCGGCCTCACTGTGTCTCCTCCCTGGCGATCTGCCCGTTCCTATGCAGGAAGCGGCGCCGTCCACTGCGCTCCAGCCCCTCCGTCTTGCCAAAGAAGAGAGGCGCCGACTCTTGAAGTGCCCCGCAGCGCGTCCCCTGTCCAGGTGTAGCTGTACAAACTGGCTGACTATTGGTCGCTGTACTGGCTGACTGGCGGTTGCTGTACATGTTGGCTGGAGCTACTCGTTGCTCAACTTATTATCTTGCTAGCAGACGGCTCAAATCAAATACTAGTGGCACAGACTAACAACTTTCTCACGTGTTGATGCTTTAGATGTAGAGGAACTGTTACAAGAAGATATGGAAGCGTTTTCATATGGATGTAATCAAACTTCAGATTGAGTGAATGTAACAGTTCAGTTGATATGGATATAATCAAAATTTTGACAGCATTTTCACCTAAAGTTCCGACTTTTGACAGCACGTTCTACACGCACTTGTGAAGCCTGCCCACTAGCTCTGCTTCTCCACCATAATCTCCATGGTCTAGGGTTCCTCAGGACACATGTTAGACCAAATGAGAGAGAGAGAGAGGAGTGGCAACCTGTCGGTCGTGGTGGCAGAATGTACGTATGGAGCGTCGGAGGAGGAGAAGAAATAGGGTAAGGCGACGGCGGAGCGCCCGGAAGGAAGGAATGGCTATGTGCTGGTGTGGAAAGGAGGCACGGCGAGGTGGCGGCTCGCCGGGAGGAGGCAGGCAAGGCGGCGGCACGGTGCTTCATTCTGGTCTGCATCTGCTGCGTTGATCATTTCCTTTTTTTATCTGTCATGTGTTGATCGTGGAAACGGCCTGAGGGTAAATCCGTCCTAGCAAAAATGAGTTGTGGGTCTGAACGTGGAAAAGCAGTAAAAAGATCATTTGTGGTATTTTGTCCAAGTATCAATCAAAGATGTGCTATTTACTCTAATAAAAAGAAAGGTGTGCTATAGGGGCAAACTCCCAGGAAAGCCGTGGCATTTTCTCAAATTGAACAAATCTAATGGGAGGTTGAACTTTCTCCCAGTCGAAAAAATTGAAATGTTGACCCCATTTAGAAAAAGAACATTTGAGCTAAAAATATATATGTGTGGGACATATTCAAATTACTGATGATTAGAAACCAATGTTAGCACATAATCTGTGATGCTAAACTTTGTATAGGTGCCAAAATTCTTTTACCGTAGTGACCAAGAGAATTGACAACACTTTTTACCCAATATTACACAGAAAGAACATGAGCTATAACTTTGTACCGCTTGATGGAAAACTATAACAGCATTGTGCAGAAAAAAGCTGGTCTAATATATAGGAATAGTTTACTCACAACTCACAGTGCATGACATTTGATGCTTCCATAAGATCAATGAGTTTAAATTAATATTTAATAAAATGACTGCAACATATTAGAATGCAGAGAGAAGAATATCACATGGAAACCAAGTTTTGAAGAAAACTTTATGGAAACCACGTTTGAAAGTTTCAAAAAAATCTGAGAAAAATACAGGATGTTAAGAGAATGATGTTCTATTCCCAATTTTCCATACGAAATTCCAAGTTCAAACACATTACCATCTACAAGCTATGAAAAGAACAAATTTAGGAATGAATAGTGATGTTTACTGTTTGACCTACTCAATGCTGATTTTAATCTTTTTTTCATACCTCATAAATGGTAATGTGTTTGAACTTAGGAATTTCACATGCTAATAGGACATCACTCTTAACATCCCTTTTTTTACGATTTTTTCAAAACTACAAAACATTATTTCCACGTAGTTTTCACCGGTTTCCACTTTCCACCAAAACTTGGTTTCCATGTTGTGATATTCTCTCTCTAGAGTGTAAGCTCTGGTAAAACTGGTAGTTCGATCATGCTGCGAGATTAAATAAATTCATGGTTTAAAAAGGTGTGCCTCCGCAATTGCAGAACGCCTAGCTGCTAGACTGCTAGGCATGTGCTTAAGCATGCCTAGGTGTGTGCTTAGGCAAGAAAGTTGCTAGGCACATACAAGACTAGGAATTTAACCTGGTGCTTTTTTTAACCCTGCACAAATTAAACAATTGCTTACCAAATGAAGAGATTGTTTATGAATACGCTGCAAAGCATGAGTCCAACGTCGAAGAATTTCAGCTACGTCAACAGTTTGTTGGACACGCCCATTCCTATCATCTAATATTGGAAGAGCTTCTTCCTTTCCCTGGAATAAAGATATCTGCTCCTGTTTATCCAAAATTTGAGACGTTTCACCAGCTCGAGCTGATAGTAATTCAGAATGCGGGATGCTTGAACTTGTATCCATTGCTGCTAGCAATTGTGATCCAGATATACGGTACCTAAAAGAACGCATTTTGTGGAACAAGGTGAATAGTGATGATTAAGGATATTTGGATCAAAATGTAAAGTTTAACAGAAAGTGGATCACACCTATGCTCACGGTGTGCTATAAGATCTTCAATTGGCCCGGAAGCTAAAACCTCATGCTGACCTGCAAGGGTATTTCCATTACTATCTAGAAGAAGCTAAAACATTATGCTGTCGTGCATGATATGGGTAGTTTGAGCATGCTGGACACACATATTCTGGAAACAATACTTCATTGACTGTACCTTTGCGAGCCAATATCGATTCCCACAAACGTGTTGCCTTAGATACCAAATGTGAATTCTGTCCAGATGAGCTTGAGATACGTTCGTCCCACAGTTCCCCCTCTAGCTTGGCTTTGTTCCTCATATCTTGTAGCTTCTCTAACTCCTGTTGCAGATATGCCTGAAAGCTCCATGCAAACATCATAAGAAATGAAAACAGGACCCAAAACATAACCATCTGAATGGACTGTATAGAAGCTACCCTGTACCTCTTCAGCACATAGACTTCGGAATTCAGCTGTCATTTCATGGGCTAAATTTGACCAGGTTGTCTGCCTTTGAACAGCAATGTTTGCATTTTTAAGAAATTTACGCCTCTCAAGAGCAATCCTTGCCTGTTAGGAATATCACATATGAACTCGCAGATAAACTCATAAAGAGAAATAAGCCCTGAGATAACCGGGTGTTTTTACTACAAGGACAAACACCAGAGACCAAATTTCCTTAATGGTAGCAAAGGTGGTCCATGTGTTTGGATAAATTATGCTATCAGGCTCAGTTTGTTGTTGCTGAACCGTGTTGTGATGTGTGTATTCGCTAAGCTACTGCATATAAGAACTCAAAAAGGATCCACTACTCTTCCTTAGAAGCCAAATAAAATGTACATAAATCAGGTTGACTAATGGTTTTCCTCTCACATTTCATCTTGCATCTTCCACAACGAAAAGAAGAGTACATTTGCAAAATGACTAAGTAAGCGAGCAGCCAAACAATCATAATCCAACAGCAGTTCAACATATCATGATTATATTATAACAATCTGCCTCAATGCCAAACGGAGCGTATATCTGGATCTAAAAATGGTTTGTGTACCCATCAGTTATTATACAAGCCTACTAGCTTCATTGAGTTTGCATCTTGTACAAGATTCAAATTATTCTGTTGTGTTTATTTCCTAGGTAAGAATATACTTACTGGAGAGGAATCATACTCAAATTCTACAGGCAAGTGAAGTCATCAGGTTTCAACAAAGAAGTTAGCTTGCTAAGGGGTATATTATCTTGTCATGCTCAAGAAAGGAAGAGATAAATCTTGCTTCACTAAACTGAATTGCTGTGCATAAAGACAACTAAGACTGAAGTAGTGAAGCCTGCTGTATCCACGTTATTGGTCTCGCATCAAAAAATCAAACTGTACCTCATGTGAGGTGCCCGAAGTCCCCAGCATTAAATTAAAGTATACCAAACAAAATACTCGCCAGTCTAGAAAAGTTTCGTACTGATAAGAACTTTTAGGACTTCATGTTCTCTTTATAAATGATTTGCATTTTAGGGAAGAAGGTAGTCCTAAAAGAGGGTCACCATACGATATAACATAAATTAACAGTTCCGAAAATTTAAGAGCAAGCTATCCTTGCCTTTGTTACAGGAAGTAATGCAGCTGCATGAAGATAAGAAACGTCTGTGAGTGCTGCCGGCAGTGGATTTGATGCTACATCAGCCGCAAATGTTCTCCTATGGACTTCCCTCAAGGCATGTACAGAGAGTTGCCACAAAAGCTCAACAAATCTGCATCAGTGTAGGGAGTATAAGCTGTTACAAGGACAATTCTGAAAATATACCAAGTTGTCTGATCAGCTGATTTACAAGCAGTTAGTTTACATCAATGACTATTGGACTTTGTTTTCTAAGAGTGCGAACTGAGTGGCTACATATTGTAGTCACGTTTTCGATATCTTAAAGATCAGCATGTTGTTCTGGCCTTCAGACAAGTTGACCAATGCAATAGAACTTATTAACACATGTTCCAAATCTATGAAGGAACAATATGGAATCATCAACAGGCACATAAAGTTAAACGCAATCTAAATTGTGTGCCTACGGGGTATGGTGACATGAGGTGAGGTGCGGCACAATGCCTCAAGCAATTCACAGCGCAATGTGTTAGGCCTAAACACTCCTGTTTGGTGTGTCAGTGTTTCTCTCCTACTCACTTTTCATGTGCTTTGTACTTCAGCTGACTTAAGGATCTAGCACATTGAGCGGTGGTGCAACCTTGATTGCATTGCTCAATTCTCATAATACATTGTCTGCTATCTTAGGTGAATAATCAAAATCGAGAAGCATGTAGAGAACTCATTTCTAGCACAGTAAATACTATAATCGATCCCCCTTTTAAATTAGCTGACATAAGCATTAAGCACTAGCATTCACTACCTATCTTCATATTAGCTGACATAATATTTGAGAGAAACCATGAACTATGGATAGAGACAATCAAAGCCGCATGATTGCATCCAGTTGCAGCAGACCTTTTCAACTTAGTAACAACGTTTCAATGAATGCAGTTAAGCTACATTGCACATTTGTGCAGCACGACAAGCAGCACAAACAGGACTAGCCGATTTCTAACCGACCAAACTACAGGCATCCATGTGTACTGACCTAGGCCCGCAGCAGGTGGCGAGAGACGAAACCCTGGAGTTGCTCCGTGGCAGCGCTCCCTGCTGCTCCAGCTCGCTGATGATACATTGTACGATCTAACCAAGCAACGAAACCACAAGTCAAAACAAGGCTGCTTTCGCGTGCACCCAATTATCAGAAAAGCTAAGCAAATCTGCAAAATCCAACCTTGCGGAACTCCCTGGACTGCGCGGAATCAAAGATCGGCCACACTTTGTCGAAGTCCTGTGCAACGGAGAATCACACTCAGGAAACATATATCTCAAAAGAACCGGAAAAGGAATACCAGCGAACGGGGTAAAATAGCGAAGAGCCGGAGAGGCTGAGGAGGATTTGAGAGCGCGTGCGTGCGTGCCTTGGCGGACTGCGCGGGGCCGCGGAGTGAGGATAGGAGGAAGTAGAGGAGCTGTTCGCCGAGGCGAGGGTTGGAGTGCCGGAAGAGGCCGACGCGAGGAGAGGCCGCGCCGGCGGGGGAGCCGAGGACGACTGGATCGAGGCCGAGGAGGAGGCAGTTGGTATACATGGCGCCCTCCAGCTCCGCCTCCCGCTCCTTCTCCCTATCGGTCGACATGGTCGCCGGTTTCTACTTGGTGGCCGGGTTGGGGCTAGGTTTAGGAGGAGGCGGGCGCCATTGGAGTTAGAGATCTCGCGAGGCGGAGGTCGAGGTGGACGACAAACAAAAAAGATACTGTAAAGTACATGTCCGGTCCAAAGAGCATGTCTATCGGACCCCGTATAATGTCAACAAGTTAATTACATCCATAATACATAAATTTGCAATACAGTAACAATATCATACATAATCTTTAAAAACCCATAAAAAATGGTACAACAACTTTCGTAACAGCACATATTCATACATTTTCCGTCAAATTTGACACATGCCGTTTATTTCCTGTTATTAATGCCCACATAAGCTCCCTATGTAATGTGTGTGTCCTACTTGTCAGTTAAACACAGAAAGGAATAATGTAGAGTAAAAATAAAGGAACTGGAATCGAACCATAGAGCAGCGACAAGTCGGGCTTGTAGCGCGCGAGACGAGACCAAGCCAGCTAGGTTTCTTTGCCGTGGTATTCTCACGTTCAGATGCCAGGGGTGGCTTATCATGGATGGGGCCAAGAGGACGTCGTCGGCCCTGGAGGCGGGAGTGAGCACGAGCTCGATCGCACACGAGACGTACCCAGGTTCAGGGCTCTCCGGAGAGATAACACCTCTAGTCCTGCTCTGCGGGGTCTCCGCATGATGACTATGATCAAATAGTGGCTACAAGGTTGCTCCTTGAGCTAGGGGGAGAAGGGTAGAGCTGCTACCTTGCTTCTCCTAGCTATGGTGTGTGTGGGTGGAATGAGGGCTGAACCCTTTGCATGGGTGAGGCCTGGGGAGTTTTATAGGCCAACCCCCATGGGTACAATGGTAATACGACTGGGTGTAGGACCCGAACGTCAGTGTGTATGGTCGTTGGTTTCTCCGCCGGCTGCTGGGGCCCGCCTATGGAGGCCCCCGCCGGTTGCCGAGAATCCGGCTGATAGGTAGGGCTCGTCGCCTGCGGGCCACGTTGATTGCCTTTTGTTGTAGCGTTGTACTTGATGACAGAGGCGTTAGGAAACGTAGGATGCAATTTCAAAAAAAAATCCTACGATCACGCAAGATCTATGTAGGAGATGCATAGCAACGAGAGGGGGAGAGTGTGTGCATGTACCCTCGTAGACCGGAAGCGGAAGCGTTAGGTTAACGCGGTTGATGTAGTCGAACATCTTCGCAATCCAACCAATCAAGTACCGAGCGTACGTCACCTGCGAGTTCAGCACACATTCAGCTCGATGACGTCCCTCGAACTCTTGATCCAACAAAGTGTCGAGGGAGAGTTTCGTCGGCACGATGGCGTGGTGATGGTGATGGTGATGTGATCCGCGCAAGGCTTCGCTTAAGCACTACGACGCTTTGACCGGAGGAGTAAACTATGGAGGGGGCACCGCACATGGCTAAGAACAATTGATGTGCTTTGGGGTGCCCCCTGCCCCCGTATATAAAGGAGGAGGGGAGGAGGCCGCCGGCCTAGAGGGGGCGCGCCATGGGGGGAAACCGAGTAGGACTTATTCGGACTCCAAGTCCTATTCGACCCCCCTTCCTTTCTTACGGAGGGGGAAAGGGGAAAGGAAAGTGAAGAGGAGAAGGAAAGGGGGGCATGCCCCTTCCCCTAGTCCAATTCGGACTCCCCATGGGAGGGGGCGCGGCCACCCTTTGTGGGCTGCCTCCCCTCTCCCCTATGGCCCATGTAGACCCATTACTTTCCCCCGGGGGGTCCGGTAACCCTCGGTACTCCGAAAAATACCCGAACCACTCTGAAACCATTATGGTGTCAGAATTGTTGGAGAACGCAGTAATTTCAAAAAAAATCCTACGCACACGCAAGATCAAGGTGATGCATAGCAACAAGAGGGGAGAGTGTTGTCCACGTACCGTCGTAGACCGTAAGCGGAAGCGTTATGACAACGCGGTTGATGTAGTCGTACGTCTTCACAATCGACCGATCCTAGTACCGAAGGTACGGCACCTCCGCGATCTGCACGCATTCGGCTCGGTGACGTCCCACGAACTCATGATCCAGTAGAGTGTCGAGGGAGAGCTTCGTCAGCACGACGGCGTGATGATGGTGATGATGATGCTACCGGAACAGGGCTTCACCTAATGATGCGGAGCATCCTATGGACATCACCATGTCAAGAGTCCGTTTGGCGAGTGACACGTGGGACATCTACTTGACATACCAAAAGGTGAATCTGTTGGGGAACGTAGTAATTTCAAAATTTTCCTACGCACACGCAAGATCATGGTGATGCATAGCAACGAGAGGGGAGAGTGTTGTCTACGTACCCTCGTAGACCATTCGCGGAAGCGTTATATCAACGCGGTTGATGTAGTCGTACGTCTTCACGATCCGACCAATCCAAGTACCGAAAGCACGGCACCTCCGAGTTCTGCACACATTCGGCTTGGTGACGTCCTCGCCTTCTCGATCCAGCAAGAGGGGAGAAGTAGTAGATGAGTTTCGGCAGCACGACGGCGTGGTGACGGTGTTGGTGAAGAACAATCTCCGCAGGGCTTCGCCTAAGCACTACGAAAACTAGGACGGAGGATAAACTAGAGGGGACGGGGTTGCCGGCACACGGCTTGGTGTTTCTTGATGTGTCTTGGGTGCTAGCCCTACCCCTCTATTTATATGTTGAGCCTTGGGGTCGAAACTTGGAGTAAAAGCCTCCACAAAGTCGGTTTCACCCGAAAGGCAAGAGTCCTTCTCAGACTCCAGGGCCACACGCCAGGGTTCCCGGCGTCTGGACCCAGACACCAGGGACCCTGGCGTCTGGCCTCTGGACTCCGCAAAACTTCCGTTTGCGCTTTCCAAAAACCTCGTGGGCTTTCCCCTTTGGCCCAAATAAAGTGTTCTCGTACCCAAACATTTCGGGAAACATCCGGAACCCCTTCCGGTAAATTCCGGAACCCTTCCGGTGACCAAACACTATTATCCCATATATCAAACTTTATCTCTGGACCATTCCGGAGTTCCTCGTCATGTCCATGATCTCATCCCGGACTTCGAACAACATTCGATCACCAATATACATAACTCATATAGTACTATATCGTCAACGAACGTTAAGCGTGCGGACCCTACGGGTTCGAGAACTATGTAGACATGACCGAGACACCTCTCTGGTCAATAACCAATAGCGGGACCTGGATGCCCATATTGGCTCCTACATATTCTACGAAGATCTTTATCGGTCAGACCGCATAACAACATACGTTGTTCCCTTTGTCATCGGTATGTTACTTGCCCGAGATTCGATCGTCAGTATCTCAATACCTAGTTCAATCTCGTTACCGGCAAGTTCCTTTACTCGTTCCGTAATACATCATCCCGCAACTAACTCATTAGTTGCAATGCTTGCAAGGCTTATAGTGATGTGCATTACCGAGTGGGCCTAGAGATACCTCTCCGACAATCGGAGTGACAAATCCTAATCTCGAAATACGCCAACCCAACAAGTACCTTTGGAGACACCTGTAGAGCACCTTTATAATCACCTAGTTAAGTTGTGACGTTTGGTGGCACACAAAGTGTTCCTCCGGTAAACGGGAGTTGCGTAATCTCATAGTCATAGGAACATGTATAAGTCATGAAGAAAGCAATAGCAACAAACTAAACGATCAAGTGCTAAGCTAATGGAATGGGTCAAGTCAATCACATCATTCTCCTAATGATGTGATCCCGTTAATCAAATGACAACTCATGTCTATGGTTAGGAAACTTAACCATCTTTGATCAACGAGCTAGTCAAGTAGAGGCATACTAGTGACACTCTGTTTGTCTATGTATTCACACATGTATTATGTTTCCGGTTAATACAATTCTAGCATGAATAATAAACATTTATCATGAAATAAGGAAATAAATAATAATTTTATTATTGCCTCTAGGGCATATTTCCTTCAGTCTCCCACTTGCACTAGAGTCAATAATCTAGATTACACAGTAATGATTCTAACACCCATGGAGCCTTGGTATTGGTCATGTTTTGCTCGTGGAAGAGGCTTAGTCAACGGGTCTGCAACATTCAGATCCGTATGTATCTTGCAAATTTCTATGTCTCTCACCTGGACTAAATCCCGGGTGGAATTGAAGCGTCTCTTGATGTGCTTGGTTCTCTTGTGAAATCTGGATTCCTTTGCCAAGGCAATTGCACTAGTATTGTCATAAAAGATTTTCATTGGACCCGATTCACTAGGTATGACACCTAGATCGGATATGAACTCCTTCATCCAGACTCCTTCATTTGCTGCTTCCGAAGCAGCTATGTACTCCGCTCCACACGTAGATCCCGCCACGACGCTTTCTTTAGAACTGCACCAACTGACAGCTCCACCGTTTAATATAAACACGTATCCGATTTGCGATTTAGAATCGTCCGGATCAGTGTCAAAGCTTGCGTCAACATAACCATTTATGATGAGCTCTTTGTCACCTCCATAAACGAGAAACATATCCTTAGTCCTTTTCAGGTATTTTAGGATGTTCTTGACCGTTGTCCAGTGATCCACTCCTGGATTACTTTGATACCTCCCTGCTAGACTTATAGCAAGGCACACATCAGGTCTGGTACACAACATTGCATACATGATAGAGCCTATGGCTGAAGCATAGGGAACATCTTTCATGTTCTCTCTATCTTCTGCAGTGGTCGGGCATTGAGTCTTACTCAACTTCACACATTGTAACACAGGCAAGAACCCTTTCTTTGCTTGATCCATTTTGAACTTTTTCAAAACTTTGTCAAGGTATGTGCTTTGTGAAAGTCCAATTAAGCATCTTGATCTATCTCTATAGATCTTGATGCCCAATATGTAAGCAGCTTCACCGAGGTCTTTCATAGAAAAACTTTTATTCAAGTATCCCTTTATGTTATCCAGAAATTCTATATCATTTCCAATCAGCAATATGTCATCCACATATAATATCAGAAATGCTACAGAGCTCCCACTCACTTTCTTGTAAATATAGGCTTCTCCGAAAGTCTGTATAAAACCAAATGCTTTGATCACACTATCAAAGCGTTTATTCCAACTCCGAGAGGCTTGCACCAGTCCATAAATGGATCGCTGGAGCTTGCACACTTTGTTAGCTCCCTTTGGATCGACAAAACCTTCTGGTTGCATCATATACAACTCTTCTTCCAGAAATCCATTCAGGAATGTAGTTTTGACATCCATTTGCCAAATTTCATAATCATAAAATGCGGCAATTGCTAACATGATTCGGACAGACTTAAGCATCGCTACGGGTGAGAAGGTCTCATTGCAGTCAATCCCTTTAACTTGTCGAAAACCTTTTGCAACAAGTCGAGCTTTATAGACAGTAACATTACCGTCAGTGTCAGTCTTCTTCTTGAATATCCATTTATTCTCAATTGCTTGCCGATCAACGGGCAAGTCAACCAAAGTCCACACTTTGTTCTCATACATGGGTCCCATCTCAGATTTCATGGCCTCAAGCCATTTTGCGGAATCTAGGCTCACCATCGCTTCTTCATAGTTCGCAGGTTAGTCATGGTCTAGTAACATAACTTCCAGAATAGGATTACCGTACCACTCTGGTGCGGATCTTACTCTAGTTGACCTACGAGGTTCAGTAACAACTTGATCTAAAGTTTCATGATCATCATCATTAACTTCCTCACTAATTGGTGTAGGTGTCCCAGAAACCGTTTTCTATGATGAACCACTTTCCAATAAGGGAGCAGGTACAGTTACCTCATCAAGTTCTACTTTCCTCCCACTCACTTCTTTTGAGAGAAACTCCTTCTCTAGAAAAACTCCAAATTTAGCAACAAAAGTCTTGCCTTCGGATCTGTGATAGAAGGTGTACCCAACAGTCTCCTTTGGGTATCCTATGAAGACACATTTCTCCGATTTGGGTTCGAGCTTATCAGGTTGAAGCTTTTTCACATAAGCATCACAGCCCCAAACTTTTAGAAACGACAACTTTGGTTTCTTACCAAACTATAGTTCATAAGGCGTCGTCTCAACGGATTTCGATGGTGCCCTGTTTAAGGTGAATGCGGCCGTCTCTAAAGCATATCCCCAAAACGATAGCGGTAAATCAGTAAGAGACATCATAGATCACACCATATCTAGTAAAGTACGATTACGACATTCGGACACACCATTACGCTGTGGTGTTTCGGGTGGCGTGAGTTGCGAAACTATTCCGCATTGTTTCAAATGAAGACCAAACTCATAACTCAAATATTCTCCTCCACGATCAGATCGTAGATACTTTATTTTCTTGTTACGATGATTTTCAACTTCACTCTTAAATTCTTTGAACTTTTCAAATGTTTCAGACTTATGTTTCATTAAGCAGATATACCTATATCTGCTTAAATCATCTGTGAAGGTGAGAAAATAACGATATCCGCCACGAGCCTCAACATTCATTGGACCACATACATCTGTATGTATGATCCCCAACAAATCTGTTGCTCTCTCCATAGTTCCGGCGAACAGTGTTTTAGTCATCTTGCCCATGAGGCATGGTTCGCAAGTACCAAGTGATTCATAATCAAGTGGTTCCAAAAGTCCATCAGCATGGAGTTTCTTCATGCGCTTTACTCCGATATGACCTAAACGGCAGTGCCACAAATAAGTTGCACTATCATTATCAACTCTGCATCTTTTGGCTTCAATATTATGAATATGTGCATCACCACTATCGAGATTTAGCAAAAATAGACCACTCTTCAAGGGTGCATGACCATAAAAGATATTACTCATATAAACAGAACAACCATTATTCTCTGATTTAAATGAATAACCGTCTCGCATCAAACAAGATCCAGATATAATATTCATGCTCAACACTGGCACCAAATAACAATTATTTAGGTCTAATACTAATCCCGAAGGTAGATGTAGAGGTAGCGTGCCGACCGCGATCACATCGACTTTGGAACCATTTCCCATGCGCATCGTCACCTCGTCCTTAGCCAATCTTTGCTTAATCTGTAGCCCCTGTTTCGAGTTGCAAATGTTAGAAACAGAACCAGTATCAAATACCCAGGTGCTACTGCGAGCATTAGTAAGGTACACATCAATAACATGTATATCACATATACCTTTGTTCACTTTGCCATCCTTCTTATCCGCCAAATACTTAGGGCAGTTACGCTTCTAGTGACCAGTTTGCTTGCAGTAGAAGCACTCAGTCTCAGGCTTAGGTCCAGACTTGGGTTTCTTCTCCTGAGCAGCAACTTGTTTGTTGTTCTTCTTGAAGTTCCCCTTCTTCCCTTTGCCCTTTTTCTTGAAACTGGTGGTCTTATTGACCATCAACACTTGATGCTCCTTCTTGATTTCTACCTCCGCGACTTTTAGCATCGCGAAGAGCTCGGGAATAGTCTTATTCATCCCTTGCATATTATAGTTCATCACGAAGCTTTTGTAACTTGGTGGCAGTGATTCAAGAACTCTATTAATGACACTATCAACAAGAAGATTAACTCCCCAGTTGAGTCAAGTGATTATGATACCCGGACATTTTGAGTATATGTTCACTGACAGAACTATTCTCCTCCATCTTGCAGCTATAGAACTTATTGGAGACTTCATATCTCTCAATCCGGGCATTTGCATGAAATATTAACTTCAACTCCTGGAACATCTCATATGCTCCATGACGTTCAAAACATCGTTGAAGACCCGGTTCTAAGCCGTAAAGCATGGCACACTGAACTATCGAGTAGTCATCAGCTTTGCTCTGCCAGACGTTCATAACATCTGGTGTTGCTCCTGCAGCAGGCTTGGCACTTAGCGGTGCTTCCAGGATGTAATTCTTCTGTGCAGCAATGAGGATAATCCTCAAGTTACGGACCCAGTCCGTGTAATTGCTACCATCATCTTTCAACTTTGCTTTCTCAAGGAACGCATTAAAATTCAACGGAACAACAGCACGGGCCATCTATCTACAATCAACATAGACAAGCAATATACTATCAGGTACTAAGTTCATGATAAATTTAAGTTCAGTTTAATCATATTATTTAAGAACTCCCACAAAGATAGACATCCCTCTAATCCTCTAAGTGATCACGTGATCCATATCAACTAAACCATGTCCGATCATCACATGAGATGGAGTAGTATCAACAGTGAACATCACTATGTTGATCATATCTACAATATGATTCACGCTCGACCTTTCGGTCTCCATGTTCCGAGGCCATATTTGTTATATGCTAGGCTCGTCAAGTTTAACCTGAGTATTCCGCGTGTGCAACTGTTTTGCACCCGTTGTATTTGAACGTAGAGCCTATCACACCCGATCATCACGTGGTGTCTCAGCACGAAGAACTTTCGCAACGGTGCATACTCAGGGAGAACACTTATACTTTGATAATTTAGTGAGGGGTCATCTTATAATGCTACCGTCAATCAAAGAAAGATAAGATGCATAAAAGATAAACATCACATGCAATCAATATAAGTGATATGATATGGCCATCATCATCTTGTGCTTGTGATCTCCATCTCCGAAGCACCTTCATGATCACCATCGTCCCCGGTGCGACACCTTGATCTCCATCGTAGCATCATTGTCGTCTCGCCAATCTTATGCTTCCACGACTATCGCTACTTCCTAGTGATAAAGTAAAGCATTACAGGGCGATTGCATTGCATACAATAAAGCGACAACCATATGGCTCCTGCCAGTTGCCGATAACTCGGTTACAAAACATGATCATCTCATACAATAAAATTTAGCATCATGTCTTGACCATATCACATCACAACATGCCCTGCAAAAACAAGTTAGACGTCCTATACTTTGTTGTTGCAAATTTTACGTGGCTACTATGGGCTTAGCAAGAATCGTTCTTACCTACGCATCAAAACCACAATGATAGTTTGTCAAGTTGGTGCTGTTTTAACCTTCACAAGGACCGGGCGTAGCCACACTCGGTTCAACTAAAGTTGGAGAAACTGACACCCGCCAGCCACCTGTGTGCAAAACACGTCGGTAGAACCAGTCTCGCGAAAACGTACGCGTAATGTCGGTCCGGGCCGCTTCATCCAACAATACCGCCGAACCAAAGTATGACATGCTGGTAAGCAGTATGACTTATATCGCCCACAACTCACTTGTGTTCTACTCGTGCATATGACATCTACGCATAAAACCTGGCTTTGATACCACTGTTGGGGAACGTAGTAATTTCAAAATTTTCCTACGCACACGCAAGATCATGGTGATGCATAGCAACGAGAGGGGAGAGTGTTGTCTACGTACCCTCATAGACCGTTCGCGGAAGCGTTATATCACCGCGGTTGATGTAGTCGTACGTCTTCATGATCCGACCGATCCAAGTACCGAAAGCACGACACCTCCGAGTTTTGCACACGTTCGGCTTGGTGACGTCCTTGCCTTCTCGATCCAGCAAGAGGGGCGAAGTAGTAGATGAGTTCCGGCAGCACGACGACGTGGTGACGGTGTTGGTGAAGAACAATCTCCGCAGGGCTTCGCCTAAGCACTACGAAAACTAGGACGAAGGATAAACTAGAGGGGACGGGGTTGCCGACACACGGCTTGGTGTTTCTTGATGTGTATTGGGTGCTAGCCCTACCCCTCTATTTATATATTGAGCCTTGGGGTCAAAACTTGGAGTAAAAGCCTCCACAAAGTCGGTTTCACCCGAAAGGCAAGAGTCCTTCTCAGACTCCAGGGCCAGATGCCAGGGTTCCCGGCGTCTGGACCCAGACGCCAGGGACCCTGGTGTCTGGCCCCTGGACTCTGCAAAACTTCCTTTTGCGCTTTCCAAAAACCTTGTGGGCTTTCCCCTTTGGCCCAAATAAAGTGTTCTCGTACCCAAACATTTCGGGAAACATCCGGAACCCCTTCCGGTGACCAAACACTATTATCCCATATATCAAACTTTATCTCCGGACCATTCTGGAGTTCCTCGTCATGTCCGTGATCTCATCCCGGACTCCGAACAACATTCGGTCACCAACATACATAACTCATATAGTACTATATCGTTAACGAACGTTAAGCGTGCGGACCCTACGGGTTCGAGAACTATGTAGACATGACCGAGACACCTCTCTGGTCAATAACCAATAGCGGGACCTGGATGCCCATATTGGCTCCTACATATTCTACGAAGATCTTTATCGGTCAGACCGCATAACAACATGCGTTGTTTCCTTTGTCATCGGTATGTTACTTGCCCGAGATTCGATCGTTGATATCTCAATACCTAGTTCAATCTCCTTACCGGCAAGTCTCTTTACTCGTTCCGTAATACATCATCCCGCAACTAACTCATTAGTTGCAATGCTTGCAAGGCTTATAGTGATGTGCATTACCGAGTGGGCCCAGAGATACCTCTCCGACAATCGGAGTGACAAATCCTAATCTCGAAATACGCCAACCCAACAAGTACCTTTGGAGACACCTATAGAGCACCTTTATAATCACCCAGTTATGTTGTGACGTTTGGTGGCACACAAAGTGTTCCTCCGGTAAACGGGAGTTGCATAATCTCATAGTCATAGGAACATGTATAAGTCATGAAGAAAGCAATAGCAACAAACTAAACGATCAAGTGCTAAGCTAACGAAATGGGTCAAGTCAATCACACCATTCTCCTAATGATGTGATCCCGTTAATCAAATGACAACTCGTGTCTATGGTTAGGAAACTTAACCATCTTTGATCAACGAGCTAGTCAAGTAGAGGCATACTAGTGACACTCTGTTTGTCTATGTATTCACACATGTATTATGTTTCCGGTTAATACAATTCTAGCATGAATAATAAACATTTATCATGAAATAAGGAAAAAAATAATAACTTTATTATTGCCTCTAGGGAATATTTCCTTCAGAATCATATCCTTTACACGTGCTCACTTGACCCCTTCGAGGATGGTATACTACTTGACACCCCTCTCGTGTGCATGCATAGGTATTGTTGGAACACTACGGACGGCGAGGAGGAGTGCAAGCGCCAAGGAACAACTACACCATCCGCGAGGGAAGCATGGAAGCGACGACGAAAGAAGACGGAGACAGCTCCCAGGACCCGGACATCCGGCCCTGACCTGGACATCCGGCCCCTGGTAGTGTCACCAGCAGCAAGGAGCCCGCGACCAAGTCTACAGGGCCCGGACATCCGACGACCAGCCCGGGCATCCGACGCGTCTCGAGCACCCGGACATCCGGTCTCCAGCCCGGAAATCCGGACCCCGCCATTCCAGAGAGCAACAAGGCTGGACCATGCCAGCCCGGACATCCGGCCCTAGTGCCCGGACATCCGGCGTCTCGGGAAGGCCCGGACATCCGCCCCCCCTGCCTGCGTGCAGCGCATCTGGGTCGTGGCCCATGTACCCCTTCGCCCCTTAGACTATATATATTCCCCTCCACCTACGTTTTAGGGTTAGCGTCATGTAAGCTCATATTAGAGATAGAGCATCGCTCATCCACATCGGATCTACTCCACGAGAGAGACCGCGGCCCCTCTTCGAAGAAGATCCCTTTGGATTCAAGACCCCCCCTTTGGGCGGCCCCATCAAGACCTCCTCACGGAAAAGAACCGGCTACCTTTGTATCCTCCTTTGTTAATCGTGGATCGTGTGATCTCTTATGTACTCGAGGATCTAGCATATGTGTGACTATTTCTTGTTGGTTTTAGTGATTCTCTCGTGATTCCCCTCATGTTTCCCCTCGTGTTCTTCGTTTTCTTCATGGGATCCGCTCCTTTCGTGAAAGATCAGCCATCTAGGGTTCCACCCTACATCATCTTGGTATCATGAGCCACGCTGATCACGATTTTGGAGTCTCCCCTCTTTGTTTCTAGCCTAATTTTGTTGATTTCATCCTAAATTCGAAAATTCCCCAAAAATAGCCCCCAATTTTTTTTGATTTGTTGGTGAGATGATATTTTGTTGATTTTGATCCATGGATTCGTTGTGTCTTGAGTAGATCTATCTTTCCCCCAAGTTTCCCCACCTTCCATCCACAAAATCTGTCAAATTTTGCCCCCAAAATCATCAATTTCCTCCCCAAATCGAGTTTCAAAGTCCAAATCCCGATATGGAATCGTTGGGCCGGACATCTGGGCCCCAAGCCGAACATCCGGCTCCTGGAGTGCATTTTCGCGCAGCATTCTGGACATCAGGTCCTGGATATCCGGCCCCGACACCGGATGCCTGGCCCCTGGGAATTCAGCCTGTCCCGTTTCACCGTTTTGTCCATAACTAATTCATCCGGAGTCCATTTTTGACGTTCTTTAGCTCGTTTTGAAGCTCTTGTGATGAGGACATCAATATCATTGTTACACCCACAGCCCCTGCTGCTATACATAATGGACCAATTACTAGAGCTCGCGCACACCAATTAAATTATCAGGTACTTTCATTTCTTGGTAATGATTCTAATGTTCATGAGAATATGATGCTGCCTAAATTGGATACATTTGTTTTGCTTACAAATGAAGGGCCTGGCATGGATAAGAGGGATGAACACTGGAGCAAGACCAAGCATGGAGATGATGGCATGCGCAAGGGGATCAAGAACGGAGTTACAAGTGATGATTTCAGGACTTTGGAGCCACCATAAGGAGTGCATGAAGCCTTGGACGAAATATACAAAATGCCACTTCATAAATTTCGTCCATAGGCTATTCTAGGTGCTGCGTCACCTTATTATTCGGTCAGGCCCATGTATTTTCGAAATACTTAAGTATAGGTTGTTTTTAGAGTCCGTATGTGTGGGGAAACAAGAGTTAGGGTTGGTTTCGGGCCCGTTCTCCAAGGGCCACGAAATCCCCCCCCCCTCTTCCTCCATATATACAGCCCTTAGGGCGTCATTTAGACTTTGGGGGTTTTGTTTAGATTAAAGTTTGCCATAGCTGCAACTTCGCGTACTTCGTTTGTGTTCAACGACCAGACAAAGGCGTCACCCCACCTTGATCAATAAGCGTACCGTCGTTGAGCGTTTATTCAACTTTACATCTCTGATTTGATTATTGCTGACATTTTTGCTACCATATCATAAGCCTTCCCAACTCCACATACATCTACATCGCGCGTTTGACACCACCTGGCAATCGCTCTGTTCAATCTTTAAGAGTTTTTGACTACAACGATTGCCGATCACCGCCTGCTACTGGGTAAGAACTGGTAAGAATTTGAGATTTGCTTGACGGATTTGTGACACCCACCACCACCTCTTGTTAGTAGTCTGTAGGATCATATTCTTGTGTGTTTCTATTGCTGCTAACCATGGCAGGATCACAAGCCGACGAGACTGACTAGAAGAACATGACGAATAAGGAGTTGCATGATAAATTTCAGCAAATGATGAGTGGACATGTTCAAGATGTGCTAAACAGATTTGAAGAGGCCATGGAGAAGATAGATGGCATGGAGAAGACATTTGAAACAAAGCTCGATAACAAGTTTAATGAATTGCTCGCACGTCTTCCACCACCACCACCGACTGCACCTAACGCACCTCTACAACAATAACAACCACAACGTCGCCTTCCAAATCAAGTGGGACAAGCACAACGTGTTCCCATTGACCCTGGGCAAAATTCTGGTGCCGCTGTTGATGCTTCTGTAGCTCCTGCTGCTACTGCAGAGGTGGAGGACCATTACGAGGATAAGGTTGATCAAAATCAGAACTACGTGCAACCTCCAGCACCACCACCACCAGGTAGTTCTCAGCTATATCATCGCAACGGTAGGGCTGCACCACCACCTGAGGTACGAGATCATGACATTTTTCCTAAACTGAAGTTGAATATTCCACCATTTGAGGGTATATATGTTCCTGATATATATCTTACTTGGGAGTTAGAAACTGAACACCATTTTACATGTTTACAATATCCCGAGGAGAGACGTGTTCTTGCTGCTGTTTGTGCTTTCACTAGTTTTGCATGTGTTTGGTGATCTGAACATTGTAGATTATATCCTATTCCAACTACTTAGGCTGCTTTGAAAACTGCTATGCGTACTCGTTGGGTTCCACCGTATTATCAACGTGAATTACTTCAAAAATTGCAGCGTTTAAGACAAGGAAAAAATTATGTAGAAGAATATTATCAGGAATTACAAACTGGCATGATTAGATGTGGTATTGTTGAGGAGAATGAAGCTATGCTTGCACATTTTATGGGTGGATTAAATAGAGAGATTCAGACCATTGTAGAGTATAAGGAGTATAATAATATCACTCGTTTATTCCATCTTGCTTGTAAAGCTAAACATGGGGCATTGGCGTGAACTAACTTTTCTGCAGGTCGATCTTCATCATGGACACCACGTGCATCCTCTACTTCCACTGCACTAGCACCTCCATCAGGTTCCACCTCCAGCCGTGATACAAGAAAGCAGGCACAACCACCACTATCTGTCAAGAGCACACCTGCCGGGCTTGCGTAGAGCTCTTCTTCTTCCATGGCATCAACAGGGCACACAAGTGATATTATTTGTCGTCGTTGTAAGGGAAGAGGACATTTTGTGAGAGAATGCAAATCTCAGCGTGTGATGATTGCTACTGAGGATGGTGGGTATGAGTCCGCTAGTGACTATGATGAGGAGACTTTGGCTCTTATTACACATGAAGAACACGGTGGAGATGATTCTGATCATGAGACGCAATACATGGCTGCTAAAGATGCTGACATGTATGAATGTTTAGTTGTTCAACGTGTTTTGAGTGTGCAGGTTACACAAGCAGAGCAAAATCAGAGGCATAATTTGTCCGATACAAAGGGAGTTGTGAAGGAACGTTCTGTTCGCGTCATCATAGATGGAGGGAGCTGCAACAACTTGGCTAGCATGAAGATGGTGGAGAAACTATCTCTCACCACAAGACCACATCCACATCCTTACTACATCCAATGGTTCAACAACAGCGGCAAGGTTAAGGTAACACATACTATTCGTGTGCATTTTAGTATCGCTACATATGTTGATTATGTTGATTGTGATGTGGTACCTATGCAAGCATGTTCCTTATTACTTGGTAGACCATGGCAATTTGATAAAAATTCTGTACACCATGGTAGAAACAATCAGTATACTCTTGTTCATAAGGACAAACATATTGCTTTGCTTCATATGACTCCTGATTCCATTTTGAAAGATGATGTTAATAGAGCTAATAAAGCAAAACAGGAGAAAAATAAGAGTGAAAATCAGATTGTGGCAAAAGAATTTGAGCAACAAATGAAACCTAATAATAAACCATCTAGTGTTGCTTCTGAAATTAAATTGAGAAGTGCATGTTTACTTGCCACAAAATCTGATATTGATGAGCTAGATTTCAGCAAATCTATTTGCTATGCTTTTGTGTGCAAAGAGGCATTATTTTCATTCGAGGACATGCCTTCCTCTTTGCCCCCTACTATCACTTACATTTTGCAGGAGTTCACTGACGTCTTTCCACAAGACGTTCCACCGAGATTACCACCTATTCGAGGGATTGCGCATCAAATTGACTTAATTCTCGGTGCATCGCTACCCAACCGTGCACCATAACGTACCAATCCAGAGGAGACGAAGGAGATTATGTGTCAAGTACAGGAGCTGCTCGACAAAGGTTATATACATGAATCTCTTAGTCCTTGTGTTGTTCCTATTATACTAGTGCCTAAAAAGGATGGTAAGTCGCGTATGTGTGTTGATTGTAGAGGCATTAATAATATTACTGTTCGTTATCGTCATCCTATTCCTAGGCTAGATGATATGCTTGATGAATTAAGTGGCTCTACAATATTCTCCAAAGTTGATTTGCATAGTGGATACCATCAAATTCGTATGAAATTGGGAGATGAATGGGAAGCTGCATTTAAAACTAAGTTTGGATTATATGAGTGGTTAGTCATGCCTTTTGGGTTAACTAATGCACCTAGTACTTTCATGAGGTTAATGAACGAAGTTTTACGTGCTTTCATTGGACGATTTGTGGTAGTCTATTTTGATGATATACTGATTTATAGTAAATCTTTGGAGGAACATTTGGAACATTTACGTGCTGTTTTTATTGCTCTACGTGATGCACGTTTGTTTGGTAACCTTGGGAAGTGCACCTTTTGCACCGATCGAGTATCTTTTCTTGGCTATGTTGTTACTCCACAGGGAATTGAAGTTGATAAAGCCAAGATTGAAGCTATTGAGAGTTGGCCGCAGCCCAAAACGGTCACACAAGTGAGGAGTTTCCTTGGCCTCGCTGGATTCTATAGGCATTTTGTGAGAGATTTCAGCACCATTGCTGCACCTCTCAACGAGCTTACAAAGAAGGATGTGCCTTTTGTTTGGGGTACCGCACAGGAAGAAGCCTTCACGGTATTGAAAGATAAGTTGACACATGCTCCTTTACTCCAACTTCCTGATTTTAATAAGACTTTTGAGCTTGAATGTGATGCTAGTGGAATTGGATTAGGAGGTGTGTTATTACAAGATGGCAAACCTGTTGCATACTTTTCTGAAAAATTGGGTGGGCCTAATCTAAACTATTCTACTTATGATAAATAATTATATGCTCTTGTTCGGACCTTAGAAACATGGCAACGTTATTTATGGCCCAAGGAATTTGTTATACATTCTGATCATGAATCTTTGAAACACATTAAAAGTCAAGCAAAACTGAACCGTAGACATGCTAAATGGGTTGAATTCATTGAGACTTTCCCTTATGTAATTAAACACAAGAAGGGTAAAGAAAATGTTATTGCTGATGCATTGTCTCGTCGTTATACTATGCTTTCACAGCTTGACTTTAAAATATTTGGTTTGGAGACCATCAAATATCAATATGTGCATGATGCTGAATTTAAAGATGTATTGCAAAATTGTAAGGAAGGGAGAACATGGAACAAGTTCGTTCTTAACGATGGATTTGTGTTTCATGCTAACAAGCAATGCATTCCAGCTAGCTCCGTTCGTCTTTTGTTGTTGTAGGAGGCGCATGGAGGAGGATTAATGGGACACTTTGGCGTCAAGAAGATGGAGGATATACTTGCTACACATTTTTTTGGCCGAAGATGAGACGGGATGTTGAGTGTTTTGTTGCTCGCTACACTACATGTCAAAAAGCGAAGTCACGACTCAATCCTCATGGTTTATATACGCATGTACCTAGTGTTCCTTGGGAGGATATATCTATGGACTTTGTTTTAGGTTTACCTCGAACATAGAAGGGGATGGATAGCTTATTTGTTGTCGTGGATAGGTTTCGAAAATGGAACACTTTATACCATGTCATAAAAGCGATGTTGTTGTTAATGTTGCTGATTTGTTCTTTCGTGAAATTATTCGCTTGCATGGTGTGCCAAATACTACTGTTTCAGATCATGATACTAAATTTCTTAGCCTCTTTTGGAGATGTTTATGGGCTAAGTTGGGGACTAAATTGCTTTTTAGTACTACTTGTCACCCCCAAACTGATGGACAAACTGAAGTAGGCAATAGAACACTGTCTACTATGCTTAGGGCTGTTATGAAGAATAATAAGAAAATGTGGGAAGAATGCTTGCCTCATATTGAATTTCCTTATAATCGTTCATTGCATTCTACTACTAAGATGTGCCCTTTTGAAATTGTGTATGGTTTTCTACCTCGAGCACCTATTGATTTGTTGCCTCTTCCATCTTCGGAGAAGGTTAATTTTGATGCTAAAGAACGTGTTGAATTGATTTTAAAAATGCACGAGTTAACTAAGGAAAACATTGAGCATATGAATGCTAAGTATAAACTTGCTGGAGATAAGGGTAGAAAACATGTTGTGTTTGCACCTGGAGATCTTGTTTGGTTACATTTGCGTAAGGATAGATTTCCTAATTTGCGCAAATCAAAGCTAATGGCACATCCTAATGGTCCTTTTAAGGTGTTAGAGAAAATAAATGATAATGCATATAAACTTGAGCTGCATGCAGATTTTGGGGTTAGTCCCACTTTTAACATTGCATATTTGAAGCCTTATTTGGGTGAGGAAGATGAGCTTCGCCGAGGACGACTTCATTTCAAGAAGGGGAGGATGATGAGGACATTAATACCATTTTTACACCCACAACCCGTGCTGCTATACATACTGGACCAATTACTAGAGCTCGCGCACACCAATTAAATTATTAGGTACTTTCATTTCTTGGTAATGATTCTAATGTTCATGAGAATATGATGTTGCCTAAATTGGATACATTTGTTTTGCTTACAAATGAAGGGCCTGGCATGGATAAGAGGGATGAACACTGGAGCAAGACCAAGCATGGAGATGATGGCATGCACAAGGGGATCAAGAACGGAGTTACAAGTGATGATTTCTGGACTTTGGAGACACCATAAGGAGTGCATGAAGCCTTGGAAGAAATATACAAGATGCCACTTCATAAATTTTGTCCAGAGGCTATTCTAGGTGCTGCATCACCTTATTATTGGGCCAGGCCCATGTATTTTAGAAATACTTAAGTATAGGCTGTTTTTAGAGTCCGTATGTGTGGGGAAATAAGAGTTAGGGTTGGTTTCGGACCCCTCCTCCAAGGGCCACGAAATCCCCCCCTCTTCCTCCATATATACAGCCCTTAGGGCGTCGTTTAGACTTTGGGGGTTTTGTTTAGATTAAAGTTCGCCATAGCTGCAACTTCGCGTACTTCGTTTGTGTTCAACGACCAGACAAGGGCATCACAGAACCCCACCTTGATCAATAAAGCTTTCATCTTATATTCGCAATATCCAGATTGTAATATCAGTTTCTTGCTTGTTCTCAGTTTGCTCGTAGGAAACAGACCCTCATTGTCAGGTTGATCATGCTCTAGCGTGGTCAATAACCCCTCAGAAGTTGGTTTAGCGATTGCTAAGGTGCGACGTCTCGCATGTTCGTAGTCGAATTGCCAAGGTCAACTCCCACAGAAAACGATAGCCACCATCTCTCGAAACATCGGGACACCCTCGCCTCTATCATCTTGACATCCCCCTTCCCACAAAAATACTACCATCACCATTTGAATCCCTCAAATTTTTGGAACTTTGGCATCTTTGCCTAGGGCTTCCACCATATCATCCGCATAACCACCACCGACTTTCGTAACCTAACCCAGTTTGCTCCTTATAGCATTTGAGGTTGTTTGAGTTGTGATTTGAGTCTCCTAAGGTGTTTAGGCTACTTAGGGACGGTTGCTCCTTCATCAACCACCACCATAACTTCCGCATAAGCTTGCCCACCACCCCAACTTAACCCAATTTTGTTTGTGTTGTGAGTTGTGTCTCCTAAGGTGTTTCGGCTACTTAGGGACTATGCTTCCAACTCCGACACCGTGTATAGTCCACCACATTACCCTCCATTTCTGCTTTGCGTCTCAAAACCCATCATTGCATTTCCGCAACCACCACCGCATTCCTGCTACCATCATTTGACATTTGAGATTTGAGATTTTGAGTTTGCGGTTTTTTTTTGTTTCCTAATGTGTTTCGGCTACTTAGGGATGAGTCTCCATCATCTTGGTATCTCCATCAAGATCACCGCCACTCATCATCACCGCGGACGATAACCTCCATATCATCTTGGTATCGTGGTATCCCTCCATTGTATATTCCCTTGCCATTGCATTGATAACCACTAGCCCATTTTGCGTCACTTGCCTATCGAGACTAGCCATTTGAGTATTGCCGGCAATGTTACTTGTGCACAGTAGTGATCTACACCATAAATTGCATACATACCATATCATATTGGTATCATATCATCCCTTGTGTCACAAGATTGTTCCCGTATATACCCAATTGCTATCTTGGTTTATGCATTTCGCAAAGTGGCATACAAAAAAAGAATAAGCTTTTAAGCAAAGAAAAAGAGTGAACAAAGAGCTTGTAAGCAAGTGCCATAGCACCATACCACATTGCATATAAGATTGTCATATCCGATCATCTTGGATCATACCACCAGAACATCATACACATAGCATACTTGGGATAGAAGTTGTTACCTTTTGTCTCCTATAGGTTGTGCACAAGTGTCGTATCCGCCTATTGAGCAATCGTGCTAGCGTCTCTCTAGAGTTGTGCAACAAGAGAATTTTCCGTGGATTCCACATTTTGCTCATTCCTTGGTTGCATGACCCCATTTATCTATCCGTGTGTGTGTTTCCGTGTGCCATTCATTGCTATTGGTCTACTTGTTTCACTTGCGAATTTGTGAATCCCTTTCAACATTATTGACTCTTGCTAACACTTTACATCAATTTTTTGTGCCACTATCCTCACCGAGCTCCACCATAAGCTTTTACTTGTGTAGGTGTGAGAAACCGACAAGAATTGGTACCAATTGTGCTATTTCCTTGTTACATCATTGAGTGATCATTGATCCATCTTCAAAATCGGTCATGGTACATTTGGTATAGTTCTTCTCCTTTCTGCACTCACATTTGCTCGAGTCTTGTGATGGATAGGCAAGGCATTTCATCTTCGGTCTACAACAACAATGATGAGTTCGATGCCACGAACAACTCTAATGACGCCAAGATGCAAGATCAAATGGAGGAGATCAAAGCCCTCATCAAGTCCTACAAGCGGCCTTCCTCATCTTCGAGAAGATGCTCATGAGGACATGCCTCCGGGCTACCATCTCCGGTAAGGTCACATCAGCATCGACACCATCACCACCACGAACGTGAAGGTCAAGAGCTCAACACCAACAACGGCTCAATGACTTCACCATATCCCTTGGCATCTTCGCCAAGCAACTTCAAGGCATCTTCACCTATGGACATACAACATCTTCGCCCACAAGCACTTCAAGAGTAGCTCCCCAAGCTCAAGTCCTCGACTTCCACAAGCTACTACGACCTTGACATCGACCATGCGATTCCTTTCTATGGGACTCAAGAACCCGGGGAGTATCTCAAGTGGGAGCGCCTAATGGACGACTACCTCAAGCTACATCAAGTCCCTCTCGAAGATCGAGTGAAGTGCACCACAATGAACTTCCACGACTATGCGTCCACATGGTGGCTTCACACACCTTAGGAGAGCTACGACATGAGTTGGCCCAAGACGAAGAGAGCTTTGTGGTGAGAGTTTGTGCCTCCAACCTACACGGAACAACTTCTATGCCAATTGGAGAAAACCACCCAAGGATCCAAGTCCATCGACGAGTACTTCAAGGAGATGAAGATTGCCTTGCGACGAGACGGCATGGACGACCCCATTTCGATGAAGTTCTACTTCATGATGGGATTGAACAATGACATCTCCAAGACTATCTTCCTCGAGAACTACAAGTCCCTCGACGACAACTACATTGGTGCTCTCAAGGCGGAACAAGAACTCATGAAGGCCAAGGCTTCTCCACCCCAAGCACACTTCGCGATGACCAAGCTCCATGAGAACGAGCATGAGGCTAGTACCACCATGATGTCCAAGACCGACGAGCTCCAAGACGATGCTCCCAAGTTCGCCTTCACCGCCATCCCTCTTTGTGGCATTGATGATGCTGAGTCTACTTCGACTCTTTTTCAAGATGGTGCGGCGACGACTACGACTACGGAGACCATCAAGGACCAAGCTTTGGAGGCGAGCGACATGGTGAAGAGCGAGGATGATGCTTCCATCTTAGGAGGTGAGAGTGATGATGTGCCATCTTCGACTTTCATCCACGGCGACGATGATGAGATGGTTAAGCATGGGATTTTCCCTTCGACCACGGCGACGTATGTTGACTTGAGTGACTTTTGCCACCATATTGAGAGTGAGAGTGACTTCACCACTAGCCCCATATATGATGTGTTGCCACTATTCCCATGTGAGGAGAGCCACAACCCCCACCACTTGAGTGAGATGAGTGACTCCACCATACGTGAGATTGAGTGCACCTACCTTGAGGGAGTGAGTGAACCACCACATAGAGAGAGTGAGATAGTTGATAGGTCATGTGAGGCCACTTTCAACACTAACGACTTGATCTCTACCTCTATTGTGTCTTCTCATTTGGTGCTAGGTCCCATCTACGATGACGCGCCGATTCGCGATGACTTCGTCCTCCCTTTGGACAAGACGATGGCCATGGTGGAATATGATGCACCCCCACATGGTTCCATCAAGATGAAGATGACCACCATTTGGTCTTTCCCACCTCACCTACACCACTTGAGTGGAATGAAAATGATAACATAGGTGACGGTGATGATCTAGTCCCACTAGTGGACATTCTTAACATTGATTGCTTGCATGATGTTGATCAACCTATTACCATGCTTCATGCTAGTGCGACTTCCCCATGCGATGATTTACCCATTTATGATGAGTTTGATGATTTCCATGCGGAGTCTATTAGTTGTGATGCCATGTTGCATAGGATTTCTTGTGACAATTCTTTAGGTCACATCATGTTTGCCAATCCGCTTGACTTGTCATATGCTATGCATGAGATCAATAATATGTCATATTTAAAATCTCTTCATAGTGACTATGCATATGCTATTAAAATAAACCCAATTTGCACATATGGCATAGATGACAAGCCCATGGTTATTGGCATTTGTTTCTCTTGTGATGATATTGATATGCTCCCTTTGCATCATTTATCTCATGTGCCATGCCATGACCACCTAGCTTCGGATATGCATTCTTTTGGATGTTGTCCATTTTCTCCATATGATGTTTCCGATATTGCTCATGAGGAGACCCCCATAGTTTCCTCATACATGTTAGGAGATTTTTATTCATCCCATCCATTGCATGATCCCAACACTTGTGTGCACAATATGCTTCCCATGAATAAACATGCTATTGATGTGCCGTATACTTGCACTCTCAATTTGTGTCCCCATCGTGTTATACACAATAACTATTCTTCATGATGGATGACATGTTCTTATACCATGCATCACATTTCTTTGAGCGATGCTTATCTTGTGCTAACTCTCACATGCACATACACGTACACATCATGATGGATGATGTGTACATTTACCACACACACAATTTCTTTCGTTTGTGTTTCTTTTGTGTAGGTACCCATGAATACTTGTCAACCTCGCAATCCCAGGAGTTGACAAAACGAGCTCTAGAGAGCAACAATAGCTTGGGATCCCATAGATTGTCTTTCCCACCGCTCTCTTCGCGCAAAGACTTCGTGCATTTCTTCTACATGGCCCTCACTTGGCTATGGGTTGTTGTCCATATATATCATTTGCCCATCTTGCCATGTCACCACTATAAAAAAAATACACTTCCGTGATGATACGTGTTTGTCACAGTAGGTCACGTTTTCTGTCATGCATGTACATCCATGACAAATTTATGACAGAATCAAGATAGTCATACCTGTGCTGTCATAGAAGTGTTCCATGACATTACCAAAATTATCATCACGGAACTGTCCACTTCCATGATGATAAATCGCACGTAATAGAAGTGCTTTCGTCAAGGGTGACCAACACATGGCATCCACCGTAACGGAACACCGTTAAGCTATTGGGTCCGGTTTTGGATCCGATAACCCGTTAACAGCCCCGACCAATGGGGATTTTCCACGTGTAAAATCATCATTGGATGGAGGAAACACGTGTCAGCTCCGTGTTGGCACAGGTGTCACTCATCCAATGGGCGAGATGCGCCTATGATATGTTAACACATGGACCGGCCCAAAAGTGGCCCATAAAGTTTAAATGGGCCGGCCCAACTAAAGTCCCACAAGATTTTGCAGACCATAATGGGACGGCCCAGCTAAAGGCCCACAAGATTTTGTGGGCCATAATGGGCCGGCCCAGGTAAAGGCCCATAAGATTTTTGCGGGCCATAATGGGCCGGCCCAGGTGAAGGCCCACAAGATTTTTGTGGACCATGATGGGCCGGCCCAGCTAAAGGCCCACGAGATTTCACTGACATTAATGGGCTGGCCCAGCTGTAGGCCCACAAGATTTTGAGGACCCTAGTAGGCCGCCCATTAACTGACTTCCATGTTTTGGGCCAAATGTCAGCCCATATTTGATCCGGTCCATTAATGGCCTGCCACGTTCCGGGCCTAATAATGGCCCATATGAGATCCAGCCCGTTAAAAGCCTACCATGTTCTGGGCCAAATTACGACCCAGATCAGGTCCGGCCCTTTAAGAGGCTTTGGGCTAAATTATGGCCCATATCAGATTCGGCCCGTCAACTCGACGCTACACTTTTGGGCCCATTTGCTAAAGGCCCATTTAGTAATTCGGCCTAATATTAGTTCCGGCCTGTTAAGGGACCGTTTAACATTTCGGCCCTATATTAATTTTGGCCTATTAAAAGCCCATCATATAGTTGTGCCTAACTATGGCCCGGTTTGCATCCGGCCTGCTCGCAGCCGATAATCTGATTGGGCCAAACAAGGACCGAGACAATTTTGGCCTGTTATAAGCCCATGATTTGATTGGCACATTCATGGGCCGGGGGCTATTTCGGCCTGCTGCCGGCCCGTGAGCTGTTCGGCACGTTTCAGGCCCAACCTACTTTTCTGCCTCCTAAAGGCCCATTGAGTTTTCTTGGGGAAATAGGGCCGGCGATTTACTCGGCTATTAAAGGCCCGAATCTACTAGTGGGCCAGTTTACATTTAGGCCTGTTAACAGACCAAGATGACGGGGCCCATGATGCGGATCATACATGGTGATTTGCATAGCCCTCAAAAAACATGGTGATTTAAATGACGGCCCGATTATGTACCGTAATTTTATGGTTTGGCTGATTTACTGCGAAGACGGGATATATATACAGTAAAATAACTGCAGCATCGTGAATAAGAAAAAACCTAGACTATACAATAAGGAAATTATGGCATATTACATCCACTGGGCATCAAAGTTCACCACTATGATAATAAAGCACAAGCAGACAGCAGATTACATACAGTGGGCATCAAAGATCGCCACCAGTGCAACTAAACACGCCGACAAAATAATATACAAAACCGACGGCACTTCAATAGAGTTCAGGTTAGCCTTGCTCGGGAGCTGCAACGCAAGCAGCTGAGCAAGCTGGTGAGACTGCACTTGTTTGACACTTATATCCTCCTCACTCTGAAAGATAAACAAGCAGACAGATGGCAGGTTTTGCACATATAAGTATCAGTGCTGGCAATTCATCACATTTCTTATTGACGAATAAAGGGGCACAATTTAAAATAGCATTAACACAATATGGTATTGTTCAGGTCAAGACATGGCAGGAAATGACATTGTGAAGGAGTTGGCAGCTTCACGATACCACAAGATTACAGATCAAGAACTCATAAGTATCAATGGTTAGTGTGCTATCAATTTATCCCATTTCAGATTGGGAAAATAAGATCACTTGCTCTGTATAGTTTAATTTACATGGTATGAAGAAGGAACTTGGTTGTACAACTGAAACTTAAATTGAGAAGGACAAACTTTTGTTTATGAACTGGAGTACATAATAAACTTTAAACATGCAATTTGATGCAAACACAAAAAAACAGCTATTGTAGTCATGCCTAACCAAATATACACAACAAAGTTTGAGGGCTTGAGAAGGACAAACTTACATTATTGGTGAAGGTAGGCTCTATAAAGCCCTTGTCCATGCTGATGGGGGGCAATTCAAGAAGTTTAGCACAAAATTTTCTTCGTAAGCATTGTCTTTATTCTACATTTTGTTAAGAGTAAATATAGATGTGACAATATAAGAAAAAAATGGAGAATATTTAAGATAAGATGAAGAGTGATGCTACATAACCAAGTAGCTATTAATGTAAGTACAGCGATACATGCAAAAGGTACAACCAAGAGCAATGCAGAGCTAAACTTCTTCAGTACCATCGATGTTATCCAACCTTATGGTAAGAGTAAATATAGATCTTATGTGTAGAAAATGGAGGGCAAAGGAAAATAAGCTGCAGAGTGATGGTACATGAACAACTACCTGTCAATATAAGTACACTGATAAAGGACAGCAGGTACTTACAAGAACAATGCAGAGCTAAAAAATTTCATTGGCATTGGATATATTCTACACTAATGTAACCATTCATATAGATCAGATAATTTGGAGCGAACAATTGATAAGCAAGCTATCATGCATACTGCTGTCACATAATGAACCAGGTATGTATGCAAGTACAATGATACATGACAACAAGTACTAACAAGAGCAAAGTAGTGGGCAGCATATTTGTGATATCCTATCATTCTTTTCAAACCAGAATTCTTTTTCGAGCAAATTTCCTGCAAAAAGATCCGTAAGGCACATGCGGAAAAGTAGAAGTTCAAATTGTCATGCGATATCATAGACAATACCTCATCCTCGGAACAAGACCAGTGCATAACAAGGTTTTTCCATTCAATGTCTTCTAAATTTAGCACATGAGACTTCACCAGAAATTCGTTTATAGACTTTCCATCAAAGTGTGATTTCCTCAGGTAACACCGATACTGCTACAATGCTTCCTTGAAAAGCGCAAGCAAGCTTTGCTCGTCATGACTATCCAGATTGACCCTCGCCTACTTACAACAATGTAATGTAAATCATTGATGTGTTCAATCATCAGAAAATAGGAAAATAATCACCATGAATAATAGCACTTACACGTAAGTGGGACAGGAAGATATGAAAATGGTGTTTGTCTTCACTATAATCTTCTCATGATGGGAATATATGCACGTAGTCCCTAACAACATTGAAAGCATTGTCTTTTAAACTGGGAATAACTAGAATGGGGTTCCAATCTGCAGGAATTGGGCATCTCTGCAGTTGGGATAGGTCTTCGGCCGGTGGACTTGCTGTACTTTTTGCTGGAGTGGGATTTTTCTGTGGTATGGCTGGTGCTATGGCAAATGAAATCGACATACCTTTTGGTGGAGTGCAGGTCCTGTGTGGTGCGGCTAGTGGTGTGGCCAATGAAGTATGGGTATAGTCTGCTAGAGTCGATCCTACATTTTGTGTCACTGGTTGTACTACCAATATAAGTGGGGCACTGTCTGATTTCTCCGGCACAACCACGTTTTTCAAGGACTTTGCTGGTGCTCCTTCAGGTTCGGCAATCACCCTCTTCCTTTTTGATGTCTGATGCACAAGAACAACATTTGAGTGGAAAAACATGGTATGATGACAGATGGAAAATGTATTGATAATGGATGGGCATGGCATCTCGACATATATGATGAGTAAACTACAAATCCTATTCTTATGTTTACAAAATCCTATGAATTAAAGAGGCCCGATGAGTTCAAAGTGTCCATACCAACCGACCGTATAGACCTCTACACTGCAAATGCCCCTGCTCATATTCACTACAAGGAACATACTGTACTACTATCATACTCCCTCTGTTCCAAAATATAAGTCTTGGTAGAGATTTCCACTATGGATCACATACAGATGTATCCAGATACATTTTAGAGTGTAGATTCACTCATTTTGCTCCATATGTAGTCCATGGTGGAATCTATACAAAGACTTGTATTTAGGAACGGAGAGAGTACTTATTAAAGAAGAACGGAAGAGGAACATGCTAAAGAAGAGCAATCAGATTTTGCATAATAAAATGTTCGTTGCGCAGTGCCCACACATGATGAACCAGAGCCCATTAAGAAAGGAACTCCTTGCTGTCTCCCTATATGTGGTGCACACGCTTTTTTGAAAGTAAAGTAGGAACATTAGCTGACCAACTAATGTTATCTGTTTTAGTAATATCAGCATCATATCAGATTCGTACTTGAGCAACAAGTTTGGAATTATGGGTGGCACGTTGTTTAGCTTGATGGATTCAGGAGCAGTGCTAAGAAGGTACGATGATGGTACTGAATATAAAGGCATGTCTGCATTTGGGTTAGTCGACCATTTCAGGCGGTTGGATGAAGATCCTACGTCTCCTAACCCTTCTTCTTCCTCGTCTCTGATTCTTCCCATATAGAACACCGCATGGGCCGCCGGCTGGACCATCGGCCCCCACCGCTTATGTTCCTCCGCCACCCCACCCCCCACCCCCGCCCCCACCCGCGTCGAGTTTTCTTTGTTCGGCGAGGCCCCACCACCGCCCGCAACAACCAAAGTCCCCACCCGAGCCCCTTTGTTCGCACCGGCGAACTCTGACGAGCTTTGAAAAATTGACCGACCCAATTTTGAAATTTAGTCTACTGTGATTTAACTAGTGTGGAATATAAAAGGCGAAAACCATAAGCATTGGGAGTATAGTGTTGAGCGTGCCATGGCAGATCTGAAGGTGCAAACCAGACAAAGGCAACTTTGCAACCAATGTTTGCTCTCAACTAGCAAGTAAGTGATGGACAAGAAATCAGAGTAAAGCAGTGGCGATCTATTTTCTTGCTGTGATAAATAAGTTGAGCAGATATGAAAGAGTACCGCCTCTGGTGCGGCACCATGTATGCATCTGCTGAGAATTTGACGGTGCTGCGGTAGCGATGGCTGTTGGCGGAGTGGAAGCAGATCTAGGAGGATAGACGGTGGCGGCGGGGCACGATGGACGAGACGGTCGTAGGAGCAGCGCCGGCAAGGTGGACGACAGCGGGGATGAAGCGGGAGGACAGGATGCAAGGATCCCGGTCCGAAGCCGTGGATGAGAGAGGTCGATCTCTTGTAATGGACGGCGGCGTCGGGGTATCAGCTCCGGCATGGTGAAGGAGGACGGGGGTGGATGGGGTGGCGGACGGAGGAGGCTGGGGTGGAGAGGGTGTTTTGGCGCCCACGGAGTATGAATGGGGAAATGGAGGTGGAGAGGAAGGGGGGAACCATGTCTTCAGGGCGCGCTTGTCTCAAATGCGAGGAAATTTACAAACTTAGCCCCCGTTTCAAATTTCCTACATCACAGTAATATTAGTCGGTTGGGGATAGGACGGTAATCTCGCATACACCAAATATTTGCCGACGAGAGTTTGTTTTTGGCGCCCACCGTGTATGAATCAGGGAGGGAGTCAATTTTGGCCGAGGACACACTGTGTTTTGGCGCCCACCATGTATGAATCTCGGTGAGAGGCGGTTATGTCACATTTGAGTGAAATTACAAACCTACCCCTATCAAAACCTATAGAAATCTAGCAGATAGGCTTTGCGTGGCAGGGATAGGCAGTAGTAATTTCCATCTCGCAGATTTTGGTTTTGGGCGGTTACTGCGACTTTCCCCACTTCGTTCAAATTTTGCAGAGTGCACGTTTACTGTGCCAACTCAATTCGAATCCCGTTTGTATTCTATTTTTTCGGGCGGGATCCATTTTCGATTGGAATAAAATTCTATATACATCATTTTTTATATATACTTTCAAAAGCACAACACCCTTTATACATAAATATGGTTTACAAATGGCATGATCTCAGATTCATAAGGTTGTATCCATCAATTTGGATTTTCAAATATTTGAAACCACTTTATGTTGAAATCCAATGTATGCATTCCTTGCTAACTGTCTCCAATTAATGTGTGTTTCATGCGGGGTTTTTTACTTCTCAAACATGTATAATGTGTTTCACACACTCAACATATAGTGTAATCCCATTTAGACATTAATTGCATATAAACCATGCATTGTTTCTAATTAAAGAATATATGGATCACCAATATTGATAAACTATATAACATTACATGTGTCCCCAAATTCAAATAAATATGCATGTTTGATACACCAATTTGCGTTATGATATTATCGATGTCGTGATATCCAGTTTAAATATTTGAATCCCATTTAATCCAGATATTTGTCTCATATAACTATCAGTCATGCTTATATAGGACTATCTCTCTAGACCTATACGTGTTCATCGTCTCTCATGTATCTCTCGTGCTACCTGTATGTCGACCTTCATCACTCTATCTCTCTATAAGTATATCTCACTCCCTGCTATGTGCCTCTAACTATGATTCTTCATGTGGAATCTCTTTCTCTCACACAAACACAAAACTTTGTCTTCCGGGGTCTCATTTCTCTCTACTATTCCCCTGTGTGCCACTCGCACACCCCTCATACAGAGATGTCTTTCGCTCCTTAGGTATGAGAACCTACGACTCTTCCTCTTAAATATCTCTTTCTCACACACAAACACAAACTCTATTTCCCAGGGTCTCATATTTCTCCACTATTCTCTTGTATGTTCGCTCACACACACTCTCTCTCCCTAGAGATATCTTGCGTTCCCTCATATGTTTCTCTAGCTATCACTCTCGTTTTGAATATATCTTTCTCTCTCGCAGACACAAAACTCCGTCTCTCGGGATCTCATTTCTCTCCGATATTTGTTTGTATGTGAGTCACATGCACCCTTTCTTCATCTCTCTCACACCCACACCCATAACCCAGCCTTCTGATCCACTCGACTCCTATCTCTAACACACACTAGCTAGCATCTTTATCTTTCTATTTATCTGTTTCTCCATCAACCTTCTTTCATTTATAGGTTGATCTCTTTTGCACAATCGTTGTGCCTCACTCCCTCTACTCACCATAGATGCATGCTCCAGCCCACGCCACTATCTCTTAAAGACAAAAACACATGCTCAATTGTCGGGCCTTCTTCCCCGCATTCTCGCATGCATGCATATTTTCATACTGATCCGTCTCTCCCATGTCGTTGATCTTAGCTTATGACTTATGTCTTCTTTCTTTTATCTCGATCATGCACGCGCGCACACACACACATCCCGCGTATACATGTATACCTCTCACACATGCACGTTGAAGGTCTCTATGTCTCCATACGTAGTAAATTACCCTCAACCCTAATGCCACATCGAATCGTTCTCTTCTTGTGTGCACATAACTTCCGCCTGGATGGGTAAGAGACACACTCTTCGGACATGTACTCAACCTTTTGCATCGGGATGATAATGAGATCTAGCCTCAAACAACATCGTGGTTCATCCGATGAGATCATCGTGGAACATGTGGGAGCCAACATGGGTATCCAGATCCCGCTGATGGTTATTGACCGAAGAGTCATCTCGGTCATGTCTGCATGTCTCCCGAACCCGTAGGGTCTACACACTTAAGGTTCAGTGACACTAGGGTTATAGATATATTAGTATGCGGTAGCCCGAAAGTTGTTCGGAGTCCCGGATGAGATCCCGGACATCACGAGGAGTTCCGGAATGGTCCGGAGGTAAAGATTTATATATGGGAAGTCTTGTTTTGGTCGCCGGAAAAGTTTCGCGCATTATCGGTATTGTTACGGGAGTGCCGAAAGGGGTCCGGGGGTCCACCAAGGGGGTCCACCTGCCCCGGGGGGCCACATGGGCTGTAGGGGTGTGCGCCTTGGCCTATATGGGCCAAGGGCACCAGCCCCAAGAGGCCCATGCGCCAAGAGATAAGGGAAAGGAAGAGTTCTAAAGGGGGAAGGCACCTCCTAGGTGCCTTTGGGAGGATGGACTCCTCCCTGGCCGCACCCTTCCTTGGAGGAAGGGCCAAGGCTGCGCCCCCCCTCTCCCTTGGCCCTATATATAGTGGGGGGAAGGGAGGGCAGCAACACCTAAGCCTTGGCGCCTCCCTCTCCCTCCCATGACACATCTCCCTCCTCCCGCAGCGCTTGGCGAAGCCCTGTTGGAATCCCGCTACTTCCACCACCACGCCGTCGTGTTGCTGGATCTCCATCAACCTCTCCTCCCCCCTTGCTGGATCAAGAAGGAGGAGACGTCGCTGCTCCATACGTGTGTTGAACGTGGAGGTGCCGTCCGTTCGGCGCTAGGATCATCGGTGATTTGGATCACGACGAGTACGACTCCATCAACCCCGTTCTCTTGAACGCTTCCGCGCGCGATCTACAATGGTATGTATATCCACTCCTCCCTCATTGCTAGATGACTCCATAGATTGATCTTGGTGATACGTAGAAAATTTTGAATTATTGCTACGTTCCCCAACAGTGGCATCATGAGCTAGGTCTATGCATAGTTTCTATGCACGAGTAGAACAGAAAGTAGTTGTGGGCATTGATTTTGTTCAATATGCTTACCATTACTAGTCCAATCTTGATTCGGCGGCATTGTGGGATGAAGTGGCCTGGACCGACCTTACACGTACTCTTACGTGAGACTGGTTCCACCGACTGACATGCACTAGTTGCATAAGGTGGCTAGCGGGTGTCTGTCTCTCCCACTTTAGTCGGATCGGATTCGATGAAAAGGGTCATTATGAAGGGTAAATAGCAATTGGCATATCACGTTGTGGTTTTTGCGTAGGTAAGAAACGTTCTTGCTAGAAACCCATAGTAGCCACGTAAAACATGCAAACAACAATTAGAGGACGTCTAACTTGTTTTTGCAGGGTATGCTATGTGATGTGATATGGCCAAGAAGAATGTGATGAATGATATGTGATGTATGAGATTGATCATGTTCTTGTAATAGGAATCACGACTTGCATGTCGATGAGTATGACAACCGGCAGGAGCCATAGGAGTTGTCTTTATTTATTTATTTATGACCTGCGTGTCAACATAAACGTCATGTAATTACTTTACTTTATTGCTAACCGGTAGCCATAGAAGTAGAAGTAATAGTTGGCGAGACAACTTCATGAAGACACGATGATGGAGATCATGATGATGGAGATCATGGTGTCATGCCGGTGATGATGATGATCATGGAGCCTCGAAGATGGAGATCAAAAGGAGCAATATGATATTGGCCATATCATGTCACTATTTGATTGCATGTGATGTTTATCATGTTTATACATCTTATTTGCTTAGAACGACGGTAGTAAATAAGATGATCCATCATTAAAATTTCAAGAAAGTGTTTCCCCTAACTGTGCACCATTGCGAAAGTTCGTCGTTTCGAAGCACCACGTGATGATCGGGTGTGATAGATTCTTACGTTCACATACAACGGGTGTAAGCCAGATTTATACACGCAAAACACTTAGGTTCACTTGACAAGCCTAGCATGTACAGACATGGCCTCGGGACACAAGAGACCGAAAGGTCGAGCATGAATCGCATGGTAGATGCGATCAACATGAAGATGTTCACCGATGATGACTAGTCCGTCTCACGTGATGATCGGACACGGCTAGTTGACTCGGATCATGTAATCACTTAGATGACTAGAGGGATGTCTATCTGAGTGGGAGTTCATAAGATGAACTTAATTATCCTGAACATAGTCAAAAGGTCTTCGCAAATTATGTCGTAGCTCGCGCTTCAGTTCTACTGTTTAGATATGTTCCTAGAGAAAATTTAGTTGAAAGTTGATAGTAGCAATTATGCGGACTAGGTCCGTAGACTGAGGATTGTCCTCATTGCTTCATAGAAGGCTTATGTCCTTAATGCACCGCTCAGTGTGCTGAACCTCGAACGTCGTCTGTGGATGTTGCGAACATCTGACATACACATTTTGATAACTACGTGATAGTTCAGTTAAACGGTTTAGAGTTGAGGCACCGAAGACATTTTAAAATGTCGCGAAACATATGAGATGTTTCGAGGGCTGAAATCGGGATTTCAGGCTCGTGCCCACGTCAAGAGGTATAAGACCTCCGATGATTTTTCTTAGCCTGCAAACTAAGGGAGAAAAGCTCAATTGTTGAGCTTGTGCTCAGATTGTCTGAGTACAACAATCATTTGAATCGAGTGGGAGTTGATCTTCCAGATGAGATAGTGATGTTTCTCCGAAGTGATTACCACCAAGCTGCTAGAGCTTCATGATGAACTATAATATATCAGGGACATATATGATGATCCTTGAGATATTCGCGATGTTTGACACCACAAAAGTAGAAATCAAGAAGGAGCTTCAATTGTTGATGGTTTGTGAAACCACTAGTTTCAAGGAGGGCAAGGGCAAAAAAGGGATGCTTCATGAAATGGCAAATCAGTTGCTGCTCTAGTGAAGAAACCCAAGGTTGAACCCAAACCCGAGACTAAGTGCTTCTGTAATAAGGGGAACAGCCACTGGAGCAGAATTACCCTAGATACTTGGTAGATGAGAAGACTGTCGATAGAAGTATATTGGATATACATTATGTTAATGTGTACGTTACTAGTACTCCTAGTAGCACCAGGGTATTAGATACCGGTTCGGTTGCTAAGTGTTAGTAACTCGAAATAAAAGCTACGGAATAAACGGAGACTAGCTAAAGGTGAGCTGACGATATGTGTTGAAAGTGTTTCCAAGGTTGATATGATCAAGCATCGCATGCTCCCTCTACCATCGAGATTGGTATTAAAACCTAAATAATTGTTATTTGGTGTTTGCGTTGAGCATAGACATGATTGGATTATGTCTATCGCGATACGGTTATTCATTTAAGGAGAATAATGGTTACTCTGTTTATTTGAATAATACCTTCAATGGTCTTGCACCTAAAATGAATGGTTCATTGAATCTCGATCATAGTGATACACATGTTCATGCCAAAAGATATAAGATAGTAATGATAGTACCACCTACTTGTGGCACTGCCACTTGAGTCATATTGGTATAAAACGCATGAAGAAGCTCCATGTTGATGGATCTTTGGACTCACTCGTTTTTGAAAAAAAAGATTGAGACATGCGAACCATGTCTATTGGCATATATGCATGAAGAAACTCCATGAAGATGGATCGTTTGGACTCACTTGATTTTGAATCACTTGAGACATGCAAATCATACCACATGGGCAAGATGACTGAAAGCCTCGTTTTCAGTAAAATGGAACTAGAAAGCAACTTGTTGGAAGTAATACATTTTGATGTGTGCAGTCCAATGAGTGCTGAGGCGTGTAGTGGATATCGTTATGTTCTTACTTCACAGATGATTTGAGTAGATGTTGAGTATATTTACTTGATGAATCACGAGTCTGAATTATTGAAAGGTTCAAGTAATTTCAGGGTGAAGTTGAAAGATCGTCGTGATAAGAGGATAAAATATCTATGATATGATCATAGAGATGAATATCTGAATTACGAGTTTGGCACAGAATTAAGACATTGTGGAAATTGTTTCACAACTAATACAGCCTGGAACACCATAGTGTGATGGTGTGTCCGAACATCATAACAGCACCCTATTGGATGTGATGCATACCATGATGTCTCTTATCGAATTATCACGATAGTTTATGGGTTAGGCATTAGAGACAACTGCATTCACTTTAAATAGGGCACCACGTAATTCCGATGAGATGACACCGTATGAACTATGGTTTAGAGAAACCTAAGCTGTCATTTCTTAAAAGTTTGGGGCTGCGACGCTTATGCAAAAAAGTTTCAGGCTGATAAGCTCGAACCCAAAGCGGATAAATGCATCTTCATAGGACACCCAAAACAGTTGGGTATACCTCCTGTCTCAGAACCGAAAGCAATAAGGGATTGTTTCTAGAATCGGGTCCTTTCTCGAGGAAAAGTTTCTCTCAAAAGAATTGAGTGGGAGGATGGTGGAGACTTGATGAGGTTATTGAACCGTCTCTTCAACTAGTGTGTGGCAGGGCACAGGAAGTTGTTCCTGTGGCACCTACACCAATTGAAGTGGAAGCTTATAATAGTGATCATGAAACTTCAGATCAAGTCACTACCAAACCTCGTGGGATGACAAGGATGCGTACTACTTCAGAGTGGTACGTGATCCTGTCTTGGAAGTCATGTTGCTAGACAACAATGAACCTACGAGCCATGGAGAAGCGATGGTGGGCCCGGATTCCGATAAATGGCTCGAGGCCATAAAATCCGAGATAGGATCCATGTATGAAAACAAAGTGTAGACTTTGGAAGAACTACTTGATGGTCGTAAGGCTGTTAGGTACATATGGATTTTAAAAGGAAGACGGACAATGATGGTAAGTATCACCATTAAGAAAGCTCGACTTGTCATTAAGATGTTTTCCGACAAGTTCAAGGAGTTGACTACGATGAGACCTTCTCACTCGTAGCGATGCTAAGAGTCTGTTGGAATTATATTAGAGATTACTGCATTATTTATGAAATCTTGCAGATAGGATGTCATAACATTGTTTCCTCGATGATTTTCTTGAGGAAAGGTTGTATGTGATACAACCGGAAGGTTTTGTCAATCCTGAAAGATGCTAATAAGTATGTAAAGCTCCAGCAATCCTTCTAAGGACTGGAGTAAGCATCTCGGAGTTGGAATGTACGCTTTGATGAGATGATCAAAGATTTTGGGTTTATACAAAGTTTATGTGAAACTTGTATTTCCAAAGAAGTGAGTGGGAGCACTATAGAATTTCTGATGAGTATATGTTGTTGACATATTATGGATCAGAAATGATGTAGAATTTCTGGAAAGCATATAAGGTTATTTGGAAAGTGTTTTTCAATGGAAAGCCTGGATTAAGCTGCTTGAACATTGAGCATCAAGATCTATAAGGATAGATCAAAACGCTTAATGGTACTTTCAAATGAGCACATACCTTGACATGATCTTGAAGGTGTTCAAGATGGATCAGTCAAAGAAGGAGTACTTGCCTGAGTTGTAAGGTATGAAGTTAAGACTTAAAGCTCGACCACGGCATAAGAAAGAGAAAGGACGAATGTCGTCCCCTATGCTTTTGTCATAGGCTCTATACGGTATGCCATGCTGAGTACCGCACCTGATGTGTGCCTTGCCACATGTCTGGCAAGAGGGTACAAAGGTGATCCAGGAGTGTATCACTAGACAGCGGTCAAAATTGTCCTTGGAGTAATAAGGACATGTTTCTCAATTATGGAGGTGATAAAGAGTTCGGCATAAAGAATTACGTCGATGCAAGCTTAACACCTATCCGGATAGCTCTGAGTAGAGATACCGGATACATATAATGGAGCAACAATTTAGAATAGCTCCAAGTAGAACAGTTATTTGAAATGGCTCCAAATATAGCGTAGTAGCTGCATCTACAAGATGACATAGAGATTTGCGAAGTACATACGGATCTGAAAGATTCAGACCCGTTGACTATAACATCTCTCACAAGCATAACATGATCAAACCCAGAACTCATCGAGTGTTAATCACATGGTAATGTGAACTAGATTATTGACTCTAGTAAACTCTTTGGGTGTTAGTCACATGGGGATGTGACCTTGAGTGTTAATCACATATCGATGTGAACTGGATTATTGACTCTAGTGCAAGTGGGAGACTGTTGGAAATATGCCCTAGAGGCAATAATAAATTAGTTATTATTATATTTCCTTGTTCATGATAATCGTTTATTATCCATGCTAGAATTTTATTGATAGGAAACTCAGATACATGTGTGGATACATAGACAACACCATGTCCCTAGTAAGCCTCTAGTTGACTAGCTCGTTGATCGATAGATGGTTACGGTTTCCTGACCATGGACATTGGATGTCATTGATAACGGGATCACATCATTAGGAGAATGATGTGATGGACAAAGACCCAATCCTAAGCCTAGCATAAGATCATGTAGTTCGTATGCTAAAGCTTTTCTAATGTCAAGTATCATTTCCTTAGACCATGAGATTGTGCAACTCCCGGATACCGTAGGAGTGCTTTGGGTGTGCCAAACGTCACAACGTAACTGGGTGGCTATAAAGGTACACTACAGGTATCTCCGAAAGTGTCTGTTGGGTTGGCACAAATCGAGACTGGGATTTGTCACTCCATGTAAATGGAGAGGTATCTTTGGGCCCACTCGGTAGGACATCATCATAATGTGCACAATGTGATCAAGGAGTTGATCACGGGATGATGTGTTACGAAACGAGTAAAGAGACTTGCCGGTAACGAGATTGAACAAGGTATCGGGATACCGACGATCGAATCTCGGGCAAGTATCGTACCGCTAGACAAAGGGAATTGTATACGGGATTGATTAAGTCCTTGACATCATGGTTCATCCGATGAGATCATTGTGGAACATGTGGGAGCCAACATGGGTATCCAGATCCCGCTGATGGTTATTGACCGGAGAGTCATCTCGGTCATGTCTGCATGTCTCCCGAACCCGTAGAGTCTACACACTTAAGGTTCGGTGACGCTAGGGTTATAGAGATATTAGTATGCGGTAACCCGAAAGTTGTTCGGAGTCCCGGATGAGATCCCAGACGTCACGAGGAGTTCCGGAATGGTCCGGAGGTAAAGATTTATATATGGGAAGTCTTGTTTTGGTCGCCGAAAAAGTTTCGCGCATTATCGGTATTGTTACGGGAGTGCCGAAAGGGGTCCGGGGGTCCACCAAGGGGGTCCACCTGCCCCGGGGGGGCACATGGGCTGTAGGGGTGTGCGCCTTGGCCTATATGGGCCAAGGGCACCAGCCCCAAGAGGCCCATGCGCCAAGAGATAAGGGAAAGGAAGAGTCCTAAAGGGGGAAGGCACCTCCTAGGTGCCTTGGGGAGGATGGACTCCTCCCTGGCCGCACCCTTCCTTGGAGGAAGGGCCAAGGCTGCGCCCCCCCTCCCTTGGCCCTATATATAGTGGGGGGAAGGGAGGGCGGCAACACCTAAGCCTTGGCGCCTCCCTCTCCCTCCCATGACACATCTCCCTCCTCCCGCAGCGCTTGGCGAAGCCCTGTTGGAATCCCGCTACTTCCACCACCACGCCGTCGTGCTGCTGGATCTCCATCAACCTCTCCTCCCCCCTTGCTGGATCAAGAAGGAGGAGACGTCGCTGCTCCGTACGTGTGTTGAACGTGGAGGTGCCGTCCGTTCGGCGCTAGGATCATCGGTGATTTGGATCACGACGAGTACGACTCCATCAACCCCGTTCTCTTGAACGCTTCCGCACGTGATCTACAAGGGTATGTAGATCCATTCCTCCCTCGTTGCTAGATGACTCCATAGATTGATCTTGGTGATACGTAGAAAATTTTGAATTATTGCTACATTCCCCAACAAAAATGCATAAACTCATAATATAACTGTCATCAAAACCTTAAGCGTGCGGACCCTACGGGTTCGAGAACAATGTAGACATGACTGAGACATGTCTCCGGTGAATAACCAATAGCGGAACCTGGATGCTCATATTGGCTCCTACATATTCTACGAAGATCTTTTATCGGTCAGACCGCATAACAACATACGTTGTTCCCTTTGTCATCGGTATGTTACTTGCCCGAGATTCGATCGTCGGTATCTCAATACCTAGTTCAATCTCGTTACCGGCAAGTCTCTTTACTCGTTCCGTAATGCATAATCTCACAACTAACTCATTAGTTGAAATGCTTGCAAGGCTTATGTGATGTGCATTAACGAGAGGGCCCAGAGATACCTCTCCGACAATCGGAGTGACAAATCCTAATCTCGAAATACGCCAACCCAACATGTACCTTTGGAGACACCTGTAGAGCTCCTTTATAATCACCCAGTTACGTTGTGACATTTGGTAGCACACAAAGTGTTCCTCCGGCAAACGGGAGTTGCATAATCTCATAGTCATAGGAACATGTATAAGTCATGATGAAAGCAATAGCAACATACTAAACGATCGGGTGCTAAGCTAATGGAATGGGTCATGTCAATCAGATCATTCACCTAATGATGTGATCCCGTTAATCAAATAACAACTCTTTGTCCATGGTTAGGAAACATAACCATCTTTGATTAACAAGCTAGTCAAGTAGAGGCATACTAGTGACACTCCTTTTGTCTATGTATTCACACATGTATTATGTTTCCGGTTAATACAATTCTAGCATGAATAATAAACATTTATCATGATATAAGGAAATAAATAATAACTTTATTATTGCCTCTAGGGCATATTTCCTTCAGCTGAGACCCGTTGTGGCTGTGGAAAATTGCAAACAATGTTGAAACAGAGCAAGTGCTATTTGATGAGGAAGCTGGTTCCTCGACGGGGAGGATGATTGCAATGAGCTGTATATTTTATTCAAGAATGTACAAGATGAAGCAGTGAAAACAAAGGAGGTCAGGTTCAAAGACCGAAGACTTGGACGCCCAAATTTGTGTATGCAGATCAAGACAAAAAGGACTGGCAGCAGGCCAGCCATGATCCCACGGTTAATTTCCCCAAAGGCACTGTTGATTGTGGTGCACAGTGGGATGCTCCAAGAACTCACGTGGGGACTCAAATAAAACTATAAGTAATCTAGTGCTAATGCTACACGGATTTCAAAGTTCAATTGACACATAGTACAACCACGTCTTTGCACTACACTGGCTCCGGGGAAAATGTCATATCAGCATGCATGCAGTTTTGTCGGTCACCTCCACCGGCTCGCATCACCGTAGCGATCCGCCGGTTTGCCCCTGCCGTGGCTCGTCTCTTGAGACATCGGGCTACCATGCCGTCGCACGCCCTTTCTCTCTGCCACATCGGGCCGCCTCGCTGCTTCACCAGCCAGTGCCCCCATTAAGCTGCAGATAAGTGGCTAATCTGCCGCTGCGGCCCGTTCCTCGCACACTTCCGCGAGAGAGGGTCTGGTCTCGGTCAAGTCGTCGTCCGCCTCCTGAGTCGCCGGGTCGAATATTCTAAGGACCAAGTGGACCTCGAGACAGGGTCTGCGTACAAAACTGTCGCCCAAGTAAATTAGGTGATATTTATCCTATATATATTTTTGTTAAAGTACATGTTGATTTCTTTCGACAATCAACTACTCCGCCTTGCTGTATTTTTTGTACGCAGGACGATTATATTTATACTACGGGTATAAAGCCCGCACTGGCAATGTTCTACAATGACGTTTTCTTCCGTGTCACACTACCTGATGAACGGACGGCCGGTTCATGCGTCCGCACCGGTTTACAACGCAGAGGACAACTTGTTCATTCGCACCGGCTTATAACACCAGGCCGACTCATCTGTCTGCTCCCGCGGCCGACTCACCCGTGAGTGATTTTAGTTTCACCTAGTGATCATCAACTTCATGGCAGGTTATTTCCGGCCTAAACGAATCAGGTGCTATCCATCTAAAGTCTATTTTATTAGCACGTATTATTTTTGTCAAAAGAACAATTACTTTGATCTGTGTATTTTTATATACATGACAATCATTCACTACAAATGTGGTTTATACCATGGGTATGGAGCACGGGCTGACAATATTCCGCCCGGCGATAATCTGTAACATATTACCCGATGAATGGATGCGCACAAGCCGCCGGCCGTAAGGCCCGGTTACATCAATACATAGGGCCACATCTGTTTGCATGAGCTGTTTCTTGAGTATGAGCAAGTCACTGCTCGGGTAGCCCGGTTTTCTTTCAAATTGGAGGCAAATTATCATCAACCGCTGTCTACACTGGATGGATCAATGGGAAGGCACGTAAGTCACCGCCACTACAGTTTGGTTAATTTCAATAGCTAGTTGGAAGGAACCATTGGCCAAGTTGTTGACATGGCTCATACGGATCATTTATAACCCACCGCAGTCACCTCAATCTTCTATGGATTCACATCGTGCTATCAACACCAATGATATACAATTTATGCCGGTTTATATCACGGTCAAATATGGAGAATCTCAAGCCAACTCCTCGAGTCACCTTGAGACTCAGGGGCTATGATGACATGACTCAGCAAATCTTGCCACTTTCAGCAAATTTAAGAACCCTAGGACGATGGAGGGAAAGATAACCCGGTCCCGGAGGCTACTACTACATTGATGAAAATTTAAAGGCCGTCAGAAAATTTCCGGCTTAAAAAGTATATGACAATTACAAAATCTCGGCTCAATGAAGAAGTTCCGGGACATCAGAAAGGATTCCGGTTTAAAATCTGGCTCAAGGGAAGTCAGTCTCACTGAAGCTCTCAAATCCGGTTTAAGAATTTCCGGTTCAAAAAGAATTAATTTCTCGCAAGTTCGAGTTTAAAGGCTGTCAGAAAATTTCCAGCTGAAAATGAAGATTCCGGTTTAAAATCCGGTTCAAGGGAAAGATGTCTCCCCCACAGCTTTGAAACTCTCAATATCCGGTTCAAACTCCCGGTTCAAGAAGAATTTATCTTTTGCAAGAAGTTAAAGGTTGCCGAAGAGGACCTGTTGCCATGATGCGCGGTTCAAACATGGGTATCCTGCCTTATTGGCTTATCATATTGTTGATCACTTGGGGGCTTGGTCATATTCGAATCATAGCTACACCTCTTGATCGGCGTAAGGCCATTAGGGAAATCAGTTAGGGGTCAAAGAGAGTGTTGCAAAAAGCACCAACTCAAACATAGACACCCATTGAGCACAGCTCACAAAGTTACTTGGGGGCTCTTTGTGCAAAGCAATAAAGAGTTTGAAAGGACCCTTGTAATTGGCTATCAAGCCATGGCTTGAAAGCCTGGTGTATTCACCTAAAACCCCGGGTTAACCTGCCTTCATCAAGTAAGCCACTCCTATCCAGGTAATCCTGGCATGACCCGCTGAACGTTTGACAAGTCAATCTTATACAGACCCTGAACTTGTCAAAGTTAAAACGACGATTAGTTAGTTGGAGGCCCATCTTAAAAGGCTTTGCAAAATGGTTTAACTCAGCAGCCTGGCAGCCCATGAAAAGCCTCAAATTTGGGCCTGGCAGCCCTTGAAAAGCCTCGACTACACAGTTTTATTTGCCTTTGTCAAGATTTTTCTCTTTTGATAAATTTTATGTTGAACCGGCGTCTCTCGACCCGGCATGACTATCAGTCATAAAATTAACTCGGTGTTCGTTAACCCGGCTCGACTTTCAACTACAAGTTGTTAGTACATAATCACTTATAATCCGGTGTTTATTGACCCGGCCTGGCTTTGGACTATAAGTCGCCAGTATATATTTGGATTGCGCCATTGGAATTATGCGCTTATAAATCATTGGGTATATTATTCAAATAGCCGACATGGCTGCATTTTAATTATGGTTATCAATAACCAGTATTATGATTAAGGTTTCCAAAGTCGCTTTTGCACAATGGTTATCATATTATCAATAGATATGATTTATTCTACAATTGAAGGAATAGTCCCGAGTTGCTGCAGGCTTACGACCCGACACTTGGGGGCTACATTATTTCAGTTGAAATTATATTAAATACACAAGACTCATGTCGCTGCAAGCATGCACCATGACACTTGGGGGCTAATGCAAAGTCATTTTTTTGCTCACCTTATTGAAGACCCGACTCATCACATGGTAATGAGCCGACCCTTGGGGACTACCAATTGCCTCTGTCAACAATTTAAGGTACAAAGCTTTTATCCATTACATTGAAGGATCCACTGCTCAGTTGGTAAAGCACAAGGCTCTTAACCTTGTGGACGTGAATTGAAGCCCCATGATGGGGGTTACATCATATGATGTTATTTTCATTGAAGAATATATCAAAGTCCCAGCTCAATATTATCTTACTGACCCGACCCTTGGGGGCTACACGCTGATGATCAAAGTTTACAATATTATATTTACAAAGTCCCTGCTCATTATTGCATAATGACCCGGCCCTTGGGGGCTACACTAGTTGAAGTTTTTATGAGAATAAGGCAATTTCAAGTCCCAGGTTGCTGCAAGCATGACAACCCGGCACTTGGGGGCTACATATGTAGAATACTCAATTCTGACTAGTGATTGATGAACAACCCGGATTTCTTCAAGATTGTGATATTCATATTGAAGCAAGTCTTAAGCTGTTGCTATGCTACCTTCTTAAGACTTGGGGGCTACAAGTGATAGGCATATAAGAGGTATATTTTCAAGCTTCATGTTAACTACAATTATGACCTAGTGCCATCAATATTTGTAAACCGGCAATGATAAAACGGCGAGTTCAAGTCTTAAACCGGCAAGTTCTACATTCTTAAACCGTCTGAAGATCAAATGAGTATTTCAAAGGCCAATATTTTTGTTAAGCATTGGGAGCTGAAGTCAAACGAGTTATTCTTCACAATATTTCACTATGACAAACCGATGTCAGCAAATTGATTATGAAGCTGGTCTATTGACTCAGATTTTATAGAAGACGGAAGTGACAAGGACTTAAGGATAATCAAGATCAGTTTAACATGGATAAATCCAAATTAAACTGGGGGCTAATGTCGGGGATATACCCCGCGGTATGACCCGGCCGGAGTCGTAACCTGGCCGGGACTTGGTAAACCGGCGGACAGTTAAGACAGATGGCTAAGACAGACGGTAAACCGGCGAGTGTTAAACCGGCAGAGTTAAGACAGATGGTAGCACCGGCAGGCAATCATAACCCGACAGACAATGTTAAACCGGTAGACAATGTTAAACCGGCAAACAGTGATAACTGGGTTGTCAGGGGTTATGAAGCCCGAGATGCTATGAAGCCCAAGATGTTAAGAAGCCCATGAAGATAAGTTAGAATAGTTAAGTCTTAAGTCCGAGTTGGACTCTACATTAACCCGCCTCTTCAACATATATAAGGAGGGGTAGGGCTCCCCAAAGAGGGATAAGGAAGAAAAAACAACAATCTCTAGGGCTAGACACAACTAGAGGAGAGCCGGTTTACGGCGACTCCCTCGTGATGATAATGAGATCTAGCCTCAAACAGCATGTAGGGTTGTTACCGGATGATGTTTCCCGGGGCCCGAAGCTGTCTAAACCCTTGTCTTGTGTTGCGTCTCTCGATTTCGCTCAACCCCTCTCAAGCTACCACATAGATGCGTTGGCCTCGCGACTAAGTCCTCACACTAAGGACATCTGCCGTGACAATTCCACGACATGTTCTCTCGATGTCGACTACTCTCACGTGCACACACCTTCTCTTCCCTCTCTACGGGCATTTTCTCTCTCACACCCCATCGTTGGTGGCCCCTGCCATACACATCACCTCTCTATGATGAAGCCATGCACACTTAAATTACATCCGCCACCGAGGACCCCGCGACACACACACACACACCCACACCCACACCCACACACACAAACAAACACACACACACATACACACACACGCACCCCCCACACACAGACTCCATCACACACATGCACACACACACACACACACTAAGACTCCATCTCTCTCTCTCTCACACACACACCCACACACACACTAAGACTCCATCTCACACACACATGCTCTAGGAGGAGCATTTGTTCCTACCACCCTTCATCCACCCTTACCCGTATGATAAACAATCACCTTAATTTACTTGTGTAACATGGACAAATTCCACTTTAATTTAGTAGTTAGCAAACTTAACATTTGTACCCTTATAAAAAATGAGTTGGCGATGATGGTATGCCTGCCATCTTGTAATATAGACTGTCTGATTTGTATCTGACGGATAGAAAGCAAACTATGATAATTTTACAAAAGATAGCTGCACCTCTCTCCACATCCTTATCTCCCACAACCTCATTGCTGAGCAATTAAAAAAGAAAGTCTCTGGAACAATCTAGCATGGTGGCCGCTACCGCCTGCCGGCGCCGTCCATCCCCATGCCTCCGCCCATTCCGACCACCAGTCGCCACCACGCTCCACTCCTCCTCACCTTATCTCTCATATTTCATTTTTTTCGATGACATTCTCGAGATACCAGTTTTCTGATAAAATTCTCGAAATATCATTAGTTTTTACACATGGGATTACTCCTGCATGAGTAAATCACAACATGTGTTCTGTAAAAAAATGCATATTGATGTTCCGTGCAATGCATGAGCATCTTGCTTGTAATTATATAACGCAAATCACGAGCAGTAAGCGACATTTTTTTACACAACCACATTAACATGGCCACCTAAATCACTATCTAAAGTAAATACCATTATACTTATATCCCGATGCAAAAGGTTGAGTACATGTCCGAAGAGTAGAGTCGCACACACACACTGTCTCTCAGAATCTCACACACACACACACACCAGTTACGTGACGCCCACTTAAGCAGACACGTATGTTACAATTTGTGCACCCGCAGGTACACGTGATGCTGTGCATTTATTTAAGCCGGACGGCGAACCCAAACAGTAGCTGCATTCATTCCCCTCCCGCCGCCCCTTCTCTGGTCGCCATCGCCCGGTAGAACAATCCTACCATTCTATCACTAACATGTGGGACCACCAATCATGGGTCCCACCAGTCAGCGAAGGAAAGGCAGTGATAGCCACGTCAGAGGATCCATGTCCCACCCGGTAGCCATGGCCTGGCCGAAGGTAACAACATACGCCATACTCCCGCCAAAGCGTCTCTTTAATCTGGAAATTTTAGTGGCCATGCATGCATCTTGTTGTGCTAGCACTCCTATATAAGGGTTGACCGGTCGCTTCCCGCGGACGTGCGCGGGCGGTGGAAGAGGAAGGAGAAGGGAAGCGGGCTGTGGAGTATCATTTTTTACCACAATTTCTTAGGAAACTGAGTGCAATAATTGAGTAGTTTTGCAAACTACCAGTACTACACCTGAAACGGTTCAAAACCTATACTCCCTTACGAGCGCGCGCTTCCCGCATGAAACGGCCAGCGTCGCCCTGGAGCATCAGTGCCGCATTAATGCCCGACCAGAGCGGAGGCGACCTCTAATTGGCGGCACGACGGCCGAGAGAGCGCCGCTTCCCGGTGCACCGACTGCTCCGCGTCGAGGCTGGCGATAGGCCCTGTTTGCATCCATGGGTTAGAGTTAGTTTGAGCTAGTTGGGGCTCAAATCTCTAGTCTTATAAAAAACCGAGTTGGTGATGATGGTGTGCCTGCCATCCTGCAATATAGACCGTCCAATCTATATCTGAAGGATAGAAAGCAAACTATGGCAATTTTGCAAAAAGATATCCACACCCCTCTCCATATTTGCAGATAAGGCATTCCCTCGTTCATCTTTGTCTCCCAAGAGATAAACAGCTCGTATAAATGCATCTTGATGTTCTGTGCAACGCATGGTCCTCTTGCTAGTAGCCCTAAAGTATTCAAGCATGAGGGTTTAAATTGGAGCAAGTTGCACCGAACCCACCAAAAAAAACTATCCCACCCAAGAGGTGCTAACTAGAGATAGTTCTCATTGGGACCACTGAAAAATCACTTCTCTCTTTCCATCAAGTGCATTTATTGTCAATCTAACCCTGTCACCCAAACACCTCTTTGGCTACAGTTAGTTCAGGGTTAGTCATGCGTTAGTGTAACCTCTAGCTAAGTTAAGGCCTCTTTGATTCGCAGGATTGTAAAAACATGGGAATAGGAAAAACATAGGATTGAAATGTCATGCTCATCTCAATCCTATAGGAGTTTAGGTTGTTTGATTGCATCATAGGAAAAACTAAGGATTCTTTCAAAGAGGTTTGACTGGATGCTAGAAATCCTATGGGAAGTAGTATAAAAAATTCCTTAGGAAAAAATCCTATAGGATTCAATCCTATGAATCAAACAACAAATATAGGAAAAATTCCTAAGGATTTTAATCCTCCAAAATTCCTATGCAAATCCTTTGAATCAAAGGAACCCTTAGAGTATCCAAACAGGAGCAGTATAGGACATGCAAGTTGCTCAAAGCATATAGTAAAATTCGTACGTGAAAGGATTTTTTTCTTTTTGAAAACGGAATGTGAAAGGATTTTTTTAGAATGCTCTTGGCATGTCACTAACATGTGATGAGTTAACCGACCTCAATAGACGGCAAAAACGCTAGCCCGCTGCACTTTGAGAGAGACGAGGAGGGAGAAGCGATACGGGTTGCTGGATTACTAGAGATAGGTGTCTCACGGAAGCCAAGAAATATGGTGATAGCGTGGGTTAGCCATGTACTAGTATGATGTAACTACACCGGGCTGCCGTGTTTCGTACTCTTCCAGTCCACTGTGGAGATGATTGATTGATTTTATATCGCTGAGTAATATAAAATATTATGAGTGCAGACGCTCCACCCCGAGGTTCCTTGCTCCTTCTCGGTCGTCGGGAATCTATGTTCTTCCACTCTATTTTTTTACGTGAGCTTTGTTCATCCTTTTGCCAACACGCGACACATCTAGCATCAAGGTGCACGTGTCATGCAAGGATCGTTCCATCTATATGAAGAACACGTGGGACTAGAACTACGAGACGGACATGTACCCAGGAGTGGACGTGCGAACCTGTGTAATGTAGCGTAGTAAGTGAAGTAGAAAGGCACAAATAGTATGAACATGCGTGGCATATAGGCATTTGTCTCTTACTACCACTAAATGTTGTACGTGCAATGCCCTGTGATGTTATGGAGTACGTGACTAAGTACTCTACTACTACTATATTAATTGGAGGCACATATTAGATTTTATATTTGTTTACATGTATGCCCCGAGACCTTGCAACTAGATGTGTCTTTCTTCTGGGTCGCACTTTGTATCGTTCATACTACTAGTACAGTAGTACTACTACGTGTGGTCTCCGACCCAGAAGTGGAGACGCTCTACCACGCTGTTCATGTCCCACTTCTTTCGCCGACGTGTGCGACATCCAGCACGTGCCGTGTGTTTGGCACTCCTTCATCGTAAGAGTTGAAACGCTAGCATTCATTAGATATAATAAATAAATATAAATCACCAGTGATACTATACCACGCGGTTTCCTTGCTCCTCAACATCGGAAAGAATACTTCCACTCGCCGACATGTGGGACGTCGACCATCCTGGCCCACTTGCCATGCCCGCAGAACTCCAAGGGAGAGTCACCCCGGTCATCGCGCCGTAGTAATTACTAATGAGCCGTCAAATCACAGGCCCAACCTTACCCACTGTGAAGTTGCTCGGACGAAGGAACCATCATGACTTCGTTGAATTCCGCTTCTTGAAGAAACTACTATACCAACAGTACTGCTAGCTACAGTAGTTACTCCAGCAGAGGCCTCCTTTGGTTCATAGGATAGGAATTTTATAGGAATATGAAAATCATAGGAAGTGAGATGACATGCATCTCAATTCCTGTAGAGAAAGAGATGCCATTTGATGCATAGGATCGGAATTTTTCCATTGAGTCTAGGCTAATGTACTGGTAATTTGCTCTAAAAACTATAGTAGTAACTAGTAGTACTGTTACATGCTCGCAATTAATTAAACAAACGTACGGGCGGCACGGTGATACATCTCCAACGTATCTATAATTTTTGATTGCTCCATGCTATATTATCTACTATTTTGGACATTATTGGGCTTTATTATCCACTTTTATATTATTTTTGGGACTAACCTATTAACCGCAGGCCCAGCCCAGAATTACTATTTTTTTTGCCTATTTTAGGGTTTCGAAGAAAAGGAATATCAAACGGAGTCCAAACGGAATGAAACCTTCGGGAACGTGATTTTCTCAATGAACAAGACCCGGGAGACTTGGACCCTAAGTCAAGAAAGAAAATAGGAGGCCACGAGGTAGGGGGCGCGCCTACCCCCCCAGGCGCGCCCTCCACCCTCGTGGCCCCCCTGTTGCTCCACCAGCGTACTCCTTCCTCCTATATATACCTACGTACCCCCAAACGATCAAAGACGGAGCCAAAACCCTAATTCCACCGCCGTAACTTTTTGTATCCACGAGATCCCATCTTGGGGCCTGTTCCGGAGCTCCGCCGGAGGGGGCATCGATCACGGAGGGCTTCTACATCAACACCATAGCCCCTCCGATGAAGTGTGAGTAGTTTACCTCAGACCTACGGGTCCATAGTTAGTAGCTAGATGGCTTCTTCTCTCTTTTTGGATCTCAATACAATGTTCTCCCCCTCTCTTGTGGAGAACTATTCGATGTAATCTTCTTTTTTGCGGTGTGTTTGTTGAGACCGATGAATTGTGGGTTTATGATCAAGTCTATCTATGAATAATATTTGAATCTTCTCTGAATTCTTTTATGTATGATTGGTTATCTTTGCAAGTCTCTTCAAATTATCAGTTTGGTTTGGCCTACTAGATTGATCTTTCTTGCAATGGGAGAAGTGCTTAGCTTTGGGTTCAATCTTGCGGTGTCCTTTCCCAGTGACAGTAGGGGCAGCAAGGCACGTATTGTATTGTTGCCATCGAGGATAACAAGATGGGGTTTTCTTCATATTGCATGAGTCTATCCCTCTACATCATGTCATCTTGCTTAAGGCGTTACTCTGTTTTTAACTTAATACTCTAGATGCATGCTGGATAGCGGTCGATGAGTGGAGTAATAGTAGTAGATGCAGGCAGGAGTCGGTCTACTTGTCTCGGACGTGATGCCTATATACATGATCATACCTAGATATTCTCATAACTATGCTCAATTCTGTCAATTGCTCAACAGTAATTTGTTCACCCACCGTAGAATACTTATGCTCTCGAGAGAAGCCACTAGTGAAACCTATGGCCCCCGGGTCTATCTTCATCATATTAATCTCCTACTACTTAGTTATTTCCTTTGCTATTTACTTTGCCTTTATTTTACTTTGCATCTTTATCACAAAAATACCAAAAATATTATCTTATCATATCTATCAGATCTCACTCTCGTAAGTGGCCTTATAGGGATTGACAACCCCTATTTGCGTTGGTTGCGAGGATTTATTTGTTTTGTGCAGGTACGAGGGACTCGCGCGTAGCCTCCTACTGGATTGATACCTTGGTTCTCAAAAACTGAGGGAAATACTTACGCTACTTTGCTGCATCATCCCTTCCTCTTCGGGGAAAACCAACGCAGTGCTCAAGAGGTAGCAAGAAGGATTTCTGGCGCCGTTGCCGGGGAGGTCTACGCAAAAGTCAACATACCAAGTACCCATCACATACCCTTATCTCCCGCATTACATTATTTGCCATTTGCCTCTCGTTTTCCTCTCCCCCACTTCACCCTTGCCGTTTTATTCGCCCTCTCTCTCTATCCTCCCTCTCTTTCTCTATTTGCCTCTTTTTGCCCGCTTGCTTTTTGTTTGCTTGTGTGTTAGTTTGCTTGCTTGTCACGATGGCTCAAGATAATACTAAATTGTGTGACTTCACCAATACCAACAACAATGATTTTATTAGCACTCCGATTGCTCCTCTTACCGATGCTGAATCTTGTGAAATTAATACTGCTTTGCTGAATCTTGTCATGAAAGATCCGTTTTCCGGCCTTCCTAGTGAAGATGCCGCTACCCATCTAAATAGCTTCGTTGATTTGTGTGACATGCAAAAGAAGAAAGATGTGGATAATGATATTGTTAAATTGAAGCTATTTCCTTTTTCGCTTAGAGATCGTGCTAAAGCTTGGTTTTCGTCTTTGCCTAAAAATAGTATTGATTCATGGAATAAGTGCAAAGATGCTTTTATCTCTAAGTATTTTCCTCCCGCTAAGATCATCTCTCTTAGAAACGATATTATGAATTTTAAGCAACTTGATCATGAACATGTTGCACAAGCTTGGGAGAGAATGAAATTAATGATACGTAATTGCCCTACTCATGGTTTAAATTTGTGGATGATTATACAAAATTTTATGCCGGATTGAATTTTGCTTCTAGAAATCTTTTAGATTCGGCCGCGGGAGGCACTTTTATGGAAATCACTTTAGGAGAAGCTACTAAACTCCTAGATAATATTATGGTTAATTATTCTCAATGGCATACTGAAAGATCTACTAATAAAAAGGTGCATGCGATAGAAGAAATTAATGTTTTGAGTGGAAAGATGGATGAACTTATGAAATTATTTGCTAATAAGAGTGTTTCTTCTGATCCTAATGATATGCCCTTGTCTACTTTGATTGAGAATAATAATGAATCTATGGATGTGAATTTTGTTGGTAGGAACAATTTTGGTAACAACGCGTATAGAGGAAATTTCAATCCTAGGCCTTATCCTAGTAATCCCTCTAATAATTATGGTAATTCCTACAACAATTCTTATGGAAATTATAATAAGATGCCCTCTGATTTTGAATCTAATATTAAAGAATTTATTACTTCGCAAAAGAATTTTAATGCTATGATTGAAGAAAAATTGCTTAAGATTGATGATTTGGCTAGGAACGTTGATAGAATTTCTCTTGATGTTGATTCTTTGAAACTTAGATCTATTCCACCTAAGCATGATATCAATGAGTCTCTCAAAGCCATGAGAATTTCCATTGATGAGTGCAAAGAAAGAACCGCTAGGATGCGTGCTAAGAAAGATGCCTTTATAAGAGCGTGTTCTTCTAGTTCCTATGAAAATAAAGATGAAGATCTAAAAGTTATTGATGTGTCCCCTATTAAATCTTTGTTTTGCAATATGAATCTTGATAATGATGGGACTGAATATGATCCACCTTTACCTAGAAGGCGTTCCAAGAATTCGGAATTTGTTGATCTTGATGCTAAATTTGATAAAAGTGGGATTGAAGAAATTAAAACCCTAGATGTTGCTAAACCCACTATTATGGATTTCAAGGAATTTAACTATGAAAATTGCTCTTTGATTGATTGTATTTCCTTGTTGCAATCCGTGCTAAATTCTCCTCACGCTTATAGTCAAAATAAAGCGTTTACTAAACATATCGTTGATGCCTTGATGCAATCTTATGAAGAAAAACTTGAATTGGAAGTTTCTATCCCTAGAAAACTTTATGATGAGTGGGAACCAACTATTAAAATTAAAATTAAAGATCATGAATGCTATGCTTTATGTGATTTGGGTGCTAGTGTTTCCACGATTCCAAAGACTTTGTGTGATTTGTTAGGTTTCCGTGATTTTGATGATTGCTCTCTAAACTTGCACCTTGCGGATTCCACTATTAAGAAACCTATGGGAAGAATTAATGATGTTCTTATTGTTGCAAATAGGAATTATGTGCCCGTAGATTTTATTGTTCTTGACATAGATTGCAATCCTTCATGTCCTATTATTCTTGGTAGACCTTTCCTTAGAACGATTGGTGCAATTATTGATATGAAGGAAGGAAATATTAGATTCCAATTTCAATTAAGGAAAGGCATGGAACACTTTCCTAGAAAGAAAATTAAATTACCTTATGAATCTATTATGAGAGCCACTTATGGATTGCCTACCAAAGATGGCAATACCTAGATCTATTCTTGCTTGTTATGCCTAGCTAGGGGCGTTAAACGATGACGCTTGTTGGTAGGCAACCCAATTTTATTTTTATTCCTTGCTTTTTGATCCTGTTTAGTAATAAATAATTTATCTAGCCTCTGTTTTGGTTCTGTTTTTTGTGTTTAATTAGTGTTTGTGCCACGTAGAACCGGTGGGAAGACTTGGGGAAAGTCTTGTTGAACTTGCTGTAAAAAACAGAAACTTTAGCGCTCACGAGAACTGCTGCCGTTTTTATTTGGAAAAGTTATTTAGTTAATTCTTTTTGAAGATGATTTATAGATAAATTACTCACCTCCATAAATTTATTTTAGAATTTTTTGGGTTCCAGATCTTGCGCTAGCTACAGATTACTACAGACTGTTCTGTTTTTGACAGATTCTGTTTTTCGTGTGTTGATTGCTTATTTTGATGAATCTATGGCTAGTAAAATAGTTTATAAACCATAGAGAAGTTGGAATACAGTAGGTATAACACCAATATAAATAAAGAATGAGTTCATTATAGTACCTTGAAGTGGTCTTTTATTTTCTTTCGCTAACGGAGCTCACGAGATTTTCTACTTTAAGTTTTGTGTTGTGAAGTTTTCAAGTTTTGGGTAAAGATTTGATGGATTATGGAACAAGGAGTGGCAAGAGCCTAAGCTTGGGGATGCCCATGGCACCCCCAAGATAATCTAAGGACACCTAAAAGCCAAAGCTTGGGGATGCCCCGGAAGGCATCCCCTCTTTCGTCTACTTCTATCGGTAACTTTACTTGGAGCTATATTTTTATTCGCCACATGATATGTGTTTTGCTTGGAGCGTCTTGTATGATTTGAGTCTTTGCTTGTTAGTTTACCACAATCATCCTTGCTGTACACACCTTTTGAGAGAGCCATACATGATTTGGAATTTGTTAGAATACTCTATGTGCTTCGCTTATATCTTTTGAGTTATATAGTTTTTCTCTAGTACTTCACTTATATCTTTTAGAGCACGGCGGTGGATTTGTTTTATAGAAACTATTGATCTCTCATGCTTCACTTAGATTATTTTGAGAGTCTTAATAGCATGGTAATTTGCTTAAAATCCTAATATGCTAGGTATTCAAGATTAGTAAAATTTTCTTAGAGTGTTTTGAATACTAAGAGAAGTTTGATGCTTGATGATTGTTTTGAGATATGGAGGTAATAATATCAAAGTCGTGCTAGTTGAGTAGTTGTGAAATTTAGAAATACTTGTGTTGAAGTTTGCAAGTCCCGTAGCATGCACGTATGGTAAACGTTATGCAACAAATTTGAAACATGAGGTGTTATTTGATTGTCTTCCTTATGAGTGGCGGTCGGGGACGAGCGATGGTCTTTTCCTACCAATCTATCCCCCTAGGAGCATGCGCTTAGTACCGAGGTTTTTGATGACTTGTAGATTTTTGCAATAAGTATGTGAGTTTTTTATGACTAATGTTGAGTCTATGGATTATACGCACTCTCACCCTTCCATCCTTGCTAGCCTCTTCGGTACCATGCATTGCCCTTTCTCACATTGAGAGTTGGCGCAAACTTCACCGGTGCATCCAAACCCCGTGATATGACACGCTCTTTCACACATAAACCTCCTTATATCTTCCTCAAAACAGCCACCATACCTACCTATTATGGCATTTCCATAGCCATTCCGAGATATATTGCCATGCAACTTTCCAACATTCCGTTCATCATGACACATTCATTATTGTCATATTGCTTAGCATGATCATGTTGTTGACATAGTATTTGTGGCAAAGCCACCATTCATAATTCTTTCATACATGTCACTCTTGGTCCATTGCATATCCCGGTACACCGCCGGAGGCATTCATATAGAGTCATCTTTTGTTCTAGTATCGAGTTGTAATCATTGAGTTGTAAATAAATAGAAGTGTGATGATCATCATTTTCTAGAGCATTGTCCCAAGTGAGGAATAAAAAAAAGAAAGGCCATATAAAAAAAGAGAAGGCCCCCCAAAAAGAGAAAGGCCATATAAAAAAAGAGAAGGCCCAAAAAAAGAAAAAAAGAGAGAAAAATAGAGAAGGGACAATGTTACTATCCTTTGCCACACTTGTGCTTCAAAGTAGCACCGTAATCTTCATGTTAGAGAGTCTCTTGTTTTGTCACTTTCATATACTAGTGGGAATTTTTCATTATATAACTTGGCTTGTATATTCCAACAATGGGCCTCCTCAAGTGCCCTAGGTCTTCATGAGCAAGCAAGTTGGATGCACACCCACTAGTTTCTTTTGTTTAGCTTTCATACATTTATAGCTCCAGTGCATCCGTTGCATGGCAATCCCTACTCCTTGCATTAACATCAATCGGTGGGCATCTCCATAGCCCATTGATTAGCCTCATTGATGTGAGACTTTCTCCTTTTTGTCTTCTCCACATAACCCCCTCATTATATTCTATTCCACCCATAGTGCTATGTCCATGGCTCGCGCTCATATATTGCGTGAAAGTTTATAGGTTTGAGATTACTAAAGTATGAAACAATTGCTTGGCTTGTCATTGGGGTTGTGCATGATGAGAGCATTCTTGTGTGACGAAAATGAAACATGACTAAACTATATGATTTTGTAGGGATGAACTTTCTTTGGCCATGTTATTTTGAGAAGACATAATTGCTTAGTTAGTATGCTTGAAGTATTATTATTTTTATGTCAATATGAACTTTTGTCTTGAATCTTTCGGATCTGAATATTCATACCACAATTAAGAAGAATTACATTAAAATTATGCCAAGTAGCACTCCGCATCAAAAATTCTGTTTTTATCATTTACCTACTCGAGGACGAGCAGGAATTAAGCTTGGGGATGCTTGATACGTCTCCAACGTATCTATAATTTTTGATTGCTCCATGCTATATTATCTACTGTTTTGGACATTATTGGGCTTTATTATCCACTTTTATATTATTTTTGGGACTAACCTATTAACCGGAGGCCCAGCCCAGAATTGCTGTTTTTTTGCCTATTTTAGGGTTTCGAAGAAAAGGAATATCAAACGGAGTCCAAACGGAATGAAACCTTCGGGAACGTGATTTTCTCAATGAACAAGACCTGCGAGACTTGGACCCTATGTCAAGAAAGAAAAGAGGAGGCCACAAGGTAGGGGGCGTGCCTACCCCCCAGGCGCGCCCTCCACCTTCGTGGGCCCCCTGTTGCTCCACCGACGTACTCCTTCCTCCTATATATACCTACGTACCCCCAAACGATCAAAGACGGAGCCAAAACCCTAATTCCACCGCTGTAACTTTCTGTATCCACGAGATCCCACCTTGGGGCCTGTTCCGGAGCTCCGCCGGAGGGGGCATCGATCACGGAGGGCTTCTACATCTACACCATAGCCCCTCCGATGAAGTGTGAGTAGTTTACCTCAGACCTACGGGTCCGTAGTTAGTAGCTAGATGGCTTCTTCTCTCTTTTTGGATCTCAATACAATGTTCTCCCCCTCTCTTGTGGAGAACTATTCGATGTAATCTTCTTTTTTGCGGTGTGTTTGTTGAGACCGATCAATTGTGGGTTTATGATCAAGTCTATCTATGAATAATATTTGAATCTTCTCTGAATTCTTTTATGTATGATTGGTTATCTTTGCAAGTCTCTTCGAATTATTAGTTTGGTTGGGCCTACTAGATTGATCTTCCTTGCAATGGGAGAAGTGCTTAGCTTTGGGTTCAATCTTGCGGTGTCCTTTCCGAGTGACAATAGGGGCAGCAAGGCACATATTGTATTGTTGCCATCGAGGATAACAAGATGGGGTTTTCTTCATATTGCATGAGTCTATCCCTCTACATCATGTCATCTTGCTTAAGGCGTTACTCTATTTTTAACTTAATACTCTAGATGCATGCTGGATAGCGGTCGATGAGTGGAGTAATAGTAGTAGATGTAGGCAGGAGTCGGTCTACTTGTCTCGGACGTGATGCCTATATACATGATCATACCTAGATATTCTCATAACTATGCTCAATTCTGTCAATTGCTCAATAGTAATTTGTTCACCCACCGTAGAATACTTATGATCTTGAGAGAAGTCACTACTGAAACCTATGGCCCCCGGGTCTATCTTCATCATATTAATCTCCTACTATTTAGTTATTTCCTTTGCTATTTACTTTGCCTTTATTTTGCTTTGCATCGTTATCACAAAAATACCAAAAATATTATCTTATCATATCTATCAGATCTCACTCTCGTAAGTGGCCTTATAGGGATTGACAACCCCTATTTGCGTTGGTTGCGAGGATTTATTTGTTTTGTGCAGGTACGAGGGACTCGCGCGTAGCCTCCTACTGGATTGATACCTTGGATCTCAAAAACTGAGGGAAATACTTACGCTACTTTGCTGCATCATCCCTTCCTCTTCGGGGAAAACCAACACAGTGCTCAAGAGGTAGCACACGGACACACACACTAACTACTAGTACTACTACTTCTCACATGCTGGCCAGACGCCATCGTTCTCCTTTCCGGCTTTGTCGGGGACACCCCACCGTGCTTGGATCTCCGCCGACCTCTCCGCAGCAGCGCGTGCGTCCTCTTCTTTCTAGCGGCGACGGGCCTCTCTTTTCTGGAGTGCTTTCAGACTTTTCCGCTCCCTTTGTGCGGCTTTGGCTGCCTCTTGCTCTACCGCCCATTCGGCCTTGACAGCTTCAAATTCCGCCCACATAGGTGTGAGGTCGCGAGCGGCGATGAGCTCGGCACGGCGGGATGCCACCGCTTGCCTACCATTCCGTGTGCGGTCGTGGGCGGCGAGGAAGTCGGCGCGTGATACGTCCATTTTACATCATGCTTTTATATCGATATTTATTGCATTATGGGCTGTTATTACACATTATGTCACAATACTTATGCCTATTCTCTCTTATTTTACAAGGTTTACATAAAGAGGGAGAATGCCGGCAGCTGGGATTCTGGGCTGGAAAAGGAGCAAATATTAGAGACCTATTCTGCACAGCTCCAAAAGTCTCGAAACTCCACGGAAGACATTTTCCAAATATATAAAAAATACTGAGAGCAAGAACTTCACCAGGGGGGCCACACCCTGCCCACGAGGGTGGGGGGCGCGCCCTACCCCCCCTGGGCGTGCCACCCTACCTCGTGGGCCCCCTAGGGGCCCTTCGGTGGCCATCTTCTGCTATATGAAGTCTTTCGATGGGAAGAAAATAATAATCCATCTTCTCGGACGAAACTCCGCCGCCACGAGGCAGAACCTTGGCGGAACCAATATAGGGGCTCTCGCGGAGCTGTTCTGCCGGGGAAACTTCCCTCCCGGAGGGGGAACTCATCGCCATCATCATCACCAACACTCCTCTCATCGGGAGAGGGCAATCTCCATCAACATCTTCATCAGCACCATCTCCTCTCAAAACCCTAGTTCATCTCTTGTATCCAATTCTTGTCTCCAAGTCCGGGATTGGTGCTAGTAGGTTGCTAGTAGTGTTAATTACTCCTTGTAGTTGATGCTAGTTGGTTTAATTGGTGGAAGATCATATGTTCAGATCCTATATGCATATTAATACCCCTCTGATTATGAACATGTTTATACTTTGTGAGTAGTTACTTTTGTTCCCGAGGACATGGGAGAAGTCTTGCTATTAGTAGTCATGTGAATTTGGTATTCGTTCGATATTTTGATGAGATGTATGTTGTCTCTCCTCTAGTGGTGTTATGTGAACGTCGACTACATGACACTTCACCATTGTTTGGGCCTAGAGGAAGGCATTGGGAAGTAATAAGTAGATGATGGGTTGCTAGAGTGACAGAAGCTTAAACCCTAGTTTATGCGTTGCTTCGTAAGGGGCTGATTTGGATCCATATGTTTCATGCTATGGTTAGGTTTACCTTAATACTTTTGTTGTAGTTGCGGATGCTTGCAATAGAGGTTAATCATAAGTGGGATGCTTGTCCAAGTAAGGGCAGTACCCAAGCACCGGTCCACCCACATACCAAATTATCAAAGTACCGAACGCGAATCATATGAGCGTGATGAAAACTAGCTTGACGATATTCCCATGTGTCCTCGGGAGCGCTTTTCTCTATATAAGAGTTTGTCCAGGCTTGTCCTTTGCTACAAAAAGGATTGGGCCACCTTGCTGCACTTTATTTACTTTTGTTACTTGTTGCTCGTTACAAATTATCCTATCACAAAACTATCTGTTACCACTTATTTCAGTACTTGCAGAGAATACCTTGCTGGAAACCGCTTATCATTTCCTTCTGCTCCTCGTTGGGTTCGACACTCTTACTTATCGAAAGGACTACGATAGATCCCCTATACTTGTGGGTCATCAAGACTCTTTTCTGGCGCCGTTGCCGGGGAGTGAAGCGCCTTTGGTAGGTGGAATTTGGTAAGGAAAAATTTATATAGTGTGCTGAAATTTACTGTCACTTGTTACTATGGAAAGTAATCCTCTGAGGGGCTTGTTCGGGGTATCTTCACCCCGACCAGTAGAGCAAAGAGTTGCTCCTCAACCTACTGAACCTACTGAAATGAAAATGAAAATGTCTGCTTTGAAATTCCTTCGGGTATGATAGAAAAACTGCTAGCTAATCCTTTTTAGGAGATGGAACAAAACATCCTGATGAGCATCTAATATATGTGGATGAAGTTTGTGGATTATTTAAGCTTGCAGGTGTACCCGGAGATGTTGTTAAGAAGAAGGTCTTCCCTTTATCTTTGAAGGGAGACGCATCGACATGGTATAGGCTATGTGATGATATGGGGTCTTGGAATTACAAACGATTGAAATTGGAATTTCATCAGAAGTTTTATCCTATGCATCTTGTTCATCGTGATCGCAATTACATATATAATTTTTGGCCTCGCGAAGGAGAAAGCATCGCTCAAGCTTGGGGGAGGCTTAAATCAATGTTATATTCATGCCCCAATCATGAGCTCTCAGAGAAAATGATTATTCAAAATTTCTATGCTCGGCTTTCTGATAACAATCGCACCATGCTTGATACTTCTTGTGCTGGCTCTTTTATGATGAAGACTATTGAATTCAAATGGGATTTATTGGAAAGAATTAAACGCAACTCTGAAGATTGGGACCTCGACAAAGGTAAGGAGTCAGGTATGACACCTAGTTTTGATTGTGTTAAATCTTTTATGGATACCGATATTTTCGTAAATTTAGCACTAAATATGGACTTGACTCTGAGATAGTAGCTTCTTTCTGTGAATCTTTTGCTACTTATGTTGATCTCCCCAAGGAGAAGTGGTTTAAATATCATCCTCCCATAGAAGTAAAAGTAGCTGCACCTATTAAAGTTGAAGAAAAGATTGTCACTTATAATGATCCTATTGTTCCTACTTCTTATGTTGAGAAACCACCTTTCCCTGTTAGGATAAAGGATCATGCTAAAGCTTCAACTGTAGTTCGTAAAAGCAATATTAAAACATATACACCTCCTGAGCAAGTTAAAGTTGAACCTAATATTGCTATTGTTAAAGATCTCTTGTCTGATAATATTGATGGGCATGTTATTTATTTCTGTGATGAAACTGCTAGAATTGCTAAACCCTGTGCTAAAGATAAACCTAGACCTGTGGTAGGCATGCCTGTTATTTCTGTTAAAATAGGAGATCATTGTTATCATGGCTTATGTGATATGGGTGCTAGTGCTAGTGCAATACCTTATTCCTTATACAAAGAAATTATGCATGATATTGCACCTGCTGAGATAGAAGATATTGATGTCACAATTAAACTTGCCAATAGAGATACTATTTCACCAATGGGAATTGTTAGAGATGTTGAAGTCTTGTGTGGGAAAACTAAATATCCTGCTGATTTTCTTGTTCTTGGTTCCCCACAAGATAGCTTTTGTCCCATTATATTTGGTAGACCCTTCTTGAACACTGTTAATGCTACCATAGATTGCAAAAGGGATGTTGTTACTATCGGTTTAGATGATATGACTCATGAATTTAATTTCTCTAAATTTAGTAGACAACACCGTGAAGAAGAATTACCTAGTAAGGATGAAATTATTGGTCTTGCTTCTATTGCCGTACCTCCTAGTGATCCTTTAGAACAATATTTGCTAGACCATGAAAATGATATGTTTATGAATGAAAGAAGGGAATTAGATGAAGTATTCTTTAAACAGGAACCTATTCTGAAAACAATTTACCTGTTGAAATCCTAGGGGATCCTCCTCCACCCAAGGGTGATCCCGTGTTTGAGCTTAAACCGTTACCTGATACTCTTAAATATGCTTATCTTGATGAGAAAAAGATATATCCTGTTATTATTAGTGCTAACCTTTCAGAGCATGAGGAAGAGAGATTATTGAAAACTCTGAAGAAGCACCGTGCTGCTATTGGGTATACTCTTGATGATCTTAAGGGCATTAGTCCCACTCTATGTCAACATAAAATTAATTTGGAAGAAGATGCTAAACCAGTTCGTGATCATCAACGACGGCTGAATCCTAAAATGAAAGAAGTGGTAAGAAAGGAAATACTAAAGCTCCTTGAGGCAGGTATAATCTATCCCGTTGCTGATAGTCAGTGGGTAAGTCCTGTCCATTGTGTCCCTAAGAAGGGAGGTATTACTGTTGTTCCTAATGATAAAGATGAATTGATTCCTCAAAGAATTATTACAGGTTATAGGATGGTAATTGATTTCCGCAAATTAAATAAGGCAACTAAAAAGGATCATTACCCCTTACCTTTTATCGATCAAATGCTAGAAAGATTATCCAAACATACACATTTTTGCTTTCTAGATGGTTATTCTGGTTTCTCTCAAATACCTGTGTCAGCCAAAGATCAATCAAAGACTACTTTTACATGCCCTTTTGGTACTTTTGCTTATAGACGTATGCCTTTTGGTTTATGTAATGCACCTGCTACCTTTCAAAGATGCATGATGGCTATATTCTCTGACTTTTGTGAAAAGATTTGTGAGGTTTTCATGGACGATTTTCCGTCTATGGATCTTCTTTTGATGATTGCTTGAGCAACCTTGATCGAGTTTTGCAGAGATGTGAAGAAACTAATCTTGTCTTGAATTGGGAAAAGTGCCACTTTATGGTTAATGAAGGTATTGTCTTGGGGCATAAAGTTTCTGAAAGAGGTATTGAAGTTGATAAAGCCAAGGTTGATGCTATTGAAAAGATGCCATGTCCCAAGGACATCAAAGGTATAAGAAGTTTCCTTGGTCATGCCGGATTTTATAGGAGGTTCATTAAGGACTTCTCAAAAATTTCTCGGCCTCTGACTAATTTATTACAAAAAGATATACCATTTGTTTTTGATGATGATTGTGTAGAAGCATTTGAAATACTTAAGAAAGCATTGATCTCTGCACCTATTGTTCAGCCACCTGATTGGAATTTACCCTTTGAAATTATGTGTGATGCTAGTGATTATGCTGTAGGTGCTGTTCTAGGACAAAGAGTTGATAAGAAATTAAATGTTATTCAATATGCTAGTAAAACCCTAGACAATGCTCAAAGAAATTATGCTACTACTGAAAAAGAATTCTTAGCAGTTGTATTTGCTTGTGATAAGTTCAGACCTTATATTGTTGATTCTAAAGTAACTATTCACACTGATCATGCTGCTATTAAATATCTCATGGAAAAGAAGGATGCTAAACCTAGACTTATTAGATGGGTTCTCTTGCTACAAGAATTTGATTTGCATATTGTTGATAGGAAGGGAGCTGAGAACCCCGTTGCAGACAACTTGTCTAGGTTAGAAAATGTGCTTGATGACCCACTTCCTATTGATGATAGCTTTCCTGATGAGCAATTAAATGTCATAAATGCTTCTCATACTGCTCCATGGTATGCTGATTATGCTAATTACATTGTTGCTAAGTTTATACCACCTAGTTTCACATACCAACAAAAGAAAAAGTTCTTCTATGATTTGAGGCATTACTTTTGGGATGACCCACATCTTTATAAAGAAGGAGTAGATGGTGTTATTAGACGTTGTGTACCTGAGCATGAACAGGAACAGATCCTACGCAAGTGTCACTCCGAAGCTTATGGAGGACACCATGCTGGAGATAGAACTGCACATAAGGTATTGCAATCTGGTTTTTATTGGCCTACTCTCTTCAAGGATGCCCGTAAGTTTGTCTTATCTTGTGATGAATGTCAAAGAATTGGTAATATTAGTAGACGTCAAGAAATGCCTATGAATTATTCACTTGTTATTGAACCATTTGATGTTTGGGGCTTTGACTATATGGGACCCTTTCCTTCCTCTAATGGATATACACATATTTTAGTTGCTGTTGATTACGTTACTAAGTGGGTAGAAGCTATTCCAACTAGTAGTGCTGATCATAACACTTCTATTAAAATGCTTAAAGAAGTTATTTTTCCAAGATTTGGAGTCCCTAGATATTTAATGACTGATGGTGGTTCACATTTTATTCATGGTGCTTTCCGTAAAATGCTTGCTAAATATGATGTTAATCATAGAATTGCATCTCCTTATCACCCTCAGTCTAGTGGTCAAGTAGAATTGAGTAATAGAGAGCTCAAATTAATTTTGCAAAAGACTGTTAATAGATCTAGAAAGAATTGGTCCAAGAAACTTGATGATGCATTATGGGCCTATAGAACTGCATATAAAAATCCTATGGGTATGTCTCCGTATAAAATGGTTTATGGAAAAGCATGTCACTTACCTCTCGAACTAGAACACAAGGCATATTGGGCTATTAAAGAGCTCAATTATGATTTCAAACTTGCCGATGAGAAGAGGTTATTTGATATTAGCTCACTTGATGAATGGAGAACCCAAGCCTATGAAAATGCCAAGTTGTTTAAAGAAAAAGTTAAAAGATGGCATGACAAAAGGATACAGAAGCGTGAGTTTAATGTAGGTGATTATGTATTGCTATACAACTCTCGTTTAAGAATTTTTGCAGGAAAACTTCTCTCTAAATGGGAACGTCCTTACGTTATCGAGGAGGTCTATTGTTTCGGTGCTATAAAAATCAACAACTTCGAAGGCACAAATCCGAAGGTGGTGAACGGTCAAAGAATTAAACATTATATCTCAGGTAATCCCATAAATATTGAAACCAATGTTATTAAAATCGTAACCCCGGAGGAATACATAAGGGACACTTTCCGGAACGCTCCAGACTCCGAAAAGGAATAGGTATGTGGTACGGTAAGTAAACCGACTCTAAAACAGTTTTTAAGGCAATATTTCTCCGTTTTGGAATATTTAGAAAAATAGAAAAATAAGTAGCAGTCCAGGAAGGACACGAGGGCTCCACGAGGGTGGAGGGCGCGCCCTACCCCCCCTGGGCGTGCCCCCTACCTCGTGGGCACCTCGTGTGCTCTCCGGACTCCGTTTTCGTACACGACACATATTTTGGTCGGTAAAAATTCGTTATATAATCTCCCAGGGGTTTTGACTCCCGTATCATGCAAAAATCTCGTGTCTTTGTTTTGAGCTGTTTTTCTGACAGATCTAGATTATCATGACGTCTCCAAGTGCTCCCAAGGACAAGTTCTTTGAGAAGGTCATCAACCCTTACCTCGTAGAGGTGCAGCGACACCCTCAAACCATTGAGATGCGTGATGGGTTGCTGCACATCCGTGATGCCGAGGGACCGAAGGGGATCGGAAGCGTGGAGACGAGGCTCGAAGCAATGGAGCAACAAGTTTTCAAGTGTCAGGGGATGGTGGAGCGTGGACTCAACTCCAACCACATGACGATCGTAGAGTTCACCAACAAACACAGGCTGGATGCCGACAACATCAGAGAGACCATCTTCAAGCTTCACGAGAAAATTGAGCACCTTCAAGCTCAAATCTATGACCTACAAAACCAAAACTGTGAGTATGAATATAGATTCAAAAGGATGAGTTTGGCTGCAGATTTGAGGATCTCGGAGACTCGGTCATCCTTCTATGATGGTGAGCCTATGCCTTGGAAGAAGGACGACAAGCCTACGCCATCAACAAAGTCACCACCGTCTCCACCAACAAAGAAGAATTGAGTATCTGGTATGGGCACTCCACTTGGCAACTGCCAAGCTTGGGGGAGTGCCCCGGTATCGTATCACCATCACTTTTATCTTTACCATTTTTCTTAGTTCGATCCTTTTGGTAATATCTTGATCTAGTAGAATAAAAGTTCTTAGTATGATCTAGTTGTGAGTTTTGCTTTATTATCCTTCTATGTAATCGAGTCCGTGAGCTATATATTAATAAATATTAGTGTTGAGTCAAGGGCTTGATTATTTTGCCATGATCCTAAGTGAATAAAAGAAAAGAGAAAGAAATAAAAAGAAACAAAGAGATCATATGGATCTTATGGAGAGTAATGAGCTCACATAGAAAAAGTATGATGAATAAAAGTTGTTGAGAGTTGACAAACATAGTTTTGGTCATCGTTGCAATTAATAGGAAGTAATAAAGAAAGAGAGGTCTTCACATATAGATATACTATCTTGGACATCTTTTATGATTGTGAGCACTCATTAAAATATGACATGCTAAAGAGTTGACGTTGGACAAGGAAGACAACGTAATGGGTTATGTTTTCTTACATCTGAGATAAATTATATTGTCATGGATCATCCAACATGGTTGAGCTTGCCTTTCCCCCTCATGCTAGCCAAATTCATCGCACCAAGTAGAGATACTACTTGTGCTTCCAAATACCCTTAAACCAGTTTTGCCATGAGAGTCCACCATACCTACCTATGGATTGAGTAAGATCCTCCAAGTAAGTTGTCATCGGTGCAAGCAATAAAAATTGCTCTCTAAATATGTATGACTTATTAGTGTGGGAGAAAATAAGCTTTATACGATCGTGTGATATGGAAGAAATAAAAGCGACAGACTGCATAATAAAGGTCCATATCACAAGTGGCAATATAAAGTGACGTTCTTTCGCATTAAGATTTTGTGCATCCAACCATAAAAGCGCATGACAACCTCTGCTTCCCTCTGCGAAGGGCCTATCTTTTACTTTTATCTCCTACCTTGCATAAGAGTCATGGTGATCTTCACCCTTCCTTTTTACATTTTATCCTTTGGCAAGCACAGTATGTTGGAAAGATCCTGGTATATATGGCTAATTGGATGTGAGTTTTCATGAACTATTATTGTTGACATTACCCTTGAGGTAAAACGTTGGGAGGCAAAACTATAAGCCCCTATCTTTCTCTGTGTCCGATTAAAACTCCATACCCATAAGTATTGCGTGAGTGTCAGCAATTGTGAAAGACTATATGATAGTTGAGTATGTGGACTTGCTGAAAAGCTCTTATATATTGACTCTTTCCTATGTTATGATAAATTGCAATTGCTCCAATGACTGAGATTATAGTTTGTTAGTTTTCAATGAAGTTTACGATTCATACTTGAAATTGTGATTGAATTATTACTCTAGCATAAGAAATCATATGACAAGAATTATATAAGTTGCTGTTCTAAGAATGATCATGATGCCCTCATGTCTGTATTTTATTTTTATCGACAACTCTATCTCTAAACATGTGGACATATTTTTCGATTTCGGCTTTTCGCTTGAGGACAAGCGAGGTCTAAGCTTGGGGGAGTTGATACGTCCATTTTGCATCATGCTTTTATATCGATATTTATTGCATTATGGGCTGTTATTACACATTATGTCACAATACTTATGCCTATTCTCTCTTATTTTACAAGGTTTACATAAAGAGGGAGAATGCCGGCAGCTGGGATTCTGGGCTGGAAAAGGAGCAAATATTAGAGACCTATTCTGCACAGCTCCAAAAGTCCTGAAACTCCACGGAAGACGTTTTCCAAATATATAAAAAATACTGAGAGCAAGAACTTCACCAGGGGGCCACACCCTGCCCACGAGGGTGGGGGCGCGCCCTACCCCCTGGGCGCGCCCCCTACCTCGTGAGCCCCTGGTGGCCCTCCGGTGGCCATCTTCTGCTATATGAAGTCTTTCGATGGAAAAAAATAAGAATCCATCTTCTCGGGCGAAACTCCACCGCCACGAGGCGGAACCTTGGCGGAACCAATCTAGGGCTCTGGCGGAGCTGTTCTACCGGGGAAACTTCCCTCTTGGAGGGGGAAATCATCGCCATCGTCATCACCAACGCTCCTCTCATCGGGAGAGGGCAATCTCCATCAACATCTTCATCAGCACCATCTCCTCTCAAAACCCTAGTTCATCTCTTGTATCCAATTCTTGTCTCCAAGTCCGGGATTGGTGCTAGTAGGTTGCTAGTAGTGTTAATTACTCCTTGTAGTTGATGCTAGTTGGTTTAATTGGTGGAAGATCATATGTTCAGATCCTATATGCATATTAATACCCCTCTGATTATGAACATGTTTATGCTTTGTGAGTAGTTACTTTTGTTCCTGAGGACATGGGAGAAGTCTTGCTATTAGTAGTCATGTGAATTTGGTATTCGTTCGATATTTTGATGAGATGTATGTTGTCTCTCCTCTAGTGGTGTTATGTGAACGTCGACTACATGACACTTCACCATTGTTTGGGCCTAGAGGAAGGCATTGGGGAGTAATAAGTAGATGATGGGTTGCTAGAGTGACAGAAGCTTAAACCCTAGTTTATGCGTTGCTTCGTAAGGGGCTGATTTGGATCCATATGTTTCATGCTATGGTTAGGTTTACCTTAGTACTTTTGTTGTAGTTGCGGATGCTTGCAATAGAGGTTAATCATAAGTGGGATGCTTGTCCAAGTAAGGGCAGTACCCAAGCACCGGTCCACCCACATACCAAATTATCAAAGTACCGAACGTGAATCATATGAGCGTGATGAAAACTAGCTTGACTATATTCCCATGTGTCCTTGGGAACGCTTTTCTCTATATAAGAGTTTGTCCAGTCTTGCCCTTTGCTACAAAAAGGATTGGGCCACCTTGCTGCACTTTATTTACTTTTGTTACTTGTTGCTCATTACAAATTATCCTATCACAAAACTATCTGCTACCACTTATTTCAGTACTTGTAGAGAATACCTTGGTGCAAACCGCTTATCATTTCCTTCTGCTCCTTGTTGGGTTCGACACTCTTACTTATCGAAAGGACTATGATAGATCCCCTATACTTGTGGGTCATCAGCGCGGCGGGATGCCATCACTTCCTTACCGGTTAGTGTGCGGCACGGTGGCATGAACGACGCTTGGTGACAGCTCTGCGGTGGAGTGGTCGGACAACCGTAAAGTGCATTGGTTTGTCAAGAGCTCAAGGACAGAAGATGAAGGAAATTTGGATTCCCCCCTTCAATCCTGGTCATTTATTACCGAGTAAAACGCATTGGCGGTCATTGAACTTGTCTTGATAGCTCACTTTGATCATTGTATACGAGATATGGTGATTATATGGTCACTGGCTCAATGTATAGCTCCCTATTTGTCTGGTTGACTAGTCAAATAGTCCGCATGCGCCTCATCAACTCGTGTTCTTTATCTATCTATCTATGTGGGCCTACCTGTCAGTGGAGATAGAAATAAAAACCAAAATTATGCGTATGTGTCATTATTGTTTAGACGTTTGTTGGAGGCCTCCGCGAACACCGAGCATGTATTCACCTGGCTCAACACCAACGATCATACTCGTGACTCGGCGCCTTGCTCATGTATATCGTCCATCACAACGACAATTTATAAAACAGCCTAGCTAGAGAGGGTACTATGGTATGGAGTATGTACTATCGTGAGCAACCGATCATAGTGCCACTGCACACGAGTGTGTGTCTGATTGATTCGTCCATTATTCATAAGTTATGTATGGTTGTGTGGTGTCTAATGGTGGTCGTCGAATGCTAGCTGGCGACAAGAACGGTTGCATGGACGCCTGGTTGTCAATATGTGCCGCATACGCTTCAAAGGCTCGTCATCCATGAGTTCACATTTTACCACCACGTGAGCGCCTGACCGCCCTGGCCTACCGAAACCCCTTCCATCGCAACCGCGTGCTTCCCGCCTGAAACGATCACCGTCTCTATATAACTTCAATGCCGCATTCACCGGCCTTAACTGCAGGTGCAGTTGGTGTGTCACTGACATGCGGGCCTGATGCCCGTTGGGCCCACATGTCAGTGAGACAACGCATCTGCGGTTAAGTCACTGAAACAACATCCGCATTCACGCCCGACGCGACCTCTCACTGGCGCCGGCATTGCAGCAGCGTGACGGCCGAGAGAGCGCCACCCGTGCGGCATCCCGGTGCAAGTGACTGCTCCGCGTTAATGACAGCACGGCTGCCAACGAACCTACTCTGGTGCCAGCCGTCCATCCCTCTGCCACGACTCATTGCCATTCGCCCGCTATATTAACTTGAGCCCCAGCTCCCAGCCATAGCCAAAGACCCACACTCATTCTCCTCCGGTCCCTTCCTTCTGTTGGCACCACTCCAACCATGGCCTCCAGGCACTCCAAAGCTCTCTTGGACGTACTATCGCAGGAGCAGACGAAGGACATCGGTGGCTTCGCTCCGGGCGCGCTCCAAAGCTCTATTGGACGTACTCTCGCAGGAGCAGATGAAGGAGATCGCCGGCTCCCCCCCGGCCTCCCTCTGCCGCCACGACCACGAAGCCGGCGCACGTGCGCGGGCGCAGCTGGCAATGAGGAAGAGTAGTACACGGTAGGTCGCCACTGCTCTGGTTGCAGGAAGGCCACCACTCCTCCACTCAGTTGACGCCAAGCTTGGTGGGATAAAAATTGGCGGTCGATAAGCCGCTTGACGGTGACATGGAGGCGGAAATCTTCATAACCTTGTGCTCCGGCCTGCCGCCGCCGACATCCCGACGACCCTCAGGTATAAGTTCTTCGAAAGCGGCCTTGCTCTACTGCCCCAGCTCCCCATGTGTCTGCATGTGCATCTTTTTCTACTCCCATCAGCTCTTCCAAAGCCACCTAAATTTTTAGTATTATTAGAGGTAAAGCTACTTCATGCATTCAAATCTAGGGCTTTGTTCAAACAACGAAGAAAGGGGGGAAAGTTGTAGCATGAATCTAGGACTTGATTCAAAGAGGAAATAATATGGTGAAAGTAGTAGAGACCGGATACACAACCGGTCTCTTGGTTGAAAAGGGAAATAATGGGAAAACCCAGTACAAACTAGATAAGGAAAAAAATCTATTATTGGTTGAAAAAAGGATAGAAAGTGGCGGCTGGTGGACAAGTCAACAGAGTATGTCCAGGATTAGATTTGTTGCCCTCACATAGTAAAAGGTCTCGAGGATTAGAATTGCTGCCCTCACATAGTAAAAGGTCTCCAGGATTAGATTTGCTGCCCTCACATAGTAAAAGGTCTCCAGGACTAGATTTGCTGCCCTCACATAGTACAAGGTCTCCAGGATTAGGTTTGCTGCCCTCACATAGTAAAAGGTCTCCAGGATTAGATTTGCTGCCCTCACATAGCATGAACAAACTCGGCATCACCACTTTATGCCTCCTTGTAGGTACATTGTGCTGATGCATCCACTGTCGCATGTCCTTATACTAACCTTTTGTTGTTGTTAATGTAAGGGCGCATGTAAAATGAAGCAATCACACTGTTACCTTAGAGACATGTCTAACGAGTGTTATTGTTAATCTAATGCCTCCAGTGATAAGATGCAATTAAACTATGTTACAAATGGCACTCCTGCTGTTTTCCCCAGTATGATAAGTAAGTTGCTCCTTTACGCTGCTGAGTGTCCTGGTGTCCCCACGGTCCCATGCCATTAAACCAACTCTTTAACTATTGTTGATTTACTGTATCTAGTAAACAAGCAATGCCACCATTAAAGTAATCCCATATTTGAGGAATCTCATTGTTGATCATAATGCTTCTGGTAACATGAAGCATTGCTAATGTTTTAAAATTTCTACTGTCCTTGCGTGATTGTCATGAACATAATTAAGATGCTTCTTTTCATTTCGTATATGTTTCGTATATTCTTATTGACCAGCAACTGTTTACTTTCTATCTTTTTGTGCAGATAGGGATATCCATTTTACCTTGTTGCTATTGTGACCTTTTGGTGAACTGCACAAAACAATTTTTTTGGAATGAGTGTCTTGTGCAGTTCAACTAAAATGTCACGTGGGCAACATCTCTCAATTTTGGTGGAACTGCACAAAATGGTGATTGGAGTTTCCAAAATCTCCGTCAAGTTCTGGTGGTAATCTCGTGCAATAGTTTATTAGCCTTTCCAAGATGAGCCGTCACTGTCACCACAATGGACTGCACAAAAGGATAAGAAAATTATAGTTGCACCTTACATGAGCCGGACAACCAACCTTAATGTTCCTTAATTTTAGTGCAACTACTAAAGAAGAACCTGCCAGCTCACGAGAGCAAGTACTTCTGGCTAGCTGAATGATGCAATCTTTTCTTCATTTCAGGTGAACTGCAGAAAAAGGCGCATGAATTGAATCATGGAACTCGAGGCAGGCCTCATCCGAGTGGAGCTGCAGGTTGAGTTCAAGGAGGCCACTATTAAAGTGAAATCATGCTCTTCTTGTTTGTGCTGTGCAAAAAGGAATACTCAACAACAGATGTTGTGACGGTCAAGAGCATTCGCCAAGTTCTTCGATTGTATGACATGGCTAGCCAAGATGGATTTAATCCCGATATTCACTTTATCAAAAGGCTCTAATGGGTTGGTTCTGAATCTTGCAAGCTGGGAATCAATGAGATGTGTAGGCATCTTTGTTGTACTTATTATTTGGATATTATTTGTTGGTTCTGAATCTTGCAAGCTGGGAATCAATGAGACGTGTAGGCATCTTTGTTGTACTTATTATTTGGATCTTATTTGTTGGTTCTGAATCTTGGAAGCTGGGAAACATGGCATGATGATGCAGAGGACAACAACCATAACAAACAGTTCAAACTTGGTAGTATTATCTTTGTGAAAGTGCGAAAAATGTGCTTATCGTGTGCGTCCTGAGAATAATAATTCTAATTGTTGTGCATGTTGATCCTGTGGCACTGATAGAACGAGCCAATGCATTGCTTGTTTTAAGTATAAATTTCTGTTAAAGCTAATTAAATTTAAGTAAAGTGACCACTAACTCCTCTTATTACAGTACCAATACAGACCCGCTCGTGAACCGACGTGTGACTGGAGTATGTTTCTTAATGGAGGCATTTGAATGCGCCGAGGATGCATCTTCTGCCGGGCGTGCAGCGGACGAGGGAGGGGTAGTAACTGTTGTCGCCTGTACACACTCAGTTTACTGTTGAATCCAATTCCCCAAGAGCTGAAAAACAAACTGCTGCCGCCGCCTACACACTCGTTCACTTGAAAAGACTCCAATGGCGATCCGAGGGGTGAGCCTGCTGGATATGGACTTCAGCAAGGAATTCCCCTTTGAGTTTGCCGTTCAGTCCTATGGCTGCACCAAGTTGAATGTGATGTACACCAACGATCTGGAATCGGTGAAGCTCTGCCTCGCCGAGTTCAAGCAGTACCTACAGGGCGAGAAAGCACAAGGTTGCAGGACTAGACCTTGTGCCCATCCATTCGTCTCCTGACAGGGACCGACGGATTGCCATCGCCCAGGTATGTGTGCGGGACGTCGTCGTCCGCCTTGGTGCTCTAGCCGCGGCGCCACCGTCTGTTGTTCCCAACATAGTCAGCAAAACAAGAGGAATAGGGAGACAACTGTTCGTCGAGAGGCTGATAGTCCTGGGCCCACCAGGTCCATGACCTAGGTTTTGTTGTTTAACATGGGCAGCCCACGACATGTTTCAACATTTTTTTGGATCCAGCAGGTATCAAGCGGCCTCTGGGCCTCCCAACCTAGCTTGTCTATAACATCAGCAACCCAAGTTATGTTTGTTTTTTCAAGACGACGCACAGCTCAGTTCTATTTTTCTATAAGAATGCAAAACTGAACCTGTTTTCTATAAGAATGCAAAACTGAACCTATATTTATATCTTATTTTATTACACACACACACACACACACACACACACACACACACACACACACACACACACATATATATATATATATATATATATTAGAAACAACATAAGTTTCCGTTAAACCTGTCGTTCGTCCAACCATTTTATAGACCTTCCCACTTCCTTTAGTTTTCATTTTCATTAATCCTATATCTGAATTTTCTCCCTCTTTCTTTTTCGATGTAAACTGAGTTTTCTCCCAGTAATTTTCCTAGAACCAACTCAACTGTCCCACCTCTAGCCTAAAAAAATTAATACCCCACGTACTATTAACTCATCAAATTTAAATGATATTTTATTTCATAAGTTGAAAGTTCTTACAAAATAATAATAATAATTGTTTATATATAACTTGGCAAGTTAACTCCTAGTGATTGCGTACATAAGCTTGCAAAGATTTTACTGACCAATGCAGTAATAGACGTGCAATCATGTGTTTATGTTTTTATAACATTTCTCCATCTAGCCCAACATGATATTTTCACCCAGCCCAGCAAGTCGATGGATTTCGAGAAAAATGCAAATGGGTTTTAAATTCTACCATATATATAAACAGACTGCATAGATGCTACATCATTGTTTCACCCAGCCCACCAAATGGACTAAAAAACAATGGACCGGCTGACATGTGGGCCAGTAGGTTGAAGCCTAAGAAGGCGTTGGATTTACATCCAACGGCCGGCATTCTTCTTCATTCTCTCATCTTCTTCCCCCAGCGCTGCCGGGACCGCCTGCTCCAGCCTTTGGCGTCCAGCGGTGTTGTTTTGCGCTCCTCAGCGAAACGCTACCCCGCCGACGGCCAGGCCATCCCTCCACTCCGCACCTCCTGTTATTCTCTGCCGAGTGTAGGCCCACCCTGCACCTGAACCAGTCAAGTTTCCCACTCCTCTCCGTCTGCGACTCCACTTCCGCGTCTTCCCCATCTCTGGGCCGTTCTAGTCCGGGGCCTCGCCGTTGTCCAACGCCTCGGTGCGCTCGGCGCGGTGTGGTCAACATACGAGAGTCATCAGAAGAGGACTGTACATGGAGAGCCTGACGGCTGGGACCCACGAGGTCCATGGTCGCACGCAAGGAAAGTTCCTCCTTATTACGCACTGTACGTGGACTGTACGTGGGAAGGGCTTCTGTATTTAGCGAAAAAACGTTCCCCCCACTGACAGGTCGGACCCACCAGCTATATCTTCGCACGCAAGGAAGTGCCTCCTTATTACGCACAAAAAAATGAATACCCCCTGCTAGCTGGGACCCACCATAGTGGGTGGCTGACTTGTGGGCCTACTAAGTTGACGGGGACGGAGGGCTTTGTCAACTTAGTCAATATGAACGATTCTAGATCCAGTGACCGTACGATGTCCATCCAACAGCCATAGTGCTTCTTCAACCTCTGGTCTTCTTGCTCTAGCCGCCCAAAGCAGCGCCGGTCGTGCCGCGCGCTCATGCCTCGCGTGGCCGGATGTGATGCCGCAGAGGCCTCACCTCCCCCTACTACTCCCACAGCTGGCCAGGGCATCCCTCTACTCACCCACACCCCTGTTATTCTGCGGCAACGACAGCCTCACGCCGCAGCCGAACCAGTGAACCCTCGTACTCCTCTCCGCGTGGGCATCCACCACCACGTCTTCCCCGGTGTAACACCCACAATGCGGCTATATCTCCCACATGTCAGGGCACGACTTAGAGGCACAACCGCATGGTAGGCATGTCGCAAGAGGGGTAATCTTTACACATCCCATGTATTGAATAAGAAAGGGATAAAGAGTCGGCTTACAATCGCCACTTCACACAATACATAAATAGTCATACATCATCCAGAATACAATTAAGGTCCGACTACAGAACCAAAATAAAGAAAGACAACCCAAAATGCTAGATCCCCGATCGTCCCAACTGGGCTCCTCTACTGATCATCTGGAAAAGAAACATAGTAACGACCCGAATCCTCGTCGAACTCCCACTTGAGTTCAGTAGCGTCCCCTGCACTGGCATCATCGGCACCTGCATATGTTTGGAAGTATGTGTGAGTCACGAGGACTCAACAATCTCACACCCGCGAGATCAAGACTATTTAAGCTTAAGGGTAGGAAAGGGTAGTGAGGTGGAGCTGCAGCAAGCACTAGCATATATGGTGGCTAACTTACGCAAAAGAGAGCGAGATGAGAAGCAAATCACGGACGAGAAGCTAATAGTGATCAAGAAGTGATCCTAAAACTACTTACGTTCAAACATAACACGAGACCGTGTTCTCTTCCCGGACTCCGCCGAAAAGAGACCATCACGGCTACACACGCAGTTGATTCATTTTAATTAATTCAAGTGTCAAGTTCTCTACAACGGGATATTAACAAATTCCCATATGCCCATAATCGCGGGCACGACTTTCGAAAGTTCAAAACCCTGCAGGGGTGTCCCAACTTAGCCCATCACAAGCTCTCATGGTCAACGAAGTATATTCCTTCTCGCGGGAAGACCCGTTCAGTCTCGGAATCCCGGTTACAAGACATTTCGACAATGGTAAAACAAGACCAGCAAAGCCTCCCGATGTGCCGACAAATCCCGATAGGAGTCACACGTATCTCGTTCTCAGGGCACACCGGATAGGTCAAGCTACGAGTAAAACCAACCCTCGAGTTGCCCCGAGGTGGCCCCGCAGGCTGCCCGTTTCGGACCAACACTTAGAGGAGCACTGGCCCGGGGGTGTGTGTGTGTAAAATAAAGATGACCCTTGAGTCTGCAGAACCCAAGGGAAGGTATGTGGTGGTGGGTAGGCAAATGGTAAAACCAAGGTTGGGCCTTGCTGGAGGAGTTTTATTCAAAGCAAACTGTCAAGGGGTTCCCATAACACCCAACCGCGTAAGGAACGCAAAATCAAGGAACATAACACCGGTATGACGGAAACTAGGGTGGCAAGAGTGGAACAAAACACCAGGCATAAGGCCGAGCCTTCCACCCTTTACCAAGTATATAGATGCATTAAAGTAAATAAGAGATAATAATGATATCCCAACAATATCCATGTTCCAACATGGAACAAACTTCATCTTCACCTGCAACTAGCAACGCTATAAGAGGGGCTGAGCAAAAGCGGTAACATAGCCAAACAACGGTTTGCTAGAAAATGTGGGTTAGAGGCTTGACATGGCAATATGGGAGGCATGATAAAGCAAGTGGTAGGTAACGCGGCATGGCAATAGAGCGAACAACTAGCAAGCAAAGATAGAAGTGATTTCGGGGGCATGGTCATCTTGCCTGCAAAGTTCTCAGAGTTGACGAAAGCTTGATCCTCGTTAGCGTACTCAACAGGTTCCTCGATCACGTACTCGTCTCCCGGCTCTACCCAAAGCAAGAACACAAGCAAAGGACCAACAATCAATCACGGTGCAATGCACAAGCAACATGATGCAAAACATGGCATGACATGCGGGATGTGATATGCAATGCATATGCATGCTTTGGAAGGGAAAGAATGAACAAGGCATCAACTTGGCAAACCAAGTGTGCTTCTGGAAAGATGAGATGATTTCGGTCGAAATCGATATAAAGATCACCGAAAACGGATGCACGGTTTGCAAATGGCAAGCAAAACAAGAATGGCACAAATATGCGATTAACAACACGATGCCATCTAGAATGCAACAAGAAACTAAGATACTGCACTCCAACATAGCAACAAAGCATATGGCAGTGATCTACTCAAGATGCTTAACAAAATATGAACACTGAACTACGGCTAAATCACACTAGAACAGGTTAAAACAAGCATGGAAAAAGTGCAAAAGATATCAGCTTCACAGACTTAGTGAAAATACTAACATGCCAGGAATAACATCAGGAAGCCATGTTTAGAGCAAGCAAACAACATGCTACAGGAACATATCATAGCAAACAAACGAATGGCATGAATCTACTAAATGCATAGAACAAAAATCCCTTACTGATCATGAGCCAAAAAGGCACATAAGATATGATGGCACCCATGTAAACATAGCAAGTTTTATTGACAGTTTCAGACTTAGCAGAAAACTGAGCATGGCATAAACAAAATTATGAAGGCATCTTTGCGAGCTCAGATCACCCACCACAAAACATTGCATGACAAGATAAGCATACTAACAGCAATAAGACATGTTCATGAAGCTAACCATGGCAAGATTAAGTTCATAGCATGCTTGGATCAACTACAACAACCATGGCAAAATTGATTAATATGTAAACAATCTGCCAGGAACATTTTATAGCAAAAGTAGAGCAAGATTAAGACATGCTAGGGCAGTCCATAATAGCAAACAGGGGCATGGATGGATAGAGCATAACCATATGTCCAAAACATCCTTAATGAAGCAAATCAAAATAAGCATGGATCTCACTATAGCATCAAGTTTACATGGCATAAAAATAACAGCAGGAAAAGGACTTAGCAAAATCCTAAGTCCCTGAAATCAGCAATATCACGAAGGCTACTTTGCATGCTTGTGCTAGTCACCACATTTATCAGAAAAAATACATGGCAAGCACCCCTGTAAAGATGGCATGGCATAGACCAACACACATGTAGAGCTCATGCCCATAAGATGCACACAACAAATGTGACAAAAATGACAAATCACCTTAAACTGATAAGTAACAGGAGAAAACATTTTATAGCACTCTTGCATCAATGATTTGGGCATCCATATGAACTCAAACAAGCATTCCACAAGGTAATGAAATGAAGAGCATTTCCCAGTGAACATTTTGATATCTCATGCGCATGAAACGGAGCTACGGTCATGGAGTTATGGCATGAACAACAGGGGCATAAAATGTAGAAGAGAAAAGGACTTAGTGGAAAATCGACCTTGCGCGAAAACCAGATCTAGGGTTCGTCGCACGGTGCACGAACCGAGGACGACCCGAGCTCTCGCTGGAGAGGAGGGGGTGCTTGCTGGAGAAAGGATGGGGCGACGTCGGGCGGCACAGTGGCGCGTGGTGGCGGTGCGAGCTCCGGGAGGCGGCGGCACATGCTCTGGGAGGCAGCGACGAGGTGGCGTGACCGGCCGGCGCGGGAGGCGGCGGACGGTGGCCGGACGGCGGCCGGAGTAGAAGAGGACAGCAGCGACGCTTCGCGTGGGGAGGCGCCGGGCGGCGCGTGCGGCGGACGGGCCCCGTGGGCCCGATTTGGGTCCAGCGGGCCGCGATAGCGGGGATGACGCGGTGGACACGTGTCAGGCGGGGATTGGTGCAGAGCGGCGGCGGTGGCTCTGTCCGGCAGGTTCGGACATGTCCGGCGGCGAGAGGGAGCGGGGCTAGGGTTTCGTTTGCGCGGAAAAATGGAGGGGATCACATATTTATACCTAGGAGGAGGTAGGAGTGTCCAAATGGGGTGTAGTTTTCGCCCACACGATTTTGATCCGACGACGGAGGACATGGGAGTGGTTTGGAAGGGTTATTGGGCCGTTTTGGGGGGGTGTTGGGTTGCAACACACAAGAGGCCTTTACGGTTCCCCGGTTAACCATTGGGGCATCAAACGGACTCCAAATGACACGAAATTTGACAGGCGGTCTACCGACGGTGTACCAAGGCCACTTAGCAAATCTTGGTCCATTCCGAGAACGTTTAACACCCGCTCACGAAAAGTGACAAGAGGGGAACGCCGGTGCACGTGGGAGTGTCGGATTGCAAAACGGACAACGGGGAAAATGCTCGGATGCATGAGACGAACACGTATGAAAATGAGATGCACATGATATTAAATGCATGACATGAACAAAATGCAAAACAAAGACAAAAACCCAATCACGAAGGGAATCTCATAACTTAAAGCCGGAAATGGTAGAGTCGGAGTACAAATATGGCAAGTTACATCTGGGGTGTTACACCCGGCTCCGCGTCGTCCCCTTCCTAGGCCTCACCGTCATCCACCGCCTTGGTGCTCTCGGCATGGCGTGGTCAATGTGGTCAACGACCGACTTCCATCGGAAGAGTACCATATGTGGAGAGGCTGATAGCTGGGTCCACGGCCACAGCCTAGTTTTTTTTGCCAAGTAAGTCGCTTTGTCAGGCATGTTGGGCTGCGAATCTTTCAAGACGAGGAGAGCTTCATTCGGCTGGCCGAGAACATGGCCTATCAGTAATGAGAAATGGGTTGTACATTTTTAAAACACATCAAACCGACAATTAATTTCAAATTTCTTTTTTTCATTTCGAGATTTTAAATTGCATTGGTTTTTATGCGTGGACAATTTGTTGGATTTTATATTGATATATATTTATTTTTAAAATCAGAAATCAGTTTGAACGTGACTCAAAATTTCAGGATTAAAAAGAGTTCGGACCACACCGAAATATGCAAAATTTCGTATAATTTTTTAACCGTGGCCACAATATGGGTTGTAATGCTAACAAAAAGAATATGGGCTCCATTTTTTTTAAGAATTAGCAAATGGGCTGTAAATTATTAGAAATAATGGCAGATGGGCTGTATGCTGTTTTCCATAGATTTGAGGCTTTCCTAGAAAAGGTTGACGCACAAGCAGTGACTGTTGGATGTCCATCCAACGGCCGTCGTGCTTCTTCAATCTCCGCTCTTCCTGCTCCAACCGCTCAAACAAGCACCGGCAGGACTGCCTGCTACCTCCTTCCCGCGGTCGGCTGTGCTGCCGCGCAGGCCTCACTGCCCCACCGTACTCCCATCGTTGGCCTAGCCATCCCTCTACTCACCCACACCTGCTGTTATTCTCCGGTGACGGCAGACGAACCAGTAAACCCTCATACAGTCGTACTCCCCTCCGCGTGGGAAACAACTGCCGAGTCTTCCCTGGCTCCGTGTCGTTCCCTTCCTAGGCCTCGCTGTCGTCCACCGCCCTGGTGCTCTCGGCGCGACCTGGTCAACGTGGTCAACGACCGACATGCATCTGAAGTGGACTGTGCGTGGAGAGGCTGACAGCTGGGTCCACGGGCGCACACAAGGAAATGCCTCCTTATTACGCGCAAAATAATGATTCCTCCACCTGACATCTGGGACCCACCGGAAGGGCCTCTGTATTTCATGAAAAAAAATGTTACCACTGCTGACAGCTCGGACCCACCAGCTATATCTTCGCACGCAAGGAAGTGCCTCCTTATTACGCACAAAAAATGAATACTCCCCCTGCTAGCTGGGACCCAGTATAGTGGGAGGCTGACTTGTGGGCCTACTAAGTTGATGGGGACGGAGGGCTTTGTCAACTTAGTCAATATGCACGATTCTAGCTCCATTGACCGTATGATGTCCATCCAACGGCCGTAGTGCTTCTTCAACCTCTGGTCTTCTTGCTCCACCCGCCCAAACCAGCGCCGGTCATGCCTCGTGCTCCTGCATCCCGTGGCTGGCTGCGATGCCGCAAAGGCCTCACCGCCCCTACTACTCCCACCGCTGGCCAGGCCATCCCTCGACTCACCCACACCCCCTGTTATTCTACGGCGACGGCAGCCTCACACCGCAGCCAAACCAGTGAACCCTCGTACTCCTCTCCGCGTGGGCATCCACTGCCGCGTCCTCCCTGGCTCCGCGTCGTCCCCTTTCTAGGCCTCGCCATCGTCCACCGCCTTGGTGCTCTCGGCGCGGCGTGGCCAATGTGGTCAACGACTGACTTCCATCGGAAGAGTACTGTACGTGGAGAGGCTGACAGCTGGGTCCACGGCCGCAGCAAGGAAGTGCCTCCTTATTACGCGCAAAATAAATATTCCTCCACCTGACAGCGGGGACCCACCAAACAGGCCACTGTATTTCGCGAAAAAATGTTCCCCCTGACCGCTGGGACCCACCAGCTACATCTTCGCACGCAAGGAAGTGCGTCCGGGCAAAAAAAATGATTTGCCCCCTTGACTGCTGGGACCCACCAGCTACATCTTCGCACGCAAGGAAGTGCCTCACAGTCGGGACCCACCTGGTCGAAGCGTACATAGCATTGTCATTCTGGTCGCGAACGTGTACGCACATACTGGTCGATGTAGAGGCGCACACGTGTCGTAGCAGAGGCGCGCACGTAGCATGCACATGTACGTACATCGGCCAGGGTGCAAGAAAGTAAATATGGCCACATACGTACATACGGGCGGGGTCTCGAGCCTACTTGCGTGTATGCACGACCAGGGATCGTGTACATGGATGGGTCGGAACAGAGAAACAGCGTCCTCGTCGTGTTCATGGGGAGCCAACCGGCTGGGTCGGAACGGAATGCGTCGCCGTGTTCATCGAGAAGGCTTGGACGGAACAGGCGATGGAAATGAGGCCTGACGTACCGCAGAACAGAGGAAACGGCCTTGTGTTCGACCGGCCACGTTCGAAACAGGATCATGTTCATCGGGAGGGGTCTGGTGTACCATAAAACAGAGGAAACGGACCTCCTACGGTCGAAACAGGGGTCCTGTTGATCGGGAGGGGTGTGGCGTACCGCAAAACGGAGGAAACGGACTTGTGTGGGAGCGCTACGGTCGAAACGGGGTTCCTGTTCATCGGGAGGGGTGTGGCGTACCGCAAAACGGGACTCCACGAGATACTGTTCATCTCCACCGTCGACCCCCTCCAGCCTCCACGGGCTACTGTTCATCCACCGTCGACCTCCTCCAGCCTCCACTTGCGACTGTTCATCCACGGGCTCCTATTCATCCAGCCTCCACCGCGCGCTACTCCACCGGCTACTGTTCAACTAGCCCTCTCCATGGGCTCCTGTTCAACCACCCCTCCACGGGCTACTGTTCATCCAGCCCTCCACCGTCTACTATTCATCCTGCCCTCCACGGGGTGGTCCTATTCATCCTGCCCTCCATAGGGTCATGTTCATCCAGCCCCAACCGGCTCGATCGATCGGGGTCCTGTTCATCCAGAGGCAACACCCTGGGGTCCTGTTCATCCACCCCCACCGGGAACTGTTCATCCAACCCCTCCGCAACGCTCACTGTTCATTTAGAGACAACATCGATCGGCTTCAGCTAGCAGTAGTAGCGAAGGAATCGCTCAATCGGGTTCAGTTAACAGCCATCGATCGATCGCTCGGGTTCAGTAACGCGTAGCCTGCAGTGCAATCGCTCGGGTTCAGTTAGAGCCCAACGCCTCGCTCGGGTTCAGTTAGAGCCCAACGCCTCACACCCACGCGCATGCGTGTACGAGAGAAACGCACATCACTCAGCCCCGACCACCCACCTAATCGGGAACATCCTGATATTTTCCTTGCCCTTGCTTCTACCATGGTTTTTTTCATCATGGACGGCCCAAAGAGTGTCATGCAACTGCGTCATGATACCGGGTTTTGTCACAATTATCATCATAGAAGTGTCATAAGTATGACAGAAAAGATTTTCGTTCGGCCCAAAATGTCACGGATGTGTCTTTTTTTGTAGTGCACTTTGCATGATATGCTCATTCCTATGCCTTTGCCATGCATTTTTGACCCATGCTTTGCATTACACATGATGATTGATTCTCATACTTATATGTGTATTTGCAAGCTTGGAGATGTCACTTGTCATTGCCATGTTTGCTTTGTGCCCCATGCCTATGATGATACTATGATCTTGCTTTGTGTTCGTGCTTGCGATATGTCATGTGCATTACCTATGCCTATTATTTGCATCTCTACCTCACAATTACATACTTGTCCACACGATTTCTTTGCTTGTGCTCGATTGATATGCTTACATGCCGTGTCACAATCCTTTGTCACACCCTATGCTATGCTTGACGATGACACTTATTTGGTGAATCACCTCTTGAATGCTTGGTTTTGCACTAACGCTAACCACATTTGTTTTTTCCAACTGTTTGTTGTCCTTGCTCTTTTTGAAGGAATCACTAGATGGTGCGACATTGGAAAGTGCCCATTTCGAGCTTCAAGACGACGAGTACCTGGTGAACGTCCACTTCTACACGGCGAAACCATCTCCTTCCATTGGTGATTTGGTATTCGATCCGAGGTCGGATCTTTCCAAAGGGGGGGAGATGATGCGGAGCATCCTATGGACATCACCATGTCAATAGTCCGTTTGGTGAGTGACACGTGCGACATCTACTTGACATACCCAAAGGTGAATCATCCCCTTTACACGTGCCCACTTGACCCCTTCGAGGATGGTATACTACTTGACACCCCTCTCGTGTGCATGCATAGGTATTTTCGGAACACTAGGACGACGAGGAGGAGTGCAAGCGCCAAGGAACAACTATACCATCCGTGAGGGAAGCATGGAAGCGACGACGGAGGAAGATGGAGACAGCTCCCAGGACCCGAACATCCGGCCCTGGCCCGGACATCCAGCCCCTGGAAGTGTCACCAGCAGCAAGGAGCCAGCGGCCAAGTCTACAGGGCCCGGACATCCGGCGCGTCCCGAGCCCCCGGACATCCAGCCTCCAGCCCGGAAATCCGGACCCCGCCATTTCAGAGAGCAACAAGGCTGGACCCTGCCAGCCCGGACATCCGGCCCCAGCGCCCGGACATCCAGCCCGACGCCCGGACATCCGCCCCCTGCTTGTGTGCAGCACATCTGGGCCGTGTCCCATGTACCCCTTCGCCCCTTAGACTATATATACTCCCCCTCCACCTATGTTTTAGGGTTAGCATTGTGTAAGCTCATATTAGAGATACATCATCGCTCATCCACATCGGATCTACTCCACAAGAGAGACCGCAGCCCCTCTTCGGAGAAGGTCCCTTTGGATTCAAGACCCCCCTTTGGGCGGCCCCATCAAGACCTCCTTACGGAGAAGAACCGGCTACCTTTGTATCATCCTTTGTTGATCGTGGATCGTGTGATCTCTTATGTACTTGAGGATCTAGCATATGTGTGACTATTTCTTGTTGGTTTTAGTGATTCTCTGATGATTCCCCTCGTGTTTCCTCTCGTGTTCTTCGCGGGATCCGCTCCTTTGGGGAAAGATCGGCCATCTAGGGTTCCACCCTACATCACCTAAGCACCGCTATGATATGACCGAGGTGGATTATGGTGGAGGGGGGCACCGCACATGGCTAAAAGATCAATGATCAACTTATGTCTCTTTGGGGTGCCCCTTCCCCCGTATATAAAGGAGTGGAGGAGGGGGAGGGCCGGCCCTCCTATGGCGCGCCCCACAGGGAGTCCTACTCCCACCGGGAGTAGGATTCCCCCCTTCCCTAGTTCGACTAGGAGTGGAAGGAAGGGGGAGAGAGGGGGAAGGAAAGGGGGGGGGGAGGCCCCCCACCCAATTCGGATTGGGCTTGTGGGGGGCGCACCCCCTCCTAGGCCTCCCTCTCTTCTCTCCCACTATGGCCCAATAAGGCCTATATACCTCCCGGGGGGCTCCGGTAACCTCCCGGTGCTTCGGTATATGCCCGAACTCACCCGGAACCATTCTGACATCCAAATATAGTCATCCAATATATCAATCTTTATGTCTCTACCATTTCGAGACTCCTAGTCATGTCCATGATCATATCCGGGACTTCGAACTACCTTCGGTACATCGAAACACATAAACTCATAATACCGATCGTCACCGAAAGTTAAGCGTGCGGACCCTATGGGTTTGAGAACTATGTAGACATGACCGAGACACGTCTCCGGTCAATAACCAATAGCGGAACCTGGATGCTCATATTGGTTCCTATATATTCTATGAAGAACTTTATCGATCAAAGCGCATAACAACATACGTTGTTCCCTTTGTCATCGGTATGTTACCTGCCCGAGATTCGATCATCAGTATCTCAATACCTAGTTCAATCTCGTTACCGGCAAGTCTCTTTACTCATTCCGTAATGCTACATCCCATAACTAACTCATTAGCTACATTGCTTGTAAGGCTTATATTGATGTGCATTACCGAGAGGGCCCAGAGATACCTCTCCGACAATTGGAGTGACAAATCCTAATCTCGATCTATGCCAACTCAACAAACACCATCGGAGACACCTGTAGAGCACCTTTATAATCACCCAGTTACATTGTGATGTTTGGTAGCACACAAAGTGTTCCTCCGGTATTCGGGAGTTGCATGATCTCATAGTCATAGGAACATGTATAAGTTATGGAGAAAGCAATAGCAACAAACTAAACGATCATTGTGCTAAGCTAACGGATGGGTCAAGTCAATCACATCATTCTCTAATGATGTGATCCCGTTAATCAAATGACAACTCATGTCTATGGTCAGGAAACATAACCATCATTGATTCAACGAGCTAGTCAAGTAGAGGCAAACTAGTGACACTCTGTTTGTCTATGTATTCACACATGTACTAAGTTTCTGGTCAATACAATTCTAGCATGAATAATAAACATTTATCATGATATAAGGAAATATAAATAAAAACTTTATTATTGCCTCTAGGGATATTTCCTTCAGTCTCCCACTTGCACTAGAGTCAATAATCCAGATTACATTGTAATGATTCTAACACCCATGGAGTCTTGGTGCTGAGCATGTTTTGCTTGTGAGATAGGCTTAGTCAACGGGTCTGCAACATTCAGATCCGTATGTATCTTGCAAATCTCTATGTCTCCCTCCTTGACTTGATCATGGATGGAATTGAAGCGTCTCTTGATGTGCTTGGTTCTCTTGTGAAATCTAGATTCCTTTGCCAAGGCAATTGCACCAGTATTGTCACAAAATATTTTCATTGGACCCGATGCACTAGGTATGACACCTAGATTGGATATGAACTCCTTCATCTAGACTCCTTCATTTGCTGCTTCCAAAGCAGCTATGTATTCTGCTTCACACGTAGATCCTGCCATGACGCTCTGCTTGGAACTGCACCAACTTACAGCTCCACCATTTAATAAAAAGACGTATCCGGTTTGTGACTTAGAGTCATCCAGATCAGTGTCAAAGCTTGCGTCGACGTAACCGTTTACAACGAGCTCTTTCTCACCTCCATATACGAGAAACATATCCTTAGTCCTTTTTAGGTATTTCAGGATATTCTTGACCGCTCTCCTGTGATCCACTCCTGGATTAATTTGGTACCTCCCTACTAAACTGATAGCAAGGCACACATCAAGTCTGGTACACAGCATTTCATACATGATAGAGCCTATGGCTGAAGCATAGGGAACACCTTTAATTTTCTCTCTATCTTCTGAAGTGGTCGAGCATTGAGTCTGACTCAACTTCACACCTTGTAATACAAGCAAGAACCCTTTCTTTGCCTGATCCATTTTGAACTTCTTCAAAACTTTATCAAGGTATGTGGATTGTGAAAGTCCAATTAAGCGTCTTGATCTATCTCTATAGATCTTGATGCCCAATATATAAGAAGCTTCACCGAGGTCTTTCATTGAAAGATTCTTATTCAAGTTCCTTTTATGCTATTCAGAAAATCAGTATCATTTCCGATCAACAATATGTCATCTACATATAATATCAGAAATTCTACGGAGCTCCCACTCACTTTCTTGTAAATACAGGCTTCTCCAAAAGTCTATATAAAACCATATGCTTTGATCACACTATCAAAGCGTATATTCCAACTCTGAGAGGCTTGCACCAGTCCATAAATGGATCGCTGGATTGCACACTTTGTTAGCACCTTTTGGATCGACAAAACCTTCTGGTTGCATCATATACAACTCTTCTTTAAGATATCCATGAAGGAATGCAGTTTTGACATCCATTTTCCAAATTTCATAATCATAATATGCGGCAATTGCTAACATGATTCAGACGGATTTAAGCATCACTACGGGTGAGAAGGTCTCATCGTAATCAACTCCTTGAACTTGTCAAAAACCTTTTGCAACAAGTCGAGCTTTGTAGACAGTAATATTACCGTCAGCGTCAGTCTTCTTCTTGAAGATCCATTTATTCTCTATGGCCTGCCGATCATCGGGCAAGTCAACCAAAGTCCACACTTTGTTTTCATACACGTATCCCATCTCAAATTTCATGTCCTCAAGCCATTTTGTGGAATCTGGGCTCATCATCACTTCCTCATAGTTCGTAGATTCGTCATGGTCAAGTAACATGACTTCCAGAATAGTATTACCATACCATTCTGGTGCGAATCTTACTCTGGTTGACCTACGAGGTTCGGTAGTAACTTGATCAGAAGTTTCATGATCATCATCATTATCTTCCTCATTTACTGGTGTAGGAATCACTGGAACTGATTTTGGTGATGAACTACTTCCAGTAAGGGAGAAGGTACAATTACCTCATCAAGTTCTACTTTCCTCACACTCACTTCTTTCAAGACAAACTCCTTCTCTAGAAAGGATCCATTCTTAGCAATGAATATCTTGCCTTCGGATTTGTGATAGAAGGTGTACCCAATAGTCTCCTTTGGGTATCCTATGAAGACACATTTATCTGATTTGGGTTCGAGCTTAGCAGGTTGAAGCTTTTTCACATAAGAATCGCAGCCCCAAACTTTAAGAAACGACAACTTGGGTTTCTTGTCAAACCACCGTTCATAAGGTGTCGTATCAACGTATTTAGATGGTGCCCTATTTAAGGTGAATGCATCCGTCTCTAAAGCATAACCCCAAAATGATAACGGTAAATCAGTAAGAGACATCATAGATCGCACCATATCTAGTAAAGTACGAATACGACGTTCGGACACACCATTACGCCGTGGTGTTCCGGGTAGAGTGAGTTGCGAAACTATTCCACATTGTTTCAGATGAAGACCAAACTCGTAACTCAAATATTCTCCTCCATGATCAGATTGTAGAAACTTTATTTTCTTGTTACGATGATTTTCCACTTCACTCTGAAATTCTTTGAACTTTTCAAATGATCCAGACTTATGTTTCATATAGATATACCCATATCTGCTCAAATCATCTGTGAAGGTGAGAAAATAATGATATCCGCCGCGAGCTTCAATGTTCATTAGACCACATACATCAGTATGTATGATTTCCAATAACTTTGTTGCTCGCTCCATTGTTCCAGAGAATGGAGTTTTAGTTATCTTGCCCATGAGGCATGGTTCGCAAGTACTAAGTGATTCATAATCAAGTGATTCCAGAAGTCAATCATAATGGAGTTTCTTCATGCGCTTTACACCAATATGACCCAAACGGCAGTGCCACAAATAAGTTGCACTATCATTATCAACTCTGCATCTTTTGGCTTCAATATTTATGAACATGTGTATCACTACTATCAAGATTTAGTAAAAATAGACCACTCATCAAGGGTGCATGACCATAAAATATATTACTCATATAAATAGAACAACCATTATTCTCTGGTTTAAATGAATAACCGTCTCGCATCAAACAAGATCCAGATATAATGTTCATGCTCAACGCTGGCACCAAATAACAATTATTTAGGTCTAAAACTAATCCCGAAGGTAGATGTAGAGGTAGCGTGCCGACGGCAATCACATCGACTTTGGAACCATTTCCCACACGCATCGTCACCTCGTCCTTAGCCAATCTTCGCTTAATCCGTAGCCCCTGTTTCGAGTTGCAAATGTTAGCAACTGAACCAGTATCAAATACCCAGGCACTACTACGAGCATTAGTAAGGTACACATCAATAACATGTATGTCAAATATACCTTTCACTTTGCCATCCTCCTTCTCCGCCAAATACTTGGGGCAGTTCCGCTTCCAGTGACCAGTTCCTTTGCAGTAGAAGCACTCAGTCTCAGGCTTAGGTCTAGACTTGGGTTTCTTCACTTGAGCAGCAACTGGCTCTCTGTTCTTCCTGAAGTTCCCCTTCTTCCCTTTACCCTTTTTCTTGAAACTGGTGGTCTTGTTGACCATCAACACTTGATGCTCCTTTTTGATTTCTACCTCCACAGCCTTTAACATTGCGAAGAGCTCAGGAATCATCTTATCCATCCCTTGCATATTATAGTTCATCACGAAGCTCTCGTAGCTTGGTGGTATTGATTGAAGAACTCTGTCAATGACACTATCATCAGGAAGATTAACTCCCAGTTGAGTCAAGTGGTTGTGGTACCCAGACATTTTGAGTATATGTTCACTAACAAAACTGTTCTCCTCCATCTTGCAGCTGTAGAACTTATTGGAGACTTCATATCTCTCAATTCGAGCATTTGCTTGAAATATTAACTTCAACTCCTTGAACATCTCATATGCTCCATGACGTTCAAAACGTCGTTGAAGTCCAGGTTCTAAGCCGTAAAGCATGGCACACTGAACTATCAAGTAGTCATCAGCTTTGCTCTGCCAGGTGTTCACAACATCTGACGTTGCTCCTGCAGTGGGTTTATCACCTAGCGGTGCTTCCAGGACGTAATTCTTCTGTGCAGCAATGAGGATAATCCTCAAGTTACGGACCCAGTCCGTGTAGTTGCTACCACCATATTTCAACTTAGCTTTCTCTAGGAACGCATTAAAATTCAACGGAACAACAACACGGGCCATCTATCTACAACAACATAGACATGCAAAATACTATCAGGTACTAAGTTCATGATAAATTAAAGTTCAATTAATGAAATTACTTAAGAACTCCCACTTAGATAGACATCTGTAACACCCACAATGCGGCTATATCTCCCATGTGTCAGGGCACGACTTAGAGGCATAGCCACATGGTAGTTTTGTCGCAAGAGGGGTAATCTTCACACAATCCCATGTACTGAATAAGAAAGGGATAAAGAGTTGGCTTATAGTCGCCACTTCACACAAATAATAAATTAAACATACACCATCCAGAGTACAATCAAGGTCCGACTACGGAACCAAAATAAAAGAAGACAACCCCAAATGCTAGATCCCCGATCGTCCCAACTAGGCTCCACTACTGATCAACCAAAAAAGACACATAACAACGACCGAGATCTTCATCGAGCTCCCACTTGACCTCGGTTGCGTCACCTGCACTGATATCATCAGCACCTGCAACTGTTTGGAAGTATCTGTGAGTCACGAGGACTCAACAATCTCACACCCGCGAGATCAAGACTATTTAAGCTTATGGGTAGGATAGGGTAATGAGGTGGAGCTGTAGCAAGCATTAAGCATATATGGTGGCTAACATACACAAATAAGAGCAAGAAGAGAAGCAACGCAACGGTCGAGAAGCTAGAAGTGATCAAGAAGTGATCCTGAAAACTACCTACGTTCAAACATAACACAAGACCGTGTTCACTTTCCGGACTCCGCCGAGAAGAGACCATCACGGCTACACACGCGGTTGATGCATTTTAATTAAGTCAAGTGTCAAGTTCTCCACAACCGGATATTAACAAATTCCCATCTGTCACATAACCACGGGTACGGCTCTCGAAAGTTTATACCCTGCAGGGGTGTCCCAACTTAGCCCATCACAAGCTCTCACGGTCAACGAAGGATATTCCTTCTCTCGGGAAGACCCGACCAGTCTCGGAATCCCGGTTACAAGACATTTCGACAATGGTAAAACAAGACCAGCAAAGCTGCCCGATATGTCGACAATCTCGATAGGAGCTGCACATATCTCGTTCTCAGGGCAACACCGGATGAGTAATCCATACAACTAAAACCAGCCCTCAAGTTTCCCCGAGGTGGCGCTGCAAGGGGCTCTAGTTCGGACCAACACTTAGAGAAGCACTAGCCCCGGGGGGGGGGGGGTTAAAATAAAGATGACCCTTGGGTTGGCCGACCCAAGGGAAGGGTAATAGGTTGTTAGGCAAATATGAAACCAAGGTTGGGCCTTGACGGAGGAGTTTTATTCAAAGTGAACTGTCAAGGGGTTCCCATAACAACCAACCGTGTAAGGAACGCAAAATAAAGGTACATAACACCGGTATGACGGAAACTAGGGCGGCAAGAGTGGAACAAAACACCAGGCATAAGGACGAGCCTTCCGCCCTTTACCAAGTATATAGATGCATTAATTAAATAAGAGATATTGTGATATCCCAACATATCCATGTTCCAACATGGAACAAACTTCAACTTCACCTGCAACTAGCAATGCTATAAGAGGGGATGAGCAAAAGCGGTAACATAGCCAAACAACGGTTTGCTAGGAAGGTGGGTTAGAGGCTTGACATGGCAATGTGGGAGGCATGATATAACAAGTGGTAGGTAGCGCAACATAGCGATAGAACGAACAACTAGCAAGCAAAGATAGAAGTGATTACGAGGGTATGGTCATCTTGCCTGAAATCCCGCAAGGAAGAAGAACGAGTCCATGAAGAAGACAAACGGACGTAGTCGGACGTATCCTCACAACTCTGAAACCGAAGCTAATGAGAGAAGCAACCCGGAAAGAAGAAAACAACATAGTAAACAACCATCACATAAGCATGGCATGATGCACAAACAAGTATGATGCATGTCCAATTTAATGAAACATGGCATGGAAAAGTGCACAAGCAAAACTACAAGTTAAGTGGAGCTCAATATGCAATGAGTTGCATATTGACGAAACACCACATTCAAACATTTAGTTCACTCTCGTTTATGTACCCAACAATACTAAATGTTATTAAACATGGCAAGGGGTGAAGCATATGAAAACTACCTATCTAGGCAAGTTTAAATGAGGCCGGAACAACAAGCAACAAGTCCGAAAAATCCTCATGTGCAATTTATGGGTTTTGTACTAATCTGCCCTAAACCATATTTTTGACTTGTTAAACATACAATTTGAATGCACCATGTTAAACTAGGCATTTTCTACGCCATTTACATATAAAGTTTATTTAAATCCGAGCTACGGTTATTTAGTTATGAAATAAAGCATTTTAGCATGACATTTAGCAAAATAAACACAAACATCATTTTAAACATTTTTAACATGCATGAAAGTTGTAAATTATGAAACTAGACAAAATTCTAAGCATGTTTCATATAAAGTTTGTTTAATACCGATGCACGGTTGTGAGGTTTTTATATGCATGTACTAGAGGGACTAATTTGTAAAACAGACAACTCTGGAAACTAGATAAATTCGCAGCAAGGGAAAAAACATGCATGGGCCGAAACTGAGGCGGACTGGGCTGCACAGTGCACTGGGCGCAGGACTGGGGACGTCTCACCATGGGCCAAGCCCATCTGGTGCAGGCGATGGGCCTTGGAGGGAAGCTGGGCCAGCCGTGGCTTGTGGCCCGCGAGGAAGACAGACGCGGCCTCGGTGGAGATGGGCTGGCAAGGCGCGCGGTGCTGGGCCTTGGCACCCTCGTGGCCCATGCACGGGGCGATGAAGTCAACGGAAACGGCGAGCAGGACTTGGAGCTGTGTGCGTTCCAGGAAGACGAGTGGTGGCGGCGGCGCTGGTGCTTCCCAGCGACGGCAGACGGCGGGACGACCACCGGAGGCGGGGCGAGATCGAGGGGAATTGATCCCCGGTGGTGGGAGGCGGGTCCGGCTAGGCAAGGTCTTGGCGGCGGCAATCTTGCCGGCGTCGGGGATGAGGTGCAGGAGAGACGAGGGCCTACGAGCAACAGCGCAGCGAAGCAGATCCCGACGCGGGTATTCAACGACAGAAGGTGGGGCCGGAGGGCGGTTCCGTCCAGGAACAAGGCATAGGTGAGCTGGGCATTGAGGCACTATTATCGGCGAAGCTCCATGCCTCGGGCGGCCATGGCGGTCTCCTGTTGCCGCGGGTTACAAAGAGAGATGGAGATCTTAGGAGACAGGTAGAAGAAGGAAAAGAGATATGGACAGAGTAGGGAGGAGGGGCGCAGCAGAGGCGGTGGTCCGGCGATCTGGCAGTGAGTGGTCGCCGGTGACGAGGTTCGTGATAACCCACAAGTATAGGGGATCGCAAAAGTTTTCGAGGGTAGAGTATTCAACCCAAATTTATTGATTCGACACAAGGGGAGCCAAAGAATATTCTCAAGTATTAGCAGCTGAGTTGTCAATTCAACCATACCTGGATAACTTAATATCTACAACAAGGTATTTAGTAGCAAAGTAATATGATAGTGGTGGTAACGGTGGCAAAAGGTAACGGTAGCAAAAGTAATATTTTTGGTGTTTTATAGTGATGATAACAATAGCAACGGAAAAGTAAATAAGCGAAGAACAATATATGGAAAGCTCATAGGCATTGGATCGGTGATACAGAATTATGCCGGATGTGGTTCATCATGTAACAGTCAGAACATAGGGTGGCACATAACTAACTCCAATTCATCAATGTAATGTAGGCATGTATTCCAAATATAGTCATACGTGCTTATGGAAAAGAACTTGCATGACATCTTTTGTCCTACACTCCCGTGGAAGCGGGGTCCTATTGGAAACTAAGGGATATTAAGGCCTCCTTTTAATAGAGTACCAGACCAAAGCATTAACACATAGTGAATACATGAACTCCTCAAACTATGGTCATCACGGGAGTGGTCCCGATTATTGTCACTTCGGGGTTGCCGAATCATAACACATAGTAGTGTAACATCCCAAATTTTCAATTTGGAATGTTATACATTAGATCATCATTACATATCATATTTATTTGCATTTTGGTTGATCCTAGAAACTCTACGCAACTCAAGGACCCTCGAAGAGAGTTGGGGATTTCGTTATTTTCATATTTGAGTTTTCTCAAATTTTGAAAATAGGATCATTTGATTTTATTTATTTTATCTTCAATTATTTCTATTATGAAAATTTGAGAGAGGGAATAAAATGACTTTCCCAAAATAAAGAAATATTGAGGATTTAATAATAAAATCAAATAAGATTTTATTTTGGATTTATTTGCTATTTTATTTGAATTTAGGAAAAATGCACATTTTTCAAAATTTCATTTAGGCCCCAAATAAATTTCATCCTGTGCGGCTTGATTTTAGAAGCCGGGGAAAATTTATTTCGGGATTTTTGGAGTCCGTTTAGTATTCCTTTTGTTTGTTTTTCTGCGTGTAATAATTTTTTTAAAAAAGAGCGAACCGACTACGGGCCGTGTTTGGCCCGGACTCCAGAGGGGGGGGGGCTTTATATAGCGCGCCCCGGGGCCCGAATCAGCCCAAGCCGCCGCCACCGTCACTGCCGCGCCACCGCCGCCGCCCGCCGCCGCCGACATGGTCGATCCCGCCGCCGTTTTTTTAGAAAAACCATTCGGTTTTTTCGTCGGTTTTTTTAGATCCGTTTTTTAGATAGATCGTTTTTTCCTGGCTTAGTTAATTAGTGAGCGTTCGCTCGTTCGTTCGTTTTAATGAACGCGTTCATCGTTTAGATCCAGACAACGAACGTTCGTTCGTTAATCTGTTCGTCGTTTTTCTTTTTCTCGGATTTATTCCGTGATTTTTCTGATCGCGATTTCTAATCCGATTTTTGTTTTAGTATTACTTTTCGCTTGTTTATCGGAATCAGGTTATTCAAGCGCCTGGAGTTTTGTCTCGAAACCCTGTTTCCGTTTAACCAACTCAAAGAAGTTTTTGCCCGTGTAAAATTTAACCTAGATCCAGAATAGTAAATGAAGCTTGTTTCTGTTGCCGTTTGTCTTTCGTTGCTTCGTTCAATTTGGTTCTTTTTGCCAACCGGAGTTCTTAAGTTGAACTTTCTGGTTAGATCTGTTATTTGAGTTTTACCTGTGCATTAGTTAAGTACTTATTGTATGCTTGTTTGTTTGCGATAGAGTACCCAGAGTGCGCCGCTTGCTACTTCGAATCGCTAGGTTTTGCGGATCATCAACAAGGCAAGTAACACTTTGATCATACCTCCAACTACCCAGTTTTATTGCATTAGATCAATTCTCACACATTGCATGATTAGGATCTAATTAAATTGTGGGTTTTGGGAAGTAGATGAGGTAGTACCTATTACCTGTTTTATTATCAAACCTTTGGGAGTTACTTCTACGTTTGCTTATATTGCCATGCTATGCTAGTAGACGTGGATTGGGTGAGTGTATCCATGACAGATGTGAGATTGTTAAATTAATGGTTTATCTAAGGTGGCAACTTAAACACACATCTGGGTGGATTGAGGCACCTGGGTATTCCAGCGATTGCCTGTTTTTCTTTTGGACCGCCACCCAGGCTCAAAGGGATCATGAGATTATTCATACTAGAAACTTCCGTGTGCAGCCACAAGCTACTATGGGCTCTAGCATAGTTGATTAAGTTGTGCGAACTCTTACAGTGGTAGACTAGCAGATGTAGGGGAAAGTAGGTGTAACGGTCTACCCGATCGTAAGGTGCTAGCGCTTCTGAAAGACTATGTCTCGGTCATCCGTTTCTCAAACACCATGAAGTGCGAGAATCCCAACGGAGGAGATCGAGTCTTGTGGGGAAAAGTGCGCAAACCTCTGCAGAGTGTATAAACTAATCATGGTTAGCCGTGTCCCCGGTTATGGACATCTTGAGTATCTAGTACTTGGATTATCATGTGAATCTCATCATGTTACTCTAATTAATTTGTTGGGTTTTTAATGATGATGTTTAATTGGGATTGAGAGGGTGTCTACACTCTCAATGTTTAACAACCACCATGATAGTTAAATAAAATTTATTCCTTTGCAGTAGGGAAAAATTGGCTTTACGCAAAACTGTAACCATAGAGCTTTCCACCAGCCAAATATGCATGTAGTATAGCCTTATTCTTTCATTGCTCTCTATGTGTTACATTGCCAGCATATTCCATGTGCTGACCCGTTTCGGGCTGCAACGTTCATGTTGCAGACTTTTCAGACGACGAGTAAGGTGCTTTTAGGTCGTGGTTCTATACTCAGTGATGCCGTTGGAGTTGATGGACTCACTTATCTTCCAAGCCTTCCGCTGTTATCGTTATTAGATGGCCTTATGCCATATTTATTGTAATAAGTTCTCTTTTGAGACACTCGATGTAATAAGTGTGTGATTGCTACTCTGTTATAAATCCTTCAAGTACTGTGTGGTGTCAGCATTACTGATCCAGGGATGACACCGGAGCACAGAGATTGGACCGTTTGAGGTCTGGTCGCTATAAGATGGTATCAGAGCACACGCTGACTGTAGGACACGACCACTAAGCTAAAGCCCTAGATCACTACTCACTCTTCTCATTCTGACTTCTCATCTTTTCTACTCTTTTAGGATGGCGGATGCAAGGAACAAGTTCACACAACCAGATGAAGATACACCCTTTGGACGTCACTTGAAGGAAGACACTAGATATCTGAACATCGGAGTACCAAGCTTCACCGGGACCTACAATGCCACTTTACTTGAAGAGGAGCGCCGGATGATTCAAGTTCAAGTTCCAGGAAGGACGTTCATGCCAGTCACTAAACCCATAGAATTTTCCTTTGATGAACCAACCTGGAGTCTAGGAAAGAGCATGGCGGCTCACATCGCCATGGGACGTATTGGAGAAGTTTACCGCAATGATCTCAAGGATACTATCTACCAGATTTGTGGGCGCCGAGATGAGCACTGGGAGATGATCAGCACCAAAAAGGATAGATCAATTGCAGGTTTCATCCAGGAGTTAAACCAGCACATTCGACGACAAGAGAACCAAATGTGCGTAGATATGATAGATCTGAAGAAGGCAAGGACAAGAATCACGGAACTGGAGGAAGAACTCAAGGCTACACGTGAAGATTATGAAGAGGAAATCGAAGTACTAGTGGATAAGAATGCCGACCTAACAATGAAGATCGGAATATCTATGGGAGGCCCTACACCAGTAGAAGAAGACGAAGAACCCAAGGAGATTCGTCCAGAAGACTACATCATCATTGACGACACCGACTCGGATCCAGATGATAGCGATGATGACTATGTTGATGAAGCTGGAGCAGATATCATGGAGTCTGCAACCGAAGAATATTTCTAGTAGACCACCCCAACAGTAGTAGTAGTCCACCATGTAAATATAGTAGTCCGAGCACTTTTGCGATAGTTAGACCGATTGTATGCCCTTGTTTGATTGAATGAAGTGAATTGTTTGCTTTTGCCTCATGTGCATATGGGTAGTGTTTTCTCTTTAGACCCCCTCTCTATTCTTAAATCTCATCTTTTCTAAACCCCTAAGATGCCTCCGAGACGTGACCCCGGATTTACCTTCCCACCAGAGCTCACTCAGTTGATCCAGCAGCAGAATATGTTGATGCAGTTGCTAGTCCAGAATCAGAATCAGGGGAACAACAACAACAACCCACCACCACCACCACCTGCTGATCACTTAGCCCGTTTTCTTAGGCTGAATCAGCCGATGTTTTCCAGTAGCACCGAGCCTATAGTAGCAGATGATTGGCTCCGCAAGATAGCAAGGGAGTTGACCAAAGCAAGATGCAGAGATGCGGAAAAGGTGAAGTTTGCCGCACATCAGCTTGACGGACCCTCAGCATCATGGTGGGAGAATTTCACAGCCACTTTCCCTATCGACACTGTCACATGGGACCAGTTCCAGCAGGCTTTCCGTACTGCCCATGTTTCAGCAGGAGCTATGGCCATGAAGAAGCGAGAGTTTCGCAACTTGCGCCAAGGAGGACGGATAGTTGGCTAGTATGTGGAGGACTTTAGTAAGCTAGCATGTTATGCCCCAGATGATGTTGCTACGGATGCAGCTAAGCAGGAAAAGGTTTTGGAAGGACTGAATGATGAGTTGAGCATGTAGTTGATGGTAGCAACCTTCAACAACTACCAGGAGTTGGTAGATCGTGCCCTTATGATTGAAGGGAAGCAGCAGCAAATTGAGAACCGCAAGAGGAAGTATGGACAAGGGAAGTACAATTCTGGAGCTCAGCAGAAGCCACGTTTTACCCCTAGACTAGGAGGACATTTTCAGCATACTCATGGAGGAGGTAGCTCACACAATCATAATGGCCCCAAAAATGGTAATGGGAATGGAGGAAGCAACGGCCAGAACCGTACCAACCCATCAACCCCAGCCAAAAGAGACCTGAGCCAAGTCACTTGCTTTAAGTGCCAGAAGACCGGACATTATGCCAATGAATGTCCTGAATCCCAGAATGGAAATGGCAATGGAAGCTTTGGGAAGAAGCCGAACCCTTTCAATAGGGGACATGTGAACCACGTTAACGTGGAGGAGGTTGAAGAGCAGCCGGATGCAGTAATCGGTAAGTTTTTGGTTAAGACATTTACTGCAATCGTTCTTTTTGATACTGGTGCATCGCATTCATACATATCATGGGGATTTGTGGATAAGTATAACCTGCCCACTAAGGTTCTTAGAACACCTATGTTAGTAAGCTCACCGGGAGCAGAGTATATGGCCAGTAAGGGATGTTTTCAAGTGCCATTGAGTATAGGTAGGCATGTGTTTACCTCGGATTTAATCATTTTGGAATCACAAGGTTTGGATGTAATTCTGGGTATGGATTGGCTGTCGATGTATGGAGGAAACATCGATTGCGCTAGTAAGTCAATTTTGCTTACCACCCCAGAAGGAAGAAGGATCAAGTATGTATCCCGACATGTGCCTAAAAGGACTCAAGTAAATTCGTTAACAGGAGTTGTGCAGGAGGAAGTACCAGTAGTGAAGGATTTCCCTGATGTATTTCCAGAGGAGTTGCCAGGCATGCCATCGGATAGAGACATTGAGTTTTTGATTGAGCTTTTGCCAGGCACAGGACCAATATCTAAGAGACCATACAGGATGCCCACAAAAGATTTGGAGGAGATTAAGAAGCAGATTAAAGAGTTACTGGATAAAGGTTATATTCGCCCAAGTTCTTCACCTTGGGGATCGCCAGTACTTTTAGTGGAGAAGAAGGATTGATCGTTAAGGATGGTTGTTGATTATCAAGGATTGGATGAAGTAACAATCAAGAACAAGTACCCACTACCAATGATCAATGATCTGTTTGATCAATTGCAAGGAGCTAAGGTATTTTCCAAGATCGATCTGCGATCAGGATACCATCAGTTGAAGATTCGAGAACAGGATATACCTAAGACGGCTTTTACCACCAGGTATGGGCTGTACGAGTACACCATTATGTCATTTGGCCTGACTAACGCACCGACATATTTTATGAATAGGATGAACAAAGTGTTTATGGAGTTTTTGGATAAGTTCATCGTAGTGTTCATTGATGATATTTTGGTTTACTCAAAGAATGAAGAGGAGCATAAGGAGCATTTGCGTTTGGTACTTGGGAAGCTCAGAGAACATCAGTTGCCAAGTTTAGCAAATGTGAATTTTGGTTGAAGGAAGTTGGATTTCTCGGACACGTTATATCCGGAGAAGGTATAGCAGTAGATCCCACCAAGGTTGACACTGTGACAAACTGGGAAGCCCCAACAACAGTTGGAGAGATCCGGAGTTTTCTTGGACTCGCAGGATACTACTGGAGATTCATTGAAAATTTCTCGAAGATTGCGAAGCCTATGACGGAGTTGTTGAAGAAGGATACCAAGTTCAAATGGACTGAGGAATGTGAGGCTAGTTTCCAGGAGTTGAAGAAACGTTTGGCTACCTCACCAGTGTTAATTTTTCTGGATCAGACCAAGGATTATGAGGTGTATTGTGACACTTCACGTCGAGGACTTGGAGCAGTGCTTATGCAGGAAGGAAGAGTTGTTTCATATGCCTCATGACAGCTTAAGCCGCATGAGTTAAATTATGCCACTCATGATTTGGAGTTAGCAGCCGTAGTGCATGCATTGAAAACTTGGAGACACTTTCTCATTGGAAACCATTGTGAAGTGTACACGGATCTCAAGAGTTTGAAGTACATTTTCACACAGAAGGAGTTGAATCTCAGGCAAAGGAGATGGTTGGAGCTCATCAAGGATTATGATATGAGATTGCATTATCACCCTGGAAAGGCTAACGTAGTAGCCGATGCGCTGAGCCGTAAAAGTCATGTCAACACCTTAATGGCGGGAGAATTACCAAGGGAGTTAGCCGAAAATCTTCGTGAGCTATGTTTGGAGATAGTTCCGAGAGGCTATGTAGCAGCATTGGAGATTCAGTCTACCTTGATGGATAAGATCAGAGAAGCCCAGAAGACTGACAAGGAGATTTCTTCTATTAAGGAGAAAGTGAGCAAAGGAAAAGCTAAAGGATTTCGTGAGGATGAGCACGATACCTTATGGTTTGAAGACCGTGTTTATGTGCCCAATGACCCAGAGATCAGGAAGTTAATCCTGCAGGAGGCCCATGATTCACCATATTCGATTCACTCAGGAAATACCAAGATGTATTTGGATTTGAAGGATACTTTCTGGTGGACCGGAATGAAGAAGGATATTGCGGAGTATTTAGCAGTTTGTGATGTATGTCAGAGAGTAAAGGCAGAGCATCAAAAGCCAACAGGATTGCTACAGCCATTGCCAATACCCGAATGGAAGTGGGATAAGTTAGGCATGGATTTTATCACAGGATTGCCCAGAACTCGTTCAGGCTATGCCTCGATTTGGGCTGTAGTCGATCGTTTGAAAAAGGAAGCTCATTTCATCCTAGTGAAGACTACCTACACTAGTGCCAAGTTGGCAAAGATATACATGACCAGGATCGTATGTCTGCATGGAGTTCCAAGGAGCATTGTATCAGATAGAGGAACCCAGTTTACCTCAAAGTTCTGGAATCAGTTGCATGAAACTTTGGGTACCAGGCTAGAGTTCAGTACAGCTTTCCATCCGCAGACAGATGGACAGACCGAGAGAGTCAATCAGATTTTGGAGGATATGCTGAGAGCTTGTGTGCTAGATTACGGATCTAGTTGGGACGAGAATTTTCCATACGCAGAGTTCTCTTACAACAACAGTTATTAATCCAGTTTGAAGATGGCCCATTTTGAAGCCTTGTACGGAAGGAGGTGCAGGACCCCATTGTCGTGGGATGAAGTTGGAGACCGCCAGTTGTTTGGACCGGATCTGGTTAAGGAGTCTGAACAAAAGGTGAAGTTGATTCGCGATAGGCTCAAGGTAGCCCAGTCCAGGCAGAAGAGCTACGCAGATTCTAAATGCAAGGAGACAGTTTACGAAGTCGGAGACTGAGTTTATCTTCGAGTATCTCCACTTCGAGGAGTTAAGCGCTTTGGAGTTAAGGGAAAGTTAGCGCCACGTTTTGTAGGACCATACAAGGTTTTGGAGCGTATGGGAGAAGTAGCCTAGAAGTTGGAGTTGCCCGAAGGATTGTCAGGAGTTCACGATGTATTCCATGTTTCCCAGTTGAAGAAGTGCCACGCAGAGATGGCTGATATACCGCTGAGAGACACAGTGCCGCTGGAAGCGATTCAGTTGGACAGTGATTTGACCTATGAGGACAAACCAGTCAAGATTCTTGAGTATGCCAGCCGAGTCACCCGCAGTAAGGTTATCAAGTTTTGCAAAGTTCAGTGGAGCCACCACACGAAGGATGAAGCCACCTGGGAGCGAGAGGAAGATCTGCTAAAGGACCACCCTCACCTATTTTCTAGCCAACCCGAATCTCGAGGGCAAGATTCATCTTAAGGGGGGTAGGTTTGTGACATCCCAAATTTTCAATTTGGAATGTTATACATTAGATCATCATTGCATATCATATTTATTTGCATTTTGGTTGATCCTAGAAACTCTACGCAACTCAAGGACCCTCGGAGAGAGTTGGGGATTTCGTTATTTTCATATCTGAGTTTTCTCAAATTTTGAAAATATGATCATTTGATTTTATTTATTTTATCTTCAATTATTTCTATTATGAAAAAATGAGAGAGGGAATAAAGTGACTTTCCCAAAATAAAGAAATCTTGAGGATTTAATAATAAAATCAAATAAGATTTTATTTTGGATTTATTTGCTATTTTATTTGAATTTAGGAAAAATGCGCGTTTTTCAAAATTGCATTTAGGCCCCAAATAAATGTTCATCCTGTGCGGCTTGATTTTAGAAGCCAGGGAAAATTTATTTCTGGATTTTTGGAGTCTGTTTAGTATTCCTTTTGTTTGTTTTTCTACACGTAATATTTTTTTTTTAAAAAGAGCGAACCGACTACGGGCCGTATTTGGCCCGGACTCCTCAGGGGGGGGGCTTTATATAGCGCGCCCCGGGGCCCGAATCAGCCCAAGCCGCCGCCGCCCTAACCCTAAGCCGCCGCCGCCGCCGCCGTCGCCGCGCCGCCGCCCGCTGTCGCCGCGCCGCCGCCCGCCGCTGCCGGAGCCCTGCCGCCGCCGATGAGGTCGATCCCGCCGCCGCCGCCACCGTTTGTTTAGAAAAACCATTCGGTTTTTCTGTCGGTTTTTTGTTGGTTTTTTTAGATCCTTTTTTAGATAGATCGATTTTTTGGTTTAGTTAATTAGCGAGCGATCGCTCGTTCGTTCGTTTTAATGAACGCATTCATCGTTTAGATCCAGATAACGAACATTCGTTCGTTAATCTGTTCATCGTTTTTCTTTTTCTCGGATTTATTCCGCGATTTTTCTGATCGTGATTTTTGATCCGATTTTCGTTTTAGTATTACTTTTCGCTCGTTCATCGGAATCAGGCGATTCAACCGCCTGGAGTTTCGTCTCGAAACCCTCTTTCCGTTTAACCAACTCAAACAAGTTTTTGCCTCTGTAAAATTTGACCTAGATCCTGAATAGTAAATGAAGCTTGTTTCTTTTGCCGTTTGTCTTTCGTTGCTTCGTTCGATTTGGTTCTTTTTGCCAACCGGAGTTCTTAAGTTGAACTTTCTGGTTAGATCTCTTATTTGAGTTTTACCTGTGCATTAGTTGAGTACTTATTGTATGCTTGTTTGTTTGTTTGCGATAGAGTACCCGGAGTGCGCCGCTTGCTACTTCGAATCGCTAGGTTTTGCGGATCATCAGCAAGGCAAGTAACACTTTGATACCTCCTACTACCCAGTTTTATTGCATTAGATAAATCCTCACACATTGCATGATTAGGATCTAATTAAATTGTGGGTTTTGGGAAGTAGATGAGGTAGTACCTATTACCTGTTTTACTATCAAACCTTTGGGAGTTACTTCTATGTTTGCTTATATTGCCATGCTATGCTAGTAGACGTGGATTGGGTGAGTGTATCCATGATAGATGTGAGATTGTTAAATTAATGGTTTATCTAAGGTGGCAACTTAAACACACATCTGTGTGGATTGAGGCACCTTGGTATTCCAGCGATTGCCTGTTTTTCTTTTGGACCGCCACCCAGGCTCAAAGGGATCATGCGATTATTCATACTAGAAACTTCCGTGTGCAGCCACAAGCTACTATGGGCTCTAGCATAGTTGATTAAGTTATGTGAACTCTTATAGTGGTAGACTAGTAGATGTAGGGGAAAGTAGGTGTAACGGTCTACCCGATCGTAAGGTGCTAGCGCTTCTGAAAGACTATGTCTCGGTCATCCGTTTCTCAAACACCATGAAGTGCGAGAATCCCAACGGAGGAGATCGAGTCTTGTGGGGAAAAGTGCGCAAACCTCTGCAGAGTGTATAAACTAATCATGGTTAGCTGTGTCCCCGGTTATGGACATCTTGAGTATCTAGTACTTGGATTATCATGTGAATCTCATCATGTTACTCTAATTAATTTGTTGGGTTTTTAATGATGAAGTTTAATTGGGATTGAGAGGGTGTCTACACTCTCAATGTTTAACAACCACCATGATAGTTAAATAAAATTTATTCCTTTGCAGTAGGGAAAAATTGGCTTTACGCAAAACTATAACCATAGAGCTTTCCACCAGCCAAATATGCATGTAGTATAGCCTTATTCTTTCATTGCTCTCTATGTGTTATTTTGCCAGCATATTCCATGTGCTGACCCGTTTCGGGCTGCAACGTTCATGTTGAAAGCTTTTCAAACGACGAGTAAGGTGCTTTTAGGTCGTGGTTCTATACTCAGTGATGCCGTTGGAGTTGATGGACTCACTTATCTTCCAAGCCTTCCACTGTTATCGTTATTAGATGGCCTTATGCCATATTTATTGTAATAAGTTCTCTTTTGAGACACTCGATGTAATAAGTGTGTGATTGCTACTCTGTTATAAATCCTTCAAGTACTGTGTGGTGTCAGCATTACTAATCCAGGGATGACACCGGAGCACAGAGATTGGACTGTTTGAGGTCTGGTCGCTACAAGTAGGTGATTATAGACTTGCAAGATAGGATCAATAACTCACATATATTCATGAAAACATAATAGGTTGAGATGTGAAATCATGGAACTCGGGCCCTAGTGACAAGCATTAAGCATAGCAAAGTCATAGCAACATCAATGTCAGAACATAGTGGATACTAGGGATCAAACCTAACAAAACTAACTCGATTACATGATAAATCTCATCCAACCCATCACCGTCCAGCAAGCCTACGATGGAATTACTCACGCACGGCGGTGAGCATCATGAAATTGGTGATGGAGGATGGTTGACGATGACGACGGCGACGGATTCCCCTCTCCGGAGCCCCGAACGGACTCCAGATCAGCCCTCTTGAGAGGGTTTAGGGCTTGGCGGCGGCTCCGCATCGTAAAACGCAATGAATCTTTCTCCTTGATTTTTTCTCCCTGAAAACGAATATATGGAGTTGGAGTTGAGGTCGGTGGAGCTCCAGGCGGCCCACGAGGCAGGGGGCGCGCCCAGGGGGGCAGGAGCGCCCCCACCCTCGTGGCTAGGGTGTGGGCCCCCTGGCCTTGATTCTTTGCCAGTATTTTTTATTATTTCCAAAATAATCTCCGTTGAGTTTCAGATCATTCCGAGAACTTTTGTTTCTGCACATAAATAACACCATGGCAATTCTGCTGAAAACAGCGTCAGTCCGGGTTAGTTCGATTCAAATCATGCAAGTTAGAGTCCAAAACAAGGGCAAAAGTGTTTGGGAAAGTAGATACGACGGAGACGTATCAACTCCCCCAAGCTTAAACCTTTGCTTGTCCTCAAGCAATTCAGTTGACAAACTGGAAGTGATAAAGGAAAACTTTTACAAACTCTATTTGCTGTTGTTGTTGTAAATATGTAAAGCCAGCATTCAAGTTTTCAGCAAGGATTATGAACTAACCACATTCACAAGAACATTTAGGTCTCATGTTTACTCATATCAATGGCATAATCAACTAGCGAGCAATAATAATAAATCTCGGATGACAACACTTTCTCAAAACAATCATGATATGATATAACAGGATGGTATCTCGCTAGTCCTTTCTGAGACCGCAAAACATAAATGCAGAGCACCTTTAAAGATCAAGGACTAATTAGACATTGTAATTCATGGTAAAATAGATCCAGTCAAGTCATACTCAATGTAAACTAACAGTAATGAATGTAAATGACAACGGTGCTCTCCAACTGGTGATTTTTAATAAGAGGGTGATGACTCAACATAAAAGTAAATAGATAGGCCCTTCATAGAGGGAAGCAGGGATTTGTAGAGGTGCTAGAGCTCGCTTTTGAAATAGAGGTAAATAATATTTGAGCGGTATACTTTCATTGTCAACATAACAACCAAGAGATGGCTATATCTTCCATGCTACACACATTATAGGCGGTTCCCAAACAGAATGGTAAAGTTTATACTCCCCCTCCACCAACAAGCATCAATCCATGGCTTGCTCGAAACAACGAGTGCCTCCAACTAACAACAGTCCCGGGGGAGTTTTGTTTGCAATTATTTTGATTTGATTTGCATAAAGCATGGGACTGAGCATCCCGGTGACCAGCCATTTTCTCATGAGAAAGGAGCGGAGTCCACTCCTCTTGAGAATAACCCGCCTAACATGGAAGATACGGACAACCCTAGTTGATACATGAGCTATTCGAGCATACAAAACAGAATGTTTATTTGAAGGTTTAGAGTTTGGCACATACAAATTTACTTGGAACGGCAGGTAGATACCGTATATAGGTAGGTATGGTGGACTCATATGGAATAACTTTGGGGTTTATGGGATTGGATGCACAAGCAGTATTCCCGCTTAGTACAGGTGAAGGCTAGAAAAAGACTGGGAAGCGACCAGCTAGAGAGCGACAACAGTCATGAACATGCATTAAAATTAATCAACACCGAATGCAAGCATGAGTAGGATATAATGCACTATGAACATAAATATCGTAGAGGCTATGTTGATTTTGTTTCAACTACATGCGTGAACATGTGCCAAGTCAAGCCACTCGAATCGTTCAAAATAGGATACCACCCTATCATACCACATCACAACCATTTTAATAGCATGTTGGCACGCAAGGTAAACCATTATAAGCTCCTAGCTAATTAAGCGTGGCATGATTAACTATAATCTCTAATTGTCATTGCAAACATGTTTATTCATAATAGGCTGAATCAAGAACGATGAACTAATCATATTTACAAAAACAATAGAGGTCGAGTTCATACTAGCTTCTCCCATCTCAATCAGTCCATCATATATCGTCATAATTGCCTTTCACTTGCACGACCGAATGATGTGAATAATAATAACAGTGCACGTGCATTGGACTAAGCTGGAATCTGCAAGCATTCAATAAGAAGGAGAAGACAAGGCAATATGGACTCTTGGTTAAATCAACAATAATGCATATAGGAGTCACTTCAACAATTTAATCATGGTCTTCTCCTATCGGCCCCCAAAGAAAAGAAAAGAAATAAAACTATTTACACGGGAAAGCTCCCAACAAGCAAAAGAAGAAAGGGAAATATTTTTTAGTTTTATTTTTAGTTATTACTACTACAACAAGAAAAATAAAATAGCTAAAAGCTACTACTATTTTTTTTGTTTTTCTTAAGGTTTATTTCAAACACACAAGAAGAAAGCATAAAAAGGGAAAATAAACTAACATGGATATTACAGTGAAAGAGTATGAGCACCAACATCTAGCAATGAGTGTGTGAACATGAATGTAATGTCGGTGAGAAACTCCCCCAAGCTTAGGCTTTTGGCCTAAGTGGGTTTATTGCCAGGGATGGCCTGGCGGATATCCAAAGTTGTAGTTGGGGTCGTACTGTGATGGATACTCAGATTGCCACTGGCTGGCAATCACCTCCGGATCCCACTGGTAATCAGACTGTCGTGGAGGATCATATTGTGGTTCCGGCTCTGGCTCTGAAGCTGATGTAGGGTTCTGGTAGGCTGAATGGCCTCCAACGGAAGAAGGTACTGGCCTGCAGATAAATCAAACAAGGAAGGAGCAGGCAGGGTAATAGTCTCAGGATGATGTTTATCAAAGAACAATTTGTATTTAAGCTCATTTTCCCTATTCTTAACAATAAAATCATGTGCTACCATACTCTTATAATATAAATAAATAGTAGGCAGCAATTTTTCTTCCTATTCATAGTGCCTAATAGGTATGTTATAGTATGCAGCAAGGCGTGAATCATAGACACCTCCAAAGATGGGGCCCTTTGTACGGTTCAGACATAACCATTTGGCAATAATACCGCCCATACTAACAAAGTCGTCAGAGAATAAACCATGGAACAAAATAATAATATCAAGAACACTAAGGTTTCCACAGTTTCCGTGACCAATTAAGCAACGACTAGCAAATATTGCAAAGTAGCGTAAAACAGGAAAATGTATGCTAGTGATTCTTGCATCGGAAACTTTCTTAGTTTCCCCTACAGTAATAGTGTCAATAAACCCGTCCACATCTCTACGATGTGGTTCCTCAAAGCTACCCTCGAAAGGTATTTTGCAAACCCTGCAAAATTCATATAGTGACATCTTCTTAACCACATCATATAAATGAAACTCTACTGAAGGAGGTGATTCCCTAGGATAATAGTAGAAGTTTTGCACAAAAGTATTGGTGAGTAAGAGATACTGTTCGCGTTGGTCGCGGAGGAAGTCGGTGAGGCCTGCATTCTTAGCCAATTCATAAAAATCATCATAAATCCTGGCTGCTCTCAAGAAATCATCGGAAGGCCATTCACACGGCCGAACCTCCGCGGTGCGAGGCATATTATATTTGGGCCTCTCTGCTTCTTCATTTTGCTTTTCCTTCGAGCTTCGGCTCGATGAGCCCCTCAAAAATCTCTTCATTATTTTCTGAAAAATTCTGAAATTTTTAGTAACTTCAAATAAAAGTGAACCAAGCTGAACAAAATTGATAGCAACTACTCCTACAAGTGCCTAGGACCTATATCATGCATTAGAACTACTTGGAACCATATAAATTTGACATGCAAGCTCAAGAACATGGTCACCTAGGCATCACAAATTTGCAATGAATAAAGTACTAGAAAAAAACTAATTGAACCAATGGAGGAGTCACATACCAAGGAACAATCCCCCAAAGCAGTTTTGTGAGAGGTGCTTTGAGCAAGGAGATCGAAAATCGCAGCAAAATGAGCTAGAACTCGTGCTTGAGCTGGATGGTGATTTTTTTGGGAGGAAGAGGAAGTGTGTGGGTGCAGGAATAAGTGGAGGGGAGCCACCGTGGGCCCACGAGGCAGGGGGCGCGCCCTGGACCCTCGTGGCCAAGTGCTTGCTCCCCCTGCTGTGTTCTTAGTGCCAGATATTCTCAAATATTCCAAAAAAATCATATTAAATTGGCAGGGCATTTGGAGAACTTTTATTTTCGAGGTATTTTTATATTGCACGGATAATTCAGAAAACTGACAGAAATACTATTTTTACTTTATTTCAACTAAATAACAGAAAGTAAAAGGAGGGTATAGAAGGTTGTGCTTTCTAACTTCATCCATCTCATGCTCATCAAAAGGAATCCATTAACAAGGTTGATCAAGTCTTGTTAACAAACTCATTTTGAGTAACATGAAATCGGAGAAATTTCGAATGACACTATGTTACCTCAACGGGGATATGCACATCCCCAACAATAAGAATATCATATTTCTTCTTGACAGTAGGAAGAGGAAATTCAAAACCTCCAAAAATAATCGCTGGAATTTTTCCAATAGAATTGATACTGTGGACTTGAGGTTGTTTCCTCGGAAAGTGTACCGTATGCTCATTACCATTAACATGAAAAGTGACATTGCCTTTGTTGCAATCAATAAAAGCCCCTGCAGTATTCAAAAAGGGTCTTCCAAGAATAATAGACATACTATCGTCCTCGGGAATATCAAGAATAACAAAGTCCGTTAAAATAGTAACATTTGCAACTACAACAGGCACATCCTCACAAATACCGACAGGTATAGCAGTTGATTTATCAGCCATTTGCAAGGATATTTTAGTAGGTGTCAACTTATTCAAATCAAGTCTACGATATAAAGAGAGAGGCATAACACTAACACCGGCTCCAAGATCACATAAAGCAGTTCTAACATAGTTTCTTTTAATGGAGCATGGTATAGTTGGTACTCCTGGATCTCCTAGTTTCTTAGGTATTCCACCCTTAAAAGTATAATTAGCAAGCATGGTGGAAATTTCAGCTTTCAGTATCTTTCTTTTATTAGTAACAATATCTTTCATGTACTTAGCATAAGGATTCATTTTAAGCATATCAGTCAAACACATACGCAAAAAGATAGGTCTAATCATTTCAGCAAAGCGCTCAAAATCCTCATCATCCTTTTCTTGGATGGCTTAGGAGGAAAAGGCATGGGTTTCTGAACCCAAGGCTCTCTTTCCTTACCGTGCTTCCTAGCAAGAAAGTCTCTCTTATCATAACGTTGATTCTTTGATTGTGGGTTATTAGGATCAACAACAGGTTCAACTTCTACATCATTATCATTGCTAGGTTGACCATCAACATGAACATTATCATTAACATTATCACTAGTTTCATGTTCATTAATAGATTGTGTTTCAGCATCAGAAATAGAGATATCATTGGGATTCTCAGGTGTGTCAATAACAGGTTCACTAGAAGCATGCAAAGTCCTATCATTTTTCTTTTTCTTCCTCTTAGAAGGACTAGGTGCATCAATATCATTTCTCTGAGAATCTTGCTCAATTCTCTTAGGATGGCCCTCGGGATACAAAGGTTCCTGGGTCATTTTACCACCTCTAGTCATAACTCTAACAACATTATCATTTTTCTTACTATTTAATTAATTGAGCAAATCATTCTGAGCTTTAAGTACTTGTTCTACTTGAGTGGTAACCATAGAAGCATGTTTACTAATGAGTTTAAGTTCACCTTTAACTCTAGACATATAATCACCCAAGTGTTCAATCATATAAGCATTTTGTTTCAGTTGTCTACCAAAATAAGCATTGAAGTCTTCTTGCTTAACCATAAAGTTATCAAACTCATCCAAACATTGGCTAGCAAACTTAGTAGGAGGGATTTCAACTTTATCATATCTATAGAGAGAATTTACCTTTACTACTTCTGTCGGGTTATCAAGACCATGTGTTTCTTCAATAGGTGATGGATTAAAACCATATATTTCTTCAACATGCGGTAAATTAAGACCATGTATTTCTTCAATAGGAGGTAAATTCTTAACATCTTCAGCTTTAATACCCTTTTTCTTTCATGGATTTCTTTGCCTCTTGCATATCTTCAGGACTGAGAAATAGAACACCCCTTTTCTTCGGAGTTGGTTTAGGAATAGGCTCAGGAGTTGCTCAGGAGCTAGCTCAGGAAGTGTCCAATTATTTTCATTTGTCAACATATTATTCAATAGAATTTCAGCTTCATCCGGTGTTCTTTACCTGAAAACAGAACCAGCACAACTATCCAGGTGGTCTCTGGAAGCATCGATTAGTCCATTATAAAAGATATCAAGTATTTCATTTTTCTTAAGAGGATGATCAGGAAAAGCATTAAGTAATTGGAGAAGCCTCCCCCAAGCTTGTGGGAGACTCTCTTCTTCAATTTGCACAAAATTATATATATCCCTTAAGGCAGCTTGTTTCTTATGCGCAAGGAAATATTTAGCTGAGAAGTAATAAATCATATCCTAGGGACTACGCACACAACCAGGATCAAGAGAATTAAACCATATCTTAGCATCACCTTTTAATGAGAACGGAAATATTTTAAGGATATAAAAGTAACGAGTTCTCTCATCATTAGTGAACAGGGTGGCTATATCATTTAATTTAGTAAGATGTGCCACAACAGTTTCAGATTCATAGCCATAAAAAGGATCGGATTCAACCAAAATAATTATATCAGGATCAATAGAGAATTCATAATCCTTATCAATAACAAAGATAGGTGAAGTAGCATAAGTAGGATCATATTTCATTCTAGCATTCAGAGTTTTTTGTTTAAGCTTAGCTAATAATTTCTTAAGATCACTTCTATCATTGCATGCAAGAAAGTCTCTTTTAGTTTCTTCATCCATAACATAGCCCTCAAGCACAACATGCAATTCATATTTATTAGGAGAGCCTTCATCATCACTTTCATCAATATTATCAGTTTCAATAATTTCATTCTCTCTAGCCCTAGCAAGTTGTTCATCAAGAAATTCACCAAGTGGCACAGTAGTATCAAGCATAGAATTAGTTTCATCATAAGTATCATGCATAGCAGAAGTGGCATCATCAATAATATGCGACATATCCGAATTAATAGCAGAAGCAGGTTTAGGTGTTGCAAGCTTACTCAAAACAGAAGGTGAATCAGGTGCAGAGCTAGATGGCAGTTCCTTACCTCCCCTCGTAGTTGAGGGATAAATTTTTGTTTTTGTGTCTTTTATGTTCTTCATAGTGACTAGCAGATATAAATCCCAAGTGACTCAAAGAATAGAGCTATGCTCCCCGACAACGGCGCCAGAAAATAGTCTTGATAACCCACAAGTATAGGGGATCGCAACCGTTTTCGAGGGTAGAGTATTCAACCCAAATTTATTGATTCGACACAAGGGGGGCCAAAGAATATTCTCAAGTATTAGCAGCTGAGTTGTTAATTCAACCACACCTGGATAACTTAATATCTGCAGCAAGGTATTTAGTAGCAAAGTAATATGATAATGGTGGTAACGGTGGCAAAAGGTAACGGTAGCAAAAGTAATATTTTTGATGTTTTATAGTGATGATAACAATAGCAACGGAAAAGTAAATAAGCGAAGAACAATATATGGAAAGCTCGTAGGCATTGGATCGGTGATAGAGAATTATGCCGGATGTGGTTCATCATGTAACAGTCATAACATAGGGTGACACAGAACTAGCTCCAATTCATTAATGTAATGTAGGCATGTATTCTGAATATAGCCATACGTGCTTACGGAAAAGAACTTGCATGACATCTATTATCCTACCCTCCCGTGGCAGCGGGGTCCTATTGGAAACTAAGGGATATTAAGGCCTCCTTTTAATAGAGTATCGGACCAAATCATTAACACATAGTGAATACATGAACTCCTCAAACTACGGTCATCACCGGGAGTGGTCCCGATTATTGTCACTTCGGGGTTGCCGGATCATAACTCATAGTAGGTGACTATAGACTTGCAAGATAGGATAAAGAACTCACATATATTCAGGAAAACATAATAGGTTCATATCTGAAATCATGGCACTCGGGCCCTAGTGACAAGCATTAAGCATAGCAAAGTCATAGCAACATCAATCTCAGAACATAGTGGATACTAGGGATCAAACCCTAACAAAACTAACTCAATTACATGATAAATCTCATCCAACCCATCACCGTCCAGCAAGCCTATGATGGAATTACTCACGCACGGCGGTGAGCATCATGAAATTGGTGATGGAGGATGGTTGATGATGACGACGGCGACGAATTCCCCTCTCCGGAGCCCCGAACGGACTCCAGATCAGCCCTCCCAAGAGATTGTAGGGCTTGGCGGCGGCTCCGTATCGTAAAACGTGATGAATCTTTCTCCTTGATTTTTTTCTCCCCGAACACGAATATATGGAGTTGGAGTTGAGGTCGGTGGAGCTCCAGGGGGCCCACGAGGCAGGGGGCGCGCCCAGGGGGGCAGGCGCGCCCCCACCCTCGTGGCTAGGGTGTGGGCCCCCTAGCCTTGATTCTTTGCCAGCATTTCTTATTATTTCCAAAAATAATCTCCGTGGAGTTTCAGGCCATTCCGAGAAGTTTTGTTTCTGCACATAAATAACACCATGGCAATTCTACTGAAAACAGCACCAGTCCGGGTTAGTTCCATTCAAATCATGCAAGTGAGAGTCCAAAACAAGGGCAAAAGTGTTTGGAAAAGTAGATACGATGGAGACGTATCAGTTCGCCAAGGGCAGTGAGCACGGGAGCTCCAGCTCAGGTGGTCGGGGGCGGGGGGGGGGGGCTTGGTGTCGTGGACGCCGAAGTTGGGGTCCTCGACCTTGGGGTGTGGAAGGATGAGCTCGTGCTCCTGGTTGGTGGATGGATGGATTGGATCGGGGGAAAACGAGGAGGGCGGCTACTTCGGTGGATCTGGGAGGATCCAGAGGAAGGAGGGGGTTGGTCAGCCGATGGCGGGGACGGGACTGATAGGACAACTTTCCTCAAATTTAGGGTTGGGCGATATAATAGCAGGTGGATTTAGGTTAGGGACTAATCTGGTCCGTCCGATCGTAATCGGGTGGTTGAGAATAAAATGATTTGGGAGACTAAACAAATAATCGCAGATGTTTTAGGGATGTTTGGGGATGATCCGAATCCAACGATGACGACTGCCTGGGTCAGGTCCAGGACAACATTCGGACGCGCGCGTGAGGAGGGCCGCGTGATGACGAGAGAGGTTAGGTTGGGCCTGGCGGTAGGTAGTGGACTGTGTAGACAGTCTAGGGAGGAAAGAGAGGGAAAGCCCGGCAACACGTTTCGGAGACCGAAAATGTCCGACGATAGACCGGCTATACTGCCGCTATAGTTATCCGTTGGGGCGTCAAACAAACTCCGAATGCGATGAAACTTGGCAGGCAGCCTACCTACAACATAACAACACCTCAGGCAACTTTCAACCCATTTCGAGAACATTTTCCGGCCACTTATAAAATACTATTTCGGACATGCCGCAGGCGCGTGCAAGTGTGTCTGGGCTCAGAAGGGACAACGGAAGGAACTGGGAGACCCGGACTAATGCAAGTTTCGAAGACATGCAGATGCAATGCGGGTGATGACATGGCAAGATGCAACACGCAAGCAACATGCAAGGCAATGACGGCGAATAACTGTAAGACACCTGGCGCATCGGACTTAGAGCATTACAACACTCCACCACTACAAGAGGATCTCGTGCCGAGATCTAGGATGGCACCGGAGGGAAAACGGAAGAGGAAGAGGAGAGGTAAAACTAATTGCTTCTTTGACAAATGAGTGAAACCAAAGAACCTTGCGAGGTTGAACAAATTTAAAGAAAGAATACAACAAAGATGAACACAGTTGAAAACACTCCGTTAGAAAAAGAGGAACAAGGAACATTACTAGAACCATGTAGGTTGAAAGACATAAGGAAAAGGGTTCCAATGGACAGGAAGTACATGCAAGCACTCCGGTTGAAACGAGATGTACTAGGAACCGATACAGATCAATTACGACAACACTCCGATTGGAAATGGAAGGCATAGAATATGAACTTGGCAAACAGAAAGCACTTGGACGAGACTCCGGTTAGAAGAGGAATGATAAACACAACACTCCGGTTAAAACAAGATAGAGAAGGAACAAGAATGATATAATTTGGTCAGCACTCCGACTGTAAATGAAAGGAATTGAACATGAACTTGGGAAGATTGGATGATACTTGACGAAATTAACAACACACTGCCTCCAGAACTATTGAAATAATGGCACAATGGGTAAGAAAGATTACAGACAACACTCCGGTTGAGAAGGGAGGTAAAACTTGACAAAATGGGAAGAACTTGAATGTAGGACACGACGCTCCAGTTGAATGGATAGGCAAATGAAAGAGCATGATCTTGGCAAAACGAGATGATGTGACAAAGATAGCAACGTCACCATGCCTCCGGAACAAATGAATGGAAAACTAGATGGTTGGAAAGAAAAAGAACAGAGAAGACGAATGACAACTCTCGCAAATAAAATTGAAAGAGCATGCTTACGAAGAAAAGGTTGAACGGAGTTGTTGGAAAACCAACAACGAAAAGAGTAAGCTTGTTGTGGGCTTATGGAAAACATCTCGAAAACTTGAGGTGAAATTCTGCCACTAACGAAAAACAATAGATTGGATTGATATGAACAAGGAGACGAGAAACTTATTTCACTGAGAGGATAAATGAAGAACTTGGGTCATTTATAAGCACCATAAATAGTAACAATCCTTAGGGAAAGCTTTAAGTGAAATATAACCCAATATAACTCCAATGAAGAGATTGATGGATTGAAAAGATGTCTTGAATGAAGAGAAAATGATGGATTTATATATGTCACTTTTGAAAACTTGTGAATCATGAAACACGAAGGGAAATTATCAACAATGATATAAAACCACCTCAAAAGATAAGGTAGGAAGAATTGCACTTCGGAATGGAAGATGAAGAATGCTTGAACTCCTCAAAACAAGACATGTGTTGAACACCATGTTTATTTTAGAGTATAGCTTGGCGGGTCATGACTTCGAGAGAGATCTTGAAGAACAATTGAAGAATGAACAGAATCCTTGACGAGCCACCATGAAGAAAACTCTCGAAGAACTCCGGATAGATAAAAAAAGGTCGCAAGGAAAAGAAGCTTGAAAAGAATAAGATGAATCCTTGCATTGATTAAATGGAGCTTCGCAATGATATAACCAAGAAAAACTTGGAACTCCGGAAAGAAAGATGAACAAATGAAATCAAGAATTTTGATGAACCTCCAGAATAAGGAATTAATCACTTGGATAAAACAAGAATAATAATTAAGTTATGCATATCCTTCACCAATTTAAATTGATGGCAAGCAACGGATTTGGCATACTACTTATTCTCGTAGAAAGGATTAAGAGAGATATAGCGCAAACTTGAAAAGGTCTTCAATGAACCGCCGGTAGGATTAGAAAGAACGAATGAATCTATATGATAACGAAGGAAGAGAACTCTTGAACGAACCACCGTAAGAATTGAAAATGAACGAACAAAAGATAAGGGAAACACCGGGAAGAGTTAGAGAATGAAAGACGATACTTGAGGGAATTTAGATACATGAGAACGAAGATATCACGATCTGATTAGAGAAAACTTGAACGATCCACCGGTAAGATTTGGAGAACAATAGCTACACGCCGAGGATGAATAATTCTGAGATGATGGCTCCGGAGAATCAAACTGAAAAGACTCCTCAATTGCTCCGGATGGGTGAAAAGAATTCTCACAATCGAAAAAATTATGAGAGGATGGCATAACGCTAGAACCACATATCTTGAGAGAACAGATAAGATTTGGAGGAAGACTCTTCTTCGGTCTTCACAAACCCGAGAATGGCTATGAGAAACACCACCATGAATTGTTGAGACACTCCGGAATAATGACGAATATAAAGGTTGAATCAACAATGAAAAGAATTTGAAAGATCTTGGAGAAAGACATATGAATGATGATAATTCATTCTTACGCCAACTTTGTAATGAATTTGAGAATAACTCCGGAAAAGAATTAGAAGAGTCAGGTAAGATCCTAGAAAAAGACCTATGAGTTAGGGCCCACTCAAAAGAAACACCGTTGAAAATAATTGCTTAGGAAGAGATAATGCATCGATTGATTTGAATGTCTTGAACGAGGTAACAACCTCGAAATAGCTTGGAAGTACTAAGAATGGAAACTTGAATCTTATAGGATATCTTCAGCACTCCATATAACATGAATAGCAAGAGGTGGATGATTAAGAGGTGCACCGGCATGAGAAAACATTTCAAACGAGGAAAGGATATGATCGACAAAGCTTGACTTGAATCCACCGGAGAAGAAAAGAGAACGAAGAATGATAACTTGAAGCTTCGTTAGTATCTTCCTGAGAATCACCGGATAAGAACATTGACGGAAAAGAATGGAGAGACTTCCCATCAATAAAAGAATACTCGATTAAGAAATCTGAGTCCTGGAAGAAAAAGGGTGGGAGGGTGGGAAAACAAAGACAACTTGGAACGGATGAAACAAACACCGTTGCAAAGAACTGAGAATTTATCTTGTGAATAGGGAAAAATGATAGGATCATCTTGAAGAGAATCGCACCGGTTGAAAAGAATTGGCATGACAATCTCGATGATCATGAAGGATTAGCACTTCCATAGAAATATGAGAACACCGCTTAGGGAAGGTATGGAATCAACACTTGACTTCGAAGCAACTCGAATACCACAACTGAAAACAAAACAAGGATTGGCTTGCAGAATAAGCCGGAACAAATATATGATAAAGATTTCGTCCGAAGTTTTTGTGGTGGGGGGCCCACACGGGCTCGATCGTACAACACCATCATGTACAAGGCAGTGCACATGACATACGAAGCGTCCCCGAGTCAGCATAGCTAAGGACTCTTTAAGACACAACGAGACCCCTGTAAAACCAATTGTGGATAGGCGGACCACTAGACGTCGAACCCCAATCTCATATCATGCATTTGTCGGAAAGATATTCTAGGAGCTAGTTGAATTCCCACCTATAAACTCCCGAAACTTTCTGCTTATGCAATCAGGTGTTGGGGATACATGGGAAGCATAATATCTCAACCAAACTAATAATCCCTACATCCAGCTGTATCCATCCGTCAACACATAACCAAGAAACCTTCGTAAATCGTGTACCTCAACCTTCGAAAAGCATCCATTATACGAGTTATGGCAATACTTCTGAACTCCCGCCCCAGTACTGGGTGGCATCGAGGTTACCTCACCAACAACTGCATAAAAGAGATTTTCGATGTCGGCAAACTCAGGTATTCCAGAACTGCAACTATAAAATTGTGATGACAACACCTCGGAGCTCAACTCCCCAGGACACTGCCACAACCCCTAAATGTCAGGAGGCACCAAGAACAATGTTCTCGTCACAAGAATATCGGAATGATTCCAAGATACCCGCGTGATCCTAATTTTTTTTTCGTGAAATTTGAGGAGAGGAGAGTCAAAACTTCTACGTCAGGAGGCGTCACCAGAGCGACGAAGGGACTAAGGAGTAAAAAGAATCCTACTCTCCGATATATATAATCCTAAGACTCAAAACATTTTGTTCTAGACTCAACAACGCCAGCGATTCGATCAAGAAGGGGGCTCCTAAGTGGGGGATGGCTCTAATTACCAACTTGTAACACCCACAATGTGGCTCTATCCCCCACGTGTCAGGGCACGACTTAGAGGCATAGCTACATGGTAGTTTTGTCGCAAGAGGGGTAATCTTCACACAATCCCCTGTACTGAATAAGAAAGGGATAAAGATTTGGCTTACAGTCGCCACTTCACACAAGTAACAAATTAAACATACATCATCCAGAGTATAATCAAGGTCCGACTACAGAAACAAAATAAAAGAAGACAACCCCAAATGCTAGATCCCCGATCGGCCGAACTGGGCTCCACTACTGATCAACCAAAAAAGACACATAACAACAACCAAGATCTTCATCGAGCTCCCACTTGAGCTCAGTTGCGTCACCTGCACTAATATCATCGACACCTGCAACTTTTTGGAAGTATCTGTGAGTCATGAGGACTCAACAATCTCACACCCGCGAGATCAAGACTATTTAAGCTTATGGGTAGGATAGGGTAACGAGGTGGAGCTGTAGCAAGCACTAAGCATATATGGTGGCTAACATACGCAAATAAGAGCGAGAAGAGAAGCAACGCAATGGTCGAGAAGCTAGAAGTGATCAATAAGTGATCCTGAAAACTACCTATGTTCAAACATAACGCAAGATCGTGTTCACTTCCCAGACTCCGTCGAGAAGAGACCATCACGGCTACACACGCGGTTGATGCATTTTAATTAAGTCAAGTGTCAAGTTCTCTACAACCGGATGTTAAAAAATTCCCATCTGCCACATAATCGCAGGCACGGCTCTCGAAAGTTTATACCCTGCAGGGGTGTCCCAACTTAGCCCATCACAAGCTCTCATGGTCAACGAAGGATATTCCTTCTCCGGGGAAGACCCGATCAGTCTCGGAATCCTGGCTACAAGACATTTCGACAATGGTAAAACAAAACCAGCAAAGCCGCTCGATGTGTCGATAATCCCGATAGGAGCTGCACATATCTCGTTCTCAGGGCAACACCGGATGAGCAATCCGTACAACTAAAACCAGCCCTCAAGTTTCCCCGAGGTGGCGCTGCAAGGGGCTCTAGTTCAGACCAACACTTAGAGAAGCACTGGCCCGGGGGGGGGGGGTTAAAATAAAGATGACCCTCGGGTTGGCCGACCCAAGGGAAGGGTAATAGGTTGTTAGGCAAATGTAAAACCAAGGTTGGGCCTTGCTGGAGGAGTTTTATTCAAAGCAAACTGTCAAGGGGTTCCCATAACACCCAACCGCGTAACGAACATAAAACCAAGGAACATAACACCGGTATGACGGAAACTAGGGCGGCAAGAGTGGAACAAAACACCAGTCATAAGGCCGAGCCTTCCACCCTTTACCAAGTATATAGATGCATTAATTAAATAAGAGATATTGTGATATCCCAACATATCCATGTTCCAACATGGAACAAACTTCAACTTCACCTGCAACTAGCAACATTATAAGAGGGGCTGAGCAAAAGCAGTAACATAGCCAAACAACGGTTTGCTAGGAAGGTGGGTTAGAGGCTTGACATGGCAATATGGGAGGCATGATATAACAAGTGGTAGGTAGCATGACATAGCGATAGAACAAACAACTAGCAAGCAAAGATAGAAGTGATTTCGACGGTATGGTCATCTTGCCTGAAATCCCACAAGGAAGAAGAATGAGTCCATGAAGAAGACAAATGGACATAGTCGAACGGATCCTCACAACTCCGAAACCGAAGCTAACGAGAGAAGCAACCCGGAAATAAGCAAACAACATAGTAAACAACCATCACATAAGCATGGAATGATGCGCAAACAAGTATGATGCATGTCCGATTTAATGAAACATGTCATGGCAAAGTGCACAAGCAAAACTACAAGTTAAGTGGAGCTCAATATGCAACGAGTTGCATATTTACGAAACACCACATTCAAACATTTAGTTCACTCTCGTTTATGTACCCAACAATATTAAATGTTATTAAACATGTCAAGGGGTGAAGCATATGAAAACTACCTATCTAGGCAAGTTTAAATGAGGCCGGAACAACAAGCATCAAGTCCAGAAAAATCCTCATGTGCAATTTATGGGTTTGGTACTGATATGCCCTAAACCATATTTTAGAGTTGTTAAACATACAAGATGAATGCACCATGTTAAACTAGGCATTTTTCTACCCCATTTACATATAAATTTTATTTAAATCCGAGCTACTGTTATTTAGTTATGAAATAAAGCATTTTAGCATGGCATTTAGCAAAATAAACACAAACAACATTTTAAACATTTTTAACATGCATGAAAGTTGGAAATTATGAAACTGGACAAAATTCTAAGCATGTTTCATATAAAGTTTGTTTAATTCCGATGCACGGTTGTGAGGTTATTATATGCATGAACTAGAGGGACTAATCTGTAAAACAGACAACTCTGGAAATTAGATAAATTCGCAGCAAGGAAAAAAACATGCACGGGCCAAAACTGAGGTGGACTGGGCTACACAATGCATTAGGCGCAGGACTGGGGACGTCTCACCATGGGTCAAGCCCAGCTGGTGCAGGCGCTGGGCCTTGGTGGGAAGCTGGGCCGGCCGTGGCTTGTGGCCCGCGAGGAAGACAGGCATGGCCTCGGTGAAGATGGGATAGTAAGGCGCGCGGTGCTGGGCCTTGGTGCCCTCGCGGCCCACGCACGGGGCGACGAAGTCAACGGGCACGGCGAGCGGGACTTGGAGCTGCGTGCGTTCCAAGAAGACGAGTGGTGGCGGCGCTGGTGCTTCCCGGCGACGGCAGAGGGTGGGACGACCACCGGAGGCTGGGCGAGATCGAGGGGAACCGATCCTCGGCGTTGGGAGGCAGGTCCAGCGAGGCAAGGTCTTGGCGGCGTCGGGGATGAGGTGCAGGAGAGCCAAGGGCCTACGAGCAACGGCGCAGCGAAGCAGATCCCGGCGCGGGTCTTTAGCGGAAGAAGGCGGGGCTGGAGGGCGGTTCCGTCCAGGAACAAGGCAGAGGCAAGCTGGGCGTCGAGGCACTGTTGTCGGCAAAGCTCCATGCCTCGGGCGGCCATGGTGGTCTCCTGTTGCCGCGGGTTACAGAGAGAGATGGAGATCTTAGGAGACATGGAAAAGAAGGAAAAGAGAGATGGACAGAGTAGGGAGCAGGGGCGCAGCAGAGGCGGTGGTCCGGTGATCTGGCAGTGAGTGGTCGCCGGTGACGAGGTTCGCAGAGGGCAGCTAGTGTGGGAGCTCCAGCTCGGCTGGTCGGGGGGCTTGGCATCGCGGACGGCGGAGTTGGGGTCCTCGGCCTTGGGGTGTGGAAGGATGAGCTCGTGCTCCTGGTTGGTGGATGGATGGATTGGATCGGGGGGAAACGAGGAGGGCGGCTAGTTTGGTGGATCTGGGATGATCCCGAGGAAGGAGGGGGTTGGTCAGCCGTTGGCGGGGATGGGACTGATAGGACAGATTTCCTCAAATTTATGGTTGGGCGATATAATAGCGGGTGGATTTAAGTCAGGGACTAATCTGATCCGTCCGATCGTAATCAGGTGGTCGAGAATAAAATGATTTGGGAGACCAAACAAATAATCACACATGTTTTAGGGATGTTTGGGGATGATCTGAATCCAATGATGACGACTGCATGGGTCGGGTTCAGGACAACTTTCGGACGCGCGCGCGAGGAGGGCCGCGGGCTGACGAGAGAGGTTAGGTTGGGCCTGGCGGTAGGTAGTGCACTGTGTAGACGGTTTAGGGAGGAAAGATAGGGAAAGCCCGGCAACAGTTTTCGGAGACCGAAAACGTCCGACGATAGACAGGCTATACTGCCGTTATAGTTATCCGTTGGGGCCTCAAACGAACTCCGAATGCGATGAAACTTGGCAGGCAGCCTACCTACAACATAAAAGCACCGCATGACAACTTTCAACCCATTCCGAGAACATTTTCCGGCCACTTATAAAGTACTATTTTGGACATGTCGCGGACGTGTGCAAGTGTGTCTGGGCTCAGAGCGGACAACACAAGGAACTGGGAGACCCGGATTAATGCAAGTTTCGAAAACATGCAGATGCAATGCGGGTGATGACATGGCAAGATGTAACAAGCAAGCAAAAGACAAGGAAACGACGGCGAATAACTGGAAGACACCTGGCGCATCAGACTCAGGGCATTACAACATCTCTCTAATCATCTAAGTGATCACGTGATCCATATCAACTAAACCATGTCCGATCATCATGTGAGATGGAGTAGTTTTCAATGGTGAACATCACTATGTTGATCATATCTACTATATGATTCACGCTCGACCTTTCGGTCTCAAGTGTTCCGAGGCCATATCTGCATATGCTAAGCTCGTCAAGTTTAACCCGAGTATTCTGCGTGTGCAAAACTGGCTTGCACCCATTGTATGTGAACGTAGAGCTTATCACACCCGATCATCATGTGGTGTGTCGGCACGACGAACTGTAGCAATGGTGCATACTCAGGGAGAACACTTATACCTTGAAATTTAGTGAGAGATCATCTTATAATGCTACCGTCGAACTAAGCAAAATAAGATGCATAAAGGATAAACATCACATGCAATCGATATAAGTGATATGATATGGCCATCATCATCTTGTGCCTTTGATCTCCATCTCCAAAGCACCGTCATGATCACCATCGTCACCGGCTTGACACCTTGATCTTCATCGAAGCATCATTGTTGTCTCGCCAACTATTGCTTCTACGACTATCGCTACCGCTTAGTGATAAAGTAAAGCAATTACATGGCGATTACATTTTGATACAATAAAGCGACAACCATATGGCTCCTGCCAGTTGCCGATAACCGTGTTACAAAACATGATCATCTCATATAATAAAATTTAGCATAATGTCTTGACCATATCACATCACAACATGCCCTGCAAAAACAAGTTAGACGTCCGCTACTTTGTTGTTGCAAATTTTACGTGGCTGCTACGGGCTGAGCAAGAACCGTTCTTACCTACACATCAAAAACCACAACGCGGTATAGTGATTGCTCTTTGATCTTCAGAAAAACCCTGTTCATTGAATCCGATTCAACTAAAGTTGGAGAAACTGACACCCACCAGCCACCTGCGTGCGAAGCACGTCGGTAGAACCAGTCTCCCGTAAGCGTATGCATAATGTCGGTCTGGGCCGCTTCATCCAACAGTACCGCCGAATCAAGAATCAAATAGTGACAGCAAGAAATATGTATACCCACGCCCACAACTCCTTTGTGTTCTACTCGTGAATATAACATCTACGCATAAACCTGGCTCGGATGCCACTGTTGGGGAACACAGTAATTTGAAAAAAAAATCCTACGCACACGCAAGATCAAGGTGATGCATAGCAACGAGAGGGGAGAGTGTTGTCCATGCACCCTCGTAGACCATAAGCGAAAGCGTTATGACAACGCGGTTGATGTAGTCGTATGTCTTCATGATCGACCGATCCTAGTACCGAAGGTATGCCACCTCCGTGATCTGCACACGTTCGGCTCGGTGACATCCCACGAACGCACGATCCAGTAGAGTGTCATGGGAGAGCTTCGTTAGCACGATGGCGTGATGACGGTGGTGATGATGCTACCGGAACAGGGCTTCGTCTAAGCACCACTATGATATGACCGAGGTGGATTATGGTGGAGGGGGTCACCGCACATGGCTAAAAGATGAATGATCAACTTGTATATCTATGGGGTGCCCCCTTCCCCCGTATATAAAGGAGTCAAGGAGGGGGAGGGCCGGCCCTCCTATGGCGCGCCCCATGAGGAGTCCTACTCCCACCGAGAGTAGGATTCCCCCCTTCCCTAGTTGGACTAGGAGTGGAAAGAAGGGGGAGAGAGGGGGAAGGAAAGGGCGGGCCGGTCCCCCACCCAATTCGGATTAGGCTTGAGGGGGGCGCGCCCCCTCCTAGGCCTCCCTCTCTTCTCTCCCACTATGGCCCAATAAGATCTTTATCGGTCAAACCGCATAATAACAGACATTGTTCCCTTTGTCATTGGTATGTTACTTGCCCGGGATCCGATCGTCGGTATCTCAATACCTAGTTCAATCTCGTTACCGGCAAGTCTCTTTACTCGTTCCGTAATGCTACATCCCGTAACTAACTCATTAGCTACATTGCTTGCAAGGCTTATATTGATGTGCATTACCGAGAGGGCCCAGAGATGCCTCTCCGACAATCGGAGTGACAAATCCTAATCTCGATCTATGCCAACTCAACAAACACCATCTGAGACACCTATAGAGCACCTTTATAATCACCCAGTTACGTTGCGACGTTTAGTAGCACACAAAGTGTTCCTCCGGTATTCGGGAGTTGCATGATCTCATAGTCATAGGAACACGTATAAGTTATGGAGAAAGCAATAGCAACAAACTAAACGATCATCATGCTAAGCTAACGGATGGGTCAAGTCAATCACATCATTATCTAATGATGTGATCCCGTTAATCAAATGACAACTCATGTCTATGGTTAGGAAACATAACCATCACTGATTCAACGAGCTAGTCAAGTAGAGGCAAACTAGTGACACTCTGTTTGTCTATGTATTCACACATGTACTAAGTTTCTAGTTAATACACTTCTAGCATGAATAATAAACTTGTATCATGATATAAGGAAATATAAATAAAAAAACTTTATTATTGCCTCTAGGGCATATTTCCTTCACGAATACCATCGTCCAATATATCAATCTTTACCCCCCGACCATTTCGAGACTCCTCGTCATGTCCGTGATCTCATCTAGGACTCCGAACAATCTCCGGTCACCAAAACACAGAACTCATAATACAAATTGTCATCGAACGTTAAGCTTGCGGACCCTACGGGTTCGAGAACTATGTAGACATGACTGAGACACTATCGGATTTCGGGTTCCGGCAGACCCTTGAGGTTCAAACACTGGGGTGCGCGTGGAGATTTCGCCTCCTACCTACCTGCACTCCTCCGCCTTGCTAGGATCTAAACTAAGGAAAGAACAACACAAGAGACACAGGGTTTACACTGGTTCGGGCCACCGTTGTGGTGTAATACCCTACTCCAGTGTGTGGTGTGGTGGATTGCCTCTTGGGCTGATGATGATGAACAATACAAGGGAGAACAGCCTCGCGAGGGTCTGTTCTTGGCTGGGGCGATCAACTGCTGGGAGGAGTTCAGTCACCTTTCTCTCTCTCTGGTCCTTTCTTTTATCCTTCGATCCCCCCTATTTCCTTCCAACCCCTGAACCTCTGAACCTCTCTTTGCTCTGTGGGTGGCTGGTCCTATTTATAGAGGCCCTGGTCCTCTTCCCAAATATCGAGCGGGAAGGGAGCCAACAATGGTGGGCTAATTTGAAGGGGGACAGCTAGTACTAGCTACCCTGACAAAACTAGTCTTCGCCTGCACAAAGCTCTGGTGATGACGCCGTCTCGGGCTCCACGATGACCTCCATCTTGTTGTCCTCATGGTCTTGGTCTCGTTGCACCGAAATGGCAACCTTTGCCTGATGCCTCGGTACTCCGCGGCTGCGCTTGCCCCCTTTGCACCAAAGAGGAAAGGAGGACACTGCGCGGGCTGGCACCCGCCTGGCACCCTCGGTCGTCATGGCTTGCGTCACGGGCACCTCATGAGGTACCCCGCCTTGATCTCTCCGCCTCCTCATGAGCCAGCCTAACGAGGCCGTGCCTGAGGAAGCTCCACGTCGTCCTCCTCGCGAGGCTTGCCCCCTCGCGAGGGTCTTGGGTTTGTGTTGGTGAAGATGGGCCGCGCTGGGCCCCCTTTTGAGCCACGCCGCAGGCTGCAGGCAGGCAAGTCTGGGGACCCCGTTCCCAGAACACCGACAGTAGCCCCCGGGCCCAAGGCGCGCCCGAACTTGGCCGTGCAGGGAGGCGGAAGGGCAAGAGCGAAGCGCCGCGGGCCCTAACAGCCTGCGGCCTTGGGCGCCGCCTGGTGGTTGATTGGACGTGGGCGCCTCCGCTTCCCCATGGTGCCTCGGCAACTGCACGGACTGGACAAGTCCCTGCATGCAAAGTGGGTCATGATTACCTGCAATCATGGAGGTTGGCGGTTGGCCTTCGCCGGCCATAAGTATCGAACAGCGCGCGCCCTTCCAGTCCATCCCTCCTTGCTTCTCCTTCTTCCCGATCCTTGCTCCGTCTTGCTGCGATGGCTCTGATCCGCCGGTTCTCGATGGCAGAGAAGGGAAAGGCTCCCCGAGAGGAACCTGACCCACTCCCGCCGAAGAAACGGCTCGCCCCCCGTGGCCCGGACGAGGGGGCCCTTCAGGTGGTGTCGAGGCCTTGGTGCGAGCGGGCGCCGCCGGGGTTCCCGCTTCCATTGTACGCCCATGTCGAGGGCCCCGAAGGAGCTGATGGTGACCGCCACGGGCGGCGCCGCCGTCGGCTTCGCCGGGTCACGAAGGTGTGGGTCGTCCCCCGTGGGGTCCACACCGAGGGCTCCTCCCAAGAGTTCGTGCTCCACGTCGCCATTCCTCTTCAGTCTTGGATCCGCCTTCCTCCCTTCTTTGCCTCCATCATCCCGCAGGGGGAGCCCCTGGAGCTCTGGCTGCAGCACGCCGGCTGCAGCGCCCTCGCGACCGAGGCAGAGGTCGCGGTCGTTGCCCCGGGCGAGGTCTTCATGACTCGGGGCTGGAGAGAGATTGCCCGGGTTTGCAGGGTAAGGGGAGTCTTTGCGGTCCACTTGGATTATGACGGTGCTTCGGGGATGCTCTTCAAGGTCTTCGATGCGAGCGGGCGCCGGCTGGAGTGCTGCCCCGGGGAAGGTGGCTAGGACCCTGCCGCGACAAGGACTGGGCCCGCCAACCGCTCTCTTGGCGGCTCCTCAGGCGGCGGAGGCGTCGGAGGTTCCAGCGACTCCGGCGAGCTCTTCGCGACTCCGGAGACGAGCGACGACAGCTATGAGCCCCCGAGCCGGCGCCGCTCTTGGAGTAGGGCGGGCTCGTCAGGCCACCGCTGACTTTGATCTGGATGGGGTTGGCGTCGATGCTTGACGGCCCACTGTTGATGATGGCGTCTTTTGCAGGGACGCGCGTAGTTTGTGTCCCTTTAGGATCTGTTCCCTGCGAGGAATCAAAAACGCGTCCCGTGGGGGCTTGTAAGGTGCCTGTGATCCTGTCTTGTTAATATAACCCTTGTTGTAGAATTGCACGAGTTGCTCATTCCGTCTTAGCTCAGTCCTCCCTCTCGAACCTCACGAGGGCTTGGTGCTCTGCGCCGACAGGTCCCAGTCCAAGGCGGCTTCAGCCCTCGCTGGTATGCCAGGTCGCGATGCTGTGGTCAAGGCCAGGAGGTGAGCGACCCGGAGTCCGGTAAGAGCCCCTGAGTCGCGATGCTCAGGAGGTCCCCTTTGGCGCCCAAGGAGCCGTCATTTGGTGAGAAAGGAGAGCGGCGTCGCTAACACGGGATAGCATTAGGTGCGGGGATGGTGCCACGGTAGCTGGCGCTTCAGGGTGATGACTTATCTCGAGAATCTGGGGCCGCTCTCTGGTGTGTCGCCGGGTCCGTGCATCGGCAGGCGCGAGGTTGCTCGGCGAGGTCCTTGTGTGTCTCTCCCCTCTCGCCTTTGCTCCCCTTTCTGCTCTACGTCCTCGGGTCCTGGCCCTCGAGCGAGTCTCAGCCGTCGCTGGTATGCCAGGTCACGATGCCGTGGTCAAGGCCAGAGGGTGAGGGCTGGAGAGCCAGTAGGAGCCCTGAGTCGCGATGCTCAGGCACCCCCCCTTTAACGTGCAAGCGGTTCACGCGGACGAGAGCGAAGGAGACACCGCAAGGGCCTCGCCTGACGCAGCTCCTTCAGGAGGTCCTGCAGGTCCATCATAGAAAAAACAAGGGGTTGTCATGACAACTGACAGTCAGCCGTTGGTTGCTTCCGAGGGGTAGTGAGGCACTGAAGGCTTGACGAGGTGACGCTATGCGGGGCTGCCGCGGCCAGAGCTCAGCCATCCAGGTTTGTCGGCGTTGCAGGGACAGACCCATGTGCAAGCGTCGTGCCGTTTGGGAGCAGCTCCGTTAGTTGGTGTCAGCTGAGCAGGCAACTAGGTAAAACACATTAGCCGCGAAGGAGTGGATTCGTTCAAATAGATGCTGGGAATGCGGACATCACTGGGTCAGGCCCGAGCGACTTGGGGATCATGCAGCCCGAGGGGCGCCCCCAACGAGGTAAGCTAACAACATGGAATAAAAAAGGGATACATGCCGCAGGGACGGACCCACGCGGCCTGGGAATAATGCAGCCTGGCGGGGGGGGGGGGGCGCTCCCAGCTGGAAATAAAACTCGAAAGATGTCACCTGATGATGTTGAGGACGAAGGAGCGTTGGTGTAGTAGGCTCGGTGGGCTGCGGGAGCCGATCCTCGCGAGCCCCCAGGCCCAGGGGCCTCGGGAGGCTCTGGAGGCGCTGGCGGCTCCTCGCGGGCCATCTCCATCCCTGCCAGGGCTGCGGAACGCCTGGCCTCTCGTGCCTCCGTGATGCCCCTCATGAGGCGCTGGTACGTGTTAGCCGCGTTCGGCAAGCCGTAAGGCATGCGAACGTAGCTGTGGGGTGAGCCTCCGCAGTGCCCCACTCGCGAGGGCCAGAGGCGCTCCAGAGAGGCGACTCGGTTGAGCCCTGGTATGTCGATGCAGACGCGCAGCCCACCATCCTCGCCTGGACGGGGAGCCACTGCTGGTAGGCGGCGGCCGCCTTTCATGACTCTTGACTCCTGTAACTCCTGAATGGCCTTGCTTACGAACTCCTGAGGGTCTGGATCTCCTTGCCTTGCTCCTTCTTGAGGGAAACATGCTTTGAAACACGCCTCCATGTGGTGCCCAAGCGCCTCCCTCGTGACCCTAGCTAGGTCGGTGGCCCTCCAGGGGAGAGCCCCTGAGCCCTGCCTGAGGAGGGCGCCGGGCGCGCTTTCCTATGTGATGGAAGGAGGTTCCCCCTGGGCAGGCGCCGGCCCAGAGGGGCCTGCCTCCTGAGTGGTCGGGCCAGACGATGTCTTCTTCTTCTTAGGGGCGGTCTCGGGAGGCCTCCTGCTTCCATGATCCGGGTATTCCAGTGACGCGGCCTGAAAGGCTCGTTCTAGGGAACACACCGCGTCCTTCTCTTCACAGGGCACCGTGATGACTCCACCGCTTCCTGGCATCTTGAGGACGTTGTAGCCGTGGCGAGTTACGGCCATGAACTTGGCCAGCGCTGGGTACCCAAGGATGGCGTTATACGGCAGGCGAATGTGAGTGACGTCGAAGTCGATGAGCTCGGTGCGGTAGTTGTCGCGTGCCCCGAAGGTGACAGGGAGGCGGACCTGCCCAATCGGGACCGTGGAGCCGTCGGTGATACCGGAGAAAGGCTTGGTTGGCTGAAGCTGGCTGTAGGGCACTTGGAGGTTGTTGAATGTCTCCACGGACAGGACGTTGAGCCCTGCCCCGCCATCGATGAGGGTCTTGGTGACCACCACGTTGCTGACGATCGGGGAGCAAAGCATCGGGAGAACTCCGGCTGTAGCCGCACACTTGAGCTGATCTGCTGAGCTGAACGTGAGGGCGCACGCCGACCACCTAAGAGGGCGCGTGGCTTCGAGCCTGGGGAGGACTGCGTTCACTTCGCGGGCGAACTGCTTGAAGATGCGCTGAGAGGCTGGGGCTTGTGCCCCGCCCAGGATGCAGGCGATCGCGCGCGGCTCCTGGAAACCCCCAGCCCCCTCGTCCTGGTGGCGATCCTCGTTTCTCCTTGGCTGCGGCGGCAACGGTGGGAGGCCTGTGTTGCCTTGCGGGCGATCCTCGCGAGGCTGATCCCTCCAGTCTCCCTCGCGAGGCTGATCTCTCCAGCCTCCCTCACGAGGCGGGTCTTGCCAGCGATCCTCGCGAGGTTGATCGCGCCACCCTTGGCGCGGGCCACGGTCTTCCCAGCGTCATGCGTTCCTTCCTCCTCCTCGACCGTAGCCCCGGTCACTGCGGTCAGGGCGATGGCTGATCCTTCCTTCTCGCACGGCTCGGAGCTCTTGACATTCGTTGGTGTTGTGGGTGTGGAGGTCGTGGTACACACAGTACCGGCTGCCCTTGGAAGGTTCGGGCTGATCTCTGCCTCGCTTGGTGTCTGGTTCTGCCGCGAGCACGGCAGCCCCCTTGCGCTTCACATCCTTGGCCTTGGGCTTCTTCTCTTCTGGGTCTATGGCAGGCAGCTCGAGGAGGGAGAGACGCCCTTCCTCGGTCCTGGCGCACTTGGTTGCCAGGTTGAATAGCTCGAAGGAAGTGCACAGGTCTTCATGCATCGCCAGCTCCTCCTTCATCTTGACGTCGCGCATGCCGTCGGAGAAGGCCGAGATGATGGCCTCCTCAGTCACCTTAGGAATCTTGAGGCGCGCATTGTTGAAGCGCTGGATGTACTTCTGCAGGGTATCCCCGGGCTGTTGCTTGATGCGGCGCATGTCGCTCACGGCGGGTGGCCGGTCGCGAGTGCCCTGGAAGTTGGCGATGAAGCGGGTGCGCATCTCGTCCCAGGAGGAGATTGTGCCTGGAGCCAGGTTCAGGAGCCAGGTGCGGGCCCCGTCCTTGAGCGCCATGGGGAACCAGTTCGCCATGACCTTATCGTCTCTGTTGGCAGCTTCGATGCCCAGCTCGTAGAGCTGGAGGAACTCCACAGGGTCAGCCGTGCCGTCATAGCGAGGAGGCAAGTCTGGCTTGAACTTGTCGGGCCACGCGACACTGCGTAGCTCGGCGGTGAAGGTGCGGCAGCCTGCTGTGGCCACGGGAGGCCTTGGATGATGGGGAGCTTGGTCTTGCATGTCCCCACGCGCTGCAGCTGGGAGCAGCGCGGGATCTTGACGCGCGGGAGCAGGAGCATGGTCGCGACGTGCTGGAGAAGGGAGCGCCCGGGCAGCTTCTTGCGGGCGAGGGACTACTTGACAGCTCTGCTCTTGCCGCGCTGGCACCTGACGGAGCGGGTTCCACCCAGGGGCCACACGCCTTGGAGCCATGGCGCCGTCCTGAGGAGGAGGCGGCCGGGGCGCCGCCGGAGCTTCATCGCCCGCGCGGGGCGGGGTGCGGTGCAGCAGAACGGACGGTGCAGGAGAGCCCCCTGCGGCGCGGAGGAGCTCGGTGACGCAGTCGAGCCATTCTTTGTAGACGTCGTCGATGGGACGGTAGCGCAGGAGCTCGTTCGCCGCGATGAGTGCAGCCCGAGCCTCCATGGGCGCGCGGAGCGCGCGGGACGAAGAACCAGCTGGGGTGAGCGAGGGAGTTGCGGTGCGGCCGTCCTGCCGCACGGACGGATGCTGGGACGATGTTTGCTGCTCGTCCCTCGCCGGGCCGGTGGCGGCGTTGACGGCAGGTGACGGGGAGCGGCGAGGACGCCCGCCGACAGGGGCCATTTGGGCGGCGGGGGAAGCGAGTGCGGCCCGGCGCTTGGTGCGGGCTCGACGAGCGTTAGACATGGGCGTGATGGTCGGAGGAGAACGGGGTGGTGGAAGACGAACCCCGGCGCACCCCTACTTGGCGCGCCAAATGTCGGATTTCGGGTTCTGGCAGACCCTTGAGGTTCAAACACTGGGGTGCGCATGGAGATTTTGCCTCCTACCTACCTGCACTCGTCCGCCTTGCTAGGATCTAAACTAAGGAAAGAACAACACAAGTTACACAGGGTTTATACTGGTTCGGGCCACCGTTGTGGTGTAATACCCTATTCCAGTGTGTGGTGTGGTGGATTGCCTCTTGGGCTGATGATGATGAACAATACAAGGGAGAACAGCCTGGCGAGGGTCTGTTCTTGGCTGGGGCGATGAACTGCTGGGAGGAGTTCAGTCACCTTTCTCTCTCTCTCTCTCTCTGGTCCTTTCTTTTATCCTTCGATCCCCCCTATTTCCTTCCAACCCCTGAACCTCTGAACCTCTCTTTGCTCTGTGGGTGGCTGGTCCTATTTATAGAGGCCCTGGTCCTCTTCCCAAATATCGAGCGGGAAGGGAGCCAACAATGGCGGGCTAATTTGAAGGGGGACAGCTAGTACTAGCTACCCTGACAAAAGTAGTCTTCGCCTGCACAAAGCTCTGGTGATGACGCCGTCTCGGGGTCCACAATGACCTCCATCTTGTAGTCCTCATGGTCTTGGTCTCGTTGCACCGAAATGGCAACCTGTGCCTGATGCCTCGGTACTCCGCAGCTGCGCTTGCCCCCTTTGCACCAAAGAGGAAAGGAGGACACTGCGCGGGCTGGCACCCGCCTGGCACCCTCAGTCGTCATGGCTTGTGTCACGGGCACCTCGTGAGGTACCCCTCCTTGATCTCTCTGCCTCCTCGTGAGCCAGCCTGACGAGGCCGTGCCTGAGGAAACTCCGCGTCGTCCGCCCCGCGAGGCTTGGCCCCTTGCGAGGGTCTTGGGTTTGTGTTGGTGAAGATGGGCCGCGCTGGGCCCCCTTTTGAGCCATGCCGCAAACAGGCAAGTTTGGGGACCCCCGTTCCCAGAACGCCGACAGACACATCTCCGGTCAATAACCAACAATGGAACCTGGATGCTCATTTTGGTTCCTACATATTCTACGAAGATCTTTATCGGTCAAACCGCAATGACAACATACGTAATTCCGTTTGTCATCGGTATGATACTTACCCGAGATTCGATCATCGATATCCTCATACCTAGTTCAATCTCGTTACCAGCAAGTCTCTTTACTCGTTCTATAATGCATCATACCGCAGCTAACTCATTAGTCACATTGCTTGCAAGGCTTATCGTGATGTGCATTACCGAGAGGGCCCAGAGATACCTCTCTGATACTCGGAGTGATAAATCCTAATCTCGATCTATGCCAACCCAACAAACACCTTCGGAGACACCTATAGAGCATCTTTATAATCACCCAGTTACGTTGTGACATTTGATAGCACACAAGGTGTTCCTTCGGTATTCGGGAGTTGCATAATCTCATAGTCAAAGGAATATGTATAAGTCATGAAGAAAGCAATAGCAATAAAACTTAACGATCATTATGCTAAGCTAACGGATGGGTCTTGTCCATAACATCATTCTCCTAATGATGTGATCCTGTTCATCAAATGACAACACATGTCTATGGTTAGGAAACTTAACCATCTTTGATTAACTAGCTAGTCAAGTAGAGGCATACTAGGGACACTTTGTTTTGTCTACGTATTCACACATGTACTAAGTTTTTGGTTAATACAATTCTAGCATGAATAATAAACATTTATCATGATATAAGGAAATATAAATAACAACTTTATTATTGCCTCGAGGGCATATTTCCTTCAGTCTCCCACTTGCACTAGAGTCAATAATCTAGATTACATTGTGATGATTCTAACACCCATGGAGTCTTGGTGCTGATCATGTTTTGCTCGTGGAAGAGGCTTAGTCAATGGGTCTGCAAGATTTAGATCCGTATGTATTTTGCAAATCTCTATGTCTCCCTCCTTGACTTGATCGCGGATGGAGTTGAAGCGTCTCTTGATGTGTTTGGTTCTCTTGTGAAATCTGGATTCCTTCGCTAAGGCAATTGCTCCAGTATTGTCACAAGAGATTTTCATTGGACCCGATGCACTAGGTATTACACCTAGATCAAACATGAACTCCTTCATCTAGACTCCCTCATTTGCTGCTTCCGAAGCAGCTATGTACTCTGCTTCACACATTGATCCCGCCATGATGCTTTGCTTGGAACTGCACTAACTGACAGCTCCACCATTCAATATAAATATGTATCCCGTTTGCGACTTAGAGTCATCCGGATCAGTGTCAAAGCTAGCATCATGTAACCATTTACGACAAGCTCTTTGTCACCTTCATAAACGAGAAACATATCCTTAGTACTTTTTAGGTATTTCAGGATGTTCTTGACTGATGTCCAGTGATCCACACCTGGATTACTTTGGTACCTCCCTGCTAAACCTATAGCAAGGCACACATCAGGTCTGGTACACAGCACTACATACATGATAGAACCTATGGTTGAGGCATAGCGAATGACTTTCACTTTCTCTCTATGTTCTGCAGTGGTCGGGCATTGTGCCTGACTCAACTTCACACCTTGTAACACAGGCAAGAACCCTTTCTTTGACTGATCCATTTTGAACTTCTTCAAAACTTTATCAAGGTATGTGCTTTGTTAAAGTCCAATTAAGCGTCTTGATCAATCTCTATAGATCTTGATGCCCAATATATAAGCAGCTTCATCGAGGTCTTTCATTGAAAAATTCTTATTCAAGTATCCTTTTATGCTATCCAGAAATTATGTATTATTTCCAATCAACAATATGTCATCCACATATAATATTCAAAATGCCACAGAGCTCCCACTCACTTTCTTGTAAATACAGGCTTCTCCAAAAGTCTGTATAAAACCATATGCTATGATCACCCTATCAAAGCATATATTCCAACTCCGAGAGGCTTGCACCAGTCCATAAATGGATCGCTGGATCTTGCACACTTTGTTAGCACCTTTAGGATCGACAAAACCTTCTGGTTGCATCATATACAAGTCTTCTTTAAGAAATTGATAGAGGCAAAGGTGTCCCGTCTTTCGATGAGATAGTGGCTATCATTTTGGAGGAAGTTGACTTTGATGATCTGACTATGAACGTGCTAGGACGTCGCGCCTTAGCAATTGCTAAACCAATTCCGAGAGGTTATTGACCACACCGGAGCACAATCAACCTGACCACAAAGGTCTGTTTCCTGCAGGCAAATGAAGAACAAGCAAGAAACTAAGATTGCAATCTAGATATTGTGAATCTAAGAGGAAAGCTTTATTGATCAAGGTGGGGTTCTGTGACGCCTTTTTCTGGCCATTGAACACAAACGAAGTACGCGAAGTTGCAGCTATGGCGAACTTTAATCTAAACAAAACCCAAAGTCTAAACGACGCCCTAAGGGCTGTATATATGGAGGAAGAGGGAGGAATTTCGTGGCTCTTGGAGGAGGGGTCTGAAACCAACCCTAACTCTTTTTCCCCACACATACGGACTCTAAAACAGCCTATACTCAAGTATTTTGAAAATACATGGGCCTGGCCCAATAATAAGGTGACATAGCACCTAGAATAGCCTCTGGACGAAATTTATGAAGTGACATCTTGTATATTTCGTCCAAGGCTTCACGCACTCATTATGGTGGCTTCAAAGTCCTGAAATCATCACTTGTATCTCCGTTCTTGTTTCCCTTGCGCATGCCATCATCTCCATGCTTGATCTTGCTCCAATGATCATCCTTCTTGTCCAAGCTAGGCCCTTCATTTGTAAGCAAGACAAATGTATCCAATTTAGGCAGCATCATATTCTCACGAACATTAGAATCATTGCCAAGAAACGAAAGTACCTGGTAATTTAATTGGCGTGCGCGAGCTCTAGTAATTGGTCCTGTATATGTATCGGTAGGGGCTGTGGGTGTAACTTGGTTAGTGATGTCCTCATCAGAAATCTATTAAGGAATGCAGTTTTGACGTCCATTTGCCAAATTTCACAATCATAAAATGCAGCAATTGCTAACATGATTCAGACAGACTTAAGTATCGCTACGGGTGAGAAGGTCTCATCATAGTCAACTCCTTGAACTTGTCGAAAACCTTTCACAACAAGTCGAGCTTTGTAGACCGTAACATTACCATCAGCGTCAGTCTTCTTCTTGAAGATCCATTAATTCTCTATGGCTTGTCGATCATCAGGCAAGTCAACCAAAGTCCATACTTTGTTCTCATACATGGATCCCATCTCAGATTTCATGGCCTCAAGCCATTTCACGGAATCTGGGCTCATCGTAGCTTCCTCATAGTTCGTAGGTTCGTCATGGTCTTGTAACATGACTTCCAGAATAGGATTACCGCACTACTCTGGTGCGGAACGTACTCTGCTTGACCTACGAGGTTTGGTAGTAACTTGATCTGAAGCTTCATGATCATCATCATTAACTTCCTCACTAATTGGTGTAGGCATCACTGGAACTGATTTCTGTGATGAACTACTTTCCAATTTGAGAGAAGGTACATCTACCTCATCAAGTTCTACTTTCCTCCCACTCACTTCTTTTGAGAGAAACTCCTTCTCTAGAAATGATCCATTCTTAGCAACGAATATCTTACCTTCAGATCTGTGATAGAAGGTGTACCCAACAGTTTCTTTTGGGTATCCTATGAAGACACATTTCTCCGATTTGGGTTTGAGCTTATCAGGTTGAAGCTTTTTCACATAAGCATCGCAACCCCATATCTAATAAAGTACGGTTACGACGTTCAGACACACCATTACGCCGTGGTGTTCAAGGTGGCGTGAGTTGCATAACTATTCCACATTGTTTCAAATGAAGACCAAACTCATAACTCAAATATTCGCCTCCGCGATCAGATCGTAGAAACTTTATTTTCTTGTTATGATGATTTTCCACTTCACTCTGAAATTCTTTGAACTTTTCAAATGTTTCAGACTTATGTTTCATTAAGTAGATATATCCATATCTGCTCCAATCATCTGTGAAGGTCAGAAAATAACGATACCCACCGCGAGCCTCAACACTCATCAGACCACATGCATCGGTATGTATTATTTCTAATAAGTCAGTGGCTCGCTCCATTGTTCCGGAGAACGAAGTCTTAGTCATCTTGCCCATGATGCATGGTTCGCAAGCATCAAGTGATTTATCAAGTGATTACAAAAGCCCATCTACATGGAGTTTCTTCATGCGCTTTACACCAATATGACCTAAACGGCAGTGTCACAAATAAGTTGCACTATCATTATTAACCTTGCATCTTTTGGCATCAATATTATGAATATGTGTATCACTACGATCGAGATTCAATAAAAATAGACCACTGATCAAGGATGCATGACCATAAAATATATTACTCATATAAACAGAACAACCATTATTCTCCGATTTAAATGAATAACCGTCTCGCATCAAACAAGATCCAGATATAATGTTCATACTCAATGCTGGCACCAAATAACAATTATTCAGGTCTAAAACTAATCCTGAAGATAGATGTAGAGGTAGTGTGTCGACGGCGATCACAATGACCTTGGCACCATTTCCGATGCGCATCGTCACCTCGTCCTTAGTCAATCTTCGTTTAATCCGTAGCACCTGTTTCGAGTTACAAATATGAGCAACATAACCAATATCAAATACCCAGACGCTACTACGAGCATTAGTAAGGTACACATCAATAACATGTATATCAAATATACCTTTCACTTTGCTATCCTTCTTATCCGCCAAATACTTGGGGCAGTTCTGCTTCCAGTGACTAGTCCCTTTGCAGTAGAAGCACTCAGTTCCAGGCTTAGGTCCAGACTTGGGCTTCTTCCCGGGAGCAGCAACTTTCTTGCTATTCTTCTTGAAGTTCCCATTCTTTCCTTTGCCATTTTTCTTGAAACTAGTGGTCTTGTTAACCAGCAACACTTAATGCTCCTTCTTGATTTCTACCTCCGCAGCCTTGAGCATTGCGAAGAGCTCAGGAATAGTCTTTTCCATCCCTTGCATATTATAGTTCATCACAAAGCCTTTGTAGCTTGGTGGTAGTGATTGAAGAACTCTGTCAATAACACTATCATCTGGAAGATTAACTCCCAGCTGAGTCAACTGGTTATAGTACCTAGACATTCTGAGTATGTGTTCACTGACAGAACTGTTCTCCTCCATCTTGCAGCTATAGAACTTGTTGGAGACTTCGAGCCTATTCGGCAACCCCTTGCTCTGTGAAATTCGAGGATCCGGGAAGCGCCTGTTCCCCCGCTCCAGAATTTTTAACTTCAACTCCGCCAGCTCCGGGAGCGGGAGTGTGGAGCGGTGGGATGCCAAACAGGCCTTCCATATCTCTCAACTCGGGCATTTGCTTGAAATATTAACTTCAATTCCTGGAACATGTCATATGCTCCATGACGTTCAAAACGTCTTTAAAGTCCCGATTCTAAGCCGTAAAGCATGGCACACTGAACTATCGAGTATTCATCAGATTTAGCTTGTGAGACGTTCAAAACGTCCAGAGTTGCCCTGCAGCAGGCCTTGCACCTAGCGGTGCTTCAAGGATGTCATTCTTCTGTGCAGCAATGAGGATAATCCTCAAGTTATAGACCCAGTCCGTGTAGTTTCTACCATCATCTTTCAACTTAGCTTTCTCTAGGAACGCATTAAAATTCAAGGGAACGGTAGCATGGGCCATTGATCTACAACATAGATATGCAAAAATGCCATGATCCAGGCGGGTCTTATGATGGACCGACTAAAGGTGGTGTTTGACCCCAGCAAGGCCACTTACGACGCCAGCTCTACCCTCCAAAACAATGTCCGAGTAAGTGGGATTGTAAGTTGATTTCCGATTGGCTTTCTAGCTTGACCCTTGCTCTGTTAGGATATGCTACTTGAAAATTGCTGCTTTATTGTTTGTAAGATGTCCATTGACCCTTGCTCTATTAGGATATGCTACCTGAAAACCGCTGCTTTATTATTCGTAAGATGGCCGTGGATGAGCGTTTTGGAACATTTAATGTGCATCTATCTTGGTTGTGTGCCTTGCATCCGTACACCCACTGGGTGTTATCCCTTAGCTGTGTAGCTCTTCCACTCGAGTTAGATAGGTCACGTCGAGTGGGTTCTTGGTCCAGTGGTGGCATGCTGAGTGCACCCACTGGGTGTAGTCCCCGAGACCGCTATCGACTGTGGGCAGTCGGCGGCGGTCTGAGAACAAATGATTCCCCTCTTTTTTTGCTTCTTCCACTCGGGCTGGGCAGACCACACCGAGTGGGAAATCGAACCAGTGGGGGCACGCTATGTGCACCCACTGGGTGTAGTCCCCGAGACCGTTGTCGAATATTTGATTCGGCGGTGGTCTTAGAACTCTTTTGAACTTCCTCTTCCTCACTCGAAGGTAAAGGAAATTTCTAGTCGTCGACTGAACTGTCTTTTTCATTGATTGGAGAAATCTTGTGAGCTTGGTACTTAGTATGCTGCCTTGGAGAAGGAAAAGATCCAACTCAAGCTTGACCTGGAGCTTGTCAGGAAAAATTTGAAGACTGCACAGGATGAGGTGGTGTCCATGGGAGGTAATAATTTGCTGACTGTATGTTCTGATATTTCTTCTTCTTCATCTTTTGAACCGAGTGAGTGATTCCACTCGAACAGATGTGCATAGTGAAAACTGTCAACTCCAAGCTCGAATGAGGAATGTTATTTCTTTAGACAAAATGAAGCAGGCATTGGAGCAGAAGGACACTGATCTTACGGGGGCGTAGAAGGTGGCGCGCGAGAAGACCGAACTGGCTGAGAAAAAGCTGGCTTCGGTCGGCAAGCTTGAAGAAGAAAACGCCAATCTGAAGACTGCCATCACTGAAGCGAAGAAGGAAGCTGCAACTGAAGGAGGAGAAGGTGGCCTTGACTGACAAGGTGGGTAAGCTCACTCGGAAGAGAGACGAGCTGGAGGTTTATCTGGGAGGTCTTGCCAAGAAGATATTCATCATGCTCGAAGGTACTTTTCCTCATCCGATTGAACCAAAAAACTTCTTCACAACTTAGATACTAATTTATATCTTTTCTCCTCGTGTAGAGTTTTGTCAGAATTTCAAGGAGGAAACTGGGCGAATCGAAACGAGATTGGACCCCATCAACTCTCCAGTCAAAGATGAAGCTGCCATGAACGTGATGCGACTAGAATCTCGCCTCGCCAGTGTCTTGGACTATATTGCTAGGATGAAGGTTGCACTGCCGCGGATAGACAAGGAGCTATGGCCAGAGGATGTGCTTCAGAATGACCTCGAGTCACTGATGACTCGACTCAACGACATCCCCGACCGAGTGCAAGCATGGAAAAGGTCAGCTGCTTGCTGTGGTGCTGACGTGGCCCTATCACTCATCCGTGTTCACTTCAAGGACGCCAAGGAAGAAAAGTTAAAAGCTCTTCAGGTGGCAAACACTAAAAAGCTTCAGTTTCAATCTTTCATGGAGATCTTCATTGACGTAGCCACTCGCATCACGGATGCTATTGACTTGAACACTTTCAACGAGCCAGCTAGTCCTCCTCCTGCCGAATGAAAAACTTGATGATTTGGATTCATTTTCCTCGGAATGCTGAGTGATTATGTAACCGTTAAACTCCTTCGGGCCTGACGCCCGAGTACTTTTGCTTGTGGTTTTAGAAACTTGATGGATTTATCCAAACTTGGTGGTTTTATCCGACTGTAGTTTTCTTGCCTCTGATGTGCTTGTATTTTTTAACTTAGGCAAAGCTAGTTCGTGGCTAAGTCCCCAAGTGGGAGGATCGCTCTCCACTCGGAGTAGTTTTTGTAACTTAGGCGAGTGCGGGATCGGAGCTAAGCCCCCGAGTGGGAGGATTAATCTCCACTCGGAGTGTCTTTGAAACTTAGGCGAGTGCGGGATCGCGGCTAAGCCCCCGAGTGGGAGGATTGCTCTCCACTGAGAGTATTTTTTGAAACTTAGGCGAGTACGTGATATGTCTCCAACGTATCACCTTTTCCTAACGCTTTTCCTCTTGTTTTGGACTCTAGTTTGCATGATTTGAATGAAACTAACTCCGGACTGACGTTGTTTTCAGTAGAACTACCATGGTGTTGTTTTTGTGCAGAAATACAAGTTCTCAGAATGGAACGAAACTTTGCGAGGAATTTTTATGAAATAAATAAGAATTTCTGGAGCCAAGATCCACCAGAGAGGGGCACCTGGGTGGGCACAACCCACCAGGGCGCGCCCCCCTTTCCTGGTGCGCCGAGGTGGGTTGTCCCCCTCCCCCCACAGACCCTGAAATAGACGCTATAAAATCCTATTTTTCCAGAAAAAATCAGGGAGAAAGAATTATCATGATCCACGAGACGGATCCACCGTCACCTCCTATTCTTCATTAGGAGGCCAGATCTAGAGTCCGTTTGGGGCTCCGGAGAGGGGGGTCTTCGTTCTTTGTCATCACCAACCCTTCTCCATCGCCAATTCCATGATGCTCCCCACCAGGAGTGAGTAATTCCTTCGTAGGCTCGCTGGTTGGTGAGGAGTTGGATGAGATTCATCATGTAATCGAGTTAGTTTTGTTAGGGCTTGATCCCTAGTATCCACTATGTTCTTAGATTGATGTTGCTATGACTTTGCTATGCTTAATGCTTGTCACTTTGGGCCCGGGTGCCATGATTACAGATCTGAACCATTTATGTTATCACCATTATATCCATGTTCTAGATCCGATCTTGCAAGTTATAGTCACCTACTACGTGTTATGATCCAGCAACCCCGGAGTGACAATAGTCGGGACCACACCCAGTGATGACCGTAGTTTGAGGAGTTCATGTATTCACTATGTGTTAATGCTTTGTTCTGGATCTCTATTAAAAGGAGGCCTTAATATCCCTTAGTTTCCAATATGGACCCCGCTGCCATGGGAGGGTAGGACAAAAGATGTCATGCAAGTTCTTTCCATAAGCACGTATGACTATTTATGAAATACATGCCTACATGATAACCCACAAGAATAGGGGATCAATTGTAGCCTCTTTCGATAAGTAAGAGTGTCGGACCCAACGAGGAGCTAAAGGTAGAACAAATATTCCCTCAAGTTCTATCGACCACCGATACAACTCTACGCACACTTAACATTAGCTTTACCTAGAACAAGTATGAAACTAGAAGTACTTTGTAGGTGTAACGGGATAGGTTTGCAAGAATATAAAGAGCACGCAAATAAAAACTAGGGGCTGCTTTAGGTAAAGAAGAAATAAAGTTAGTATAGTGAGTGTCGAAAAGTGGTGGTAGGAGTTGCAGAATTGTCCCTAAGCAATTGACTACTTTGCTAGACCGATAGCAAGTTTTATGTGGGAGAGGTCACTGCTAGCATGTCATCCCTGACTTGGAATTCTATGCACTTATGATTGGAACTATTAGCAAGCATCCGCAACTACTAACATTCATTAAGGTAAAACCCAGCCATAGCATTAAGATATATTGGTCCCCCTTCAATCCCATATGCATCAATTTCTATGCTAGGTTGAAGCTTTTGTCTCTCTTGCCCTCCAATACATAGTCCTATCAACATACAACTAACCCTATGGTGTGATCCACACGTGCGCTCATATGATGGGCACCAAAGGACAGTAACATAACCACAAGCAATTTCAACCAATCATAGCAATTCACCAATTACCGATAGGACAACGAAAATCTACTCAGACATCATAGGATGGCAACACATCATTGGATAATAATATGAAGCATAAAGCACCATGTTCAAGTAGAGGGTACAACGGGTCGCGGGAGAGTGGACCGCTTTAGATAGATGGGGGAAGGTGATGAAGACGTTGGTGAAGATGACAGAGGTGTTGGTGTAGATCGTTGTCGCGATGATGATGGCCCTGGCGGAGTTCCGGCGCCACTGGAAGAGAGGGGGAGAGAGCCCCCCTTCTTCTTCTTCTTCCTTGACCTTCTCCATAGATGGGAGAAGGGTTTCCCCTCTGGTCCTTGGCTTCCATGGCATGGGAGGGGCGAGAGCCCCTCCGAGATTGGATCTCTCTCTCTCTCTCTCTCTATCTCTCTCTGTTTCTGCATTCCAGATTCTGGCCTTTCACCGTTTCTTATATTCCCGGAGATCCGTAACTCCGATTGGGCTGAAATTTTAACACGATTTCTATCCGTATATTGGATTTCTTGCGGGGGAAGAAGGGCACCAACCTCCTTACGGGGTGGCCACGAGGGCCCAGGGCGCGCCCCCTGCCTCGTGGCCCCCTCGGGCATCGTATCGCGTTGATTCTTCTTCCCAAAAATCACATATATTCCAAAAATCTCCGTCAGTTTTTATCCCGTTTGGACTCCATTTGATATGGATTTTCTGCGGAAAAAACATGCAACAAACAGGAACTGGCACTGGGCACTAGATCAATATGTTAGTCCCCAAAAATAGTATAAAAAGTTGCCAAAAGTATATGAAAGTTGTATAATATTGGCATGGAACAATAAAAAATTATAGATACGACGGAGACGTATCAGCATCCCCAAGCTTAATTCCTGCTCGTCCTCGAGTAGGTAAATGATAAAAGATATTTTTTTATGTGGAATGCTACCTAGCATAATCTTGATCATGTAATCTAATCATGGCATGAATATTAAGACATGAGTGATTCAAAGCAATAGTCTATCATTTGACATTAAGACAATAATACTTCAAGGATACTAATAAAGCAATCATGTCTTATCAAAATTGTCATGGAGTTATCACGACAGATGTCCTCGTGATAGGACTTAGTCGTGGAGCCATCACTACAGGTTAACTTAAAGGGGTTAAAGCGGACAAGGGACGCAAGGGTTTATACTGGTTCGGCCCCTTACGATGAAGGTAAAAGCCTACTCCAATTGTGATGGAATTGCTAGGGTTTCGATAACCAGGGAGCGAATCCGCTTTGCCTAGCTCTCGAGTTGTTGTGTGTTGTCCCTAAACCGCCGCCGGGTCGTCCCTTTATATACACAGGTCGACGCCCGCCAGTTTACAGAGTCCCGAGGCCGGATCATCATTGTGTCCAACTCGGTTTCTATTCATCCTATCTTACAATACAAGTTACATGTCAATGTCGGTTTATGTCTACAGGCCTTAACCCGCCTTAGGGCCTTGGGCCTTCATGAAGCGCCATCATCCTTTATCTTCTGGGCTTCTAATTCTTATAAAGTTAACCCGGCCACTCCTGGCCGGTTTATGTCCAGTAGTAATACCCCCAACATTAGGCCCCAGATTGATTTGAATTTATTCATGTCAATCTTCAACACTTAGAAAAATTCCTCCTCTTGCACCTTTGCACAGATCTTGTAAACCGCCCTGACGTCATCCTCCGGTATTTGTGGTAAACCGCCGTGATGTCATCTATTCATTGAAGCCGAAGATGCCTTTTATTAATGAGCATCCAACCATCAAGGTGACAACTTTATTAAATATCCATTTTTGAGCTCCTCGATTCCCGCGCCTGTCGCTTATCTCTTTGCCTTATAAATAGGGCTGAGGCCCCTTTTCTTTTTCCTCCGCTGCCTCTTCGTCTCTTCTTCCTCCTCGCGACGTCCCTGCACCCGAGCGCCGCCGTCGTCGTCGAACTTCGCCCATGCCTCATCGTTGGCCGCTGCATCACCCTGATTGAACCAGAAAGCCGCGGTACCTCTCCGCCGTTCCCGTCACACTCGTAAGCCTTCTTTCCTTCCACCCTAGATCTTGTATTTAGGGTTTCACTATTCGTCGGAGTTCATCGAAACTCCGATGCTCTTCTTCTCTTATATTTTCTGTAGCATCAAAGGCTAGTTTGGACCTGTTATTCTTGTGCGACCATGGCCATAATCTTATTTTCCTCATTAGACCCCCCTTTATATAGAGAACAACTTATCTGGATCTACTGAACTATTTAAACACCTGAAGTTTAAACCTGAATATATTCCAGTTTCTGTCACACCTCAGATCTGAAATTTTCATATAAATCTGTGAAACCTGTTTCCCCTTACTTAAGTATTTTTAGATCTGTACACCTCACACCAATATAGGCGGTTTAAATTTTTGAAGTATGATAATCCGGTAGGTACCATTAGTCCCCTTTTAAACCACCAATTCATTTATACTCCGGTTTAACAATATGCATATACCTCTGCTTCTGTTCACTGCTTTACCATTTATAAACACTCTGTCTTAGGCGGTTTATAACTTCCTCCGATTTATCAATTTCACATGCTTGGATTCCATTTCCCTCAACCTGTTGTACCTTATGCATCACCATTAATGAATCATAAACCGGCATTATTTCCTTCCCAGCTCTTCACTTGCAATGGCCAAGCAGTTCTATTCCTGTAACTGGGTCCCTTCCCGGGTTACTGAGGAGCAACTGAATGGAATGGTCAAAATTGGTACCTTACCGAAGAAGAATGAGATCCGGTGGCGAGTTCCTGGGCCAGAAAACCCTCCTACCCCTGGAGTTGGTGAAGTAGTGGTGTTTGCTGATCATATAGGCCGTGGTTTTAAACCGCCTGGATCCAAGTTTTTCCGGGATGTGCTTGCCAGCTTTCAGATCCACCCTCAGGATATTGGACCCAACTCCGTATCCAACATCTGCAACTTTCAGGTTTTTTGTGAAGTGTATCTACAAGAAGAACCAACTGTCGAGCTATTCCGAGATTTCTTCCATTTAAACCGTCACACTGAATTCATAGACGGACCCAATACTGAACTTGGTGGCGTCTCTATTCAGAAAAGGAAAGAAGTTGAATTTCCTCATGCCAAACTTCACAGTCACCCAAAGGAGTGGAACCAAACTTGGTTCTATTGCAGAGACACCTCTCCTGAAGATGAGAACCCTCTACCAGGTTATCGCGCTCACCGGCTCGCTAATACTCATCCGCTTATGCAACGACTAAGTGCCAAGGAATGGGCCTCATACGCCCCACAACTCACTAAACTTAGAGCTTTCATGGCCAAAGGTTTAACAGGCGTGGACTTCGTCCGTTGCTGGATATCCTGCAGCATTTTGCCATTAAGTCACCGCTCCGGCTTAATGTGTGAGTATACTGGTGATGTACAAGACTCCCAACATCATATCAATATTCAGCTAACAGATGAGGAAGTCACAGAGTCTGTCAAGAAAATGTTGAATGAACCAGAAGTTGTCTGCAGCCAGACCGGGTTAAGCCCCTTTTACACGCAAAACAAACCGCCCGCTGTAAGTATTTTCTGTGCTTCCACTTTACACCTGATATTTTTGGACTGTACAACTTTGAATACCCTCTACCCATTTTTAAACAGGGTGATGATCCGTTCTGGAAAAAGAAACCTCAGGAGAAAGAGGTGAAGCCTTCTCGTCCTAAAACAAAAGCCGTCAAGAAAACTACAAAAGGAAGGCACATGAACCCATCGGTTTAGAGCTTGATGACGACCTGGATGAACCGGAAGAAGAGGTAGAACTTGATTCACTTGGTTCACTTTTCATGCATCTCATTGACAATGATATTTATCAGGAGGGCGTTGAGGGCAGCCAAGCTGATGATGCAGAGGTAATTATCCTTTCCTCCGGTTTAGACTCTCTGCCAACACAAAAAATCCATCAAGCAGTCCAGAAAGTAAGATTTTCTCACCCTCTTGCTCACTTGGATCCAAAATTTCTTTTGAAGAAGCAGCAGCACGAAGCTCTCCACACAACCCAGCACAGTGGCCAAATGGTCACTTCGACTGGTTTACCGAACACCCCGGTTCGAAAACACCGACCCGAGGTCTCACCCACTTCTGACACTTCTTATCCCAAGGCAGGATTTTTCTGACAACCTCTTAATCCGTCCGATTCGAATTATCAGGTGACACCTCCTTCTTCATCCGGCGAATCCACGACCACACAACTCCCTCCTCTTAAGACTGTGGCTGGGTAAGTATTTCAACCCAATCTTTTGATGTTTCACACCTTATATTGTATGCTAACCTTTGCAGCTGTTCTTTTTAGGGCCAAGGCCAGACCCAGTAAGAAGGCCCGGGTGAATAACCCGTCTGACGATCATGTGGTGATTGAATCGGAGCTGACTACCGAACCGGATGGTCCAAATACTGAGGCCACATTTGATGAACCGCCCCCTCAAAATCATAATGTTGATGAACAAGTAGAAGTTGATACTGCTGTGCCAGATGATAAACCGGCAAGTCCAATCCGGGCTGATGACGGACCTTCTAGTCCAGTGAAGACTACTGACAGTCCATCAACTCCAGAAAAGGCTGTTGAAGATAAAGAAGATGAGGCTATTATTACCGGTATTGGCCACACCTCTCCTGGCCATCCTGTTGTATTGGCGAAACATAGTGCCAAAGAAGAACGTGCTGCCATGGAGAAAGGCAAGTGGAGCACCGATTTATCAAGCTATGCCCACTTCAATGCTCAAGAACTCCACTCTGGCTTTCTAAACCGTCTGCACACAAACCGTGATTATGAAGCAGGTTTGGTGAATCTGATGAAGGAACGCTATGAGGTAATGACATAACTTTTCCTTTATTAAGTCCAATTGCAAATACCAACTCTAGTAGGCCCCAAGGGCCGGTTTATGATAGCAATAATAAATCGGTACTTTGTAATATCTCAACCCTTGCATACTTATCCTCCATATGTCAGGTGATCCTTTGAAGTAAACCGGTACTTTATCGTTGTACGCCTGTAGTTTTCATCTGTGTAGTCCCCAAGGGCCGGTTTATCTTTCCAAAGTGAACCAAGATTTTAACCAATGCTTTGATTTTAACAAATGTACATTAGCCCCCAAGTGCCAAAGATAATGTTTGCATTGTATTTGGGACTTGAATTTTTTTTGATAACAAAGCAAATATGCATTAGCCCCCAAGTACAAAGTGCATAACTTGTTATGTGCTTGGTACTTCCAATATATACATCCCACTGATGATATGTCATTCCTTTACAGGCTGAGCTGAGCAAAAAGGACTCCCAAACCGCTGATCTTCAAGAAAACATCAAATTTCAGCAAGCGGAGGCTTCTAAAGCCAAGGAAGAACTGAGCGCCGCCTTAATAGCCATGGAGAAGCTGAAGGAAAATTTTAAGAAGGAACATGCAGATTGGGATGCCGAGAAGGCCGATTTAGCCAAGAAAGCCGAAGACGCAGAAGCAGCCCTTAAACCGGTGGTTGAGGAACTAACCGGTTTAAAGCGGCAAATAAACGCTATGACCTCTGCTGTATTTGGTAAGCGCCCTCATATGGCATGTTTCAAGTCCCCTTTACCTTAGCAGTCACTGGTTTACTGATGCTCGCAATGCTACAGGGACCCGCATTACCCATCTGGGCTCCGATATGCGGATGAAGCTGAAAGCAGCCTACACCTTGATAGAGAAATTGTATTCCGGATCCCAACGGGCTATCTGCACTGCTGCGTAGAATAGGCCTCCTCCATTGTTGATAAAAGAAACCATCGAGAAGTTGTCCATGTTACCTGCCCGGCTGGAGGAACTTAAAAAATCAGCTACAAGGTCAGGCGCATTGACTGCGCTAATCCGGGCCAAGGCATGGATTCCAGATCTTGAACTGGCAGATATCGGCCAAGGCTACCCCAGCGTGAAGGAAGATGGTACATAATTCAACAATGATGATCTCCGAAGGCTGACAAGGGAAATGCGGCCTATAGCAAGCAAATTGGCGAATGACACAGATCTATCTCATTATCAACTGGTTTATGATGTTGATCAGAAAAGATATCCCGCACCGATTCATGATGTAGAGGATCTTGTTCCACCAATCCGTAAGCACACTTATGCTCCTGACATTGATCCTTCCCCTCTTATAAGTGAAGAAGCCGTATTCCAAGCGTTAACCGGAATTGATTGGACAACAATTGATTTCCAGCCACTGGGTAGTGAGGAGGAGGATACACCAACTCAAGATGATTCGCAATCTTCAAGTCATCCTGGTGATGAATCTTGACCGGAGGCCGGTTTAACTATCGCAGTCTGCCACTTGTTATTGAAACAATTATTCTTGGTGGGCATTTAAAGCGCCTTGTAATAGGCTAGTTTAAACACTCGCTTGTTATGCCATCGAGCATATTTATTTTGCTTGATACTGATAAATCGCCATGCCTTTGGGATCTATTATATGCATAATCCATTGCAGCTTTTATTTAACGTGTTCCTACATATAAGAACTTGAAAGTGTCCTAGTGGTTTACCATTGGATGGGTCATGATGCCCAAATATGTATATAGCTTGGGTGTATAACCAAGACTGTAATGACCAGATATAAAATAGATGATACCTGTGATATATCTCGTTGGCTGTCCAACTGTTGGGATAATAAGGGTGATAACACCAATCTGGAGTATTGATGACTCCTTCCATTCTTGTCGGTTCATATCAAAACCGTACCGGGTTTTGAGAAACACCGGTTTACTCATATAATTCTGGTGACTTCTAGTAAAAACTAGACCAGATCAAATTATTGCCGGTTTAGAACTAATCATGTACTGACAACTGAGCGTTGAAGGCCATGCTGGGTTGTAATAAACACCGGTTTATCAGAAAATATTCATAAATCCCTTATCAAAAAAGGTTAAAACATTTGCAACAAACACAAGAAAATATGCAAGGCTTTTCATGGGCTACCAGGCCCTAAATCGAGGCTTTTCATGGGCTGCCAGGCCCTAAATCGAGGCTTTTCATGGGCTGCCAGGCCGCTGAGTTAAACCATTTTTCAAAGCCTTTTAAGATGGACCTCAATCTTTAACCAATCATCGTTTTAACTTTGACAAGTTCAGGGTCTATGAGATTGACTTGTCAAACGTTCGATGGGTCATACCAGGTTTACCTGGACGGAGTGGCTTAGTTAAAGAGGCAGGATAACCCGGGGTTTTAGGTGAATACACCTGGCTTCCAAGCCTGGCTTGATAGTCTATTGCAAGGTTACAAACTCTTTGTTCTTTGAGAAGCAAGGAGCCCCCAAGCAATATTTGAGCTATGCTCAGTGGGTACCTATGTTTGAGTTGTGCTTTTGCAACAAACTCTCTTTGGTCCTCATAATTTCCTTTTGGACTTTAGCCTATCAAGAGGTGTAGCCATGGTGTGAATACAACCAAGCCCCCTAGTGATTTCCCTTTGTGGCCTTAAGCCCATCAAGAGGCGTAGCTACGGTTTGAATACGACCAAGCCCCCTAGTGATTTCCTTCATATATGCGTGGCATTATAAGCTGGGTGAGTAGAACTCCGCTTTATAAGTAGAAGCCCCCATGTAACCACACATTATGTAAAAACAAAAGAGACCCCACTTTAGCTGAGGCTCCGGTTTATAATATATACATTGTCATAAATATGTACATAAGAAGAGCCTGTGGCAAAAGTATAATAAGGCCGAAGAAGAGTTATATTCCATGGCCGCTGGGTCTCCTCCTCCGATTTGCGTGAGTCTTTGTGCTCTCGAACATCGATAAGGTAGTATGACCCGTTGTGTAGGTTTTTGCTGACCACAAAAGATCCTTCCCAAGGTGGGGATAGCTTGTGCATATCAGTCTGATCCTGGATGAGCCGGAGCACCAGATCGCCCTCTTGAAAAGTTCTGGTCTTAACCCGGCGGCTGTGATAACGTCGGAGATCTTGTTGGTAAATCGCCGAACGCGCCGCTGCTATATCACGCTCCTCATCTAACAGGTCCAGTGAGTCCTGACGTGCTTTCTCATTCTCAGCTTCAACGTAAGCCGCCGCACGGGGTGAGTCATGACGGAACTAGGAAGAACCGCCTCTGCTTCGTAAACCATGAAGTAGGCGTGTAACCCGTAGATCTGTTTGGTGTGGTGTTGATACTCCATAACACGGAAGGTAACTCCTCCACCCAACAACCCGGCGTCCGCTCTAAAGGAACCATAAGCGTGTGTTTAATACCTCTCAAAATTTCTTGATTTTCCCTCTCTGCTTGACCATTAGATTGGGGGTGAGCCACTGATGACACATCAAGCCAGATGTGCTCACGTTGACAAAATTCTTCCATGGCACCCTTGGATAGATTAGTACCATTATCAGTTATAATGCTGTGTCAAAAACCAAACTGGAATATCACCTTTTTGATGAATTGGACCGCCGTGGCTGCATCACACTTACTGACTGGCTCTGCCTCTACCCACTTGGTAAACTTATCAACCGCCACTAACAGGTGGGTCTTTTTGTCCTTGGATCTCTTAAAGGGTCCAACCATATAGCCCCCAAGTTGCAAACGGCCAAGTGATTGGAATCATTCTCAACTCCTGAGCTGGAACATGAGCGCGGCGTGCAAATTTCTGACAACCGTCACACCTTTTTACTAAATCCTCAGCATCAGCATGAGCCATCAACCAATAGAAGCCATGACGAAAAGCCTTAGCCACCAAGGATTTTGAACCGGCATGGTGACCACAACCTCCTTCGTGGATCTCTCGCAAAATCTCACAACCTTCTTGAGGAGACACACAACGCTGAATCGCCCCTTTCACGCTGTAACGATGTAACTCCCCATTGATAATGGTCATTGACTTGGATCGCCGGATTATCTGCGGGCCAAGGTTTCATCGCCTGGTAACTCAGCCCGGTTCATACATGCCAGGTATGGGACTGTCCAATCCGATATAACATGAAGAGCCGCTACCAACTAGGCCTCCGGGTCAGGAATAGCCAACTCCTCCTCTATGGGTATCTTGACCGACGGATTATGAAGTACGTCGAGGAAGACATTAGGTGGCACCGGTTTACGCTGAGAGCCTAGACGACTTAAAGCGTCCGCCGCTTCATTCTTTCGCCGGTCTATATGGTCAACTTGATAACCCTTGAAATGACCAGCCACTATGTCCACCTCTCGTCGATATGCAGCCATGAGTGGATCCTTAGAATCCCAAGTGCCAGATACCTGCTGAGCCACCAGGTCCGAGTCACCAAAGCACTTAACTTGGCTTAAATTCATCTCCTTAGCCATCTGAAGGCCATGGAGCAAGGCCTCATATTCAGCTGCATTGTTAGTGCAAGGGAACATTAAGCGGAGAACATAACAAAACTTGTCACCTCGTGGGGAAGTTAATATGACTCCAGCTCCCGAGCCCTCCAATTGTCTGGACCCATCAAAATGAATAGTCCAGTACGTGTTATCTGGCTTGTCCTCCGGTGCCTGCAACTCTGTCCAATCATTAATGAAAACCACAAGTGCTTGTGATTTGATTGCTGTAAGAGGCGTATATTTTATGCCGTGAGGTCCAAGCTCAATAGACCACTTGGCAATCCGGCCAGTCGCCTCTCTGTTTTGGATGATATCTCCCAGAGGGGCTGAACTAACCACTATGACAGGATGACCTTGAAAATAATGCTTGATCTTCCGGCTTGCCATGAAAACTCCATACACCAACTTCTTCCAGTGCGGGTACCTATGCTTTGATTCAATAAGCACCTCGCTGATGTAATAAACCGGCCGTTGAGCCGGATACTCCTTTCTGGCCTCCTTGCGCTCCATCACAATAGCCACACTAACAGCCCGGGCATTAGCAGCCACATATAGCAATAAGGGCTCTTTATCAACCGGAGCCGCAAGGACGGGCGACTCGGCCAACTGTCTCTTCAAGTCCTCAAACGCTTTATCAGCCGCGTCACTCCAGACGAAATCATCTGTTTTCTTTAGCATCTGATACAAAGGAATAGCCTTCTCCCCAAGGCGGCTGATAAACTGGCTTAAAGCTGCAATCCGGCCCGCCAAACACTGAACATCATTGATACATGCCAGTTTAGCCAGGGACGTGATAGCTGAGATCTTTTCCCAGTTAGCCTCAATGCCTCTGTTGGACACCAGAAAACCCAAGAGCTTGCCTGCCGGAACACCAAAGACACATTTAGCAGGATTAAGCATCATCTTATAGACCCGAAGGTTATCAAAAGTCTCCCTCAGGTCCTATATCAATGTTTCCTCCTTCTTAGATTTCACCACAATATCATCCACATAAGCATGAACATTGCGCCCAATCTGTTTATGAAGATAATTCTGAACACATCGCTGATAAGTCGCCTGGGCACTCTTGAGCCCAAAAGGCATAGACACATAGCAGAAGGCTCCAAAGGGAGTTATGAAAGCCGTCTTCTCCTGGTCCTTAACTGCCATTTTAATCTGATGATAACCAGAATAAGCATCCAGAAAACACAAATGGTCACAACCCGCCGTAGCATCAATAATCTGATCAATACGCGTGAGAGCAAAGGGATCAGCTGGACAAGCCTTGTTCAAATCTGTGTAACCCACACACATACGCCAAGTGCCGTTTTTCTTAAGTACCAGCACCGGATTAGCTAGCCACTCAGGGTGAAAAACCTCCACGATAAACCCTGCTGCCAAAAGCCGGGCTACCTCCTCACCAATAGCCTTACGCCTCTCTTTGTTGAAGTGGCGGAGAAACTGTCTGACCAGTTTGAACTTAGGATCTATATTAAGGGTGTGCTCAGCGAGTTCCCTCGATACACCTGGCATGTCAGAAGGCTTCCATGCAAAGATGTCCCGGTTCTCACGGATGAACTCGATGAGCATGCTTTCCTATTTCGGATCCAGGTTAGAGCTAATATTGAACTGCTGAGATGAATCACCAGGAACAAAATCAACCGTTTTAGTGTCCGCAGCCAATTTAAATTTCAGTGCCAGATCATGCTCTATAGTTGGCTTTTTCAGAGAAGTCATATCCGCCGGATCAACATTGTCCTTATAAAACTTCAGCTCCTCTGTGGCACAAACTGACTCAGCATAAGCCGCATCCCCTTCTTCACACTCTAAGGCAATCTTCCTGCTCCCATGTATCGTGATGGTCCCCTTATGACCCGTCATCTTAAGCTGCAGATAAACATAACACGGCCTCGCCATGAACTTAGCATAAGCCGGCCTCCCGAACAGGGCATGATATGGACTCTTGATTTTCACCACCTCAAAAGTCAATGTCTCTGATCTGGAATCATAATCATCTCCGAAAGCCACCTCTAGAACTATCTTGCCAACCGGATATGCCGATTTACCAGGCACCACACCATGAAAGACGGTGTTCGACGGCTTAAGATTCTTATCTGTCAGCCCCATGCGACGGAAGGTGTCATAGTAAAGGATATTGATACTGCTCCCTCCATCCATAAGCACCTTGGTGAACTTGTAACCCCCAACCCGAGGTGCCACTACTAAGGCCAGATGACCCGGATTATCAACCCGGGGAGGATGATCCTCTCGGCTCCATAAAATGGGTTGCTCCGGCCATCTCAAATACTGAGGCACCACCGGATCAACGGAGTTCACGGCCCTTTTGTGAAGCTTCTGATCGCGCTTACACAAGCTAGTGGTAAAGACATGATACTACCCGCTATTCAACTTCTTCGGATTGCTCTGATAACCCGACTGCTGCTGCTACTGATTCCCCTGATGGTTATAACCTCCCTGATTGCCCTGATTACCTTGATTGCCATGTCCGGTTTGATTGCCTTGGAATCCTGGACCGGCGCTGCCACCACCATAACCCGGCCCATGAAAACCGCCTCCTGAACCGCCGGGCGGGCCATTATCATATTGAAACATATTGGAATTTTTGAACTCTCGCATGATGAAGCAATCCTTCCAAAGATGCGAGGCTGGCTTCTCTTTCAATCTGTGCTTTGGACAAGGTTGATTTAACAGGCGCTCCAGATTGGGGCCCGACCCTCCGCCCCGCTGGGGCGGTTTACCCTTGCGACGCTGACCGTTATGCTGGGCATTGGTGTTAGCCACAAAGTCCAAGCTATTATCCGCCTCGCGCTTACCATTGTTCCCATGGCCTGCCGGGTTATGCTGCTGCCCCTTGGCACTGCCGTTCTTTTTCCCCTTCCCTGGTTTGTCCTCCTCGGAATCAGGGTCCTTGGTACTATCCGAATCGACATATTTAACCAAAGCGATCATTTGACATGTCATTACAATGACGTTTGAGCCTTCCCAACTTCAGTTTTAATGGCATAAACCGGCAGTTTCCCTCCAACGTCAAGACTGCTGTATCAGCATTGATGCGGTCTGATGAATGCAAAATAGCTGAGACTCGCTTCACCCAATGGGTCATAGACTCCCCATCCTCTTGAACACAAGTGGCTAGGTCCACAATTGACATGGGCTTCTTACATGTATCCTTGAAATTCTGGATAAACCGTCTCTTTAACTCGGCCCATGATGCAATGGAATTAGCTGGTAAACTCTTTAACCAGGTACGGGTCGTTCCTTCCAACATCATGGTGAAATATTTAGCGCACACCGCTTCATCCACATCCAGCATCTCCATTGCCATCTCATAACTCTCAACCCATGATTCAGGGGGAAATCGGCAGTGTAATTGGGCACCTTACGAGGGCCTTTAAAATCCTTGGGCAGTCGCACATTACGCAAGGCCGGGGTGAGGCATGGTACCCCCAAAGAACTGAAGACCACACCTGGCTCCACTGAGGTGGTTGGACGAACCAGAGTAGGCTGACGAGCTGCGTGCTGAGCTGCTAACTCGGCCTCTCGACGTGCTCAACCATGATCCACCATGTTTTGTGCATTAGCACCACCACCCGCCGGGTTACGGTGCCGCACACTGCTTGACACAGACGGTTCATCAATATGCCTGATGTAGCTCTGGCTTGGACGGGGTGTGGAATGGATCCTCTCACGACTATGCGAATAAGCTTGCTGCTGGGTTAAAGCCGTTTGGAGGAGTTCCCTAGCCCGTCGTGTCTCAACCGCCACTGGTGACCTGCCTTCGATCGGGAGAGCTGCCAATCATGAAGTGGCGGGCACAATGTTATCCAATGGGTTGGAGTAATGCCCCGGGGGCGTCGGAACGTGCTGTGACACAATGTTGTTCTGACAAGGCGGTTCCATCGTGCGCGGCTGAACCAGTGCTCCTATTACCGGTGCCTCAGTCCGGTTTACCACTAGCTGGTTACTGGTTCCTGCTCCTGGCGTGTTGAAGAGATGTCTTGGCTCATAACCCGGCAGGAGGTGCGACCAGTATCTCCTCCTCATGACATCATCTGAGGCACTCTGATCTAGCCTAAGCCGATAGGCCTAAGCTTCTAACTCGGCCCGTTCTGTAGCCATCCCGGCGTTCTCTGCTACCAGGTCCACTTTAGCCTAAGTTATCTGATCCTTCACCTTTGCAATATCCGTGTTCTGCTGATCTTGATTTGCCGCATCCACCTTTGCTGCTAGCAATGTTGCTAAAGCGTCGAATAAATCAGACAAAACCTAAGCCGGAGGCGGCGCAGAGCCCCCTGCCCCTGCTAGCATTGCTGTTGCTGAATCGGAGATCATTGCCGCAGTGGTAGAAGAGTGCTATGCTGGCTGTGTACCGGCCATGAAGACCGCGACCCAGTTTGGAAGATCAAGGGGGCCTGGAATACTGTTGCCATCGGAACCTACACTAATCCGGCCATCCTACAGTTGGTAAAGTGACTCGGTCTCTCCGGTTGAAGACTCATCGTCGGAACAGACAACGGTTTCTCCATCAGATGCCGGTCCATCCTCATATTCCGCTCCATGGATGACACCTACAAAGACATGCCTTGCTGCGGGCTGAACCTAGGAAGGGCTTGCACGCTGAGCCGTCTCGATGATGTCGGTGTAGGTGTCTGGCTCAGGGTCCGGTTCGCCAATCTTGCCGATGAAGACATGAATTCCGCCAAAGGGGACCCGGTATCCGTATTCAATTGAACCGGCCTCAGGACCCCATCCCGCGTCGTCGATGTAAAGCTTGCCGCGACAACTTTTAGTCATCCGGCCCACAGCGTATCCCTTGAGTCCTTCGAAGCTGCCCTTCAAGAACTCGAAACCATCGTGCGATAGCCCCACGGTGGGCGCCAACTATCGTGGAGTTGTCACGGTAGATGTTATCGTGATAGGACTTAGTCGTGGAGCCATCGCTACGGGTTAACTTAAAGGGGTTAAAGCGGACAAGGGACGCAAGGGTTTATACTGGTTCGGCCCCTTACGATGAAGGTAAAATCCTACTCCAGTTGTGATGGAATTGCTAGGGTTTCGATGACCAGGGAGCGAATCCGCTTTGCCTAGCTCTCGAGTTGTTGTGTGTTGTCCCTAAACCGCCGTTGGGTCGTCCCTTTATATACATAGGTCGACGCCCACCGGTTTACAGAGTCCCGAGGCCGGATCATCATTGTGTCCAACTCGGTCTCTATTCCTCCTATCTTACAATACAAGTTACATGTCAATGTCGGTTTATGTCTATAGGCCTTAACCCGCCTTAGGGCCTTGGGCCTTCTTGAAGCACCATCATCCTTTATCTTCTGGGCTTCTAATTCTTATAAAGTTAACCCAGCCACTCCTGGCCGGTTTATGTCCAGTAGTAATATCCCCAACAAAAATAACATGGCCAAAGAAAGTTATCCCTACAAAATCATATGGTCTGGCTATGCTCCGTCTTCACCACACAAAATAGTCAAATCATGCACAACCCTGATGACATGCCAAGCAATTGTTTCATACTTTTGACGTTCTCAAACCTTTTCAGCTATCACGCAATACATGAGCATGAGCCATGGATATAGCATTATAGGTGGAATAGAATATGATGGTGGAGGTTGTGTGGAGAAGACAAAAAGGAGAATGTCTCACATCGACACGGCTAATCAACAGGCTATGGAGATGCCCATCAATTGATGTCAATGCGAGAAGTAGGGATTGCCATGCAACGGATGCAGTAAGAGCTATAGGTGTATGAAAGCTCAAACTAAAACTAAGTGGGTGTGCATCCAACTTGATTGCTCATGAAGACCTAGGGCATTTGAGGAAGCCCATTGTTGGAATATACAAGCCAAGTTTTATAATGAAAATTCCCACTAGTATATGAAAGTGATAACTCAAGAGACTCTCTATATGAAGAACATGGTGCTACTCTGAAGCACAAGTGTGGCACAAGGATAGTAACATTGTCCCTTCTCTCTTTTCTCTCATTTTTTTATTTTTTTTCTCTTTTTTGTAGGCTTCTTTGGCCTCTCTCTCTTTTTTTGGGGCTTCTCTGGCCACTTTTATTTTGATAACCTCACATGGGACAATGTTCTAATAATGATGATCATCACACTTTTATTTACTTACAACTCGATACTAGAACAAAATATGACTCTATATGAATGCCTCCGGCAGTGTACCGGGATGTGCAATGATCTAGCGTAGCAATGACATCAAAAAACGGACAAGCCATGAAAACATCATGCTAGCTATCTTACGATCATGCAAAGCAATATGACAATGATGCTCAAGTCATGTATATGAAGATGATGGAAGTTGCATGGCAATATATCTCGGAATGGCTATGGAAATGCCATGATAGGTAGGTATGGTGGCTGTTTTGAGGAAGATATAAGGAGGCTTATGTGTGATAGAGCGTATCATATCACGGAGTTTGGATGCACCGGCTAAGTTTGCACCGACTCTCAAGGTGAGAAAGGGCAATGCACAGTATCGAAGAGGCTAGCAATGATGGAAGGGTGAGAGTGCGTATAATCCATGGACTCAACATTAGTGATAAAGAACTCACATACTTATTGCAAAAATCTATTAGTCATCGAAACAAAGTACTACGCGCATGCTCCTAGGGGGATAGATTGGTAGGAAAAGACCATCGCTCGTCCCCGACCGCCACTCATAAGGAAGACAATCAATAAATACCTCATGCTCCAACTTCGTTACATAATGGTTCACCATACGTGCATGCTACGAGAATCACAAACTTCTACACAAGTATTTCTACAATGCACAACTACCCACTAGCATGACTCTAATATCACCATCTTTATACCACAAAACTATTGCAAGGAATCAAACATATCATATTCAGTGATATACAAGTTTTATGTAGGATTTTATGACTGACCATGTGAATGACCAATTACTGTCATCTCTCTAAATAGATAAAAGTGAAGCAAGAGAGTTTAATTCTTTCTACAAAAGATATGCCCATGATCTAACAAATATAAGTGAAGCAAAAGAGCATTCTACAAATGGTGGTTTTCTATGTGAAGAGAAACATGCAATCCAAACTTCAAATGATATAAGTGAAGCACATGAAGCATTCTATAAAGCCATACTCAAAAGATATAAGTGAAGTGCAAAGAGCATTCTATATATCAACCATGGACTATCTCATACCTGCATGTTGCGTCAAAGAAAAGTGAAAACTAAATGCAAAATACGCTCCAAGATTTGCACATATCGCATGAATGAAACGAATCCGAAAACATACCGATACTTGTTGAAGAAAGATGGGATGCCTTCCGGGGCATCCCCAAGCTTAGACGCTTGAGTCTCCTTGAATATTTACTTGGGGTGCCTTGGGCATCCCCAAGCTTGAACTCTTGCCTCTCCTCCTTCTCCTCACATCGAGACCTCCTCGATCTTTGAACACTTCATCCACACAAAACTCAACAGAAAGCTCAGTAAGATCCGTTAGTATAATAAAGAAAATCACTACTCTAAGTACTGCTGCAAACCAATTCATATTTTGTTTTTGCATTGTAGCTACTGTAATATAACTTTTCCATGGCTTAATCCACTGATAGAAATCGATAGTTTCATCAAAAAAGCAAACTATGCATCAAAAACAGAATCTCTCTTAAACAAGACAGTCTGTAGTAATCTGAACATTCACCGTACTTCTGGTACTCCCAAAATTCTGAAGAATAGGAAAAATAAACAATGTGTATAGAAAGACAGCAAAAGGTTTCAGAACCGTTTGACGTTCCAGTAAAAATGTAAAATCGCGCACTACAGCCAAAGTTTCTATTTTGCACCGCACAAACCAACAAGCAATGTAAACATCCTAAAGGCAAATCTTGGCACATTATTTTTATTTTTAAACTTTATAAAAGCGCACAACAGAAATAAATGACTCTCTAAAACTTCCAGGTTGTCTCCCTGGCAGCGCTTTCTTTAAAGCCATGAAGCTAGGCATATAGTGCTCAAGTAACGGATCCACCCGGATCCCAAGGTATATCAAAGCCAATTTTAATTAACAATGATTTTTGATTTAGTAGTGAGCACAAAGTAACATATATCATGCAACAACGAAGCCTAACTCTCTTCCTATGCATTGGCATGTCATAAAAGAACAATTCATGCACACATAGTAAAGGCCGATGCATAGTATAAACAGTTTCTTGCAATTTTATCTTATTGGAAACATGGAGAGGCGGAGATGTAGTTCCTCTCTCATAATAATTGCAAGTAGGAGCAAAAAGCACATGAATATTATATCTATCAAAATCATCATGTGTAGTAGTAAAACACAACCCATCAATATAATCCTTAATAAGGGCAAACTTCTCCGATATAGTGTAGTCGGGAGAATTCAAAAAGATAATAGGACTATCATGCATGGGTGAAATAGCAACAATTTCATGTTTAATATAAGGAACTATAGCAAGTTCATCTCCATAAGCATAATTCATATTGGCATCTTGGCCACAAGCATAGCAAGCATCATCAAAACGGGATATTTCAAAAGAATCAACATGATCGTAGCAATCATCCTTCGGTAAGCACAAAGGGAAATTAAACAATGTATGAGTTGATGAGTTACTCTCATTAGAAGGTGGGCATGGGTAGCTAATCCGCTCTTCCTCCTTTTGTTCTTTGCTCTCCTCATCATCTTTTTCATCCAATGAGCCCACAGTTTTATCAATTCCTTCTTCCATAGACTCCTGCAAACTATTAGTCTCTTCTTGGACAATAGAGGAGTCCTCAGTATATGGTTTAACATAGGCATTAGAAGCATAATTATCATAACAATATTTAAGTATGGCAAAATTTTCAGGTCTGTAAACAGCATCATCAAGATTTTCACACTGTTTAAACAAAGATTCAATTTCATAAGCACCCATAAAAGCAACAAATTCTTCTATTTGTTCCATCATAGTAATCATATATACCATTAGCATAAGAAGCCAAGGTTTTATCATCATTAAATTTGCATGAAAAGGGAAGGTGTGGAGCCTTCATCCTAGAGCAACAAGTATAATCTGTAACACCCACCATGCGGCTATATCTCCCATGTGTCGGGGCACGACTTAGAGGCATAGCCGCATGGTAGGTTTGTCGCAAGATTGGTAATCTTCACACAATCCCATGTACTGAATAAGAAAGGGATAAAGAGTTGACTTACAATTGCCACTTCGCACAAATACACGTTAAACATACATCATCCAGAGTACAATCAAGGTCCGACTATGGAACCAAAATAAAAGAAGACAACCCCAATTGATAGATCCCCGATCGTCCCAACTGGGTACCACTACTGATCAACCGGAAAAGACACATAACAACGATCAAGATCTTCATCGATATCCCACTTGAGCTTGGTTGCGCCACCTGCACTGGTATCATCGGCACCTGCAACTGTTTGGAAGTATCTGTGAGTCACGAGGACTCAAAAATCTCACACCCGTGAGATCAAGACTATTTAAGCTTATGGGTAGGGTAGGGTAATGAGGTGGAGCTGCAGCAAGCACTAAGCATATATGGTGGCTAACATACGCAAATAAGAGCGAGAAGAGAAGCAACGCAACGGTCGAGAAGCTAGAAGTGATCAAGAAGTGATCCAGAAACTACTTACATGCAAGCATAACACAAGACCGTGTTCACTTCCCGGACTCCGCCGAGAAGAGACCATCATGGTTACACACGCGGTTGATGCATTTTAATTAAGTCAAGTGTCAAGTTCTCTACAACCGGACATTATCAAATTCCCATCTGCCACATAACCACGGGCACGGCTCTCAAAAGTTTAAACCCTGCAGGGGTGTCCCAACTTAGCCCATCACAAGCTCTCATGGTCAATGAAGGATATTCCTTCTCCCGAAAAGACCCGATCAGTCTCGGAATCCCAGTCACAAGACATTTCGACAATGGTAAAACAAGACCAGCAAAGCCGCTCGATGTGCTGACAATCCCAATAGGAGCTGCACATATCTCGTTCTCAGGGCAACACCGGATGAGCAATCCATACAACTAAAACCAGCCGTCAAGTTTCCTTGAGGTGGCGCTACAAGGGGCTCTAGTTCGGACCAACACTTAGAGAAGCACTGGCCTGGAGGGGTTAAAATAAGGATGACCCTCGGGAGCGCGACTCCCAAGGGAAAAGTAGGTGGTGGTGAGGCAAAAGGTAAAACCAAGGTTGGGCCTTGCTGGAGGAGGTTTATTCAAAGTGAACTGCCAAGGGGTTCCCATAACACCCAACCACGTAAGGGACGCAAAATCAAGGAACATAACACCGGTATGATGGAAACTAGGGCGGCAAGAGTGGAACAAAACACCAGGCATAAGGCCGAGCCTTCCACCCTTTACCAAGTATATAGATGCATTAATTAAAATAAGAGGTATTGTGATATCCAAACATATCCATGTTCCAACATGGAACAAACTTCAGCTTCACCTGCAACTAGCAACGCTATAAGAGGGGCTAAGAAAAAGCGGTAACATAGCCAAACAACGGTTTGCTAGGAAGGTGGGTTAAAGGCTTGACATGGCAATATGGGAGGCATGATATAACAAGTGGTAGGTAGCGCGAGAAAGCGATAGAACGAACAACTTGCAAGCAAAGATAGAAGTGATTTCGAGGGTATGGTCATCTTGGCTGAAATACCGCAAGGAAGAAGAACGAGTCCATGAAGAAGACAAGCGGACGTAGTCGAATGAATCCTCACAACTCCGGAACAAAAACAAAGCTAACGAGAGAAGCAACCCGGAAAGAAGCAAGCAACATAGTAAACACACCAGCATAAACATGGCATGATGCACAACCAAAGGTGATGCATTTCTGGTTTAAATGAGGCATGGCATGGCAAAGTGCACAAAGAACGCTAGAAGTTAAGTGGAGCTCAATATGCAACGAGTTGCATATTGACGAAACACCACATGACTTATTTAGTTCTCTCCCGTTTATGTACTCAATAATATTAAATGTTTTTAAACATGGCAAGGGGTGAAGCATATGAAAACTACCTATCTAGGCAAGTTCAAATGAGGCCGGAAATAACAAACAATAATTCCGGTAAATCCCCACATGCAATATTTGAATTTGGTACTGTTCTGCCCTAAACATAATTTTAGAGCTATTAAACATGCAAAGTAATGCCACCATGTTAAACTATGCATTTTCTACCCCATTTACATATAAAGTTTATTAAATTCCGAGTTACGGTTATTTAGTTGTGAATTAAAACATTTTAGCATGGCATTTAAGCAAATTAATGCAAACAACAGTTTAAACATTTTAAACATAGATGAAAGTGGCAAATTATGAAACTAGACAAAATTCTAAGCATATTACATATAAAGTTTAATTAATTTCGATGCATGATTATTTAATTATGAGCAATGGAAGAAAATGGCATTTCTGTAATATGCATGTCCAGGATATTTAGCAAAATACGTCCAAGGGAAAAAAATGTCCGTGGGCTGAAACTTAGCTGGCCAAACAGGAGAAAGAAAGAAAAAACAAAAGGTGGGGCGCTGGGGTGTGGCCTCACCCAGTGGGCCTTGGCCCGTTCGACGGAGAGGAGGGCCGGCAGGGGAGCTGGGCCTGCGGGGCACAGGCAGCAGAGGCGAGGCGCTGGGCCTGGGCATGGTCAACGCAACAGGGGATCGAGCAGAGACTTGGCGCTTGAGACGAACTGGAGGGGCACCATCCTCGTCAGGAACCGATGAAGACGACAGCGAGAGGGACTCCGGCAGGCGACGACGTAGCTTCGGCGGTGTAGCTTGGCGCGGTCGCTGGAGACTGACTTGGTGAGGCAGGGGCGCGCGATGGCCGGTGCTGCTGCTCCTTCGGTGGCCAACGCGGAGGAGCATGGCCGGTGCGACAGAGCTGCTGGTCCGGCGACGCAGGGGAAATCGAGCGGGACTTGGCACTGGAGCTTCAAATGAAACAGGGCGCAACAGCGGCAACATGGGGGCGCGAAGCAGAGGCAAAGACAGCGGCTGGAGACGGACTCGGCGCGACGACGGCGAACTTGGCGCGTACTCCGGTGAGGGCGGCGCTGCTCCTTAACGCCACCAGGCGGCAGAGGTTGGGAACGGCCGGAGACGCAGGGGCCGCGCTCATGTGCTCGTTTCCGAGCAGAACATGGAGCAGGGCGCCAGCGCTGCTTGAAGCAAGGAGTCCAACGGCAAGGTACAGACGAAGAAGACAAGGCGGTGCAGGACAACCGCGGGTCTGGTCGGCGGTGGGGCCGAGGAGATGAGGCCGAGTGGAGGAGAAGAAGGGCGGAGCTTGATGCGGGACGACGGAGGTTGAGGCCATCCATGGCGCGACGGCGGGAGCTTCTGTTTAAAAGAACGAGGGAGAGAGATCAGAGGAAGGGGAGAGCAAGGGAAGAACAGAGCCAATAAGGGAGGCGCTCATCTGCAGGCTCCTGCGAGATGCTGGTTCTGCGGAAGGCAGCTGGTTACGGCCAGAGGAAGGAGGAGGTCATTGGGCGGCGGTGGAGGTGCTGGTGGTGGTGAGAGGATGGGGTCGAGGATGAAATCAAGGAGGGAGATGGTTGCAGGTGGTTGGTTTGATCGGATCTGGGAGGATCCCGAGGTGGATGCAGGAGTGTGGCAGCGTGTAACACCCCAGATATGATTTTCCTAATATGTAATCCAACTCTTGCCATTTCCGGCCTTAAGTTATTTTATTTTCTCGGGTTCGGGTTTTTGTCTCCATGTGTTGTTGTCGTTTTCATGCATCTCATATCATGTCATCATGTGCATTGCATTTGCATACGTGTTCATCTCATGCATTCGAGAATTTTCCCCATTGTCCGTTTTGCATTCCGGCGCTTCGTTCTCCTCCGGTGGTCATTTCTACCTTTCTTTCGTGTGTGGGGATTAAACATTTCCGGATTGGACCGAGACTTGCCAAGCAGCCTTGGTTTACTACCGGTAGACCGCCTGTCAAGTTTCGTACCATTTGGACTTCGTTTGATGCTCCAACGGTTAATCGAGGGACCGAAAAGGCCTCGTGTGTGTTGCAGCCCAACACCCCTCTAAGTTGGCCCAAAACCCATCAAAACCCTCTCCATCATCTAGAGCGTTCGATCACGATCGCGTGGCCGAAAACCGCACCTCATTTGGACTCTCCTAGCTCCCTCTATGCCTATATATACCCCCCCTTTCCAAATCTCGGATCCCCTCCTTGAAACCCTAGTCCCCCCTCCATCCGCGCGCCGGACACGTCCGGGCCGCGCCGGACGTTTCGCGCCGCCGCCCCGCAGCCACTGGCGTCATGCCACGTGGCCGGCCGCCTCCTCCCACCGCCGCGGCCCGCCTGGGCCCGAGGAGGGCCCCCGAGGCCCATCCGCCGCCTTTCCGCCGCCCGGTCGTCTCCCCGCCGCCCGACCAACCTGCGCCGCCCTCCGCCTTGCCGCCGTTCGCCTCCACCGCCACCGCTCCGCCGTCCTCCGGCGACGCGCGCCCCGCCGTTGCAAGCTCCGGTGGCCGGAGCACCATGCCGCACCGAGCGCCTAGCCGCGCCACTCGTCGTCGGCGTCCCGCGCCTCCTCCTCGCCTACTCGTCGCCGGCGACCGGCTCCTCCTCCGCCGGAAAACCTCGCCGGCGACCTCGGACCCTTCGCGGGTGAACAGTGGATCTCGCCGGGTGAATAGTAAACCCTAGATCCGCGAGGTGATTTTTTCCTAAGTCCCTGATTCCCAGATCCATGTGCCCATGTTCATCGTGCCTTAACTTTGCATCCGTAGCCCCGTTTTGGGCATATAGCATATCAAAATGTTCGCCTCAGAGAGTACATCATTTCATCTCATTGCATCATTTTCATTTGAGTTCATCTTGATGCCCGAAATGCTGTTAGAAGAGTGCTACTTGAGATAATTGTCAGATGTGCTGCTCCATTTAGATATTTGTCATTTTTGCCATGATTAATGTGTGCATGATATGCCCTTGAGCTCTACATATGTTTTGTTAAGGGTTTTGCCATCTTTCCAGAGGTGCAACCCATGTATTTTTGTGATGTGTGTGGTTACTAGCACAAGCTTGCAAAGTGAGGCACTTGGTAATGCTGATTTCAGGGACTTAGCGTTTCCACTAAGTCCTTGACCTGTTTATCTCATATTGCCATATGTTCATGTCGTTTCCTAGTGATCCGTGCCTCTTTTGAGGATGATCAGTAAGGATGTTTTAGTAATCTTGTAGTGCTCTATCCATCCATATCTTTGTTTGCAATTATGGAGCACCCTAGCTTGAGTCAATTGAGCTATTCTTTTGCTATTTCGTGAATCTGGGCAGATTGTCTACTTGTTAGCAATTTTGCCGAGGATGTTGTAGTTGATCCGTGCATGCTATGTTATTGTTCTTGCCATGTCTAGCTTGCATTTTGTGTATTCTTGATGGGTGTACGCTTAGGTTTTCATGACTTGCTCCGTAGTGAGTGCACCGAGCTCGTAAACATGCCTACTTGATATTTGTTTCAACATGCTCCAGTTTTCACTAAGTCTATGATCTGATTATGTTTTTGCCATGTTCACATGCTTGCAAATGTATTTTCTGATCCCTTTTGGCTCAAGGTCACTAAGGGACTTTTGTTAAGCTCTTTGATTATCTCCATGCCATGCTTTACTTTGCCATGTTCAGGTCCTGTAGCATATAGTTTTCATGCTCCGAAGAGTGCTATCTGATCTGAAATTCCAGACAAGTGTTAATTTCACTAAGTCTGAGATCTGTTTACCATATGCATTTTTGCCATGTTTGTTTGAACCTGTTAATGGATGATTTGGCCGTAGCTCAGTGCTAGACTTTTGTTAAGCATCATAAATTCATTCCAGCCATGTATTTTGCATTTAGATGGCTACTTGCTGTAAATCGCAGACCGGTGTCATATTTGAATCGCTTGCCATTTCCAAACTGTAGCTCCGATTCCGGCGTTCTTTATATCGTTTTCAAGCGATTTCATCTCATCTTTCCAGTGGGACACTTGGATTTCCATGTTGGGGCCAGGTTAATGCATCCCTTGTCAAATCTTTCATATGCATCCCGCATCGCATCCCGCATAGCATACCATCATTGCATCATATTGTTTGAGCTTTGCACGTGGTTGATTGTGTTCCATTTGCTTGGTCCGCATAGCATACCATCATTGCATCAACTCTGACAACTTTGCAGGCAAGATGATCATACCCTCGAAATCACTACTATCTTTGCTTTGCTAGATGCTCGCTCTTTTGCTATGCCAATGCTACGATCCCTACCACTTGCTTTCAAGCCTCCCAAATTTCCATGTCAAACCTCTAACCCACCATGTCCTAGCAAACCGTTGATTGGCTATGTTACCGCTTTGCTCAGCCCCTCTTATAGCGTTGCTAGTTGCAGGTGAAGATTGGAGACCGTTCCTTGTTGGAACATTATTTACTTGTTGGGATATCATTATATTGCCATGTTATCTTAATGCATCTATATACTTGGTAAAGGGTGGAAGTCTCGGCCTCTCGCCTAGTGTTTTGTTCCACTCTTGCCGCCCTAGTTTCCGTCATATCGGTGTTATGTTCCCGGATTTTGCGTTCCTTACGCGGTTGGGTTATAATGGGAACCCCTTGATAGTTCGCCTTGATTAAAGCTTTTCCAGCAATGCCCAACCTTGGTTTTACCATTTGCCACCTAGCCTCTTTTTCCCTTGGGTTTCCGGAGCCCGAGGGTCATCTTATTTTAAACCCCCCCGGGCCAGTGCTCCTCTGAGTGTTGGTCCACCTGTCAGCTGCCGGTGGCCACCAGGGGCAACTCTGGGCTAGCCTACCCGTACCTAAGACAATCTGAGTGTGCCCTGAGAAAGATATATGTGCAGCTCCTATCGGGATTTGTCGGCACATTGGGGCGGTGTTGCTGGTCTTGTTTTAACCTGTCGAAGTGTCTTGAAGAACCGAGGTACCGAGTCTGATCGGAACGTCTCGGGAGGAGGTATATTCCTTCGTTGACCGTGAGAGCTTGTCATGGGCTAAGTTGGGACTCCCTTGCAGGGATTTGAACTTTCGAAAGCCGTGCCCGCCGTTATGGGCAGATGGGAATTTGTTAATGTCCGGTTGTAGATAACTTGAACCTTAACTTAATTAAAATGAATCAACTGAGTGTGTTACCGTGATGGTCTCTTCTCGGCGGAGTCCGGGAAGTGAACACGGTGTTGGAGTAATGCTTGCGCAGGTTGTCCTCTAGTTGCTCGTTCGCGCTTTGCCTCCTCCTCTCGCTCTCTTTTGCAAATAGGATAGCCACCATATATGCTAGTCGCTTGCTGCAGCTCCACATATTTACCTTGCCTTTCCTATTAAGCTTAAATAATCTTGATCGCGAGGGTGCGAGATTGCTGAGTCCCTGTGGCTCATAGATTACTTCCAAACCAGACGCAGGGCCTGATGATTCCGCTCCAGGTGACGCGCTTGAGCTCAAGTGGGAGTTCGACGAGGACTCTCAATGATACTACGTGTCTTTCCCTGATGATCAGTAGTGGTGCCCAGTTGGGGGTGATCGGGACCGTGTCGCATGTTGGGTTATTTTTTATTTTGGCGCCGTAGTCGGGCCATGAGTGTTTGAATGTTGTAATGCTATTTATGTACTTTGATTGACGTGGCGAGTGTAAGCCAACTATGTATCTCCCCTTTATTATTTATATTACATGGGATGTTGTGAAGATTGCCTAACTTGCGACATTGCTTTCAATGCGGTTATGTCTCTAAGTCGTGCCTCGACACGTGGGAGCTATAGCCGCATCGAGGGCGTTACAAGTTGGTAATCAGAGCCTTCCCCGACCTTAGGAGCCCCATTGCTTGATCGTTATTAGCGGCCGAGTTGTGTCTAGAAAAATGTTTTGAGTCATTTAGGAATTATATATCGCAGAGTTTAGGAATTCTTTTTACTCCCCAGTCTCCTCATCGCTCTGGTAAGGCATCCTGACGTAGAGTTTTGACTCTTCTCTTCTCAAATTTCACTAAATTTTTTTTAGGATCACGCGGGTATCTTGGAATCGTTCCGATGGTTTTGTGACGAGAACATTGTCTTGGTGCCTCCTGTCAGGGGTTTTGTGGAAGTGTCCCGGGGAGTTGAGCTCTGAGGTGTTGTCGTCATAATTTTATCGTTGCAGTTCTGGAATACCTGAGTTTAGTACGCCGACATCGAAAATCTCTTTTATGCAGTTCGTTGGTGAGATAACCTCGACGCCACCCAGTACTGGGGCGGGAGTTCGGGAGTATCGCCATAACTTGTATAACGGATGCTTTTCGAAGGTTGAGGTAGATGGTTTCCGAAGTTTTTCTTGGTTATGTGTTGAAGGATGGATACAGCTGGATGTAGGATTTGCTAGATTTGGGTGAGATATTATGCTTCCCCTGTATCCCCAACACCTGATTGCATAACCGGAAAGGTTCGGGAGTTTCATAGGTGGGAATTCTTGTAGCTCTAGTTCTTCTTCCACGGATATTTGGTTTGAGATTGGGATTTCTTACCGAGTATTCGTTCTTGATCCGTACCTTGTTGATTTATTTCTCTACCTAAATTCTAAGTGGCTTCTCAATTTATGGATATGTGACCATTTCAAGAGGAATGCATTCGTTCATTTTGTTCGGATGTGAAGACTATATGTTGCAATTTTCATTCCGTTGGATTCAGCTTCATTTATCTGTCTATGTGCTAACGGTGGTCAACCTCTTCAGGATGGCTCCCGCTAAGAGCACCAATCAGAATCAGAATCAAGATCCGCCACCACCTCCACCTCCTCCGGAGGCATGGCAAGCTGTGATGGCCGCAACCAATGCAAACACACAGTTGATCATGCAAATTCTTCAAGAGCGCAATCAAGGCAACCAAGGGAACCAAGGCAACAATCAGAATCACTTTGCTACACTCAACCAGTTCCTTGCTAACGGGCCAAAGACTTTCAGCAATTGTGTTGAGGCAACTGATGCTGACGATTGGCTCGTGGATCTGTGCAAGCATTTCGAGTGCAGTAACGTCAGGCCTGAGGACTTCGTCAAGTTCGCTTCCTTCCAACTCAAAGATCAAGCTGCAGAATGGTTCCAGCAGTACAAGGATTCCAGAGGTGGACGTGTATTACCTGGGATGAATTCCGTCAAGATTTCAGAGCTCACCATATCCCTCAGAGCGTGGTTGAAAGCAAGCGTGAGGAATTCCGCAACCTGAAGCAAGGCTCTTTGTCTGTCTATGACTACAACAAGTTGTTCCAGAAGCTCGCCCGCTTTGCCAAGCAGGACGTACCTGATGAGAAGAGCATGATATACCAGTTCAGGGGTGGTCTCAGAGAAGAAATTCAGCTAGCTCTTGTTCTCTTTGAGCCCTTGAGGTACGATGAGTTCTACAACATGGCATTGAAGCAAGAGGCTGCTCAACTGAGGTGTGATGCTTCCAAGAAGCGAGTCAGAGATGCTACTCCTTCTTCCTCTACTCAAGTGGCCAAGCAACAGAAGTATTGGCTTCCTCCTCCTCCGTTCTGCCAGCCGTATCAGCAGAAGAGCAAAGGTGGCAGTGGATCTTCCCACCCACCCAACCCTGGCTTTCAAAACAAGACTTCGTCTCAAGCTCCAAGATCGAGTGCTCTGTATCACCGTCCGCTTTCAGAGGTCACGTGCAACAAGTGCCAACAGAAGGGTCACTATGCCAACAAGTGTCTCAATCAGAGGCGTCTTCCTCCTCCTCCTGTGAGATCGGCAAGTACAGCTGTGGTCAAGCATAACCCCAAGCACACCAAGGTCAACTTGATGAATGCAGCTCAGGCAGAGGACTCGTCAGATGTCATCATGGGTAACCTTCCTGTTAACGATGTTCCTGCAAAAGTTCTTTTTGACACGGGTGCATCGCATTGTTTCATCTCGAGACCGTTTTCATCTAAGCATGGTTTGGCTTTGCAAATTTTGCCTAGTCCATTAGCAGTTGTCTCTCCCGGTAGGCGCATGCATGCTAACTCCATTGCTCCGGATGTCACTATCACTTTGGGAGACTACACATTTCTATCTTCTCCTACGGTTCTTGGGGACTCGAATATTGATCTTATTCTCGGAATGGATTGGCTTTCTAAGCACAAGGCACATCTTGATTATGCAGCCAGGCAGATTCAATTGACTCATTCGTCTGAGGATGTAATTGTCTTTACCGCTCGTGATGATACCATCCGTCTGTTTTCTCTCAATGAGAAGGGTGAACTGGATGCTATCTCGTAGATTCCAGTCGTTTGCGAATATCAAGACGTCTTTCCAGAAGAGCTTCCAGGAATGCCTCCACACCGGCCAGTTGAATTCGTCATTGATCTTGAGCCTCGCACGGAACCAGTGTGCAAGCGTCCTTACAAGCTCGGACCTGAAGAGTTGAAGGAGCTGAAGAAGCAACTCGATATCCAAGAGAGAATGGGTCTCATCCGGCCTAGTTCTTCTCCGTGGGGTTGTGGTGTTCTTTTTGTGAAGAAGAAGGATGGAACGGACCGACTTTGTGTTGATTACCGTCCATTGAACAAGAAGACCATCAAGAACAAATACCCACTTCCCAACATCAACGAGCTGTTCGAACAACTCAAAGGTGCCCAAGTATTCTCCAAGCTTGATCTCCGTATGGGTTATCATCAGATTCGAATCCGTGAGCAAGATATTCCCAAGACGGCTTTCAGGACAAGCTATGGTTCATATGAATACACTGTCATGTCTTTTGGCCTCGTCAACGCTCCTCCGACTTTCTCTCGCATGATGAACTTCATCTTCAATGCCTACACCAATGACTTCGTTTTGGTCTATCTCGACGACATTCTGGTTTTCTCGAAGAACAAGGAAGATCATGCCAAGCACTTGCGTTTGGTACTCGATAAGCTGAGGGAACACCAGTTCTACGCCAAGTTCTCCAAGTGCGAATTTTGGCTCGATGAGGTTCTTTATCTTGGTCATATCATCTCTGCCAAGGGCATTGCGGTGAATCCTGAGAAGGTGTCTGCAATTGTGAATTGGGAACCTCCTCAGAACGTGAAGCAACTCCGTAGCTTCCTCGGTCTCGCAAGCTACTGCCGAAGATTCGTTGAAAACTTTTCTAAGATCGCGAAGCCTCTCTCAAATCTTCTCCAGAAGCACGTCAAGTACCCGGAGTGTGACATTGCTTTCAACACTTTGAAAGAGAAATTGATCACTGCTCCAGTTCTGACTCCGCCTGATGAATCCAAGCCGTACGAGGTCTTTTGTGATGCCTCTCTCCAAGGTCTTGGCGCAGTGTTGATGCAAGAGAAGAAAGTTGTTGCTTATACCTCTCGCCAGTTGAAGCCCAATGAGAAGAACTACCCCACTCATGATCTCGAGTTGGCGGCAGTTGTGCATGCTCTTTTGACTTGGAGACATCTCTTATTGGGAAGAAAAGTGGACATTTTCACTGATCACAAGAGTCTCAAGTACATCTTCACTCAGCCTAATCTCAACCTCAGGCAAACTCGATGGGTCGAAATGATTCAAGAGTATAATCCAAGTATCGAGTATACTCCAGGCAAGGCCAATGTGATTGCTGACGCATTGAGCAGGAAGGCTTACTGCAACAGTCTTATTCTCAAGCCTTATCAACCCGAGCTTTGTGAAGCTTTCCGCAAACTTAATCTGCAAGTTGTTCCTCAAGGTTTCCTCGCCAACCTTCAAGTCTCTCCTACCTTGGAAGACCAGATTCGCCAAGCCCAGCTTCTTGATGCTATGGTGAAAAAGGTGAAGATTGGGATTGCCAAGAGTCAACCCAAGTACAAGTGCTACCGCCTTGATGACAAGGATACTCTCTTCTTCGAGGATCGTATTGTTCTGCCCAAAGGTGACCTCCGTAAAGTGATCATGAACGAGGCTCACAATTCTCTCCTCTCCATCCACCCTGGGAGTACGAAGATGTATCAGGACCTCAAGCAGGCTTATTGGTGGACTCAAATGAAGCGCGAGATTGCTCAATTCGTGAATGAGTGTGATGTCTGCAGAAGAGTGAAGGCAGAACACCAAAGGCCAGCGGGTCTCCTCCAACCTCTTGCCATTCTAGAATGGAAGTTTGACCACATTGAGATGGACTTCGTGACTGGGTTTCCAAAGTCCAAGCGTGGCAATGATGCTATATTCTTTGTCATCGACAAACTCACTAAAGTGGCTCAGTTTCTACCTATCAAAGAGTCAATCACTGCAGCTCAATTGGCGGAACCTATACCTCTCGGATTGTCTCTCTGCACGGTATTCCTCAAGTGATCTCTTCATACCGTGGCAGCATCTTTACCTCCAAGTTTTGGGATTCTTTTCAGAAGGCCATGGGCACCAACATCCGCTTCAGCACAGCTTTCCATCCTCAAACTAGCGGTCAAGTCGAGCGTGCCAACCAGATTCTTGAAGATATGCTCAGGGCTTGTGTGATCTCCTTCGGCACGAAGTGGGAGGATTGTCTTCCATATGCTGAATTCTCCTACAACAACAGTTTTCAAGGAAGTTCGGGCAAGGCCCCATTTGAAATTCTGTATGGCAGGAAGTGTCGTACCCCTCTCAACTGGTCTGAAACCGGTGAACGTCAGCTTTTGGGTAATGACTTAATCACAGAGGCAGAGGAAATGTGCAAAGTCATTCGAGATAACCTCAAAGCAGCCCAATCCCGTCAGAAGAGCTACTATGATAGTAAGCACCATGATTTGGCTTTCGAGATCGGAGATCATGTTTACCTCCGCGTCTCTCCTATGAAAGGTACTCGTCGCTTCGGTATCAAAGGGAACCTTGCCCCCAGATACGTGGGACCTTTCAAGATTGTCAGCAAGAGAGGCGATCTCGCCTATCAACTCGAGCTTCCTTCAAACTTTGCAAATGTTCATGATGTGTTCCATGTCTCTCAGCTCTGAAAGTGCTTCAAGACTCCTGACCGCACCGTCAACTTTGAGGACATTGAGCTCCAAGAAGATCTCTCTTATCGTGAGCACCCAGTTGCTATTCTCGAAGAGACTGAATGCAAGAATCGCAACAAGTCAATCAAATTCCTCAAAGTCAAGTGGTCACACCATTCCGATTGTGAAGCTACCTGGGAACGCGAGGATCACCTCCGTTCTGAGTACCCAACGTTCTTTCAGTCCTAGATATCGGGGCAAGATCCTTTCGTAGTGGTGGAGTGTTGTAACACCCCGCATATGATTTCCCTAATATGTAATCCAACTCTTGCCGTTTCCGGCCTTAAGTTATTTTATTTTCTCGGGTTCGGGTTTTTGTCTCCGTGTGTTGTTGTCGTTGTCATGCATCTCATATCATGTCATCATGTGCATTGCATTTGCGTACGTGTTCATCTCATGCATTCGAGCATTTTCCCCGTTGTCCGTTTTGCATTCCGGCGCTTCGTTCTCCTCCGGTGGTCATTTCTACCTTTCTTTCGTGTGTGGGGATTAAACATTTCCGGATTGGACCGAGACTTGCCAAGCGGCCTTGGTTTACTACCGGTAGACCGCCTGTCAAGTTTCGTACCATTTGGACTTCATTTGATGCTCCAACGGTTAACCGAGGGACCGAAAAGGCCTCGTGTGTGTTGCAGCCCAACACCCCTCCAAGTTGGCCCAAAACCCACCAAAACCCTCCCCATCATCTAGAGCGTTCGATCACGATCGCGTGGCCGAAAACCGCACCTCATTTGGACTCTCCTAGCTCCCTCTATGCCTATATATACCCCCCCTTTCCAAATCTCGGATCCCCTCCTCGAAACCCTAGTCCCCCCTCCATCCGCGCGTCGGACACGTCTGGGCCGCGCCGGACGTTTCGCGCCACCGCCCCGCAGCCACTGGCGTCGCGCCACGTGGCCGGCCGCCTCCTTCCACCGCCGCGGCCCGCCTGGACCCGAGGAGGGCCCCCGAGGCCCATCCGCCGCCTTCCGCCGCCCGGTCGTCTCCCCGCCGCCCGACCGACCCGCGCCGCCCTCCGCCTTGCCGCCGTTCGCCTCCACCACCGCCGCTCCGCCGTCCTCCAGCGATGCGCGCCCAGCCGTTGCAAGCTCTGGTGGCCGGAGCACCGTGCCGCACCGAGCACCCAGCCGCGCCACTCGTCGCCGGCGTCCCGCGCCTCCTCCTCGCCTACTCGTCACTGGCGACCGGCTCCTCCTCCGCCGGAAAACCTCGTCGTCGACCTCGGACCCTTCGCGGGTGAACAGTGGATCTCGCCGGGTGAATAGTAAACCCTAGATCTGCGAGGTGATTTTTTTCCTAAGTCCCCGATTCCCAGATCCATGTGCCCATGTTCATCGTGCCGTAACTTTGCATCCATAGCCCCGTTTTGGGCATATAGCATATCAAAATGTTCGCCTCAGAGAGTACATCATTTCATCTCATTGCATCATTTTCATTTGAGTCCATCTTGATGCCCGAAATGCTGTTAGAAGAGTGCTACTTGAGATAATTGTCAGATCTGCTGCTCCATTTAGATATTTGTTATTTTTGCCATGATTAATGTGTGCATGATATGCCCTTGAGCTCTACATATGTTTTGTTAAGGGTTTTGCCATCTTTCCAGAGGTGCAACCCATGTATTTTTGTGATGTGTGTGGTTACTAGCACAAGCTTGCAAAGTGAGGCACTTGGTAATGCTGATTTCAGGGACTCCACTAAGTCCTTGACCTGTTTATCTCATATTGCCATATGTTCATGTCGTTTCCTAGTGATCCGTGCCTCTTTTGAGGATGATCAGTAAGGATGTTTTATTAATCTTGTAGTCCTCTATCCATCCATGTATTTGTTTGCAATTATGGAGCACCCTAGCTTGAGTCAATCGAGCTCTTCTTTTGCTATTTCGTGAATCTGGGCAGATTGTCTACTTGTTAGCAATTTTGCCGAGGATGTTGTAGTTGATCTGTGCATGCTATGTTATTGTTCTTGCCATGTCTAGCTTGCATTTTGTGTATTCTTGATGGGTGTATGCTTAGGTTTCCATTACTTGCTCCGTAGTGAGTGCATCGAGCTCGTAAACATGCCTACTTGATATCTGTTTCAGCATGCTCCAGTTTTCACTAAGTCAGTGATCTGATTATGTTTTTGCCATGTTCACATGCTTGCAAATGTATTTTCTGATCCCTTTTGGCTCAAGGTCACTAAGGGACTTTTGTTAAGCTCTTTGATTATCTCCATGCCATGCTTTACTTTGCCATGTTCAGGTCCTGTAGCATATAGTTTTCATGCTCCGAAGAGTGCTATCTGATCTGAAATTCCAGACAAGTGTTAATTTCACTAAGTCTGAGATCTGTTTACCATATGCATTTTTGCCATGTTTGTTTGAACCTGTTAATGGATGATTTGGTCGTAGCTCAGTGCTAGACTTATGTTAAGCATCATGAATTCATTCCAGCCATGTATTTTGATGCCATGTTTGAGTGCTGTAGCTTGTTCATCTCATTGCATTTAGATGGCTACTTGCTGTAAATCGCAGACCGGTGTCATATTTGAATCGCTTGCCATTTCCAAACCGTAGCTCCAATTCCGGCGTTCTTTATATCGTTTTCAAGCGATTTCATCTCATCTTTCCAGTGGCACACTTGGATTTCCATGTTGGGGCCAGGTTCATGCATCCCTTGTCAAATCTTGCATACGCATCCCGCATCGCATCCCGCATAGCATACCATCATTGCATCATATTGTTTGAGCTTTGCACGTGGTTGATTGTGTTCCGTTTGCTTGTTTGTCTTGTTTGGGTAGAGCTGGGAGACGAGTTTGCTAACGAGGAGCCCGTTTAGTTTGCTTTCGAGGATCCAGTCAACTCTGAAAACTTTGCAGGCAAGAGGATCATACCCTTGAAATCATTACTATCTTTGCTTTGCTAGATGCTCGCTCTTTTGCTATGCTAATACTACAATGCCTACCACTTGCTTTCAAGCCTCCCAAATTGCCATGTCAAACCTCTAACCCACCATGTCCTAGCAAACTGTTGATTGGCTATGTTACCGCTTTGCTCAGCCCCTCTTATAGCGTTGCTAGTTGCAGGTGAAGATTGGAGACCGTTCCTTGTTGGAACATTATTTACTTGTTGGGATATCATTATATTGCCATGTTATCTTAATGCATCTATATACTTGGTAAAGGGTGGAAGGCTCGGCCTCTCGCCTAGTGTTTTGTTCCACTCTTGCCGCCCTAGTTTCCGTCATATCGGTGTTATCTTCCCAGATTTTGCATTCCTTACGCGGCTGGGTTATAATGGGAACCCCTTGATAGTTCGCCTTGATTAAAGCTTTTCCAGCAATGCCCAACCTTGGTTTTACCATTTTCCACCTAGCCTCTTTTTCCCTTGGGTTTCCGGAGCCCGAGGGTCATCTTATTTTAAACCCCCCGGGCCAGTGCTCCTCTGAGTGTTGGTCCACCTGTCAGCTGCCGGTGGCCACCAGGGGCAACTCTGGGCTGGCCTACCCGTACCTAAGACAATCTGAGTGTGCCCTGAGAAAGAGATATGTGCAGCTCCTATCGGGATTTGTTGGCACATTCGGGCGGTGTTGCTGGTCTTGTTTTAACCTGTCGAAGTGTCTTGAAGAACCGAGGTGCCGAGTCTGATCGGAACGTCTCGGGAGGAGGTCTATTCCTTTGTTGACCGTGAGAGCTTGTCATGGGCTAAGTTGGGACTCCCCTGCAGGGATTTGAACTTTCGAAAGCCGTGCCCGCGGTTATGGGGAGATGGGAATTTGTTAATGTCCGGTTGTAGATAACTTGAACCTTAACTTAATTAAAATGAATCAAATGAGTGTGTTACCGGAAGATAGGGGTGTCGGTGTCAAAACCGACGGATCTCGGGTAGGGGGTCCAGAACTATATGTCTAAGATCGATGGTAACAGGAGACAGGGGACACGCTATTTACCTAGGTTCGGGCCCTCTCTATGGATGTAATACCCTACTTCCTGCTTGATTGATCTTGATGAATACGAGTATTACAAGAGTTGATCTACCATGAGATCGAGATGGCTAAACCCTAAAAGCCTAGCCTATATGACTATAGTAATGATTGTCCCCCCTCCGGACTAAGTCCTCCAGTTTATAAAGACACCGGGAGGATCTAGGGTTACACAAGGTCGGTTACAAAGAAAGGAATCTACTTATTCGATCGCCAAGCTCGCCTTCCACGCCAAGGATAGTCCCGTCCGGACACGGGTGCAGTCTTCGGTCTTCATATCTTCACAGCCCATCAGTCCGGCCCATGGCTAACAGGCCGGACGCCCGAGGACCCCTTAGTCTAGGACTCCCTCAGTAGCCCCTGCACCTACCTTCAATGACAAGGTATCCGACGCATAGATCTATCTTCGGCATTGCAAGGCGGGTTCCTCCTTCCGAACTCTAAGATGGTCTTCGGACGTAATGGTCATGTCCGGACCTGTAACACACACCATACACAACCGCAGAGAATATAATAATCCATGAGTCCAATCCTCTGACAACTTTTTGCAACATGACATCACGTCCGCCCGGTCATAATTTTGAACCGTTTTTCGTCTGTCGCTCCATGTTTCGAGACGCGGTTGCCATCGACACGTCTTGTCAAAGCAGAGATCGTGTCCCCTTATTGCGGGATTCTCATCAATACGGGTGTGGGTAACCCAACCGTCCCGTTCGCACAGCCCTTGGGAACAGGCGAGTTTCGGGACGAGTGGGGAGGTGTTCAGTATTCACTGCCTTTATAAGGGGATAAGGATTCCCCCTTCTTCTCCCATGCCTTCTCTCTTCCTCTGCCCTTCCACTCTTGAGCTCTAGCGCCCAAGTTCTCATCTTTTTCCCACTCGAGCAAGCACTCAACCATGTCCTGATCCGGAGGTCAAGGAAGGTGGATGGCCTCCTCCGTCAAGGAGAAGGACATTACTGAGCTTCGGGCGGCCGGGTACTTGGCGAAGGAAATCGCCCACCGTCTTCCAGCCCAGGGGCAAGTCGTCCCCACACCGAAGCCCAATGAGAGGGTGGTATTCATCCCCCATTTCCTCCGCGGGGTAGGGTTTCCACTTCACCCTTTCGTCCGTGGGCTGATGTTCTATTACGGGCTAGACTTCCATGATCTATCCCCGAACTCCTTCCTCAACATCTCGGCGTTCATCATCGTGTGTGAGGCCTTCCTCCGCATCCATCCCCACTTCGGGATGTGGCTCAAGGTCTTCAACATGAAGCTGAAGGTGGTGGATGGCCAGCACACGGAGTGCGGAGGCACCATGGTGAGCAAGCTGACCAATGTCTCCTGGCCAAAAGGCACTTTCATAGAGACTGTCAAGGAATAGAAGAAACACTTGTTCTACATCACAGAACCCCGCGGCGCCACTTGGGCCGCGCCTGCTGAATTCAACTCCGGCGCTCCCATGCGACTCACCTCCTGGGTTGAGAAGAGCCCGAACTGGTGTTCGCCAGATGAGCTGATAGCGCTGCAGACGCGCGTTCAAAGCATGGTGGACAAAGATATCAAGCTTGTCGATGTAATCCAGGTGATGCTAGTTCGCCGGATTCTCCCGTGCCAAAGCCGAAGCCGCCTTCTATGGGAGTTCAATCTGAAGAAGCACCATACCTTGAAGATGCTCTTCGAAACCACTCACGAAGATGCCTGGAAGTTGCTCTTCAAGGGCAACGAGACACCGCCGGCCACAGACTCGGACCGCGGGCATGACATTAACCTACTTGCTTGTTTCAAGGATGATATCTGAGTTTTTATTAACATTGCTTCTTCAGGAATGGATGGAGAGCGCGAAGCAGATCCAGTGTCCGGCTCCGCTACCTGAAGAACCAGTCATCCCGCATTTAGCGAAGATGCTGGTGTCGGCGCCCTATATGGCGCCGGAGAAGAAGGCCAAGGGGAGGGCCAAGGGGGTCCGGAGTGGCCCCTACCGCAAGGGCGCTTCGAACGCGACGTCCGAAGACAAGACCCACTCCTCCGCCACCGAAGACGACGACGATGAGGAGGAGGAGGAGAGCGATTCTCACCCTGATGGGGGGAGGAAGAAGACGGCGGCCTCCACAATTCTGGAGGTGGAGGCGCCCAAGAAGGTTAAAGGCCCACTCATGGGCAGCTCCGCATGGGACGTCGACAGCAGTCCGGAGTGACGCCCCCGCACTAAACCTTGAGCTGCATCGTAAGTGCTAAGTATCATACATGCCCATAAATCTAGCCTCTCCTCTTTGTTGTATTGACATGATTAGTTATGCTATTGAAGTCCGACCCATGAAAACTCCCAGCGATCCTCGTCACGAGGTTCGTTGGATTCAAGGGCAATGGCTAGCGAGTCACCACCGACCGCTTACTCCCCCAAGGCCAAGGGCGACGCAGAGGTGCTGTCCCGAAGGACTTTCCAAGGCGGGGGAGGCTCAGGAGGCGCCAGAAGGCGAGGGCTTCATCGTCGGACACCATGGGGAGCCAATCCCCCTGGAGACTGGTGGTGAGGGCCGTATTCACTTCGGCCCTCAGCCGGATTCGATTCCGGAGACCGATACATCTTCGGAATCCGGTGCGCAACCTCCTTAAAAATAAGGGGGTATGCCTATTCCGCCAGTGACTGATGTCTACTACACAACCTTCTTCTTGTAGACGTTGTTGGGCCTCCAAGTGCAGAGATTTGTAGGACAGTAGCAAATTTCTCTCAAGTGGATGACCTAAGGTTTATCAATCCGTGGGAGGCGTAGGATGAAGATGGTCTCTCTCAAACAACCCTGCAACCAAATAACAAAGAGTCTCTTGTGTCCCCAACACACCCAATACAATGGTAAATTGTATAGGTGCACTAGTTCGGCGAAGAGATGGTGATACAAGTGCAATATGGATGATAGATAAAGGTTTTTGTAATCTGAAAGTATAAAAACAGCAAGGTAACTAATGGTAAAAGTGAGCGTAACCGGTATTGCAATGCGTTGAAACAAGGCCTAGGGTTCATACTTTCACTAGTGCAAGTTCTCTCAACAATAATAACATAATTGGATCATATAAATATCCCTCAACATGCAACAAAGAGTCACTCCAAAGTCACTAATAGCGGAGAACAAACGAAGAGATTATGGTAGGGTACGAAACCACCTCAAAGTTATACTTTCTGATCGATCTATTCAAGAGTCCGTAGTAAAATAACATGAAGCTATTCTTTCCGTTCGAACTATCATAGAGTTCGTACTAGAATAACACCTTAAGACACAAATCAACCAAAAACCTAATGTCACCTAGATACTCCATTGTCACCTCAAGTATCTGTCGGTATGATTATACGATATGCATCACACAATCTCAGATTCATCTATTCAAACCAACACAAAGTACTTCAAAGAGTGCCCCAAAGTTCCTACCGGAGAGTCAAGACGAAAACGTGTGCCAACCCCTATGCATAAGTTCACGAGGTCACGGAACTCGCAAGTTTATCACCAAAACATACATCAAGTGGATCACATGATATCCCATTGTCACCACAGATAAGCACGTGCAAGACATACATCAAGTGTTCTCAAATCCTTAAAGACTCAATCCGATAAGATAACTTCAAAGGGAAAACTCAATTCATCACAAGAGAGTAAAGGGGGAGAAACATCATAAGATCCAACTATAATAGCAAGGCTCGCGATACATCAAGATCGTACCACCTCAAGAACATGAGAGATAGAGATAGAGAGAGAGAGAGAGAGAGAGAGAGATCAAACACATAGCTACTGGTACATACCCTCAGCCCCGAGGGAGAACTACTCCTCGTGATGGAGAGCACCGGGATGATGAAGATGTCCACCGGAGAGGGATTCCCCCCTCCGGCAGGGTGCCTGAACGGGTCTAGATTGGTTTTCGGTGGCTACGGAGGCTTCTGGTAGCGGAACTCCTAATCTATTGTGCTCCTCGAAGTTTTTAGGGTAAATGGGTATATATAGGAGGAAGAAGTACGTCGGTGGATCTCCGGGCTGTCCACGAGGCAGGGTGGCGCGCCCCCCACCCTCATGGGTAGCCCGAGACTCTCCTGGTCCATCTCCGGTACTCCGTGGGCTTCTTCTGGTCCAAAAATAAGTTCCATGAAGTTTCAGGTCAATTGGACTCCGTTTGATTTTCCTTTTCTGCAATACTCTAAAACAAGGAAAAAACAGAAACTGGCACTGGGCTCTAGGTTAATAGGTTAGTCCCAAAAATCATATAAAATAGCATATAAATGCATATAAAACATCCAAAGTTGATAATATAATAGCATGGAACAATAAAAAATTATAGATATGTTGGAGACGTATCAGTGACCCCTGTCCAACCAGGGGCACCAGATAATCTGCTGGAAGCGCTGCGAGGCGCTTCCATTGTGGATGAGCACCTTGTTCTTATGGGCATGGTAATTGAAAGGGTTCAGTTCGCTAAGTGCGGACTAACAGAAGCCTACAGAAGCCTACTGACAGGTTTTGAGGTAAGCAACGCCAAGAAAGAGAAAATCCCAACATAGACAGTAACCCCTGAGACACTGTCCGGTGTTAGGAAAGAAAAAGCCGGAAAGAGGATCAATCCTTTTTGCAAGAAACTAACTAAATTTGTCTTAAATGAATACACAGGCGTTGCTGTTGGCCGCAGCCTCGCATACTACCAGGGTCCCCGAACTGAAGCAGAGACTGGAGCAGGCCGAGGAGGAGCTCGACAAGTGAGGAGGCAACTCCAAGAAAAACAAGGTATGTGATAACGCGCTATGTATTCGAAAAAGTAAAATGATATGCATTGACCGAAGTGTCGTGATATGTATAGAAGCGACGACCGAGGTCGAGGCCCTGAGAAAGGCCCTGGCCGAAGTCGAGGGGAAGGCTGTCAAGGAGCAGGCCGCCCGTGAGAAGCTCAAGGCTCGTGTCAATGAGGTCCAACAAGATCTCCCGGACGCGGTGAGGAAGTGCGAGACCTTGGAGCGCGATGCGTCGGCTCAAGAGAACGAACTCGCCAAGGCTCGTCAGAGTGCGGAGACGGCCTGGAGTGAGGCCCAGGGAACCCTCCGAGAGATCCAGGAGGCCAGGACGATCGCGGTAGGTAAGGCATTTAGTATGGAAAGCAAGTATGTGAAGAGGAAGTATCTTTTACTAACCCGGATTTAGAGTTCTCCAGGGGCTTTTGCTGATCTGCCACATAGTGTGTCCGACGCCGTGGAGTTCTTCCGAGCCGAAGAAGGGAGCTCCACGGAGAAACTGTTCTGGTCGCAATATCTTGCGCCAGAACATCCGGTGCCCTTCAGCGATCAGCTAAAACAGTTGGTCGAGCTGCACAGGGTGGCCGAACTAGCCATGAAGGATTTAATAATCCGTCTATGGCCAGCCGAAGCTATACCCGGCAGTTACTTCGGCCTCATGAAGCGGCTGGTGGATGCCTATCCTAGGCTGGACGCTATCAAGCGGTCCGTCCGCATTGAGGGCGCGCGTATGGCCTTTGCCTACGTCAAGGTCTGGTGGGCGAAGATGGACGCCATCAAGCTTGTGACCGAGGGGCCGCCCGAGGGCAAGGAGCATCGTATACCCGAGCGGTATTTTGGTGACGTCCTGGAGGGGTCTCGTATTGTAGTGACGCAGTGTTCGCAGGACATTATCTTTGGCTGAATGTATTCAAGTTCCTTCTACCTTGTATGATAAAACAAAGTGGGTTTGTAATATAATGCTTGTTATGTTTTAAATTTTACCTCCTGTGCGGCCGTGTTGTATGAAATCTGAGGGTTGGCCAGTCGTTGGCTTCTGCCCCCACGTAGGTAGTACAGAGGTGTTCAGGATGGAATCTAAACAATCTTGATCCAATTATATGGTCCTTGAAGGAGTTGTTTAGCGCAACAAACTAGGAAATCAGACTATGCGGCTTTAACACCCTCACTTAGCCATAGGAGTTTGACAATAAAAACATGGGCGCAACCCCTAGTATCCGAACCAGAGTGCTATAAGCATCTGATCGGGAAGTACCGATCCTTCGGATAATGCAGAAGATATCTCCAATGATTTGCAACCTCCGAAGAGCTGACCGGCTCTCGCCGCATCATGACAGTCAGTTTTCGGCTTTCTCTACCGAGGTGCTCCTTTGGATAAACCAAGGCACAATCGCAGTAGTTCTCCCTTTACTACCTTAGCCGATATAGCGGAACGTAAGGTAGCAAGCACAGGAGCCGGGCAACCCAACTATTGACCAAAGACATGATTCGGAGCCAATGCGTATAGTGCTAAATTTGGGGTGCCGAACTATACTATAAAAAGTGTTCAGACTTTTGTTGTCGTAGTGTCGGGTGCTATGAAGCCCCTAGCAAACATCAAATGTACCAAAGTGTATGGGTGCTACCTAATAGGGTTACCCACAGGGGAAAAGAAGAGAAAAAGAAAGAAAAAACAGAATGAAAACGGAAAGGGTGCAAAGGTGATAAGCTGGGACCCTAAAGCTCCAGCCGCGAACTGTTTTCATTGTAATTTGATTAATACGTCGAGGCGCATTGATACAAGTAGTGCGATAAGCAACATGCTATTTAACATGCCAAAAACCAAGGGAGAGCTGCATGTGGGTCCTGAAAAATAGGTAGAGTGATTGTTAACGAAACCACCTTGAAAATCCCCCATACGTCTGCGTTTCTCGCCGTCTTGGTGTGTTTATCCTTCAAGAGGACTGGTGATCAAGCAATCAGATGGGGCCTGTGGGATTGAAACCTGAAAAGCGAACGAATAAAAGTGAAAGTATGTGTGTATCCAGTGTCGGTTGAGCCGTACTGTGGATCACAAACTAGCTATGCCTCCGTCGATGCCCATGGAGTTTTGAGTGCGTACTTATGTACGCGTGGTGCGAATGCCACTACTTGGCCAGGACTGAGACGGAGGCCGAATTGCTAGTCTAGCTCCTGACGAGCTGAGTTGTCCTGCTGCAGGGTAGTTCGGACCCTCTTGACGGTGTCCCTGGGCTCAGCAGCCGAATTAAGGTTCTGCTTGAGAAGGCCGCTCGGTACTTCTGCTGTTAAGGCAGCTGTGTGCTCCTCTGTACGGAGGGAGCGTTCCGTATTTCCATTGACTGTTATGATGCCACGTGGACCGGGCATCTTGAGCTTGAGATAAGCATAGTGTGGCACTACATTGAACCGGGCGAATGTGGTCCGTCCGAGCAGTGTGTGATAGCCACTGCGAAAGGGGACTATGTCAAAGATTAACTCCTCGCTTCGGAAATTGTCCGGAGATCCAAAGACAACCTCGAGCGTGATGGAGCCCGTACAGCGGGCCTCTACACCTGGTATGACTCCTTTGAAGGTAGTCTTTGTGGGTTTGATCTGTGATGGATTAATGCCCATTTTGCGCATTGTGTCCTGATAGAGAAGATTGAGGCTGCTACCCCCATCCATATGGACGTGCGTCAGGTGAAATCCGTTAATGATAGGGTCGAGGACTAGCGCGGCTGAGCCTCCATGATGGATACTAGTTGGATGATCCCGATGATCAAAGGTGATCTGGAATGACGACCATGGGTTAAATTTTGGGGCGACTAGCTCTATCGCGTAGACGTCCCTTAGTGCGCGCTTGCACTCCCTTTTGGGGATGTGTGTAGCATATATCATGTTCACTGTTTTGACTTGAGGGGGAAACTTCTTCTGTCCCCCTGTGTTCGGTTGCCGGGACTCCTCGTCATCGTCCTCACTTTGTGATCCCTTTTCCCTATTCTCGACGTTTAATTTGCTGGCCTGTTTGAAAACCCAACAATCTCTGTTGGTATGATTGGCTGGTTTGTCTGGGGTGCCATGTATCTGGCACAGGCGATCGAGTATGCGGTCCAGGCTGGATGGTCCCTAATTGTTTCTTTTGTATGGTTTCTTCCACTGGCTGGACTTGGAGTCGCTGAATCCGGCGTTGACTGTAGTGTCGTCGGTATTATCACCATTGCTTCGATGTTTGTGTCTGTTACGTCGGAGCTTGCCATTGCTGTTTTTGACCTCGGAAGGGCTTGCCTCGCTGGCTGTGTTTTTGCTACGAGCCAGCCAACTATCCTCACCCACGCAAAAGCGGGTCATGAGTGCCGTAAGGGCTGCCATAGATTTTGGCTTTTCTTGGCCAAGGTGGCGGGCGAGCCATTCGTCGCGGATGCTATGTTTAAAGGCCGCTAGGGCTTTGGCATCCGGACAATCAACGATATGGTTCTTTTTGGTTAGGAACCTAGTCCATAATTTCTTGGCTGACTCTCCAGGTTGTTGAACTATGTGGCTTAAGTCATCAGTGTCTGGTGGCCAGACATATGTACCTTGGAAGTTGTCGAGGAAGGCTTCTTCCAAGTCCTCCCAGTTGCCGATAGAATTTTCAGGCATGCTGTTTAACCAGTGCCGAGCTGTTCCTTTAAGCTTAAGTGGGAGGTATTTGATATCATGGAGGTCATCTCCGCAGGCCATGTGGATGTGGAGGATAAAGTCCTCGATCCATACCGTGGGATCAGTTGTCCCGTCGTATGATTCAATATTCACGGGTTTGAACCCTTCGGGGAATTCGTGATCCATTACTTCATCGTGAAGCAAAGAGGGTGTGCGGCGCCTCTATACCTGGCTGCATCGCGACGTAGCTCCGATGGAGTCCGTCCGCCATTGTTGGCTCGGGCACGACTAGGTTTGTCACGTCCGAATAGGTAGCCATCATCATGTGTCGAGGAACGTCCTCGCGATCCGTAAATCGATCAGGTATATCCTACTCTACTATCTAGGGTCTGCCGGAGGTCGTATGTATGACCCCGAACTGTTTTGTCTCTATTTTTATGTGGCGGTGGGGCAGGCTACTGTTTGGCCTGAGTTGCCGCTCTATCCCGACCACGTGGTGGTCGGTCCGCTGCACTGTCCCGATCGCGTAGTGGTCGATCGGCCGCATTACACTGGGAGGTATGGGCTCCGACGCCTCTTCATCGAACTGAGGTAGCAACCTTCCCTTTGGGTAACTCTTGGCTGGGCATCTGAGGTCGTATTCTTCGGCTGCCAGAACATCAATCCACCTGTCGACGAGCAGATCTTGGTCAGCTTGAAGCTGTTGTTGCCTCTTTTTCAGGCTCCTTGCGGTGGCTATTAGCTGGCGCTTGAAGCGCTCTTGCTCGAGAGGTTCCTCAGGCACGATGAAATCTTTGTTGCCGAGGCTTTCCTCATCCTTGGAGAGCGAACGATAACTACCGTCCTTCGAGTCATTGGGCTTGACCTGTTCGTCGGGGCTAGCTTGCCCGTTTTCTTGCTCCTCCTATTCGGATGTTACCTCAGCAAGGTCTTCATTGTTTTCAGCGTCATCCGGAGTATTATTTTCTCCGGTGCCAGCATTGTTGTATTTTGAACGACGTGACTTAGAGCGGCGCCGAGGACGCCGGCGTTTTTGTTGTGTCTCAGGAGGTTTATTCTCGACTGGATTTCATTTGTCATCGTTGTTGGTTGTTTTGGGTGTGTCCACCATGTACACATCGTACGAAGAAGTGGCCGTCCAGCGTCCAGTAGACGGCGGGTTTTGGCCATGTTCCTCATCTGCATCGTCGTCCATACCGTCGATGTCTTTGGAGCTGTAATCGAGCATGTCGGTTAAGTCTTTGACAGTGGCTATGAAGTGGGTGGCGGGTGGGAAGCAAAATTCCATGTCCTCAGCTTCTAGTTCGAACCGGATATAGTTCGGCTGTGAATCCCCCGTTAAGGATAGTTTTTTTAGCGAGTTCAGCACATCGCCCAAAGGTGAGTGCCGGAAGATGTCCGTGGCGCTGAATTCAGTGATCGATGACCGATCATGCTCGACATGCGTGGACCCACATAGTTCGGAACTTATAACCGGAAACGAGCCCGAGGTTCCGGTGACACAGGCATTACCAGAGGTTAGGTCTGTGTGCGGCTCCAACGCCATGGAGTCCACGGCTTCCATGGCGGGGTTAAGCTTGCTGTCCTCGGATGGCGCGACCTACTCCGAATCTAAGGCCAGAGCGGTTACAGGTGCAATTTCCTGGGTATGGCCTGATGACAGATCTAAGTCATGTTCATCGAGGTGATGGGGAGCGATTGCCGTGGTATTGAATCCGTCGAAGATCAAGTCTCCGCGGATATCCGCGACATAGTTCAAGCTCCTGAATCTGACCTAACGGTCAGGGGTGTAGCTGTCGATCTACTCTAGATGGCCAAGTGAGTTGGCCCGCGGTGCGAAGCCGCCGAACACGAAGATCTGTCCAGGGAGGAAGACCTCCCCTTGGACAACATCGTTGTAGATGATTGAAGGAGCCATCAAACCTTTTGAGGACGACACAGTGGAACTCTCAATGAAAGCACCAATATCGGTGTCAAAACCAGTGGATCTTGGGTAGGGGGTCCCGAACTGTGCGTCTAAGATCGATGGTAACATGAGACAGGGGACACGATGTTTACCTAGGTTTGGGCCCTCTCTATGAAGGTAATACCCTACTTCCTGCTTGATTGATCTTGATGAATATGAGTATTACAAGAGTTGATCTACCATGAGATCGAGATGGCTAAACCCTAAAAGCCTAGCCTATATGACTATGGTAATGATTGTCCCCCCTCCGGACTAACTCCTCCAGTTTATATAGACGCCGGGAGGATCTAGGGTTACACAAGGTTGGTTACAAAGAAAGGAATCTACTTATTCGATCGCCAAGCTCGCCTTCCACGCCAAGGAGAGTCCCATTCGGACACGGGTTCAGTCTTTGGTCTTCGTATCTTCACAGCCCATCAGTCCGGCCCATGGCTAACAGGCCGGACGCCCGAGGACCCCTTAGTCCAGGACTCCCTCAAGGGGGAGAGAGCCCCCCTTCTTCTTCTTCTTCCTTGACCATCTCCATAGATGGGAGAAGGGTTTCCCCTCTGGTCCTTGGCTTCCATGGCATGGGAAGGGCGAGAGCCCCTCCGAGATTGGATCTGTCTCTCTGTCTCCCTCTGTTTCTGCATTCCAGATTCTAGCCTTTCACAGTTTCTTATATTCCCGGAGATCCGTAACTCCGATTGGGCTGAAATTTTAACACGATTTCTATCCGGATATTGGCTTTATTGCGGCGAAAAAAGGGCACCAACCGCCTTACAGGGTGGCCACGAGGGCCCAGGGCACTCCCCCTTGCCTCGTGCCCCCCCTCGGGCATCGTCTCGCGTTGATTCTTCTTCCCAAAAATCACATATATTCCAAAAAAATCTCCATCAGTTTTTATCCCGTTTGGACTTCGTTTGATATGAATTTTCTGCGAAACAAAAAACATGCAACAAACAGGAACTGGCACTGGGCACTGGATCAATATGTTAGTCCCCAAAAATAGTATAAAAAGTTGTCAAAAGTGAATGAAAGTTGTATAATATTGGCATGGAACAATCAAAAATTATAGATACGACGGAGACGTATCACTACATTATATTGACGAACTGGAGCTAGTGTTGTATCGCCCTAGGTTATAACTATCTCATGATGAATATCATCCAACAAGTCACCAATCCAATGCCTACGAATTTATCTTATATTGTTCTTACTAAGTCACTACTGCTATCTTCACTGTTACACTTGCTACAAAATTACTGCTATCACTATTACTGTTACTATTGTTGTTGTCACCACTATCAAAACTATCATATTACTTTGCTACTGATTACTTGATGCGGATAATTAATCTCCAGGTGTGGTTGAATTGACAACTCAGGTGCTAATACCTTCAAATATTCTTTGGCTCCCCTTGTGTCGAATCTATAAATTTGGGTTGAATACTCTACCCTCGAAAATTGTTGCGATCCCCTATACTTGTGGGTTATCAAGACCTTTTTTTGGCGCCGTTGCCGGGGAGCATAGCTATATTTGTTGAGTCACTTGGGATTATTATCATATTATCACTATGAAGAATATGAAGGATGCTAAGACCAAGATATTTTCCTTAAAGACGAGGGAAGGTAAGGAACTGCCATCCAGTTCTGCTTTAGATTCACCTTCTATTATAAGTAAACTTGCAACACCACCACATGCTATTAATTCTGATATGTTGCAAGTTATTGATGATGATACCTTTGCTATGGATAATGCTTATGATGATGCTAGTACCTTGCTTAATGTTGATGTGCCACTTGGTGACTTTCTTGATAAACAAATTGCTAGAGTTATACAACATGATGTTGTTGAATCTGATGATGAGCTTGAAAATGAAACTCCCGAAACACCTGCTAGAACTAGCCCTCCTAGACATGAATTTCCTAAGGTACCGGAAGGTTATGTTATGAGTGAGGAGACAACTAGAGATATTCTTGCTTGGTGAGATGGCGATGATCTAGAGGAATTATTATGCAAGTATAAAGAAAAATCTCTGAATGCTAGAATGAAATGTGATCCTAAGTTTGCTACTTCACCTATGTTTATTGATGATAAGTATTATGAATTCTCTGTCGACCCAGAGTCAATTACTTTGGTTGAATCTGATCCTTTCCATGGTTATGAAACTGAAACTGATGTGGCACATCTTACTAAGTTGAATGACATAGCCACCCTTTTTACTCATGATGAGAAATCTCACTATTACTTTATTCTCAAATTATTTCCTTTCTCATTAAAGGGTGATGCTAAAGCTTGGTACAATACTCTTGCTCCTGGTTGTGTGCGTAGTCCCCAGGATATGATTTATTACTTCTTTGAAAAATATTTTCCTGCTCATAAAAAATAAGCCGCCTTATAGGAAATATTTAACTTTGTGCAAATTAAAGAAGAGAGTCTCCCACAAGCTTTGGGGAGGCTTTGCCAATTACTTAATGCTTTGCCTGGCCATCCTCTTAAGAAAAATGAAATACTTGATATATTCTATAATGGACTAACCGATGCTTCTAGGGACTTCCTAGATAGTTGTGCTAGTTGTGTTTTCAGGGAACGAACTGTTGGGCAGCTGAAGAATTATTGAATAACATATTGCAAAATTATGATGATTGGACTCTTCCTGAACCACCGCCTAAACCCACTCTGAAGAAGAGGGGTATCTTATACCTCAGTCCTGAAGATATACAAGAGGCAAATAAATCTATGAAGGAAAAAGGTATTAAAGTTGAGGATGTTAAAATTTTACCTCCTATTGAAGAAATACATGGGCTTAATACACCACGGCTGCCTAAGGTGGTAGAGGTAAACTCTCTAATAAAGTTCAATGATAATGGCAATCCTCACAATATGCATCCTAGCTAATGCCTTTATGAGTTTGAAAATTATATTAGAAAACAAGATCACTTTAATGCCAATGTTATGAAACAATTTAAATACAATTATGATATGATTGCTCGCTTGAGTGACTTGTTATTTAGAATATCAAATGATGTTAGAGGTGTTGGAAAGCATGCTTCTATGGTTCAAACTCAGTTAGAACAAATTGCTAAATCTCAAAGAGAATTGCTTGATGAAATGAATAATAATATGCATGACTTTGTTGTTAGAGTTGCAACTAGAGGAGGTAAAATGACTCAGGAAACACTTTATCCTAAGGGACATCCAAAAAGAATTGAACAAGATTCACAAAGAGCAAACACTAGTGCATCTAGTTCTTCTAGAAAGAAAAAGAAAAAAGATAGGACTTTGCATGCTCCTATTGAACCTGAAATAGAGAAACCTCCTGATAATGATAATGAAACTTCTATCCCTGATGCTGAAAGTCAGTCTGGTAATGAACACTCACCTAGTGATAATGAAAAAGATAACACTGATGTTCATGAAGACTCTCAACCAAATAATAAAGAACCAAACAATGATGTAGAGATAGAACCACCTGTTGATCTTGATAACCCACAACCTAAGAATAAAAGATATGATAAAAGGGAGTGTGGCTAGAAAACACGGTAAAGAAAGAGAACCAAAACCTATGCCTTTTCCACCTAAGTCAACTAAAAAGAAAGATGATGAAGAATTTGAACGCTTTGCTGAAATGCTGAGGCCAGTCTTTTTGCGTACTCGCTTGACTGATATCATTCCTCCTTATCCAAAGTACATGAAAGACATCATCACCAATAAAAGGAAAATACCGGAAGCTGAAATCTCCACTATGCTTGCTAATTATACTTTTAAAGATGGAGTACCTAAAAAACTTGGAGATCCGGGAATACCAACTGTACCTTGCTCCATCAAAAAGAATTATGTGAAAACTACTTTGTGTGATTTAGGAGCTGGTGTTAGTGTTATGCCTTTCTCTCTATATAAAGGACTTGATTTGAATAAACTCACACTTACTGAAATATCTTTGCAAATGGCTGATAAATCAACTACCATACCTATCGGTATCTATGAGGATGTGCCTATTGTTGTCGCCAATGTTACTATTTTGACTGACTTTGTTATACTTGAGATGCCCGAGGACAACAACATGTCGATTATCCTTGGTAAACCCTTCTTGAATACTGCAGGGGCTGTTATTAATTGCAATAAAAGCAAGGTCACTTTTCATATCAATGGTAATGAGCATACGGTGCACTTTCCGAAGAAACAATTCCAAATGAATGGTATTAATGTTACTAAAAAATCTCCGACAATCACTATTGGAAGTTTTCAAATACCTCTACATACTGTTAAAAAGAAATATGAAATGCTTATTGTTGGGGACATTCATATCCCCATTGAGGTAACTTAGTGATTTACGAAAGTTCTTCGGTTTCATGCTAATCGAAAGTGGTTGTTAATAAGACCTGATCAACCTTATTAATGGATCATTTTTGAATGGTATGAAGTTGACGAATTTAGTAAGCACTACATTCTGTCCCTACTTTTTATTCTCTGTTTTTATTAGTGAAATAAAATAAAATGCCATGTCTTGTCTGTTTTCTGAATTTCCCGTGCAATAAAAAAGACCCAAAAATAAAAGTTCTCAGAATGCCCTGAAAAATCAATACGATTTTTTTTCTGAATATTTCTGAATTTCCGGTGCAAATAATATCAGAGGGAGGTGCACCAGGTGGGCACAACCCACCTGGGCGCGCCAGGACCCCCAGGCGTGCCCTGGTGGGTTGTGGTCCCACGTGGGCCCCCTCACTTATCTCTTCATACCACATCATCACTTACCTCTGATGAGGACATGACTACCTTGGATACGACCAAAAATATTGCATACATGCATATTTGTGAGGTGATTTCTAATGCAAACTATGTAATAACTTATTTATGTTATCCAGAACAAACATACTTCAGAGACTTTTGTGCCATGTCTAATTGCATGTGTATGGGACATTTGTACAATCCACATATGAAGATAAGGGGAAAAGAGAAGTTTAGGTGATGTTCAAAAAGTCCTCTCGCGTCACTTTGGGGCCAATAGAAGATAGAGTCCAAGTCTCTCACGTTCTGGATTCAGATTCGGACCACACAGACATACCTGACTCAAAAAACCAACAACTTTTTCATACAGACTCCGAATTGGGTGATTCTTTTTTTTGTTTGAAAGTAGATTTCGTGCTCTTTCCAACACAATTAGATTAACCTTCAAATTCGCCCAGAGCGTTGGTTATGGGTGAAACAATCTGAGCAGAATCTGAGTCAAACTACAAGCCCAAAGGTGTTGTATCACCTCCACTTGGGCCCATGAGCCTTGTACGACCTAGGTTTAGTTTTAGGTTGCCTTGGGACGTCCTCCCACCTCCTTGGCTGCCACCCCTTGCTCCTATATAAGTAGATCCATCTAATATCTTTTTCCTTGGGTTTTGTTTAGATTAAAGTTCGCTATAGCTGCAACTTCGCGTACTTCATTTGTGTTCAACAACCAGACAAAGGCATCACAGAACCCCACCTTGGTCAATAAAGCTTTCCTCTTATATTCGCAATATCCAGATTGCAATCTTAGTTTCTTGCTTGTTCTTTGTTTGCTCGCAGGAAACAGACCCTCGTGGTCAGGTTGATCGTGCTCCGGCATGGTCAATAACCCCTCAGAAGTTGCTTTAGCAATTGCTAAGGCGCGACGTCTCGTACGTTCGTAGTCGGATCGTCAAGGTCGACTCCCACAGAAAATGATAGCCACCATCTCATCGAAACATCGGGACACCTTAGCCTCTATCGAGTGGTATCCGTTTTCAGGTTGCTCGGTGAGAATTTCCAGTTTTTTCCTAAATTAGATTTATTTCTTACCTACTGTCCAAGAAAAAGCCACAAAAAAGTTATATCTATTCATCCTTTGTCCAAGACAGTCTGAGCCTTTGGAATTTTCTTTTCATTGCTTGCATAGTTGAATTATCGGTTGCATCGTCGTGTCGAGTTGCTAGTCTTAGTGTCTAGTTCGTTTAGAGTTTCGAGTTCTGTTCACATTAGTCACGCCGCCGCTGCATCGTTATCCCTTCCGCTGTCCACCACCCATCCATCAATTTCCACCACGTGCTACCCACCATTCATTATCATAATCATATTTGAGATCGTTCACATCTTCGCTTGATCCAATCTGCATCTTATCTAGTTTGTTTTGGAAAGAGGGAGAGAGAAAAAAAACAGAGAAAAAGTAAAAAAAAAAAGTCAGAGAAAAAAGAGAGAAAGAAAAATAAAAAAGTGTGAGAAGAAAAAGAGGAAAAAAAAAACAAAAATCGGATCTATCTAGACTCAATCTCGTAGTTGAATTCGGATTGGAATCTGTTTTGTGTATTATTCAGTAAAACATGCATAACTTCCTCATACGAAGTCCGTTTCGGCTCCGCGAGTACTAAAATGAAAGTTAGCAACGAGCCGCATCTAAATAGTTGCAGAAGCAATTTCAATATTTGGCACCTCAAAATCAGTTTTTAAATAGGTATTTTTGCCCTCCGAAGTTCGGGAACACAGCTTATTCCGATTTTTCAGACCAGTTTTCGAATTTTTTGACTCCTCATATCAACTCAGAATTGAGTGATTCCTTTTGCGTTTGAAAGCTTGAGTCAGTACCATTCTTGAGAAAAATTATCAAAAAAAATTGGCACAAACTTTTCTAGGAAAGTTGGAGAGAAAGTTGTTGATATATCATGATTGGCTGTTGTTTCACATCATTATCTTTACTGCTATTGTGATCTTCACTTATATCTTGTTGTCCAGAGCTACTTCAGATCCTTTATTGATGCTAGTTGTTCTACGCTGTGACCTCATTAGTGTTCTAGGCTCGCGTCTCTAGTCCGGTCTATCCTAGGACCAGCATAGTACCGTCGTTGAGCGTTTATTCAACATTGCATCTCTGAATTGATTATTGCTAATATTTTGGTACCATATATTTAAGCCTTCCGAGATCCACATATTTCTACACCGTGTAAACATACGTTCCCCTAGCAATCGCATTACTCAATCTTCGGAGTTATTTGACACTGCTGGTTGCCTGTCACCACATGTTGCTTGATAAGAACTTGTAAGATATTGATATTTGCTTTACTGTGAGCGCTTTACCACCACGCCCTAGTAGTTCATAGGAACATTATTCTTGAATTTTGTTTCTTGTTTCTACTAATCATGACAGGGTCCGAAGATAGAAGTTCTTGGACGACAGATACATCTTCACCATCACGAGAGGTGGGACAACACACACAAGCATATGGTCAGGTTATCTCTTTACCATCATTTGAGGGTAGATTTAATCCTGCTATTTATCTAGCTTGGGAGCTTGAAGTAGAACAAGTTTTTAGTCACCATGATTTTTCTGAACTTCAGAGAGTACGAGCTACCAGTAGAGCATTTACTGGTTTTGCTTCTGTTTGGCGGAGTGTACATTGTAAGAAAAACATTGATAACCAACCCACAACTTGGAAAGTTTTGAAAGCTGTAATGAGACAACCGTTTTTTCATCCTTAGTATCGTCGTGAATTGCTTCACAAATTAGAACAATTAAAACAAGGCAGTAACACTGTTCATGCTTACCACCAAGAGTTCAAATCTTATATGCATCATTGTGACATAGAAGAATCTGAGGATGATACAATGAATAGATTTTTTGGTGGTTTGAACCATGATATCCGTGCAAGATTTCAGTATATTCCTCGTTGCATTACTGGTATGTATGTTCACGCTTGTACCTTTGAGAGACAGATACAGGAGGATGCATTGGGTGACTAAAACAACTACTATTCCAGTTCATGCTCACAAACCGCCTGTTGGTTCATCCATCGTTGCACCTACTAGAGCACCCCCACCTCGAATTGTGAGCGCGACATCATCTCAAGAGTATGGTACATTGTCAACGTCTGTACCTACATCAGCTACATCTTTGCGACAAGGTAATAGTAAAGGTATTGATTATATAACTTCACATGAGAATGATGCATGCCTAGTTAACTTGAATGCATCATGTGTTAAGTTACATGTTGATTTGAGCACACCACCTATTTTAGAGAATCTTGTTACTTTCATGAATGTGTCATGTGATCAAACAACTGAAATACCAACAATTTTGACTACAGCCATTGAATTAACTGTTGATGCAAAAGAACCGATGTTTAATCATTTTGATATGACCTTTAATCTTGGTGATGATTCTGTGTCCAATGACTTATTGCATGTTTGCTTATTTAAGCATGTTGTAGCATGTAAATTTGATGCAAGTAAGGTTTATTCACCAGTGTTGGGATGGTTTAATGATGGACATTGTCAATCTTTTGAAATGAATAAGATCTCCACTTATATGTACAAACCGAGTTCCAATATTTTCATGCCTTCTACTTCTTGTGATAATTTTTTGGCTTTATATTTTATGAACTATGAAAGTTACTCATGCATACATATGTTATATGTGCAAAAACAAAGGGAAGTAAAAATGGATGACATATTCATATACAACATGTACACATTGTCTCTTTTGTTAGCCACATTTCAGATTAAGCAACACCGACGGCTTTGTTTTCAAGAAGGGGATGATGATGAGGACATGACTACCTTGGATACGACCAAAAATATTGCATACATGCATATTTGTGAGGTAATTTCTAATGCAAACTATGTAATAACTTATTTATGTTATCCAGAACAAAAATACTTCAGAGACTTTTGTGCCATGTCTAATGATACGTCCATTTTGCATCATGCTTTTATATCGATATTTATTGCATTATGGGCTGCTATTACACATTATGTCACAATACTTATGCCTATTCTCTCTTATTTTACATGGTTTATATGAAGAGGGGGAATGCCGACAGCTGGAATTCTGGGCTGGAAAAGGAGCAAATATTAGAGACCTATTCTGCACATCTCCAAAAGTCCTGAAACTTCACGGGAGCATGTTTCAGAATATATAAAAAATATTGAGCGAAAGAAGTACCAGATGGGGGCCACCCACCGTCCACGAGGGTGGGGGGCGCGCCCTACCCCCCTAGGCACGCCCCCTGCCTCGTGGGCCCCCTGGTAGCCCTCTGATGCCCATCTTTGGCTATATGGAGTCTTTCGTCGAGGAAAATATCATAAGCAAGCTTACGGGACGAAACTCCACCGCCACGAGGCGGAACCTTGGCGGAACCAATCTAGGGCTCTGGCGGAGCTATTTTGCCGGGGAAACTTCCCTCCGGGAGGGGGAAATCATCACCATCGTCATCAGCATTGATCCTCTCATCGGGAGGGGGTCAATCTCCATCAACATATTCACTAGCACCATCTCATCTCAAACCCTAGTTCATCTCCTGTATCCAATCTTTGTCCCAAAAGCCTTAGATTGGTACCTGTGGGTTGCTAATACTGTTGATTACTCCTTGTAGTTGATGCTAGTTGGTTTATTCGGTGGAAGATCATATGTTCAGATCCTTTATGCATATTAATACCCCTCTGATTATGAACATGAATATTATTTGTGAGTAGTTACGTTTGTTCCTGAGGACATGGGAGACGTCTTGCTATAAGTAGTCATGTGAATTTGGTATTCGTTTGATATTTTGATGAGATGTATGTTGTCTTTCCTCTAGTGGTGTTATGTGAATGTCGACTACATGACACTTCACCATTGTTTGGGCCTAGAGGAAGGCATTGGGAAGTAATAAGTAGATGATGGGTTGCTAGAGTGACAGAACCTTAAACCCTAGTTTATGCGTTGCTTCGTAAGGGGCTGATTTGGATCCATATGTTTCATGCTATGGTTAGGTTTACCTTAATACTTCTGTTGTAGTTTCGGATGCTTGCAATAGTGGTTAATCATAAGTGGGATGCTTGTCCAAGGAAGGGCAGTACCCAAGCACCGGTCCACCCACATATCAAATTATCAAAGTACCGAACATGAATCATATGAACGTGATGACAACTAGCTTGACGATAATTCCCATGTGTCCCCGGGAGCGCTTTCCTTTATATAAGAGTTTGTCCAGGCTTGTCCTTTGCTACAAAAAGGATTGGGCCATCTTGCTGCACCTTATTTACTTTTACTATTTGTTACCCATTACAAATTACCTTATCACAAAACTATCCGTTATCGATAATTTCAGTGCTTGCAGAGAATACCTTGCTGAAAACTGCTTATCATTTCCTTCTGCTCCTCATTGGGTTCGACACTCTTACTTATTGAAAGGACTATGATAGATCCCTTATACTTGTGGGTCATCAAGACTCTTTTCTGGCGCCGTTGCTGGGGAGTGAAGCCCCTTTGGTAGGTGGAATTTGGTAAGGAAAAAATTTATATAGTGTGCTGATATTTACTGTCACTTGTTACTATGGAACATAATCCTTTGAGGGGCTTGTTCGGGGTATCTTCACCCTGACCAGTAGAGAAAAGAGTTGCTCCTCAACCTACTGAACCTACTGAAAATGTTTACTTTAATCCTTTCACAGGTGATGGAACATTACATCCCGATTTGCACCTAATCTATGTGGATGAAGCTTGTGGATTATTTAAGCTTGCAGGTATGCCCGAGGATGTTATCAAGAAGAAAGTCTTCCCTTTATCTTTTAAGAGAGAGGCATTGACATGGTTTAGTCTATGTGATGATATGGGATCATGGAACTACAACCGATTGTAATTGGAATTTCATCAGAAGTTTTATCCTATGCATCTTGTTCATCGTGATCGTAATTATATATACAATTTTTGGCCTCGCGAAGGAGAAAGCATCGCTCAAGCTTGGGGGAGGCTTAAGTCAATGTTATACTCATGCCCCAATCATGATCTCTCAAAAGAAATGATTATTCAAAAAAATTATGCTTGACTTTCTCTCAGTAATCGCTCCATGTTCGATACTTCTTGTACTGGTTCTTTTATGATGAAGACTATTGAATTCAAATGGGATTTATTGGAGAGAACTAAACGCAACTTTGAAGATTGGGATCTCGATGAAGGTAAGGAGTCAGGTATAATACCTAAGTTTGATTGTGTTAAATCTTTTATGGATACCGATGCTTTCCGTGAATTTAGCACTAAATGTGGACTTGACTCTGAGATAGTAGCTTCTTTCTGTGAATCCTTTGCTACTCATGTTGATCTCCCTAAGGAGAAGTGGTTTAAATATAATCCTCCCATTCAAGTAAAAGTAGTTGCACCTATTAAAGTTGAATAAAAGACTATCACTTATAGTGATCCTGTTGTTCCCACTGCTTATATTGAGAAACCACCTTTCCCTGTTAGAATAAAGGATCATGCTAAAGCTTCAACTGTGGTTTGTAAGAGTAATACTACAACACCTACTCCCTCTAAGCAAATTAAAGTTGAACCTAGTGTTGCTATGGTTAAAGATCTCTTGGCCGATAATATTGATGGGCATGTTATTTACTTCTCGTCGATTCGAGGCGTCAGCAAAACACCGCCGTCTGTTCCTAAAACAAAACCCCTTAGCGCCCCGGGATGGGAGTGGGGGACGGCCCTACGCAGATAGCAGCAGCACCGGCTCTACGAAGTCCGAATCGAAGCTGCTAGAATTGCTAGACCCGATACTAAAAATAAACATAGACCTGTTGTAGGCATGCCTATTATTTCTGTTAAAATAGGAGATCATTGCTATCATGGCTTATGTGATATGGGTGCTAGTGCAAGTGCAATACCTCATTCCTTATATAAAGAAATTATGCATGATATTGCACCTGCTGAGTTAGAAGAAATTGAGGTTACAGTTAAGCTTGCCAATAGAGATACTATTTCACCGGTAGGGATTGTTAGAGATGTTGAAGTCTTGTGTGGGAAAGTTAAATATCCTGCTGATTTTCTTGTTCTTGGTTCCCCACAAGATGACTTTTGTCCCATTATATTTGGTAGACCCTTCTTGAATACTGTTAATGCTAAGATAGACTGCAATAAGAATATTGTTTCTATTGGTTTAGGGGATATGTCTCATGAATTTAATTTTGCTACATTTCGTAGACAACCCCATGATAAAGAATTGCCTAGTAAAGATGAAATTATTGGTCTTGCTTCTATTGTCGTGCCTCCTAGTGATCCTTTAGAACAATATTTGCTAGACCATGAAAATGATATGTTTATGAATGAAAGAAGGGAAATAGATGAAGTATTCTTTAAATAGGGACCTATTTTGAAACACAACTTGCCTACTGAAATCCTAGGGGATCCTCCTCCACCTAAGGGTGATCCTGTGTTTGAGCTTAAACCTTTACCTGATACTCTTAAATATGCTTATCTTAATGAGAAAGAGATATATCCTGTTATTATTAGTGCTAACCTTTAAGAGTATGAAGAAAAGAAATTATTGAAAACTCTGAAGAAGCACCATGCTGCTATTGGACATATTCTTGATGATCTTAAGGGCATTAGCCCCACTCTCTGCCAGCACAAAATAAAATTGGAGAAAGACGCGAAACCGGTTGTTGATCACCAACGACAGTTAAATCCTAAGATGAAAGAAGTGGTAAGAAAAGAAATACTAAAGCTTCTGGAGGCATGTATAATTTATCCCGTTGCTAATAGTCAATGGGTAAGTCATGTCCATTGTGTCCCTAAGAAGGGAGGTATTACTATTGTTCCTAATGATAAAGATGAATTGATCACACAAAGAATTGTTATAGATTATAGAATGATAATTGATTTCCGCAAATTAAATAAAGCTACTAAAAAGGATCATTACCCTTTACCTTTTATTGATCGAATGCTAGAAAGATTATCCAAACATACACATTTTTGCTTTCTAGATGGTTATTCTAGTTTCTCTCAAATACCTGTGTCAAAAGAGGATCAAGAAAAGACAACTTTTACTTGCCCTTTCGGTACCTTTGCTTATAGATGTATGCCTTTTGGTTTATGCAATGAACCTGCTACTTTTCAAAGATGTATGACTGCTATATTCTCTGACTTTTGTGAAAAGATTATTGAGGTTTTCATGGATGATTTCTCTGTTTACAAAACTTCTTTTGATGATTGCTTAAGCAACCTTGATCGAGTTTTGCAGAGATGTGAAGAAACTAATCTTGTCTTGAATTGGGAGAAGTACCACTTTATGGTTAATGAATTTATTGTCTTGGGGAATAAAATTTCTGAAAGAGGTATTGAAGTTGATAAAGCTAAAGTTGATGCTATTGAAAAGATGCCGTGTCCTAAGGACATTAAAGGTATAAGAAGTTTCCTTGGTCATGCCAGTTTTTATAGGAGGTTCATTAAGGACTTCTCCAGAATTTCTAGGCCTCTGACTAATCTCTTACAAAAATATGTTCCTTTTGTTTTTGATGATGACTGTGTGGAAGCATTTGAAATACTTAAGAAAGCTTTGATTTCTGCACCTATTGTTCAGCCTCCTGATTGGAATTTACCATTTGAAATCATGTGTCATGCTAGTGTGTAACGCCCATGATGCGGCTATATCTCCCACGTGTCGAAGCACGACTTAGAGGCATAACCGCATTGTAAGCAATGTCGCAAGTGAGGTAATCTTCACACAACCCATGTAATACATAAGGGAAAGAGATACATAGTTGGCTTACAATCGCCACTTCACACAATACATGAATAAAGCATTACATCATATAGATACAATCAAGGTCCGACTACGGAACCAAAATAAAAGAAGACTACCCCAAAAGCTACACAGATCCCTGATCGTCCCAACATGGCTCCACTACTAATCAACTGGAAACGGAACAACATAGAGAACACAATCTTCATCGAGCTCCTCCTTGAGCTTGGTTGCATCACCTGCACGGTTCGACAGCACCTGCAAGCTGGTTTTGGAAGTATCTGTGAGCCACGGGGACTCATCAATCTCTCACCCTCGCGATCAAGACTATTTAATCTTATAGGTAAGGTAAAGGTATGAGGTGGAGCTGCAGCAAGCAACTAGCATATATGGTGGCTACCATATGCAAATGAGAGCGAGAAGAGAAGGCAAAGCACGGTTGAACAACTATAATCAAGAAGTGATCCTAGAACAACCTACGTCAAGCATTACTCCAACACCGTGTTCACTTCCCAGACTCCGCCGAGAAAAGACCATCACGGTAACACACGCAGTTGGTGCATTTTAATTAAGTTAAGTTTCAGGTTTTCTACAACCGGACATTAACAAATTCCAATCTGCCCATAACCGCGGGCACGGCTTTCGAAAGTTCAAATCCCTGCAGGGTGTCCCAACTTAGCCCATCACAAGCTCTCATGGTCAACGAAGGATATTCCTTCTTCCAAGACAATCCGATCAGACTCGGCATCCCAGTTACAAGACATCTCGACAATGGTAAAACAAGTCCAGCAACACCGCCCGAATGTGCCGACAAATCCCGATAGGAGCTGCACATATCTCGTTCTCAGGGCAGACTCAGATGAGACATCCTACGAGTAAAACCAACCCTCAAGTTGCCCCGAGGTGGCCCCGCAGTCTACTCGGTTCGGACCAACACTCAGAGGAGCACTGGCCCGGGGGGGGGGGGGGTTAATAAAGATGACCCTTGAGTCCGCAGAACCCAAGGGAAAAAGAGGCTAGGTGGCGAATGGTAAAACCAATGTTGGGCATTGCTAGAGTTTTATTCAAGGTGAACTGTCAAGGGGTTCCCATTATAACCCAACCGCGTAAGGAACGCAAAATCTGGGAACATAACACCGATATGACGGAAACTAGGGCGGCAAGAGTGGAACAAAACACCAGGCATAATGCCGGGCCTTCCACCCTTTACCAAGTATATAGATGCATTAATAAAATAAGAGATATTGTGATATCCCAACAAAATATCCATGTTCCAACAAGGAACAAACTCCAATCTTCACCTGCAACTAACAACGCTATAAGAGGGGCTGAGCAAAGTGGTAACATAGCCAAACAACGGTTTGCTAGGACAAGTTGGGTTAGAGGCTTGGCTTAACAATATGGTAGGCATGATAAGCAAGTGGTAGGTATCGTAGCACAGGCATAGCAAAAGAGCGAGCATCTAGCAAGCAAAGATAGAAGTGATTTCGAGGGTATGGTCATCTTGCCTAAAATCCCGCAAGGAAGAACAATGAGTCCATGAAGAAGACAAACGGGCATAGTCAAATGGGTCCTCACAAACGCGACATTATTGGAACCAACCCGAAGAAGCAACACCGGAAAGAAGCACACAACATAGTAAACAACCAACACATGAACATGGCATGATATGCGGGGATGCGGTATGTGATGCATATGCATGATTTGGAAAGGAATGATTGAACCTGGCATCAACTTGGAAATCCAAGAGTGCCACGGGAAAGAGGAGTTAATTTTGGTCGAAGTCGATATAAAGATCACCAGAATCGGATGCACGGTTTGGAAATGGAAAGCAAAACAAATATGGCACCGGTCTGCGATTAACAGCATGAGGCCATCTAAATGCATCAAGATAAATAAGCTACTGCACTCAAACATGGCAACAAGATACATGTCAGGAAGCCACTCATGATGTTTGACAAAATATGAACACTGAGCTACGGCTAAATCACTCATTAACAGGTTCAAACAAGCATGGCAAAAGTACAAAAGATAACAGGTTTCAGACTTAGTGAAATTAATAGCAAGTCAGGAATTTATCATCAGGAAGCAATGTTTAGAGCACGAAAAATACATGTTACAGGAACATATCATGGCAAAGCAATGCATGGCAAGAACAACATCATAGCATGAATGGATCAATAACAACAAGCTCGGCAAAATCGCTAAACATGTTAACAATCTGCCAGGAACATTTTATAGCACAAGTAGAGCTCGATTGAGTCAAGCTAGGGTGCTCCATAAATGCAAACAAAGACATGGATGGATAGAGCACCACAATATCTACAAAACATCCTTACTGATCATGCTCAAAAGAGGCATGGATCACTAGGAATCAACATGAACATATGGCATAAAAATAATGACAGGGCAAGGACTTAGTGAAATTCTAAGTCCCTGAAATCAGCAACATTGAGTAAGCTACTTTGCATGCTTGTGCTAGTCACCTCAAAGATCATAAAAATACATGGTATACACCCCTGTAAAGATAACATGGCATACTACAAAACACATGTAGAGCTTGGGATCATAGCATGCACACATTAATCATGGCAAAAATGACAAAACTGCATTTGCTAAAATAGATCCGAAACTATCATCACATAGCCCTCTTTCAACAGCATTTCGGGCATCAAGATGAGCTCAAATGCGAATGATGCAATGAGATGAAATGATGTACTCGTCGAGACGAACATTTTGATATGCTACATGCACGAATCGGAGCAACAATGATGAAGTTATGATGCGATGAAAAATGCACAAATTACTCGGACTTAGACGAAATTTAGACCTCTTCGAGAAAGTCAACCCGGGACGGAGACGTGCGGGTCGGAGGGATCCGGATCTGGACGGAGGCGTTTGGATCGGGGGATGGGTGGATCTCATCCACCTGCCCGGATCTGGCCAGAGACGGGTTCCGGCGAGCTTTCGAGCTCCGGCGAGGTGCAAACTCCGGCGAGGCACGGTGGTGTACGCGAGGTCCGGCGGGCGGCGCGCATGGCAGAACAGCGGAGCACCCGCGGGCATGGCGGAGACCGGGGCCCGGAGCAGGGCGGCGTGGTCTGGTGGCAGGGCGAGCTCGCCGACGAGCTCGGGCATGGCGGCGGAGGAAGGAGGCGGCGGCGCGGAGGATGCGCATGGCGGCGGCGGCGCTCGGCAGGGAGCGGGAGGCGGCGGCACAGCTCCGGCGAGGACGCGTGGGCGGCGCGGCGGCGGCGGTGAGATGGGCTCACACGGGCCCGATCTTGGTCCCGCGGGCCGGCGGCGGGGCTGAGGAGAGAGAGGGCGACGGCGGACAGATGGCGCGATTTCGTCCGTCCGGGTCGGACATGTCCGGTGGGCGAGAGGGGGAAAGGATTAGGGTTCATCCGCGAATTTCGGGAGGGGAGCACATATTTATAGGTAGAGGGAGCCAGGAGAGTCCAAATGAGGTGCAGTTTGCGGCCACGCGATCGTGATCGAACGACCTAGGTGATGGAGGAGGTTTAAGTGAGTTTTGGGCCACTTTGGAGGGGCGTTGGGCTGCAACACACACAAGGCCTTTTTGGTCCCTCGGTTAACCGTTGGAGAATCAAACGAAGTCCAAATGGCACGAAACTTGACAGGCAGTCTACCGGTAGTAAACCAAGGCCGCATGACAAGTCTCGGTCCAATCCGAAAACGTTTAACACCCGCACACGAAAAGAGGTAGAAAGGGGCACCGGGTGACATAGGAGTGCCGGATTGCAAAACGGACAACGGGGAAAAATGCTCGGATGCATGAGACGAACAATTATGAAAATGAAATGCACATGATGACATGATATGCAATGCATGACACACAAGCAATGACAAGGCAACAACAGCGAATAACTGGAAGACACCTGGCACATTGGTCTCGGGGCGTCACAACACTCCACCACTACGAGAGGATCTCGTCCCGAGATCTAGAATGGCACCGGAGGGAAAACGGAAGAGAAAGAGAAGAGGTAAAACTAAGTTGCTTCTTTGACCAATGAGTGAAACCAAAGAACCTTGAAAAGGTTAAGCCATTTCGAGAAAAGAATACAATGGAGATGAACAAAGTTGAAAACACTCCATTAGAAAAGAGGAACAAGGAACATTACTAGAGCCTTATAGGTTGAAAGACATAAGGAAAGGGTTGCAATGGACAAGAAGTACATGCAAGTACTCCGGTTGAAACGAGATGTACAAGGGACGATAAGGATCAATTACGATAACACTCCGGTTGGAAATGGAAGGCATATAATATGAACTTGGCAAAATGAAAGCACTTGGATGCGACTCCGGTTAGAAGAGCAATAATAGACACAGCACTCCGGTTAAGTGAATAAGCATGAAAAGAACACGATCCTGATAAAACAAGAAGATGGGTTGAAGAGAGCAACAACACAATGCCTCCGGACGGAAGAGATAGAAGATAGATAATTGAAATAAAGTATGGAGGAGAAAATACCAGCTTCTGCCACAAATGACCTTGAAAAGACATCCTTAGAAGAAGGTTGAACGGAGTAGTTGGAAAAACAACAACGAAAAGAGCATGGTTGTAGTGGGCTTATGGAAACATCTCAACACTGAGGTGAAAATCTGCCACTGACGGAAAACAATAGATTTGATTGATATCAACAAGGAGACGAGAAACTATTCCACCGGGAGGATAAATGAAGAACTTGGGTCATTTATAAGCACCATAAATAGCAACAATCCTTAGGGAAAAGCTTTAGGTGATATATAACCCAAGATAATTGCAATGAAGAGATTGATGGGTTTAAATATCTCAATCTTGTGAATGAAGAATGATATATTACCACCTCAAAAGATAAGGGGGAAAACAATTGCACTCCGAATTACAGGATGAAGAAGGCATGAGCTCCTCTGGAAAGAATCTCGATGAAAACTTGGAGAAGGAATTAAATCCTTGATGAACCATCATGTAGAACCTTTATGAAGAACTCCGGTAAAAAAAGGATGATCAAACAGAAGGAAAGAGAAGTTGAAAACAGAAGGTGAATCCTTGTACCGATTTAAATGAATCTCCATGGTGAAATAATTGAAAAAGGTTGGAACTCTGGGAAAAAGAGAAGATGAAACAATTGAAATCAGGAATTTGATGAGCCTCCAGAATAGGGAATTGAGTTCACTCGATGAAACAAGAATAAGAATTACATTATGCTTATCCCTCATCAATTTAAATTGATGGCTTGCAATGGATTTGGCATACTACTTATTCTCGTTGAAAAGGATTAAGAGAGATATCGATAACTTGATAAGGTCTTCAAAGAAACACTGGTATGATTGAAACAACGAATGAATTGATATGATCACCATGGAAGAGAATCTTGAGCAAACCACCGTAAGAATTGGGAACGATCAAAGGAAAGATATCGAAGCACCGGGAAGAATTAGCAAAAGAACAAAGATGTTTGAGAGAATTTAGATACAAGTGAGACGAATAGATCACGGACCGATTAGAGATCACTTGAACGATGCACCGGTAAGATCGGAGAATGATAACTGAAAGCTGAGAATGAATAAACCTGAATTGACGGATTCCGGAAAATCAAACTGAGAAGACTCTTGAATTGCTCCGGATAGGTGAAAAGAATTCTCATAATCAAAACAATTATGAGAGGATGGCCTCGAACTAGAACCACGAATCTCTGAGAGAACGAATAAGATATGGAGGTAAAACTCTTCTTCGGTCTTCAAATGTTGAGAATGACGACAAGAAACACCACCAAGAATTGTTGAGATACTCCAGAATGAAGAATGGAAAGGTTGAGCCAATGATGAAAAGAATTTGAAAGACTTGGGACGAATGAAACGAACAACGTTGATGAAAAACTAAGATTGGATCTTGCGAATGTTGAAATGATCAGATCCACTTGAAGAGAGACATGTCGGTTGAAAAAGATTGACATGGCAATCTCGATTATCATGAAGGATTAGTGTTCACGTCGGAGTATGAGAACACCGCTTAGGGAAGGTATGGAAACAACATTTGACATTGAAGCAACTCGAATACCAGCACTCAAAACAAAACAAAGGATTGGCTTGAAGAATAAGCCGGAACAAACATATGATAGAGATTTCGTCCGAAGTTTTCGTGGTGGGGCCCACACGGGCTCGATCGTACAACACCATCATGTACAAGGCAGTGCACATGACATATGAAGCGTCCTCGAGTCGGCATAGCCAAGGACTCTTTAAGACACAGCGAGACCACTGTAAAACCAACCGTGGATAGGCGGACCACTAGACGTCAAACCCCAATTTCATATCATACATTTGTCGGAGAGATATCCTAAGAGCTACTTGAATTCCCACTTATAAACTCCTGAAATTCTCCTGGTTATGCAATCGGGTGTTGGGGATATAGGGGAAGCATAATATCTCACCCAAACTAGCAAATCCTACATCCAGCTGTATCCATCCTTCAACACATAACCAAGAAACCTTCGGAAATCATTTACCTCAACCTTCGAAAAGCATCCATTATATGAGTTATGGCAATACTCCCAAACTCCCGCCCCAGTACTGGGTGGCGTCGAGGTTATCTCACCAACAACTGCATAAAAGAGATTTTCGATGTGGGCGAAACTCAGGTATTCCAGAATTGCAATGATAAAATTGTGACGACAACACCTTGAAGCTCAACTCCCCGGGACACTGCCACAACCCCTAAATGTCAGGAGGCACCAAGAACAATGTTCTCGTCACAAAACCATCAGAACGATTCCAAGATACCCGCGTGATCGTAAATTTTTTTTAGTGAAATTTGAGAAGAGAAGAGTCAAAACTCTACGTCAGGATGCCTCACCAGAGCGACGAAGGGACTGAGGAGTAAAAAGAATCCTACTATCTGATATATATAATCCTAAATGACTCAAAACATTTTTCTAGACTCACAGCGCCAGCAATTCGATCAAGCAGGGGGCTCCTAAGTCGTGGAAGGCTTTGATACCAACTTGTAACGCCCACGATGCGGCTATATCTCCCACGTGTCGAAGCATGACTTAGAGGCATAACTGCATTGTAAGCAATGTCGCAAGTGAGGTAATCTTCACACAACCCATGTAATACATAAGGGAAAGAGATACATAGTTGGCTTACAATCGCCACTTCACACAATACATGAATAAAGCATTACATCATATAGATACAATCAAGGTCCAACTATGGAACCGAAATAAAAGAAGACTACCCCAAATGCTACATAGACCCCCGATTGTCCCAACTGGGCTCCACTACTGATCAACTGGAAATGGAACAACATAGTGAACACAATCTTCATCGAGCTCCTCCTTAAGCTTGGTTGTGTCACCTGCACGGTTCGACGGCACCTGCAGCCACGGGGACTCAGCAATCTCACACCCTCGCGATCAAGACTATTTAAGCTTATAGGTAAGGTAAAGGTATGAGGTGGAGCTGCAGCAAGCGACTAGCATATATGGTGGCTACCATACGCAAATGAGAGCGAGAAGAGAAGGCAAAGCACGGTCGAACAACTATGATCAAGAAGTGATCCTAGAACAACCTACGTCAAGCATTACTCCAACATCGTGTTCACTTCCCGGACTCTGCCGAGAAGAGACCATCACGGTAACACACGCGGTTGGTGCATTTTAATTAAGTTAAGTTTCAGGTTTTCTACAACCGGACATTAACAAATTCCCATCTGCCCTTAACCGCAGGCACGGCTTTCGAAAGTTCAAATCCCTGCAGGGGTGTCCCAACTTAGCCCATCACAAGCTCTCACGGTCAACGAAGGATATTCCTTCTCCCAAGACAATCCAATCAGACTCGGCATCCCGGTTACAAGACATCTCGACAATGGTAAAACAAGTCCAGCAACACCGCCCGAATGTGCCGACAAATCCCGATAGGAGCTGCACATATCTCGTTCTCAGGGCACACTCAGATGAGACATCCTACGAGTAAAACCAACCCTCAAGTTGCCCTAAGGTGGCCCCGCAGTCTACTCGGTTCGAACCAACACTCAGAGGAGCACTGGCCCGGGGGGGTTTAATAAAGATGACCCTTGAGTCCGCGGAACCCAAGGGAAAAAGAGGCTAGGTGGCGAATGGTAAAACCAATGTTAGGCATTGCTGGAGGAGTTTTATTCAAGGCAAACTGTCAAGGGGTTCCCATTATAACCCAACCGTGTAAGGAACGCAAAATCCGGGAACATAACACCGATATGACGGAAACTAGGGCGGCAAGAGTGGAACAAAACACCAGGCATAAGGCCGAGCCTTCCACCCTTTACCAAGTATATAGATGCATTAATAAAATAAGAGATATTGTGATATCCCAACAATATATCCATGTTCCAACATGGAACAAACTCCAATCTTCACCTGTAACTAACTCCAATCTTCACCTGCAACTAACAACGCTATAAGAGGGGCTGAGCAAAGCGGTAACATAGCCAAACAACGGTTTGCTAGGACAAGGTGGGTAAGAGGCTTGGCTTAACAATATGGGAGGCATGATAAGCAAGTGGTAGGTATCGTAGCATAGGCATAGCAAAAGAGCGAGCATCTAGCAAGCAAAGATAGAAGTGATTTTGAGGGTATGGTCATCTTGCCTGAAATCCCACAAGGAAGAAGAACGAGTCCATGAAGAAGACAAACGGACATAGTCAAACGGGTCCTCACAAATGCGACGTTATCAGAACCAACCCGAAGAAGCAACACCGGAAAGAAGCACACAACATAGTAAACAACCAACACATGAACATGGCATGATATGCGGGATGCGGTATGTGATGCATATGCATGATTTGGAAAGGAATGTTTTAACCTGGCATCAACTTGGAAATCCAAGAGTGCCACTGGAAAGAGGAGTTGATTTCGGTCAAAATCGATATAAAGATCACCGAAATCAGATGCACGGTTTGGAAATGACAAGCAAAACAAATATGGCACCAGTTTGCGATTAACAGCATGAGGCCATCTAAATGCATCAAGATAAATAAGCTACTACACTCAAACTTGGCAACAAGATACATGGCAGGAATCCACTCATGATGCTTGACAAAATATGAACACTAAGCTACGGCTAAATCACTCATTAACAGGTTCAAACAAGCATGGCAAAAGTACAAAAGATAACAGGTTTTAGACTTGGTGAAATTAACAGCAAGTCAGGAATTTATCATCAGGAAGAAATGTTTAGAGCACGAAAACTACATGCTACAGGAACATATCATGGCAAAGCAAGGCATGGAAAGAACAACATCATAGCATGAATGGATCAACAACAACAAGCTTGGCAAAATCGCTAAACATGTTAACAATCTGCCAGGAACATTTTATAGCACAAGTAGAGCTCGATTGAGTCAAGGTAGGGTGCTCCATAAATGCAAACAAAGACATGGATGGATAGGTCACCACAATATCTACAAAACATCCTTACTGATCATGCTCAAAAGAGGCACGGATCACTAGGAATCAACATGAACATATGGCATAAAAATAATGACAGGGCAAGGACTTAGTGAAATTCTAAGTCCCTGAAATCAGCAACATTGAGTAAGCTACTTTGCATGCTTGTGCCAGTCACCACAAAGATCACAAAAATACATGGCATACACCCCTGTAAAGATAACATGGCATACTACAAAACACATGTAGAGCTCAGGATCATAGCATGCATACATTAATCATGGCAAAAATGACAAAACTGCATTTGCTGAAATAGATCTGAAACTATCATCACATAGCCCTCTTCCAACAGCATTTCAGGCATCAAGATGAGCTCAAATGAGAATGATGCGATGAGATGAAATGATGTACTCGCCGAGACGGACATTTTGATATGCTACACGCACGAATCAGAGCAACGATGATGAAGTTATGATGCGATGAAAAATGCACAAATTATTGGGACTTAGACGAAATTTAGACCTCTCCGAGAAAGTCAACCCGGGACGGAGACGTGCGGGACGGAGACGTGCGGGACGGAGACGTGCGGGACGGAGGGATCCGGATCTGGACGGAGGCGTTTGGATCGGGGGACGGGTGGATCTCATCCACCCGCCTAGATCTGGCCGGAGACGGGTTCCGGCGAGCTTTCGAGCTTCGGTGAGGTGCGAACTCCGGCGAGGAGCAGTGGTGCACGCGAGGTCCGGCGGGCGGCGCGCATGGCAGAACAGGGAGCACCCGCGGGCGTGGCGGCGGAGGAAGGAGGCGGCGGCGCCGCTCGGCAGGGAGTGCGAGGCGGCGGCGCAGCTCCGGCGGAGGACGCGCAGGCGACACGGCACGGAATCCGGCGGGCGCGGGCGCCTACGGGGCGGCGGCAGCGAGATGGGCTTGCGCGGGCCTGATCTGGGTCCCGCGGGCCGGCGGCGGGGCTGAGGAGAGAGAGGGCAACGGCGGACAGATGGTGGTCTCCGATTCGCCCGGGGCGGCGGCGCGATTTCGTCCGTCCGGGACAGACATGTCCGGCGGGCGAGAGGGGAAAAGGATTAGGGTTCATTCGCGAATTTCGAGAGGGGAGCACATATTTATAGGTAGAGGGAGCTAGGAGAGTCCAAATGAGGTGCGGTTTGCGGCCACGCGATCGTGATCGAATGGCCTAGATGATGGAGGAGGTTTAAGTGGGTTTTGGGCCACTATGGAGGGGCGTTGGGCTGCAACACACACGAGGCCTTTTTGGTCCCTCGGTTAACCGTTGGAGAATCAAACGAAGTCCAAATGGCACGAAACTTGACAGGCAGTCTATCGATAGTAAACCAAGGCCGCATGAGAAGTCTCGGTCCAATCCGAAAACGTTTAACACCCGCACACGAATAGAGGTAGAAGGGGGCACCAGGTGACATAGGAGCGCCGGATTGCAAAACGGACAACGGGGGAAATGCTCGGATGCATGAGACGAACAAGCATGCAAATGAAATGCACATGATGACATGATATGCAATGCATGACACGCAAGCAATGACAAGGCAACAACAGCGAATAACTGGAAGACACCTAGCACATTGGTCTCGGGGCGTCACATAGTGATTATGCTGTAGGGGCTGTTCTAGGACAAAGAGTTGATAAGAAATTAAATGTTATTCAATATGCTAGTAAAACTCTAGACAGTGCTCAAAGAACTTATGCTAGTACTGAAAAAGAATTTTTAGCAGTTGTGTTTGCTTGTGATAAGTTCAGACCTTATATTGTTGATTCTAAAGTAACTGTTCACACTGATCATGCTGCTATTAAATATCTTATGGAAAATAAAGATGCTAAACCTAGACTTATTAGATGGGTTGTCTTGCTACAAGAATTTGATTTGCATATTATTGATAGAAAGGGAGCTGAGAACCCCATTACAGACAATTTTTCTGCAATTAGCTTGATAAATGCTTCTCGTACTGCTCCATGGTATGCTGATTATGCTAATTATATTGTTGCTAAGTTTATACCACCTAGTTTCACATACTAGCAAAAGAAAATTTTCTTCTATGATTTAAGACATTACTTCTGAGATGACGCACATCTTTATAAAGAAGGAGTAGATGATGTTATTAGACGTTGTGTACCTGAGCATGAACAGGAACAGATCCTATGCAAGTGTCACTCCGAGGCTTATGGAGGACACCATGCTGGATATAGAACTGCGCATAAGGTATTGCAATCCGGTTTTTATTGGCCTACTCTCTTCAAGGATGCCCGTAAGTTTGTTTTGTATTGTGATGAATGTCAAAGAATTTGTAATATTAGTAGACGCCAAGAAATGCCTATGAATTATTCACTTGTTATTGAACCATTTGATGTTTGGGGCTTTGATTATATGGGACCGTTTCCTTCCTCTAATTGGTACACACATATTTTAGTTGTTGTTGATTATGTGTTACTAAGTGGGTAGAAGCTATTCCAACTAGTATTGTTGATCATAACACCTCTATTAAGATGCTTAAAGAAGTTATTTTTCCGAGGTTTGGAGTCCCTAGATACTTAATGACTGATGGTGGTTCACATTTTATTCATGGTGCCTTTCGTAAAATGCTTGCTAAGTATGATGTTAGTCATAGAATTGCATCTCCTTATCACCCATAGTCTAGTGGTCAAGTAGAACTGAGCAATAGAGAGCTTAAATTAATTTTGCAAAAGACTGTTAATGGATCTAGTTAGAATTGGTCCAAGAAACTTGATGATGCATTATGGGCCTATAGAACTGCATACAAAAATCCTATGGGTATGTCTCCGTATAAAATGGTTTATGGAAAGGCATGTCACTTACCTCTTGAACTAGAACATAAGGCATATTGGGCCATTAAAGAGCTCAATTATGATTTCAAACTTGCCAGTGAGAAGAGGCTTTTTGACATTAGCTCACTTGATGAATGGAAAACCCAGGCCTATGAGAATGCCAAACTGTTTAAAGAAAAAGTTAAAACATGGCATGACAAAAGGATACAAAAACGTGAGTTTAATGTATGTGATTATGTATTGTTATACAACTCTCGTTTAAGATTTTTGCAGGCAAACTCCTCTCTAAATGGGAAGGTCCTTATGTCATCGAGGAGGTCTATCGTTCCGGTGCCATAAAAATCAACAACTTCTAAGGCACAAATCCGAGGGTGGTGAACGGTCAAAGAATCAAACATTATATCTCAGGTTATCCCATAAATGTTGAAACTAATGTTATTGAAATCGTAACCCCGAAGGAATACAGAAGGGACACTTTCCCGAATGTTTCAAACTCTGAAAAGGAATAGGTACATGGTACAGTAAGTGAACCGACTCCAAAACAGTTCTAATCGCAATTTTTCTCCGTTTTGGAATATTTGAGAAAATAGGAAAATAAGAAGTAGCCCGGAGAGGACACGAGGCTTCCACAAGGGTGGAGGGCGCGCCCCCTTCCTCGTGGGCACCTTGTGTGCTCTCCGGACTCCGTTTTCTTGCATGATACTTCTTTTGGTCGGTAAAAATTCATTCTATAATCTCCCGAAGGTTTTAACCACTCTATCATGCAAATATCTCCTGTTTTTGTTTTGAGCTGTTTTCTGCCAGGGTTGTCAAGGCCAGGCATCATGTCGTCTCCCTCCTCCTCCAACAATGAGGGCGACAATGCTTGGCTAATGAAGATAGAGCTGAAGAGAGAAGAGCCCGGAGAGATCAACAAGGATGATGGGATCAAGAAGGCCGTGGGGGATCAAGTTCCGACAGTAGTAGAAGAAGACATCCTTCAACCTCATCACAATCTCTTAACCCCAACGAAGATTGAAGCTTTCAAGATGATTATGTTAGCTCGCATTCAAAACAAGTATCTCACGAGTGAAAATATTTTGTTGAAGGAGCATATCATCGCACTCAAGGGAATTATCTGCAAATTGGAGGACCTCCTACGCTCGATGTGCGACTATCCATCATCACCAACACCTTCTTCACCAACAAAGAAGAACTAAGTATTGGGTATGGGCACTCCCCTTGGAAACTGCCAAGCTTGGGGGAGTGCCCCGGTATCGTATCACCATCACACTTTTACCTTTACCGTTTTTCTTAGTTCGATCCTTTTGGTAATATCTTGATCTAGTAGAATAAAGTTTTAGTATGATCTAGTTTTGAGTTTTGCTTTATGATCCTTCTATGTAATCGAGTCCATGAGCTTTATATAATAAAAATTAGTGTTGAGTCAAGGGCTTGATTATCTTACTATGATCTTGAGGGAATAAAATAAAAGAGAAAGAATAAAAAGAAATAAAGAGATCATATGGATCTTATGGAGAGTAATGACTTCACATATAAAGAGCATGATGAATAAAAGATGTTGAAAGTTGACAAGCATAGTTTTGGTCATCGTTGCAATTAATATGAAGTAATAAAGAAAGAGAGGTTTTCACATATAAATATACTATCTTGGACATCTTCTATGATTGTGAGCACTCATTAAAATATGACATGCTAAAGAGTTGACGTTAGACAAGGTAGACAACGTAATGGTTTATGCTTTCTTACATCTGAAACAAATTATATTGTCATGGATCATCCAACATGTTGAGCTTGCCTTTCCCTCTCATGCTAGCCAAATTCTTTGCACCAAGTAGAGATACTACTTGTGCTTCCAAATATCCTTAAACCAAGTTTTGCCATGAGAGTCCATCATATCTACCTATGGATTGAGTAAGATTCTTCAAGTAAGTTGTCATAGTTGCAAGCAATAAATATTGCTCTCTAAATATGTATGACTTATTAGTGTGGAGAAAATAAGCTTTATACGATCTTGTGATGTGGAAGAAATAAAATCGACGAACTGCATAACAAAAGGTCCATATCACAAGTGGCAATATAAAGTGACGTTCTTTCGCATTAAGATTTTGTGCATCCAACCATAAAAGCACATGACAACCTATGCTTCCCTCTGCGAAGGGCCTATCTATTATTCTTGTCCTATAATTCATATAAGAGTCATGGTGTGTAGCGACCAGACCTCAAACGGTCCAATCTATGTGCTCTGGTGTCATCTCTGGATCAGTAATGCTGACACCACACAGTACTTGAAGGATTTATAACAGAGTAGCAATCACGCACTTATTACATCGAGTGTCTCAAAAGAGAACTTATTACAATAAATATGGCATAAGGCCATCTAATAACGATAACAGCGGAAGGCTTGGAAGATAAGTGAGTCCATCAACTCCAACGGCATCACTGAGTATAGAACCATGACCTAAAGGCACCTTACTCGTCGTCTGAAAAGTCTGCAACATGAACATTGCAGCCCGAAATGGGTCAGCACATGGAATATGCTGGCAATGTAACACATAGAGAGCAATGAAAGAATAAGGCTATACTACTTGCATATTTGGCTGGTGGAAAGCTCTATGGTTACAGTTTTGCGTAAAGCCAATTTTTCCCTACTGCAAAGGAATAAATTTTATTTAACTATCATGGTGGTTGTTAAACATTGAGAGTGTAGACACCCTCTCAATCCCAATTAAACATCATCATTAAAAGCCCAACAAATTAATTAGAGTAACATGATGAGATTCACATGATAATCCAAGTACTAGATACTCAAGATGTCCATAACCGGGGACACGGCTAACCATGATTAGTTTATACACTCTGCAGAGGTTTGCGCACTTTTCCCCACAAGACTCGATCTCCTCCGTTGGGATTCTCGCACTTCATGGTGTTTGAGAAACGGATGACCGAGACATAGTCTTTCAGAAGCGCTAGCACCTTACGATCGGGTTAGACCGTTACACCTACTTTCCCCTACATCTGCTAGTCTACCACTGTAAGAGTTCGCACAACTTAATCAACTATGCTAGAGCCCATAGTAGCTTGTGGCTGCACACGGAAGTTTCTAGTATGAATAATCTCATGATCCCTTTGAGCCTGGGTGGCGGTCCAAAAGAAAAACAGGCAATCGCTGGAATACCCAGGTGCCTCAATCCACCCAGATGTGTGTTTAAGTTGCCACCTTAGAAAAACCATTAATTTAACAATCTCACATCTATCATGGATACACTCACCCAATCCACGTCTACTAGCATAGCATGGCAATATAAGCAAACGTAGAAGTAACTCCCAAGGGTTTGATAATAACACAGGTAATAGGTACTACCTCATCTACTTCCCAAAACCAACAATTTAATTAGATCCTAATCATGCAATGTGTGAGGATTGATCTAATGCAATAAAACTGGGTAGTAGGAGGTATGATCAACGTGTTACTTGCCTTGCTGATGATCCGCAAAACCTAGCGATTCGAAGTAGCAAGCGGCGCACTCCGGGTACTCTATCGCAAACAAACAAGCATACAATAAGTACTCAACTAATGCACAGATAAAACTCAAATAAGAGATCTAACCAGAAAGTTCAACCTAAGAACTCCGGTTGGCAAAAAGAACCAAATCGAACGAAGCAACGAAAGACAAACAGCAAAAGAAACAAGCTTCGTTTACTATTCTGGATCTAGATCAAATTTTACAGAGGCAAAAACTTGTTTGAGTTGGTTAAACGGAAAGAGGGTTTCGAGATGAAACTCCAGGCGCTTGAATGCCTGATTCTGATAAATGAGCGAAAAGTTAAACTAAAACGAAAATCAGATCAGAAATCGCGATGAGAAAAATCGCGGAATAAATCCGAGAAAAAGAAAAACGACGAACAGATTAACGAATGAACGTTTGTTATCTGGATCTAAACGATGAACGCGTTCGTTAAAACGAATGAACGAGCGAACGCTCGCTAATTAAGTAAACCAAAAAAACCAATCTATCTAAAAAATGGATCTAAAAAAACCAACGGAAAAACCAAACGGTTTTTCTAAAAAAACGGCGGCGGCGGGATCGACCTCGTCGGCGGCGGCGGGGCTCCTGCGGCGGCTGGGCTCGGGCGCGGCTTAGGGTTAGGGCGGCGGCTTGGGCTGATTCGGGCCCCGGGGCGCGCTATATAAAGGCCCCCCCTGAGGTGTCCGGGCCAAACACGGCCCGTAGTCGGTTCGCTCTTTTTTAAAAAAATTATTACACGCAGAAAAACAAACAAAAGGAATACTAAACGGACTCCAAAAATCCCGACATAAATTTTCCCCGGCTTCTAAAATCAAGCCGCAGAGGATGAACATTTATTTTGGGACCTAAATGCAATTTTTAAAAACGCGCATTTTTCCTAAATTCAAATAAAATAGCAAATAAATCCAAAATAAAATCTTATTTGATTTTATTATTAAATCCTCAATATTTATTTATTTTGGGAAAGTCATTTTATTCCCGCTCTCATATTTTTATAATAGAAATAATTGAAGATAAAATAAATAAAATCAAATGATCCTATTTTCAAAATTTGAGAAAACTCAAATATGAAAAATAACGAAATCCCCAACTCTCTCCGAGGGTCCTTGAGTTGCATAGAATTTCTAGGATCAACCAAAATGCAAATAAATACGATATGCAATGATGATCTAATGTATAACATTCCAAATTGAAAATTTGGGATGTTGCAAACCTACCCCCCTTAAGATGAATCTCGCCCTCGAGATTCGGGTTGGCTAGAAAATAGGTGAGGGTGGTCCTTCAGCAGATCTTTCTCTCGCTCCCAGGTGGCTTCATCCTCCGTGTGGCGGCTCCACTGAACCTTGCAAAACTTGATAACCTTGCTGCGGGTGACTCGGCTGGCATACTCAAGAATCTTGACTGGTTTCTCCTCATAGGTCAAATCACTGTCCAACTAAATCGCTTCCAGCGGCACTGTGTCTCTCAGCAGTATATCAGCCATCTCTGTGTGGCACTTCTTCAACTGGGTAATATGGAATACATTGTGAACTCCTGACAATCCTTTGGGCAATTCCATCTTATAGGCTACTTCTCCCATATGCTCCAAAACCTTGTATGGTCCTACAAACCGTGGCGCTAACTTTCCCTTAACTCCAAAGCGCTTAACTCCTCGAAGTGGAGATACTCGAAGATAAACTCGGTCTCCGACTTCGTAAACTATCTCCTTGCATTTAGAATATGCGTAGCTCTTCTGCCTGGACTAGGCTACCTTGAGCCTATCGCGATTCAATTTCACCTTCTGTTCAAACTCCTTAATCAGATCCGGTCCAAACAACTGGCGGTCTCCAACTTCATCCCACGACAATGGGGTCCTGCACCTCCTTCCATACAAGGCTTCGAAAGGGGCCATCTTCAAACTGGATTGAGAACTGTTGTTGCAAGAGAACTCTGCGTATGGCAAATTCTCGTCCCAACTATATCTGTAATCTAGCGCACAAGCTCTCATCATATCCTCCAAAATTTGATTGACTCTCTCGGTCTATCCATCTATCTGCGGATGGAAAGCTGTACTGAACTCTAGCCCGGTACCCAAAGTTTCATGCAACTGATTCCAGAACTTTGAGGTAAGTTGGGTTCCTCTATCTGATACAATGCTCCTTGGAACTCCGTGCAGACATACGATCATGGTCATGTGTATCTTTGCCAACTTGGCACTAGTGTAGGTAGTCTTCACTAGGATGAAATGAGCTACCTTTGTCAAACGATCGACTACAACCCAAATCGAGTCATAGCCTGAACGAGTTCTGGGCAATCCTGTGATAAAATCCATGCCTAACTTATCCCACTTCCATTCGAGTATTAGCAATGGCTGTAGCAACCCTGCTGGCTTCTGATGCTCTGCCTTTACTCTCTGACATACATCACAAACTGCTACATACTCCGCAATATCCTTCTTCATTCCGGTCCACCAGAAAGTATCCTTCAAATCCAAATACATCTTGGTATTTCCTGGGTGAATCGAATATGGTGAATCATGGGCCTCCTGCAGAATTAACTTCCTAATCTCCGGGTCATTGGGCACATAAACACGGTCTTCAAACCATAAGGTATCGTGCTCATCCTCACGAAATCCTTTAGCTTTTCCTTTGTTCATTTTCTCCTTAATAGAAGCAATCTCCTTGTCAGTCTTCTAGGCTTCTCTAATCTTATCCATCAAGGTAGAGTGAATCTCTAATGCTGCTACATAGCCTCTCGGAACTATCTCCAAACATAGCTCACGAAGATTTTCGGCTAACTCCCTTGGTAAATCTCCCGTCATCAGGGTGTTGACATGACTTTTACGGCTCAACGCATCGGCTACTACGTTAGCCTTTCCAGGGTGATAATGCAATCTCATATCATAATCCTTGATGAGCTCCAACCATCTCCTTTGCCTGAGATTCAACTCCTTCTGTGTGAAAATATACTTCAAACTCTTGTGATCCGTGTACACTTCACAATGGTTTTCAATGAGAAAGTGTCTCCAAGTTTTCAATGCATGCACTACGGCTGGTAACTCCAAATCATGTGTGGCATAATTTAACTCATGCGGCTTAAGCTGTCGTGAGGCATATGAAACGACTCTTCCTTCCTGCATAAGCACTGCTCCAAGTCCTCGACGTGAAGCGTCACAATACACCTCATAATCCTTGGTCTAATCCGGCAAAATCAACATGGGTGAGGTAACCAAACGTTTCTTCAACTCCTGGAAACTAGCCTCACATTCCTCAGTCCATTTGAACTTGGTATCCTTCTTCAACAACTCCGTCATAGGCTTCACAATCCTCGAGAAATTTTCAATGAATCTCCGGTAGTATCCTGCGAGTCCAAGAAAACTCCGGATCTCTCCAACTGTTGTTGGTGCTTCCCAACTTGTGACCGTGTCAACCTTGGTGGGGTCTACTGCCATACCATCTCTGGATATAACGTGTCTGAGAAATCCAACTTCCTTCAACCAAAATTCACATTTGCTAAACTTGGCATCTAACTGATGTTCTCTGAGCTTCCCAAGTACCAAACGCAAATGCTCCTTATGCTCCTCTTCATTCTTCGAGTAAACCAGAATATCATCAATGAACACTACGATGAACTTATCCAAAAACTCCATAAACACTTTGTTCATCATGTTCATAAAATATGCCGGTGCATTAGTCAGGCCAAATGACATAACGGTGTACTCGTACAACCCATACCTGGTGGTAAAAGCCGTCTTAGGTATATCTTGTTCTCGTATCTTCAAGTGATGGTATCCTGATCGCAGATCGATCTTGGAAAATACCTTAGCTCCTTGCAATCGATCAAACAGATCATTGATCATCGGTAGTGGGTACTTGTTCTTGATTGTTACTTCATTCAACCCTCGATAATCAACAACCATCCTTAACGATCCATCCTTCTTCTCCACTAAAAGTACTGGCGATCCCCAAGGTGAAGAACTTGGGCGAATATAACCTTTATCCAGTAACTCTTTAATCTACTTCTTAATCTCCTTCAAATCTTTTGCGGGCATCTTGTATCGTCTCTTAGATATTGGTCCTGTGCCTGGCAAAAGCTTAATCAAAAACTCAATGTCTCTATCCGGTGGCATGCCTGGCAACTCCTCTGGAAATACATCAGGGAAATCCTTCACTACTGGTACTTCCTCCTGCACAACTCCTATTAACGAATTTACTTGAGTCCTTTTAGGCACATGTAGGGATACATACTTGATCCTTCTTCCTTCTGGGGTGGTAAGCAAAATTGACTTACTGGTGCAATCGATGTTTCCTCCATACATCGACAGCCGATCCATACCCAGAATTACATCCAAACCTTGTGATTACAAAATGATTAAATCCAAGGGAAACACATGCCTACCTATACTCAATGGCACTTGAAAACATCCCTTACTGGCCATATACTCCGCTCCTGGTGAGCTTACTAACATAGGTGTTCTAAGAACCTTAGTGGGCAGGTTATACTTATCCACAAATCCCCGTGATAGGTATGAATGTGATGCACTAGTATAAAAAAGAATGATTGTAGTAAATGTCTTAACCAAAAACTTACCAATTACTGCTTCCGGCTGCTCTTCAACCTCCTCCACATTAACGTGGTTCACCTGTCCCCTATTGAAAGGGTTCGGCTTCTTCCCAGAGCTTCCATTGCCATTTCCATTCTGGGATTTAGGACATTCATTGGCATAATGTCCGGTCTTCTGGCACTTAAAGCAAGTGACTTGGCTCAGGTCTCTTTTGGCTGGCGTTGATGGGTTGGTACGGTTCTGGCCGTTGCTTCCTCCATTCCCATTACCATTCTTGGGGCCATTATGATTGTGCGAGCTACCTCCTCCATGAGTATGCTGAAAATTTCCTCTCGGTCTAGGGGTAAAATGTGGCTTCTACTGAGCTCCAGAATTGTACTTCCCTTGTCCATACTTCCTCTTGCGGTTCTCAATCTGCTGCTGCTTCCCTTCAATCATAAGAGCACGATCTACCAACTCCTGGTAGTTGTTGAAGGTTGCTACCATCAACTGCATGCTCAACTCATCATTCAGTCCTTCCAGAAACTTCTCCTGCTTAGCTGCATCCGTAGCAATGTCATCTGGGGCATAACGTGCTAGCTTACTAAAGTCCTCCACATACTGGCCAACTGTCCGTCCTCCTTGGCGCAAGTTGCGAAACTCTCTCTTCTTCATGGCCATAGCTCCTGCTGAAACATGGGCAGTATGGAAAGCCTGCTGGAACTGGTCCCATGTGACAGTGTCGATAGGGAAAGTGGCTGTGAAATTCTCCCACCATGATGTTGCGGGTCCGTCAAGCTGATATGCGGCAAACTTCACCTTTTCCGCATCTGTGCATCCTGCCGTGGTCAACTCCGTTGCTGTCTTGCGAAGCCAATCATCTGCTACTATAGGCTCGGTGCTACTGGAAAACACCGGCGGATTCAGCCTAAGAAAACAGGCTAAGTGATCAACAGGTGGTGGTGGTGGGTTGTTGTCGTTCCCCTGATTCTGATTCTGGACTAGCAACTGCATCAATGTATTTTGCTGCTAGATCAACTGGGTGAGCTCCGGTGGGAAGGTAAATCCGGGGTCACGTCTCGGAGGCATCTGATGGGTTTAGAAAATATGAGATTTAAGAATATAGAGGGGGTCTAAAGAGAAAACACTACCCATATGCACATGAGGCAAAAGCAAACAATTCACTTCATTCAATCAAACAAGGGCATACAATCGCTCTATCACAAAAGTGCTCGGACTACTATATTTACATGGCGGACTACTACTACTATTGGGGTTGTCTACTAGAAATATTCTTTGGTTGCAGACTCCATGATATCTGCTCCAGCTTCATCAACATAGTCATCATCGCTATCATCTGGATCCGAGTCGGTGTCGTTGATGATGATGTAGTATTTCGGGCGAATCTCCTTGGGTTCTTCGTCTTCTTCTACTGGTATAGGGCCTCCCATAAATATTCCGATCTTCATTTTTAGGTCGGAATTCTTATCCACTAGTACTTCGATTTCCTCTTCATAATCTTCACGTGTAGCCTTGAGTTCTTCCTCCAGTTCCATGATTCTTGTCCTTGCCTTCTTCAGATCTATCATATCTGCGCACATCTGGTTCTCCTGTCGTCAAATGTGCTAGTTTAACTCCTGGATGAAAGTTGCGATTGATCTATCCTTCTTGGTGCTGATCATCTCCCATTGCTCATCTTGGCGCCCACAAATCTGGTAGATAGTATCCTTGAGATCATTGCGGTAAACTTCTCCAATACGTCCCATGGCGATGTGAGCTGCCATGCTCTTTCCTAGACTCCAGGTTGGTGCATCAAAGGAAAATTCTATGGGTTCAGTGACTGGCATGAACGTCCTTCCTGGAACTTGAACTTGAATCATCCAGCGCTCCTCTTTAGGTAAAGTGGTGTTGTAGGTCCTGGTGAAGCTTGGTACTCCGATGTTCAGATATCTAGTGACTTCCTTCAAGTGACGTCCAAAGGGTGTATCTTCATCTAGTTGCATGAACTTGTTCCTTGCATCTGCCATCCTAAAAGAGTAGAAAAGATGAGAAGTCAGAATGAGAAGAGTGAGTAGTGATCTAGGGCTTTAGCTTAGTGGTCGTGTCCTATAGTCAGCGTGTGCTCTGATACCATCTTGTAGCGACCAGACCACAAACGGTCCAATCTCTGTGCTCCGGTGTCATCCCTGGATCAGTAATGCTGACACCACATAGTACTTGAAGGATTTACAACAGAGTAGCAATCACACACTTATTACATCGAGTGTCTCAAAAGAGAACTTATTACAATAAATATGGCATAAAGCCATCTAATAACAATAACAGCGGAAGGCTTGGAAGATAAGTGAGTCCATCAACTCGAACGGCATCACTGAGTATAGAACCACGACCTAAAGGCACCTTACTCGTCATCTGAAAAGTATGCAACATGAACGTTGCAGCCCGAAATGGGTCAACACATGGAATATGATGGCAATGTAACACTCTACTAGAATTGATAAACTTGAGGGTATCATTACAAACTTGGGAACTGCTTTTTCTTCCGTAAAGAATACTCCAAGTCCTCCTACTAAAATTTCCAAGCTTATGTATGTTCCTAAAAATAAGGGTGAATCATCTAGTAAAGAAAGTGCGGATCTTAAATCTATAAGTATTCATCCCAATCTTTTTGCTATCATTAAGGAACCAATTGCTACAAATGAATTTTTAGATCTTGTGCTTAAAAGTTTGATAATCACTAGAAAGAAAGAAATTCCTAAGGGAAATATATGCCTCATCGAAGAATTGCCTACCAAAGATGGCAATACCTAGATCTATCCTCGCTTTTATGCCTAGCTAGGGCGTTAAACGATAGCGCTTGTTGGGAGGCAACCCAATTTTATTTTTATTCCTTGCTTTTTGCTCCTGTTTAGTAATAAATAAATTATCTAGCCTCTGTTTTGGTTGTGTTTTTTGTGTTTAATTAGTGTTTGTGCCAAGTAGAACCGTTGGGAAGACTTGGGGAAAGTCTTGTTGAACTTGCTATAAAAACAGAAACTTTAGCGCTCACGAGAACTGCTGTCATTTCTATTTGGAAAGTGGTATTTAGTTAATTCTTTTTGAAGATGATTAATAGATAAATTCCTCACGTCCAGCAATTTATTTTAGAATTTTTGGGGCGCTAGCTACAGATTACTACAGACTGTTCTGTTTTTGACAGATTCTGTTTTTCGTGTGTTGTTTGCTTATTTTGATGAATCTATGGCTAGTAAAATAGTTTATAATCCATAGAGAAGTTGGAATACAGTAGGTTTAACACCAATATAAATAAAGAATGAGTTCATTACAGTACCTTGAAGTGGTCTTTTGTTTTCCTTTGCTAACGGAGCTCACGAGTTTTCTACCTTAAGTTTTGTGTTGTGAAGTTTTCAAGTTTTGGGTAAGGATTTGATGGATTATGGAACAAGGAGTGGCAAGAGCCTAAGCTTGGGGATGCCCATGGCACCCCCAAGATAATCTAAGGACACCTAAAAGCCAAAGCTTGGGGATGCCCCGGAAGGCATCCCCTCTTTCGTCTAGTTCTATCGGTAACTTTACTTGGAGCAATATTTTTATTCACCACATGATATGTGTTTTGCTTGGAGCGTCTTGTATTATTTGTGTATTTGTTTGTTAGTGTGCCACAATCATCCTTGCTGTACACACCTTTTGAGAGAGCCATACATGAATTATAATTTGATAGAATACTCTATGTGCTTCACTTATATCTTTTGAGCTAAGTAGTCTTGCTCTATGTGCTTCACTTAGATATTTTAGAGCACGGTGGTGGATTTGTTTTAAAGAAACTATTGATCTCTCATGCTTCACTTAGAATATTTTGAGAGTCTTAATAGCATGGTAATTTGCTTAATAATAATATGCTTGGTATTCAAGATTTGTGAAACTTTCTTTTGAGTGCGTTGAATACTAAGAAAAGATTGAAGCTTGATAATTGTTTTAAGATATGGAGGTGATAATATTAGAGTCATGCTAGTTGAGTAATTGTGAATTTAAAGAATACTTGTGTTAAAGTTTGTGATTCCCGTAGCATGCACGTATGGTGAACCGTTATGCGATGAAGTCGGAGCATGATTTATTTATTGATTGTCTTCCTTATGAGTGGAGGTCGGGGACGAGCGATGGTCTTTTCCTACCAATCTATCCCCCTAGGAGCATGTGCGTAATACTTTGCTTTGATAACTTCTAGATTTTTGCAATAAGTATATGAGTTCGTCATGACTAATGTTGAGTCCATGGATTATACGCACTTTTTCCCATCCTTCCACTATTGCTAGCCTCTCTAATACCGCGCACTTTTTGCCGGTATCATACACCCACCATATACCTCCCTCAAAACAGCCACCATACCTACCTATCATGGCATTTCCATAGCCATTCCGAGATATATTGCCATGCAACTTTCCACCGTTCCGTTTATTATGACACGCTCCATCATTGTCATATTGCTAGCATGATCATGTAGTTGACATCGTATTTGTGGAAAAGCCACCGATCATAATTCTTTCATACATGTCACTCTTGATTCATTGCATATCCCGGTACACCGCTGGAGGCATTCATATAGAGTCATATTTTGTTCTAAGTATCGAGTTGTAATTGTTGAGTTGTAAGAAAAATAAAAGTGTGATGATCATCATTTTTAGAACATTGTCCCAAGTGAGGAAAGGATGATGGAGACTATGATTCCCCCATAAGTCGGGATGAGACTCCAGACGAAAAATAAAAAGAAAAGAAAAAAAAGAGGCCATAAAAAAAGAGAAGGCCCAAATAAAAAAATATAAAAAAATGAGAGAAAAAGAGAGAAGGGACAATGTTAATATCCTTTTACCACACTTGTGCTTCAAAGTAGCACCAAGATCTTCATGATATAGAGTCTCTCGTTATGTCACTTTCATATACTAGTGGGAATTTTACATTATAGAACTTGGCTTGTATATTCCAATGATGGGCTTCCTCAAAATTGCCCTAGGTCTTCGTGAGCAAGCGAGTTGGATGCACACCCATTTAGTTTCTTTTGTTGAGATTTCATATGCTTATAGCTCTAATGCATCCGTTGCATGGCAATCCTTACTCACTCACATTGATATCTATTGATGGGCATCTCCATAGCCCGTTGATACGCCTAGTTGATGTGAGACTATCTTCCCCTCTTTTTGTCTTCTCCACAACCACCACTCTATTCCACATATAGTGCTATATCCATGACTCACGCTCATGTATTGCGTGAAGATCGAAAAAGTTTGAAAAAGTTAGAGTATGAAACAATTGCTTGGCTTGTTCGGGGTTGTGCATGATTTAAATACTTTGTGTGGTGAAGATAGAGCATAGCCAGACTATATGATTTTGTAGGGATAACTTTCTTTGGCCATGTTATTTTGAGAAGACATAATTGCTTTGTTAGTATGCTTGAAGTATTATTATTTTTATGTCAACATGAACTTTTGTCTTGAATCTTTCGAATCTGAATATTCATACCACAATTAAGAAAGATTTGCATTGAAATTATGCCAAGTAGCACTCCACATCAAAAATTCTCTTTTTATCATTTACCTACTCGAGGACGAGCAGGAATTAAGCTTGGGGATGCCTGATACGTCTCCAACGTATCTATAATTTTTGATTTCTCCATGCTATATTATCTACTGTTTTGGACTATATTGGGCTTTATTTTCCACTTTTATATTATTTTTGGGACTAACCTATTAACCGGAGGCCCAGCCCAGAATTGCTGTTTTTTTGCCTATTTCAGTGTTTCGAAGAAACGGAATATCAAACGGAGTCCAAACGGAATGAATCCTTTGGGAACGTGATTTTCTCACCGAACATGATCCGGGAGACTTGGACCCTACGCCAAGGCATCAGAGAGGCGGTCACGAGGGTGGGCCCCCCTTAGGGTGCGCCCCCTGCCTCGTGGGCCCCTCGGAGCTCCACCGACGTACTTCTTCCTCCTATATATACCTACGTACCCCCAAACGATCAGAAGAGGAGCCAAAAACATAATTCCACCGCCACAACTTTCTGTATCCACGAGATCCCATCTTGGGGCCTATTCCGGAGCTCCGCTGGAGAGGGCCGTCATCACAGAGGGCTTCTACATCATCATAGCCCCTCCGATGAAGTGTGAGTAGTTTACCTTAGACCTTTGGGTCCATAGTTAGTAGCTAGATGGCTTCTTCTCTCTTTTTGGATCTCAATACAAAGTTCTCCCCCTCTCTTGTGGAGATCTATCCGATGTAATCTTCTTCTTTTTGCCATGTGTTTGTTGAGACCGATGAATTGTGGGTTTATGATCAAGTCTATCTATGAATAATATTTGAATCTTCTCTGAATTCTTTTATGTATGATTAGTTATCTTTGCAAGTCTCTTCGAATTATCAGTTTGGTTTGGCCTACTAGATTGGTTTTTCTTGCCATGGGAGAAGTGCTTAGCTTTGGGTTCGATCTTGCGGTGTCCTTTCCCAGTGACAGAAGGGGCAGCAAGGCACGTATTGCATCGTTGCCATCGAGGATAACAAGATGGGGTTTATTTCATATTGCATGAATTTATCTCTCTACATCATGTCATCTTGCTTAAAGCATTACTCTATTTTTAACTTAATACTCTAGATGCATGCTGGATAGCGGTCGATGAGTGGAGTAATAGTAGTAGATGCAGAATCGTTTCGGTCTACTTGTCACAGACGTGATGCCTATATACATGATCATGCCTAGATATTCTCATAACTATGCTCAATTCTATCAATTGCTCAACAGTAATTTGTTCACCCACCGTAGAATACTTATGCTCTTGAGAGAAGCCACTAGTGAAACCTATGGCCCCCGGGTCTATTCTCATCATATCAATCTCTATCACTTTAATCTTGCTTTGCTTTTTTACTTTGCCTTTCACTTTTTACTTTGCATCTCTATACCAAAAATACCAAAAATATTATATCTATCAGATCTCACTCTCGTAAGTGACCGTGAAGGGATTGACAACCCCTAATCACGTTGGTTGCGAGTAGCTATCGTTTTGTGCAGGTACGAGGGACTTGAGCGTGGCCTCCTACTGGATTGATACCTTGGTTCTCAAAAACTAAGGGAAATACTTACGCTACTCTGCTGCATCATCCTTTCCTCTTCGGGGAAATCCAACGCAAGCTCAAGAGGTAGCATGTAGCAAGACTTCTTATGAACTATCATGTCTTGTAGTTTATGTCAGTAGTAGTCACTAGTCAGTGTTTGAATGTTGTATATATTATTGTTTCGAACTGTTTATTGTGTCGAACTACTGGTGGGCTAAATGAGGGCATCACCATTCTCGAGTGTTCAGAGTATATCTCCTTTTTTCAAGTTATATAATTTGAGCTCAGTGTCTTTTTGATGATGTACACTTGTTTGGGCCAGTGTGGTGTCGTTGAATATGGGCCGAGTAGTAACGCAATGCCAAACATGTCAATTATGACTCTCAGGTCGGGCTCTCAAAAGATCCTGAAAAAAATGCCGGGCTCTCCAAAAAAGAAAGAATAAGGACTCTTAGGCCGACATGTGGGCGCCACCGGTGTTTTCATGCGCTTGCGCGCCGAGAGCATATTGGCGCGTGCTTGAAATTCATGCTACCTTTTCATCCCCAGTCTCTCGTCCCCCCCACCTCTGGAATCTCAATTCCTACTCCAGTTCCCCCAAATCCCCCTCCTGTACTCCCTGTACTCAAGCGCACTATCATTTCACCGGTCAACGCGGATCTTCGAGCAGGAGATCCTGAGGTCCGTCCTGCCTTCGATCGCTGCGTGCTATCGCTCAACAGTGGCATGGCGGCACTTGATGACTAGTTTGCCGGCAAAGTGCTGATGGTAACCATCAACGGTGACCGACCTCCCGTCTCTCCGGACGACCTTGTCAAAGCTCTTGGCATTGTGCACGGCATCCAAATAAGTGACTTGCTCGTCAAAGTCTATCCACCACCGGCTGATTTCTTTGTCAGGTTCCAGACAACTTTCGACGGCAGTCGTGTGTTGGAATCTTCCCGACGTTTGTTCTGCGATGGTGCGCTGGTGAGCTTTGATCGGTGGCACCCAAGATGGGGCTCGGTGCCCTCTAAGCTTGAGTTTTTAACAAATCTTACCTTCCACGACATGCCTCGACGTGCTTGGAACAGCGAGTCCATGAACGAGCTTATCAACAACCTTGGAGGTGAGCTCGTAAGTATGTTTGTTCCTCCAGACAGCTGGGCTCTGACGGTTATGGCATGGATGAAGAAGCCGTCCACCATACCTAAGGTGATTGGTGTTGAGATACCGGTGCAGGAACCGGGGTTGTACTATTCGTCGCCACCAAGGCCGCTGCAGACCACGTTAGGGATGTACCTGTATCGAGTGTTCGTGCATGTCGAAGAAGTGGTCAATCCATCAATCGAAGTCCTGCCGCCACCGCTGGTGCCAGGGTCCTTCGACGACGTCCATTACAGGAGTCAACGTCAGACTTTCCCCGTGTTGCTCGGAACGATGGATGGCACAGGGCCTACTCCATCGCGCGGCGGAGGCCACTGCTTCTTTGGGAGAAGAGGCAGGGCTGGCTGCCTGGATGTGCTCTAATTTGAGGTAACAACAAAATCTTGTCAGATACTAGTTAAATCCGAGCTATGGGTGTGAAGCACTGATATGCTAGTACATTTGATTGTGACCTGTTCTAATTTTGTACCTGAACTTTTTTTAGAAAGGGTTGTACGTCAACTTAATGTGCTAGCAGAACTTATTGTGTTGTCTGTCTGTTTTCTTTGCACAACATTCAAGATATTTCCCCGTCATTGATAAAGACGATGAACCGTTATGTACAACTTCGTTGGTTTCAACATAGCCCTTCCCATAGCGATCCACTGCTTCCATCCTGATTGTGCCGCCTGCGTGAAATTTTTGTATGCAAGTTCAGTGTGCTACGATGTTCTATATGATTGTGTCAACTATATAAGTTTTTACTAAGCATCAGCAATGCATATGGCTGAAAGATGTATTTACTAGCATCGACCGATGGGTCTCTCTCTCTCTCTCACACACACACACACACACGTGCACATGCACAAGTGGGACCCGTTGAATTATTTATTTGCTCATGACAACTTTTAATTAGGTTCCACTGTAATCTAACTTTTTTCTTAAGTTATTAATTGAGCTCAGTGACTTCAAAAAGTTGTACAGAAGCCTTGTTTGGGCCTTTCCGGCGTCGCTGAATGTGGGCTGAGTAACCATGTTAGGTTGTACTGTACTACACATGCCTTTTTTTCAACATCAGCAATGCAACTGGGCCGACAGTTGTACACAATATCCGGCTCATCTTGTTATTCTCCGCCCTGCTGGGCTGCAAACTTTCCTAGGAGGTATGCATTAGGCTTAACAAGAAAATGCACTTTAAGAAATAATAAATGGGATGTAATTATAATAACTGGACAGTTACTATGCACCAAACACGTAATTAGTTTGAAAAATATATTATTTTTGGAATTTGAAAATTTTAATTTCATTACTTGTTGCACGCGCAATATTTCGTTGGATTTTAACGTAATACAACTTTATTTTGAAATTATATTTGACCTGACTAGAAATTTCGGATAAAAATATTTCGGATCCCATCAAAATGTGGAATTTTTTTTTTGAATTCTGTTTTGAGCGGTTGTTTAAAATTATTAATCGTTGTCCTAGCTAGAAGTTGGGTTGTACTTTTAACAAACTGTAAATGGGCTGTAGTAAATTCCATTAGAATTAAAAAATGGGTTGTACATTCTTACAAATCGCAAATGGGCTATATGTTCTCTACCAAATACGAGTTGTGGGCCTACTAAGTTGACGCGTACCAAGGGCTTTGTCAACTTAGTCAATATAAACGATTCTAGTTGCAGTGATCGTACGATGTCCATCCAACGGCCGTAGTGCTTCTTCAACCTCTGGTCTTCTTGCTCCAGCCGCCCAAAGTAGCGCCGGTCATGTCGCGTGCTCCTGCCTCCCGTGGTCGGCTGTGATGTCGCGGCCTCACCGCCCCGTATTACTCCCACCGCTGGCCTGGCCATCCCTCTACTCACCCACACCCCCTGTTATTCTGCAGCAATGGCAGCCTCACACCGCAGCCGAACCAGTGAACCCTCGTACTCCTCTCCGCGTGGGCTTCCACTACTGCGTCTTCCCCGTCTCCGCGTCGTCCCCTTCCTAGGCCTCGCCGTCGTCCAGACCACCGCCATGGTGCTCTCGGCGCGGCGTGGTCAACGTTTTCAACAACTGACTTCCATCGGAAGAGTACTGTACGTGGAGAGGCTGACAGCTGGGTCCAGGCGGCCGCAAGGAAGTGCCTCCTTATTACGTGCAAAATAATTATTCCTCCACCTGACAGCAGGGACCCACCGGACGGGCCACCTTATTTTGTGAAAAAAACGTTTCCCCCTGACTGCTGGGACCCACCGGATGGGCCAGCGCATTTCATGAAAAAAACGTTCCCCCCACTGTCAGCTCGGACCCACCGGAAGTGCCTCCTTATTACGCACAAAAAAATGAATACTCCCCCTGTTAGCTGGGACCCACCATGGTGGGAGGCTGACTTGTGGGCCTACTAAGTTGACTGGGACGGGGGCCTTTGTCAACTTTAGTCAATATGAACGATTCTAGCTATAGTGACCGTACGATGTCCATCCAACGACCGTAGTGCTTCTTCAACCTCTAGTGTTCTTGCTCCAGCCGCCCAAAGCAGCGCCGGTCGTGCTGCATGCTCCTGCCTCCCATGGCCGGCTGTGCTACCGCAGAGGCCTCACCGCCCCTACTATTCCCACCGCTGGCCAGGCCCTGCGGCGATGGCAGCCTCACACCGCAGCCGACCAGTGAACCCTCGTACTCCTCTCCGCACGGGCTTCCACTGCCGCGTCTTCCCCAGCTCCCCATCGTCCCCTTCCTAGGCCTCGCCGTCGTCCATCGCCCTGGTGCTCTCGGCGCGGCGTGGTCAACGTGGTCAAGGAACGACTTCCATCGGACATGGACTATACATGGAGAGGCTGACAGCTGGGTCCACGGCCGTAGCAAGGAAGTGCCTCCTTATTACGCGGAAAACAATGATTCCTCCACCTGACTGCTGGGACCCACTGGACGGACCACTGTATTTCGTGAAAAAAACGTTTGCCCCTGACTGCTGGGACCCACCAGCTACATCTTCGCACGCAAGGAAGTGCGTCCGGGCAAAAAAAAAACAATTCGCCCCCCTGACTGCTGGGACCCACCAGCTACATCTTTGCAGGCAAGGAAGTGCGTGACAGTCGGGACCCACCTGGTCGAAGTGTATGTAGCGTTGTCATTCTGGTCGTGAATGTGTATGCACATATATACTGGTGGATGTAGAGGCGCGCACGTGTCGTAGTAGAGGCGCGTACGTGTTGTAGTAGAGGCGTGCACGTAGCATGTACACGTACGCACAACAGCCAGGGTGCAAGAAAGAAATACGGCCACGTATGTGTACATACGGGCGGGGTCTCGAACGCCTACTCGCTCATACGTACGGCCAGGACTCGTGTACATGGCTGGGTCGGAACGGAGAAACAGCGTCGTCGTCGTGTTCATGGGGAGGCAACGGAATGCGTCGTGTTCATGGGGAGGCAACGGAATGCGTCGTGTTCATCGGGAGGCAACGAAACGCGTGGGAGCCAACCGGCTGGGTCGGAACGAAATGCGTGGTCGTGTTCATCGGGAGGGCTTGGACGGAACAGGCGATGGAAACGAGGCCTAGCGTACCGCACAACGGAGGAAACAGACCTCCTATGTTTGGAACGGGGTCCTGTTGATCGGGAGGGGTCTGGCGTACCGCAAAACGGAGGAAACGGACCTCCTATGATCGAAACGGGGGTCCTGTTGATCGTGAGGGGTGTGGCGTACCGCAAAACGGACGAAACGGACTTGTGTTGGAGCGCTACGGTTGAAATAGGGGTCCTGTTCATCGAGAGGGGTGTGGCGTACCGCAAAACGGGACTCCACAGGATACTATTCATCTCCACCGTCGACCTCCTCCAGCCTCCACGGGCTACCGTCAACCTCCTCCAGCCTCCACCGCGCGCTACTCCACCGGCTACTGTTCAACCACCCCTCCACGGGCACCCCTCCATCGTCTATTGTTCATCCAGCCCTCCACACCATGGGGTCCTGTTCAACCACCCCTCCACGGGCACCCCTCCACCGTCTACTGTTCATCCAGCCCTCCACCACACCACGGGGTCCTGTTCATCCAGAGGCAACGCCACCGCTCACTGTTCATCCAAACCCCCCGCAATGCTCACTGTTCATCCCAGAGGCAGCATCGATCGGCTTCAGTTAGCAGCAGTAGTGAAGGAATCACTCGATCTGGTTCAGTTAACAGCCATCGATCGATCGCTCGGGTTCAGTAACGCATAGCCTGCAGTGCAATCGCTCGGGTTCAGTTTGAGCCAACGCCTCGCACACACGCGCGTACGTGTATGAGAGAAACACGCATCGCTCGGCCCCCGACCTCCCACCGTAACCGGGAACTCCCCGAAATTTTCCTCCCCCTCTCTTCTACCCCGGTTTTTTCCGTCATGGACGACCCAAAGAATGTCATGCAGCTGCGTCTCCGGCCCGCCCAGGACGAAAAGCCCATTTTCTGTCATGATTTTTTGTCATAGAAGTAGGATCCCACCACATCTATGATGATACCGGGTTTTGTCACAATTATCGCCATAGAAGTGTCATATGTATGACAGAAATTTTTTTGGTTCGGCTCAAAATGTCACGGATGTGTCTTTTTTTGTAGTGCTAGTGGCAGTAACGACTGACACTCCTCTCTCATCTCCCACTGTCAAAATACGATAGAAGGCCTCATACTCAGCCGGCCTAGGCTCGGCTAAGCTCCCATCAGAGGGGGTCATGCATATGTCACAAAATTCAGTAAGTGGTATATGATGGTTTTCAGCATATAAATCAAAACTCACTTCAGGAGGATTATTCCTAGGCAGAAAAGTAAAGCTTTGAACAAAGATGTTTGTGAGGATTTGGTGCTGTTCACACTCATCTGCGATGAAGTCGGTGAGGCCAGCATTAGCAGCATATTGTGTGAACTCCTGAAGGATTCCAGCCTCTTCCAGGAACGGGGTGTGCGGCCATTCACACGGCCGTACTTTTCGCCAACCTCTAAGGATGAAGATCACTATCAGATGACTCCCCAATAACACCCTTGGAGTTCTTCTTAGAGCCAAACTTCCTAAAGATATTCATGGTTTTCCTATGAAAAAAATTCTGAAATTTATTAGCCCACAAAATTTTCTCAACAAAACTTCACAAAAATGATACCAACTACTCATAGGGATACATAGAGGCCACAACAAGCATTCAAACTACTTAGAACTCTAAGAAGTCAACATGCAAGCACATCTACAGCAGCACCAGGAGTAGCTAATTATTCAAAATATAAACCACTAAAACAAAAACTAATTGGACAAAACGGTGGAGTCACATACCAAGCAACAATCCCCCGAAAAAGTTTCGGAAACGGAGCTTCGAGCAAAGAAATCAAAATCCGCTGGTTTGAGAGCAAGAACACGGGGGAGAGAGCAATGGAGATTTTTTTTCTAGAGATTGATAGAGGCTAAGGTGTCCAGATGTTTCGATGAGATGGTGGCTATCGTTTTCTGTGGGAGTCGACCTTGACGATCCGACTACGAACGTACGAGACGTCGCGCCTTAGCAATCGCTAAACCAACTTCCGAGGGGTTATTGACCACGCCGGAGCATGATCAACCTGATCATGAGGGTCTGTTTCCTGCGAGCAAATGAAGAACAAGCAAGAAACTAAGATTGCAATCTAGATATTGCGAATATAAGAGGAAAGCTTTATTTATCAAGGTGGGGTTTTGTGACGCCTTTGTCTGGTCAATGAACACAAACGAAGTACGCGAAGTTGCAGCTATGGCGAACTTTAGTCTAAACAAAACCTAAGGAAAAAGCTACTAGATGGATCTACTTATATTGGAGCAAAGGGTGGCGGCCAAGGAGGTGGGAGGACGTCCCAAGGCAGCCTAAAACTAAACCTAGGTCGTACAAGGATCATGGGCCCAAGTGGAGGTGATACAACACCTTTGGGCTTGTAGTTTGACTCGAATTCTGCTCAGATTGTTTCATCCATAACTCAATACTCTGGACGAATTTGAAGGTGAATCTAATTGTGTGGGAAAGGGCACGAAATCTACTTTCAAACAAAAAAAGAATCACCCAATTCGGAGTCTGTATGAAAAAGTTGTTGGCATTTTGAGTCAGGTATGTCTGTGCAGTCCGAACCTGAATCCAGAACGTGAGAGACTTGGACTCTATCTTCTCTTAGCCCAAAGTGACGTGAGAAGACTTTTTGAACAACACCTAAACTTCTCTTTTTTCCTTATCTTCGTATGTGGATTGTACAAATGTCCCATACACCTGCAATTAGATGATGACCCACAAGTATAGGGGATCTATCATAGTCCTTTCGATAAGTAAGAGTGTCGAACCCAATGAGGAGTAGAAGGAAATGATAAGCAGTTTTCAGAAAGGTATTCTCTGCAAGCACTGAAATTATTGGTAACAGATAGTTTTGTGATAAGGAATTTGTAACGGGTAACAAATAGTAAAAGTAAATAAGGTGCAGCAAGATGGCCCAATCCTTTTTGTAGCAAAGGACAAGCCTGGATGAACTCTTATATAAAGTAAAGCGCTCCCGAGGACACATGGGAATTATCGTCAAGCTAGTTTTCATCACGTTCATATGATTCGCGTTTGATACTTTGATAATTTGATATGTGGGTGGACCGGTGCTTGGGTATTGCCCTTCCTTGGACAAGCATCCCACTTATGATTAACCCCTATTGCAAGCATCTGCAACTACAACAGAAGTATTAAGGTAAACCTAACCATAGCATGAAACATATGGATCCAAATCAGTCCCTTACGAAGCAACACATAAACTAGGGTTTAAGCTTCTGTCACTCTAGCAACCCATCATCTACTTATTACTTCCCAATGCCTTCCTCTAGGCCCAAACAATGGTGAAGTGTCATGTAGTCGATGTTCACATAACACCACTAGAGGAAAGACAACATACATCTCATCAAAATATCGAACAAATACCAAATTCACATGACTACTTATAGCAAGACTTCTCCCATGTCCTCAGGAACAAACGTAACTACTCGCAAATAATATTCATGTTCATAATCAGAGGGGTATTAATATGCATAAAGGATCTAAACATATGATCTTCCACCAAGTAAACCAACTAGCATCAACTACAAGGAGTAATCAACACTACTAGCAACCCACATGTACCAATCTGAGACTTTTGGGACAAAGATTGGATACAAGAGATGAACTAGGGTTTGAGATGGGGTGGTGCTGGTAAAGATGTTGATGGAGATTGACCCCCTCCCGATAATAGGATCGATGGTGATGACGATGGTGATGATTTCCCCCTCCCGAAGGGAAGTTTCCCTGGTAGAACAGCTCCGCCAGAGCCCTAGATTGGTTCCACCAAGGTTCCGCCTCGTGGTGGCGGAGTTTCGTCCTGTAAGCTTGCTTATGATTTTTTTTCCTCGACGGAAGACTCCATATAGCCAAAGATGGGCATCAGAGGGCTGCCAGGGGGCCCACGAGGCAGGGGGCGCGCCCCCACCCTCGTGGACGGTGGGTGGCCCCCCTCTGGTACTTCTATCACCCAATATTTTTTATATATTCGGAAACGAGCTCCTGTGAAGTTTCAGGACTTTTGGAGATGTGCAGAATAGGTCTCTAATATTTGCTCCTTTTCCACCCCAGAATTCCAGCTGCCGGCATTCCCCCTCTTCATGTAAACCTTGTAAAATAAGAGAGAATAGGCATAAGTATTTTGACATAATGTGTAATAACATCCCATAATGCAATAAATATCGATATAAAAGCATGATGCAAAATGGACGTATCAACTCCCCCAAGCTTAGATCTCGCTTGTCCTCAAGAGAAAGCCGAAATCAAAAAATATGTCCACATGTTTAGAGATAGAAGTGTCGATAAAATACAATACAGACATGAGGGCATCATGATCATTCTTAGAACAGCAACATATATATATATATATATATATATATATATATATATATATATATGTGTGTGTGTGTGTGTGTGTGTGTGTATATATTGTCATATGATCTCTTATGCTAAAGTAATAATTCAATCACAATTTCAAGTATGAATCATAAACTTCGTTGAAAACTAACAAACTATAATCTCAGTCATTGAAGCAATTGCAATTTATCATAACATCAGAAAGAGTCAATATAAGAGCTTTTCAGCAAGTCCACATACTCAACTATCATTTAGTCTTTCACAATTGCTAACACTCACGCAATATTTATGAGTATGAAGTTTTAATCGGACACATAGAAAGATAGGGGCTTAAAGTTTTGCCTCCCAACCTTTTACCTCAAGGGTAATGTCAACAATAATAGTTCATGAAAACTCACATCCAATTAGTCATATATATCAGGATCTTTCCAACACATTGTGCTTGCCAAAGGACAAAATGAAAAAAAAAGAAAGGTGAAGATCACCATGTAACATCCCAAATTTTCAATTTGGAATGTTATATATTAGATCATCATTGCATATCATATTTATTTGCATTTTGGTTGATCCTAGAAATTCTACGCAACTCAAGGACCCTCGGAGAGACTTGGGTATTTCGTTATTTTTCATACTTGAGTTTTCTCAAATTTTGAAAATAGGATCATTTGATTTTATTTATTTTATCTTCAATTATTTCTATTATAAAAATATGAGAGAGGGAATAAAATGACTTTCCCAAAATAAAGAAATATTGAGGATTCAATAATAAAATCAAATAAGATTTTATTTTGGATTTATTTGCTATTTTATTTGAATTTAGGAAAAATGCATGTCTTTCAAAATTTCATTTAGGCCCCAAATAAATGTTCATCCTGTGCAGCTTGATTTTATAAGCCGGGGAAAATTTATTTCAGGAGTTTTGGAGTCCGTTTAGTATTCCTTTTGTTTGTTTTTCTGCGTGTAATAATTTTCTTTAAAAAGGGCGAACCGACTATGGACTGTGTTTGGCCCGGACTCCTCAGGGGGGCCCTTTATATAGCGCGCCCCGGGGCCCGAATCAGCCCAAGCCGCCGCCGCCCTAACCCTAAGCCGCACCCGAGACCAGCCGCCGCGCAACGCCGCCTGCCGTCGCCGCCCGCCGCCACCGGAGCCCCCCCGCCACCGAGGAGGTTGATCCCGCCGGTGCCGCCCTTATTTTAGAAAAACCGTTCGGTTTTTCCATCGGTTTTTTAGATCCGTTTTTTAGATAGATCGGTTTTTTCGGTTTTAGTTAATTAGTGAGCGTTCACTCATTTGTTCGTTTTAACGAACGCGTTCATCGTTTAGATCCAGATAACGAACGTTCATTCGCTAATCTGTTCGTCATTTTTCTTTTTCTCGGATTTATTCCGCGATTTTTCTGATCGCGATTTCTGATCCGATTTTTGCTTTAGTTTAACTTTTCCCTCGTTTATCGGAATCGGGCGATTCAAGCGCCCGGAGTTTCGTCTCGAAACCCTCTTTCCGTTTAACCAACTCAAACAAGTTTTTGCCTCTGTAAAATTTGACCTAGATCCAGAATAGTAAACGAAGCTTGTTTCTTTTGCCGTTTGTCTTTTGTTGCTTCATTCGATTTGGTTCTTTTTGCCAACCGGAGTTCTTAGGTTGAACTTTCTGGTTAGATCTCTTATTTGAGTTTTACCTGTGCATTAGTTGAGTACTTATTGTATGCTTGTTTGTTTGCGATAGAGTACCCGGAGTGCGCCGCTTGCTACTTCGAATCGCTAGGTTTTGCGGATCATCAGCAAGGCAAGTAACACTTTGATCATACCTCCTACTACCCAGTTTTATTGCATTAGATCAATCCTCACACATTGCATGATTAGGATCTAATTAAATTGTGGGTTTTGGGAAGTAGATGAGGTAGTACCTATTACCTGTGTTATTATCAAACCCTTGGGAGTTACTTCTACGTTTGCTTATATTGCCATGCCATGCTAGTAGACGTGGATTGGGTGAGTGTATCCATGACAGATGTGAGATTGTTAAATTAATGGTTTATCTAAGGTGGCAACTTAAACACACATCTGGGTGGATTGAGGCACCTGGGTATTCCAGCGATTGCCTGTTTTTCTTTTGGACCGCCACCCAGGCTCAAAGGGATCATGAGATTATTCATACTAGAAACTTCCGTGTGCAGCCACAAGCTACGATGGGCTATAGCATAGTTGATTAATTTGTGCGAACTCTTACAGTGGTAGACTAGCAGATGTAGGGGAAAGTAGGTGTAACGGTCTACCCAATCGTAAGGTGCTAGCACTTCTGAAAGACTATGTCTCGGTCATCCGTTTCTCAAACACCATGAAGTGCGAGAATCCCAACGGAGGAGATCGAGTCTTGTGGGGAAAAGTGCTCAAACCTCTACAGAGTGTATAAACTAATCATGGTTAGCCGTGTCCCCGGTTATGGACATCTTGAGTATCTAGTACTTGGATTATCATGTCAATCTCATCATGTTACTCTAATTAATTTGTTGGGTTTTTAATGATGATGTTTAATTGGGATTGAGAGGGTGTCTACACTCTCAATGTTTAACAACCACCATGATAGTTAAATAAGATTTATTCCTTTGTAGTAGGGAAAAATTGGCTTTACGCAAAACTGTAACCATAGAGCTTTCCACCAGCCAAATATGCATGTAGTATAGCCTTATTATTTCATTGCTCTCTATGTCTAAGTTTATCTTCTCATTAACTATGGGTTCCTTTTCCTTAATATTTTTCAAAGTCATTCCTACCTTAGATCCATATTGAGTAATTTGATTGTGGATCTTTTTATCTAGATTTTCAATTAATTCAATAGTAGCAACTTTATTTTCAATAATTTCAAGTCTTTGCATAACATGCTCCAAAGTTAACATGGTTCCATTAACCAAAAGAGGTGATGAGCCAAATAAATCTAACATAGCATTATAAGAATCAAAAGTATGGCTACCCAAGAAGTTCCCACCGGTAATGGTATCGAGGATATATCTATACCAAGGATTAACACCTACATAAAAATTGCGGAGAAGAACTGAAGTAGATTGCTTCCCGGTAGATCTATTTTGAGCATTGCAAATTCTATACCACGTATCTTTTAGATTTTCTCCCTCCCTTTGTTTAAAATTTAGAACTTCATTCTCGGGAGACAATGGAGAAGATATGAGACTAGCCATGACGACAAGCAAACAAACTAGCACACGAGCAAACAAGAGCAAACGGGCAAAAGAGGCAAACGGAGAAAAGAGAAGGAGAAGGAAAAGGAGATTGGGAAAGAGAGGGCAAATAAAACGGCAAGGGTGAAGTGGGGGAGAGGAAAACAAGAGGCAAATGGCAAATAATGCAATGCAAGAGATAGGGATTGTGATGGGTACTTGGTATGTTGACTTTTTGCGTAGACTCCCCGGCAACGGCGCTAGAAATTCTTCTTGCTACCTCTTGAGCTTGCGTTGGATTTCCCCGAAGAGGAAAGGATGATGCAGCAGAGTAGCGTAAGTATTTCCCCCAGTTTTTGAGAACCAAGGTATCAATCCAATAGGAGGCCACGCTCAAGTCCCTCGTACCTGCACAAAACGATAGCTACTTGCAACCAACGCGATTAGGGGTTGTCAATCCCTTCACGGTCACTTACGAGAGTGAGATCTGATAGATATAATATTTTTGGTATTTTTGGTATAGAGATGCAAAGTAAAAAGTAAAAGGCAAAGTAAAAAAGCAAAGAAAGATTAAAGTGATAGAGATTGATATGATGAGAATAGACCCGGGGGCCATAGGTTTCACTAGTGGCTTCTCTCAAGAGCATAAGTATTCTACGGTGGGTGAAAAAATTACTGTTGAGCAATTGATAGAATTGAGCATAGTTATGAGAATATCTAGGCATGATCATGTATATAGGCATCACGTCCGTGACAAGTAGACCGAAACGATTCTGCATCTACTACTATTACTTCACTCATCGACCGCTATCCAGCATGCATCTAGAGTATTAAGTTAAAAATAGAGTAACGCTTTAAGCAAGATGACATGATGTAGAGAGATAAATTCATGCAATATGAAATAAACCCCATCTTGTTATCCTCGATGGCAACGATGCAATACGTGCCTTGCTGCCCCTTCTATCACTGGGAAAGGACACCGCAAGATCGAACCCAAAGCTAAGCACTTCTCCCATGGCAAGAAAAACCAATCTAGTAGGCCAAACCAAACTGATAATTCGAAGAGACTTGCAAAGATAACTAATCATAAATAAAAGAATTCAGAGAAGATTCAAATATTATTCATAGATAGACTTGATCATAAACCCATAATTCATTGGTCTCAACAAACACACCGCAAAAAGAAGAAGATTACATCGAATAGATCTCCACAAGAGAGGGGGAGAACTTTGTATTGAGATCCAAAAAGAGAGAAGAAGCCATCTAGCTACTAACTATGGACCCAAAGGTCTAAGGTAAACTACTCACACTTCATCGGAGGGGCTATGATGATGTAGAAGCCCTCTGTGATGACGGCCCTCTCCAGCTGAGCTCCGGAATAGGCCCCAAGATGGGATCTCGTGGATACAGAAAGTTGTGGCGGTGGAATTAGGTTTTTGGCTCCTCTTCTGATCGTTTTGGGGTACGTAGGTATATATAGGAGGAAGAAGTACGTCAGTGGAGCTCCGAGGGGCCCACGAGGCAGGGGGCGCGCCCTAAGGGGGGGCCCACCCTCATGACCGCCTCTCTGATGCCTTGGCGTAGGGTCCAAGTCTCCCGGATCATGTTCGGTGAGAAAATCACGTTCCCAAAGGTTTCATTCCGTTTGGACTCCGTTTGATATTCCGTTTCTTCGAAACACTAAAATAGGCAAAAAAACAGCAATTCTGGGCTGGGCCTCCGGTTAATAGGTTAGTCCCAAAAATAATATAAAAGTGGAAAATAAAGCCCAATATAGTCCAAAACAGTAGATAATATAGCATGGAGCAATCAAAAATTATAGATACGTTGGAGACGTATCACTACACCACCAAAACACACCCATCTATAGCGCTCAGACTCTCGTGATCCAGACGAGAATGACATTCTAAACAGAAGCAACTTTTACATAGTAAGAGTGACATAGACGAGGATGACCAAATGACAAGGAATATGCATAACAAAAGAAAGAACTAACCCATCCAGAACCAGCAGCAAAGACAACAAAGTCATTCAAAGAGATGATCCAACACCATCATAATTTGCAGCCCCGCTTCAACGACTAGTGATCCGGAGACACCAGTACTCCACCCTTTCAATGCAACAGCCCAATTACCTATCAACCTGAAGGCTTGAACCACATCACTTCCTGTCGTAATTGAGACATCCAAGGATCAAAGTTAATCCAGATGCCTTTGTCATTCTCACCTTCTTTTGGCTGCAGGCTGTATCGTTGACAATCAGGGGAGTTTGCTCCCGAACTCCTAGGGCTCGCCGTGTAGACACAGTTTTCCATAGCAAACAGAGCCTCTCTGCCATCAAGGTCCTTGCCAACGGTGATCTCCTGGTTAATCGGATAATTGATTCCGAGAAACAGAGAGTGTGAACCAAGGCTGTTTACCCGCCTCCAACTAAAAAATCCTAAAGGCCCCAACAAGCTGGTATCCTGCTCATAGACATAACAGCCACTGTCCGGATACTCACGTATTAGACGGTGCTTGTATACAGTGGGTTTTTTGCAATATAACTTTTCCGTCTCATGTGTCCGAATGATCATCACTCTTGCCGTCGTCTGATCGAGCGAGGAACCAGTTGGGCTTCCCTGTTTTTGGCAAAGGTGGTGTGATTACAAAGGGCAGTAACTGTAGGGACACTGCATCGTATCAAAAAGGACGGGCATTGTTAATGTAAGATCAACATTGTTCAGAGTATGAGTAGGATAATGCAAGAAACAACATTGATATGTCCCTGTTGGAACTGGGAGGAAAATACAGGAAAATGTATACTGGGTTTGAAAATATAGAAGTGCCATGCATGGTTATACTCATGTTATCTCGCAATCAATTCTTCACGGGAAACTACCATGTCATGCATGTTATGTAATCTTGTTATGTCCTCACAAACAAATTCTTCAAGGTAACTAACAGACCATGCATTGTTATATACTCGTGTTCTATGGGCAAAAATTTTGTGAGGATATTATTCTAGCCATTGATTGCTGAAGGGCGAATATAGGTATGTACACATGGTAAGCATTGCAGGATTTCACTACTTCCAAATATAGAGTTCTCCATATGCACATTTACTTCCCTAATGTATGGTTAGATGAAACCAACAGTGTGGTGCATGTTTCTACATCATTAAGATGAGGAAACTAACATGGCCATTGATACACACTCATATTTAGTAGTAGTATATAGATTACTGTAAAATAAGGATAATATCCATATACTCCTAATCGTTTGATTATTCAAGGTACAAATTGGCTGTAATGACATGGTCACAATCGCATGAATTAACTCATTCCAAATATAGCTGATTTACGGTGTATCTAATACATTGCCATAGTTCTACTCAAATTCTCCTCAAACAGGGATATGCCAATCATCACAAAAATTTCAAACAGTGTCATGGCGTCATCATTAACATGAGACAGAAACAACTTACATGCGCCGTCCCAGCAATACGTGGTGCCATCTGCTTTGTCGATCGCGTAGATGATGCCATTGTGTTCAATAGCATCACAGAAGTGTGTATCAGCTTTGACGATGATCCACTGCGAGCCGAGTTGTCTCCAGCTAAAGAAGGCACCAGCGTAAAGATAGGCGAGTCCGCGGTCGAACAAGGCAATTAGCTTGAAGTCTGCGTAATTTGCATGTCGTCTGGGCACTTGGCAGATTACAATCTTCTGCAAAACAAGGTCCGTCCAACTGACGTAGTAATCTAGATGACTTGGACCGCGATGGTAATACTCTATATAATCCAATGGAGGAAGGATAATCTCATGGGAGGTCTGGAAGTTCACGAGCACCAACTTTTTACCGTCTTCTCTGAAGGCAACCATCCAATGGGAGTTCATGCCGACCCAGTACATACCTGCCAAGAAGTTTTGGGCGATGGTGATCGGATCGATGTCGAGGGAAATGATGTATGGTGACCCACTACATACCTACAAAGAAGTTTCGGCTAATGGGGATCGGATTGAAGTCGAGGGGCATCATGCACGCCTCCGTATCATGGCGAGCCAATCTCGCAAGACCAGATAGCAGCAAGCAGGGTGTCTTGAAAAGCTTAGGCCTTGCTTCGATGATGGCCGTGTGCATGTCCCTCGAGCATGCAGCCAGCCGCAGGGTGCTCAACATATCCATACACGAACAATAGAGGTCGAGGATGTCACTGGGGAGATTGCTCCAATCGTGGCTCATATGGATGTTGCACGGTTCGCATTCGGACATGGTGGAGTTTGGAAGGGGGCTTGATTTACGGGGGAGAAGGATGTCGGTGCTGGAGCGGCTAGCGAGGGAATAGTGGTACTGGGGGAGGCGAGTGAGGCGACGGTACACGGGGGCACAGTGAGATGGAGACAGAGAAGGTGATGGAGATGGAGTGCTATTATGGGAGCGGACAGGGAGACGAGGCGAGGCGCCAATGTGCTGTACAGCGGCGGTGACAGACTGCACAGTGCACAGGGTGAGGCTAACTTTGGTAACCCAAACACGCCGCCTGGACTAGTGTCAGGCGCAGGGTGTTGTCACTTCACTGTGAGGACCGGATGAATAGTATTTTGACCATCAAGTGTACCACAGTTGTACTACTACTAGTAGTAGTAGGAACATGAGTACTCCATTATTGTATAGCGGAAATAGGTCTCCCGTGCTAGCATGCCTCTTCACTTCATCGTTCAGGTATCATCCATATTGCGAGTAGAACCAAATTCTCGTGGATGCCCAATCAACGCCCTGCCACGATGCATGCAGTGGTCATTCTGGTGCATCAAGGACGGCATGCAGATTGTTCCACACTTGAGAAGAGGAAAAATGGAAAGGTAGAATGCGGCAGCAGAGGAAGAGAATGCTGGCTAACGAGGCTGGGAGGGGATCGAGCAGGAAGTTAATGCTCCACGCCTAAAGGTTTTGGGAAAACCTGGTTTTCATAAGGTGACTTATACTCACCTAAACGGAGGGAGTATTCCTTAACCAGAGAATGTTGTGTCTCCCACTCACGCGCTCAAAAAAAACTACGACACATTTTTTATCTATTTGCATGCATAGGTCCCACCTATCAGGAAGGAGGGGCACGTACACAAACATGTACGACTCATCAGTCTACCCACATAGCCTTTTCGTTTAGTCTACCTAGCTGTCTAATCAACTGCCTGCACGCCACTTCTCACATTTACTTCTCCATCGGGAACCGATTCTCCTCGGCTTCTTCACCTCCCCTTCGTCTTCATTTGCATCCAAACCCTATACATATGCAAGCCAATCTCCACTCGCACCGGGCCTAACCTGTGAAATAGTGGGCAGGGGAGAATTAGGAAATGGACACGGAAGTAGTCTTTAGAATGCATTTACTACATGATCAAACTCATCTTACCTGCTAATCGGAGAAAATCCGAGTGCCCCTCAACGTCAGCATCTCAAGGGGCGTCAACTTGCAACTACGGCCACGCCGCGCTGGAGAGACCCCCAAGGAAACATCCTCGTGCGTTCCACGGAACATCAAGATGCATTTGTATGAGTAGTTTATCTTGTGAGAGAAAAGGATGAACGAGGGAAGGCCTCTAGAGATAGAGATGGACACTACTACTAGCAATGTGCTGGCACGTGCGTTGCAATGGATCCAAAGTAGTAGAATAATACTTGTTCATGTGCTTGAAATATAAACACTCTAGTTTTGATATACATGTGTCAGCAGACATGACAGCTTGTCCATGGAAGTTGAACCACGACGACCATCATGTTTCTTGTTTCTACCATTGCCACACCCACACGCGATTCCCACGACGCCGCTCCAACCCACGGCACGACGTACCCCGACGTGGACATGGATCCTCTGACATGGCTATCACTGCCTTTCCCTGCCTTTCCTTCGCTGACAGGTGGGACCCACGCTTATGGGTCCCACATGTCAATGACAGAATGGTAGGATTGTTCGCGTCAGGGGATCCTCATCCCCCCGACGTGCCCCCCATCTCTCTCGGCCCCACCGCTCCTCTGCCTTTGTGTGCATGACATGCGGGCCAGCTGAACTGCGGCGACCATCAACTTTCTACCACAGACACACCCGATTGGACGCGGTTTGCCTGCTCCGCTGCCGTGCTCCGATCCGTACTCCCGCACCATCGAATTTTCATCCAGCGGCTGTCACACATTTCGTCCCAGGCATCAATCCTCAGCTGGAGTACTTATGTACTCCCTCCGGTCCTTTTTACTCTGCACATTGGATTTGCCGAAAGTCAAACTTTGCTAAGTTTGACCAAATTTACATTAGAAATTATTAGCATCTATAATATCTAATAAATATAATATGAAAATATATTCCAAGATGAATCTAATGATATTGGTGTTGTTATGTGAATGTCTATAATTTTTTATATAAACTTGGTCAAAGTTGGATGAGATTGACTTCGGACAAACCTAATATGCAGAGTAAAAAGGACCGGAGGGAGTACTATAGGTAGTGCCCGCCGGTGTGGCCATCTACACCTCGTAACGCCCCGACGCCCAGCTATGGCACCCTCGCCACGGCCATGCCACCATCGGCCGGTTCATCTCGAACGAGTGAGTCGCGAATCAAGCCACCACCATGAGAATGACATGTGGGTCAGCCGCATTTAAGGTCCGCATGTCATTGACTCATAGGCCAGGCACTAAGCAACTGAAGTTCGGTCCCGTGGGCCCTGAGAGGGAAATGTAAATCCCGTGGCAGGCCTTGTGCTGCTCCCACAGTACGAGCTCGTGCCAAAACTGGAATTTGTTTCTTACTACTACCAACTAGTACTAGTAAGGTACACGTGCATTGCACGCATGAGATTCTGGTGGTTTGTGCATTATGCTTCTACATGTGGAGCTTTCTGGATTCTAACATGTGGCAAAATCTGGTGGAATGTAAGGTTAGGCAAGTTTGATTAACTTAGGTGAGTGTTTGGTTCAAGCCACACCTTAGGCAAGCCACACTAAGGCCCCACATGACATACACACACAAAATGTGGCAAGATTCCCTTAGGCTTGCCAACTTGTTTCTCTCGTTTTGAAGAACTAATAACTTTGCCTAAGCTTAGTTGTGGCAAAGTTAGGGTCTGTTTGATTCAAAGGATTTTCATAGGATCTTTGAAGGATTAGAATCCTTAGGAATTTTTTGAAGGAAATATGCCCTAGAGGCAATAATAAAGTTATTATTTATTTCCTTATTTCATGATAAATGTTTATTATTCATGCTAGAATTGTATTAACCGGAAACATAATACATGTGTGAATACATAGACAAACAGAGTGTCACTAGTATGCCTCTACTTGACTAGCTCGTTGATCAAAGATGGTTAAGTTTCCTAACCATTGACATGGGTTGTCATTTGATTAACGGGATCACATCATTAGGAGAATGATGTCATTGACTTGACCCATTCCGTTAGCTCAGCACTTGATCGTTTAGTTTGTTGCTATTGCTTTCTTCATGACTTATACATGTTCCTATGACTATGAGATTATGCAACTCCCGTTTACCGGAGGAACACTTTGTGTGCTACCAAACGTCACAATGTAACTGGGTGATTATAAAGGTGCTCTATAGGTGTCTCCAAAGGTACTTGTTGGGTTGGCGTATTTCGAGATTAGGATTTGTCACTCCGATTGTCGGAGAGGTATCTCTGGGCCCTCCCGGTAATGCACATCACATAAGCCTTGCAAGCATTGCAACTAATGAGTTAGTTGCGGGATGATGTATTACGGGACAAGTAAAGAGACTTGCCGGTAACGAGATTGAACTAGGTATTGAGATACCAACGATCGAATCTCGGACAAGTAACATACCGGTGACAAAGGAAACAACATATGTTGTTATGCGGTCTGACCGATAAAAGATCTTCGTAGAATATGTGGGAGCCAATATGAACATCCAGGTTCCGCTATTGGTTATTGACCGGAGACATGTCTCGGTCATGTCTACATAGTTCTCGAACCCATAGGGTCCGCATGCTTAACATTTCGATGACAGTTATATTATGAGTTTATATGTTTCAATGTACCGAAGGCTGTTCGGAGTCCCGGATGTGATCACAGACATGACAAGGAGTCTCGAAATGGTCGAGACATGAAGATTGATATATTGGAAGCATATGTTTGGGTATCGGAAGTGTTCCGGGTGAAATCGGGATTTTACCGGAGTACCGGGAGGTTACTGGAACCCCCCGGGAGCTTAATGGGCGTACATGGGCCTTAGTGGAAATAGAGGGAAGCAAGGGGAGTGTGGGGCGCACGCCCCAAGGCCCAAACCGAATTGGTTTAGGTCAAGGGGGGCCGGCCCCTCTTTCCTTCTTCCCCTCTCTCTTTCCTTCTCCCGAATCCTATTCCAACTAGGAAAGGGGGGAGTCCTACTCCCGGTGGAGTAGGACTCCTCCTGGCGCGCCCTCTCCCTGGCCGGCCGCACCCCCCCTTGCTCCTTTATATACTGGGGCAGGGGGGCACCCCATAGACACAACAATTGATCGTTTGATCTTTTAGCCATGTGCGGTGCCCCCCTCCACCATAGTCCACCTCGATAATACTGTAGTGGTGCTTAGGCGAAGCCCTACGTCGGTAGAACATCATCATCGTCACCACGCCCTCGTGCTGACGAAACTCTCCCTCAACACTCGGCTGGATCGGAGTTCGAGGGACGTCATCGAGCTGAACATGTGATGAACTCGTAGGTATCGTACGTTCGGTACTTGATCAGTCGGATCGTGAGGACGTACGACTACATCAATCGCGTTGTGATAACACTTCCGCTTTCGTTCTACGAGGGTACGAGGACAACACTCTCCCCTCTCGTTGCTATGCATCACCATGATCTTGCGTGTACGTAGGAATTTTTTTGAAATTACTATGTTCCCCAACAGTGCCATCCGAGCCTGGTTTTATGCGTAGATGTGATATGCACGAGTAGAACACAAGTGAGTTGTGGGCGATATAACTCATACTGCTTACCAGCATGTCATACTTTGGTTCGGCGGTATTGTTGGATGAAGCGGCCCAGACTGACATTACGCGTACGCTTACGCGAGACTGGTTCTACCGACGTGCTTTGCACACAGGTGGCTGGCGGGTGTTAGTTTCTCCAACTTTAGTTGAACCGAGTGTGGCTACGCCCGGTCCTTGCAAAGGTTAAAACAGCACCAACTTGACAAACTATCATTGTGGTTTTGATGCGTAGGTAAGAACGGTTCTTGCTAAGTCCGTAGCAGCCACGTAAAACTTGCAACAACAAAGTAGAAGACGTCTAACTTGTTTTGCAGGGCATGTTGTGATGTGATATGGTCAAGACATGATGCTAAATTTTATTGTATGAGATTATCATGTTTTGTAACCGAGTTATCGGCAACTGGCAGGAGCCATATGGTTGTCGCTTTATTGTATGCAATGCAATCGCCCTATAATGCTTTACTTTATCACTAAGCGGTGGCGATAGTCGTGGAAGCATAAGATTGGCGAGACGACAACGATGCTATGATGGAGATCAAGGTGTCACCCGGTGACGATGGTGATCATGACGATGCTTCGGAGATGGAGATCACAAGCACAAGATGATGATGGCCATATCATATCACTTATATTGATTGCATGTGATGTTTATCTTTTATGCATCTTATCTTGCTTTGATTGACGGTAGCATTATAAGATGATCCCTCACTAAATTATCAAAGTATAAGTGTTCTCCATGAGTATGCACCGTTGTGAAAGTTCTTCGTGCTAAGACACCACGTGATGATCGGGTGTGATAGGCTCTACGTTCAAATACAATAGGTGCAAAACAGTTGCACACGCGGAATACTCAGGTTAAACTTGACGAGGCTAGCATATAACAGATATGGCCTTGGAACACGGATACCGAAAGGTCGAGCATGAATCATATAGTAGATATGATCAACATAGTGATGCTCACCATTGAAACTACTCCATCTCACGTGATGATCGGACATGGTTTAGTTGATTTGGATCACCTGATCACTTAGAGGATTAGAGGGATGTCTATCTAAGTGAGAGTTCTTAGGTAATATGATTAATTGAACTTAAATTTATCATGAACTTAGTACCTGATGGTATCTTGCTTGTCTATGTTGATTGTAGATAGATGGCCCGTGTTGTTGTTCCATTGAATTTTAATGCGTTCCTTGAGAAAGCAAAGTTGAAAGATGATGGTAGCAATTACACGGACTGGGTCCGTAACTTGAGGATTATCCTCATTGCTGCACCGAAGAATTATGTCCTGGAAGCACCGCTAAGTGCCAAGCCCGCCGCAAGAGCAACACCATATGTTATGAACGTCTGGCAGAGCAAAGCTGATGACTACTCGATAGTTCAGTGTGCCATGCTTTACGGCTTAGAACCGGGTCTTCAACGACATTTTGAACATCATGGAGCATATGAGATGTTCCAGGAGTTGAAGTTAATATTTCAAGCAAATGCCCGGATTGAGAGATATGAAGTCTCCAATAAGTTCTATAGCTGCAAGATGGAGGAGAATAGTTTTGTCAGTGAACATATACTCAAAATGTCTGGGTATCATAATCACTTGACTCAACTGGGAGTTAATATTCCTGTTGATAGTGTCATTGACAGAGTTCTTCAATCACTGCCACCAAGCTACAAAAGCTTCATGATGAACTATAACATGCAAGGGATGAATAAGACTATTCCCGAGCTCTTCGCGATGCTAAAGGCCGCGGAGGTAGAAATCAAGAAGGAGCATCAAGTGTTGATGGTCAATAAGACCACCAGTTTCAAGAAAAAAGGCAAAGGGAAGAAGAAGGGGAACTTCAAGAAGAACAGCAAACAAGTTGCTGCTCAGGAGAAGAAACCCAAGTCTGGACCTAAGCCTGAGACTGAGTGCTTCTACTGCAAGCAGACTGGTCATTGGAAGCGGAACTGCCCCAAGTATTTGGTGGATAAGAAGGATGGCAAAGTGAACAAAGGTATATATGATATACATGTTATTGATGTGTACCTTACTAATGCTCGCAGTAGCACCTGTGTATTTGATACTGGTTCTGTTGCTAACATTTGCAACTCGAAACAGGGGCTACGGATTAAGCGAAGATTGGCTAAGGACGAGGTGATGGTGCGCATGGGAAATGGTTCCAAAGTTGATGTGATCACGGTCGGCACGCTACCTCTACATCTACCTTCGGGATTAGTATTAGACCTAAATAATTGTTATTTGGTGCCGGCGTTGAGCATGAACATTATATCTGGATCTTGTTTGATGCGAGACGGTTATTCATTTAAATCAGAGAATAATGGTTATTCTATTTATATGAGTGATATCTTTTATGGTCATACACCCTTGAGGAATGGTCTATTTTTGTTGAATCTCGATAGTAGTGATACACATATTCATAATATTGAAGCCAAAAGATGCATAGTTGATAATGATAGTGCAACTTATTTGTGGCACTGCCGTTTAGGTCATATCGGAGTAAAGCGTATGAAGAAACTCCATACTGATGGACTTTTGGAACCACTTGATTATGAATCACTTGGTACTTGCGAACCGTGCCTCATGGGCAAGATGACTAAAATGCCGTTCTCCGGAACTATGTTGAGAGCAACAGATTTTTTGGAGATCATCCATACAGATGTATGTGGTCCGATGAATACTGAGGCTCGTGGCGGATATCGTTATTTTCTCACCTTCACAGATGATTTAAGCAGATATGGGTATATCTACTTAATGAAACATAAGTCTGAAACATTTGAAAAGTTCATCGAATTTCAGAGTGAAGTAGAAAATCATCGTAACAAGAAAATAAAGTTTCTACGATCAGATCGTGGAGGAGAATATTTGAGTTATGAGTTTGGTCTTCATTTGAAACAATGTGGAATAGTTTCGCAACTCATGCCACCCGGAACACCACAACGTAATGGTGTGTCCGAACGTCATAATCGTACTTTACTAGATATGGTGCGATCTATGATGTCTCTTACTGATTTACCGCTTTCATTTTGGGGTTATGCTTTAGAGACGGCCGCATTCATGTTAAATAGGGCACCATCGAAATCCGTTGAGATGACGCCTTATGAACTATGGTTTGGCAAGAAACCAAAGTTGTCGTTTCTTAAAGTTTGGGGCTGCGATGCTTATGTGAAAAAGCTTCAACCTGATAAGCTCGAACCCAAATCGGAGAAATGTATCTTCATAGGATACCCAAAGGAGACTATTGGGTACACCTTCTATCACAGATCCGAAGGCAAGACTTTTGTTGCTAAGTTCAGAACATTTCTGGAGAAGGAGTTTTTCTCGAAAGAAGTGAGTGGGAGGAAAGTAGAACTTGATGAGGTAACCGTACCTGCTCCCTTATTGGAAAGTAGTTCATCGTAGAAAACGGTTTCTACGACACCTACACCAATTAGTGAGGAAGTTAATGATGATGATCATGAAACTTCAGATCAAATTGTTACTGACCTCGTAGATCAACCAAAGTGGTACGGTAATCCTATTTTGGAAGTCATGCTACTAGATCATGATGAACCTACGGACTATGAAGAAGCGACGGTGAGCCTAGATTCCGCAAAATGGCTTGAGGCCATGAAATCTGAGATGGGATCCATGTATGAGAACAAAGTATGGAATTTGGTTGACTTGCCCGATGATCGGCAAGAAATTGAGGATAAATGGATCTTCAAGAAGAAGACTGATGCTGATGGTAATGTTATTGTCTACAAAGCTTGACTTGTTGCGAAAGGTTTTCGACAAGTTCAAGGGATTGACTACGATGAGACTTTCTCACCCGTAGCAATGCTTAAGTCTGTCCGAATCATGTTAGCAATTGCTGCATTTTATGATTATGAAATTTGGCAAATGGATGTCAAAACTGCATTCCTGAATGGATTTCTGGAAGAAGAGTTGTATATGATGCAACCGGAAGGTTTTGTCGATCCAAAGGGAGCTAACAAAGTGTGCAAGCTCCAGTGATCCATTTATGGACTGGTGCAAGCCTCTCGGAGTTGGAATAAACGCTTTGATAGTGTGATCAAAGCATTTGGTTTTATACAGACTTTTGGAGAAGCCTGTATTTACAAGAAAATGAGTGGGAGCTCTGTAGCATTTCTGATATTATATGTGGATGACATATTGCTGATTGGAAATGATATAGAATTTCTATATAGCATAAAGGGATACTTGAATAAGAGTTTTTCAATGAAATACCTCGGTGAAGCTGCTTACATATTGGGCATCAAGATCTATAGAGATAGATCAAGACGCTTAATTGGACTTTCACAAAGCACATACCTTGACAAAGTTTTGAAGAAGTTCAAAATGGATCCAGCAAAGAAAGGGTTCTTGCCTGTGTTACAAGGTGTGAAGTTGAGTAAGACTCAATGCCCGACCACTGCAGAAGATAGAGAGAAAATGAAAGATGTTCCCTATGCTTCAGCAATAGGCTCTATCATGTATGCAATGTTGTGTACCAGACCTGATGTGTGCCTTGCTATAAGTCTAGCTGGGAGGTACCAAAGAAATCCAGGAGTGGATCACTGTACAACGATCAAGAACATCCTAAAATACCTGAAAAGGACTAAGGATATGTTTCTCATTTATGGAGGTGACAAAGAGCTCATCGTAAACGGTTACGTTGATGCAAGCTTTGACACTGACCCGGACAATTCTAAATCGCAAACCGGATACGTGTTTACATTGAACGGTGGAGCTGTCAGTTGGTGCAGTTCTAAACAAAGCGTTGTGGCGGGATCTACATGTGAAACGGAGTACATAGCTGCTTCGGAAGCAGCAAGTGAAGGAGTCTGGATGAAGAAGTTCATATCCGATCTAGGTGTCATACCTAGTGCATCGGGTCCAATGAAAATCTTTTGTGACAATACTGGAGCTATTGCCTTGGTGAAGGAATCCAGATTTCACAAGAGAACCAAGCACATCAAGAGACGCTTCAATTCCATCCGGGATTTAGTCCAGGTGGGATACATAGAAATTTGCAAGATGCATACGGATCTGAATGTTGCAGACCCGTTGACTAAGCCTCTTCCACGAGCAAAACATGATCAGCACCAAGGCTCCATGGGCGTTAGAATCATTACTGTGTAATCTAGATTATTGACTCTAGTGCAAGTGGGAGACTGAAGGAAATATGCCCTAGAGGCAATAATAAAGTTATTATTTATTTCCTTATATCATGATAAATGTTTATTATTCATGCTAGAATTGTATTAACCGGAAACATAATACATGTGTGAATACATAGACAAACAGAGTGTCACTAGTATGCCTCTACTTGACTAGCTTGTTGATCAAAGATGGTTAAGTTTCCTAACCATTGACATGGGTTGTCATTTGATTAACGGGATCACATCATTAGGAGAATGATGTGATTGACTTGACCCATTCTGTTAGCTTAGCACTTGATCATTTAGTTTGTTGCTATTGCTTTCTTCATGACTTATACATGTTCCTATGACTATGAGATTATGCAACTCCCGTTTACCAGAGGAACACTTTGTGTGCTACCAAACGTCACAACGTAACTAGGTGATTATAAAGGTGCTCTACAGGTGTCTCCAAAGGTACTTGTTGGGTTGGCGTATTTCGAGATTAGGATTTGTCACTCCGATTGTCAGAGAGGTATCTCTGGGCCCTCTCGGTAATGCACATCACATAAGCCTTGCAAGCATTGCAACTAATGAGTTACTTGCGGGATGATGTATTAAGGAACGAGTAAAGAGACTTGCCGGTAACGAGATTGAACTAGGTATTGAGATACCGACGATCGAATCTCGGGCAAGTAACATACCGATGACAAAGGAAACAACGTATGTTGTTATGCGGTCTAACCAATAAAAGATCTTCATAGAATATGTGGGAGCCAATATGAACATCCAGTTTCCGCTATTGGTAATTGACCGGAGACATGTCTCGGTCATGTCTACATAGTTCTCGAACCCGTAGGGTCCGCACGCTTAACGTTTCGATGACAGTTGTATTATGAGTTTATATGTTTTGATGTACCAAAGGCTGTTCGGAGTCCCTGATGTGATCACGGACATGACGAGGAGTCTCGAAAAGGTTGAGGCATGAAGATTGATATATTGGAAGCCTATGTTTGGATATCGGAAGTGTTCCGGGTGAAATCGGGATTTTACTGGAGTACCGGGAGGTTACCGGAACCCCCCGGGAGCTTAATGGGCCTACATGGGCCTTAGTGGAAATAGAGGGAAGCAAGGGGAGTGTGGGGCGCACCCCCCAAGGCCCAAACCGAATTGGTTTAGGGCAAGGGGGGTCGGCCCCCTCTTTCCTTCTTCCCCTCTCTCTTTCCTTCTCTCGAATCCTATTCCAACTAGGAATGGGGGGAGTCCTACTCCCAGTGGGAGTAGGACTCCTCCTGGCGCGCCCTCTCCCTGGCTGGCCGAAACCCCCTTGCTCCTTTATATACGGGGGCAGGGGGCACCCCATAGACACAACAATTGATCGTTTGATCTTTTAGCCTTGTGCGGTGCCCCCCTCCACCATAGTCCACCTCGATAATACTATAGCGGTGCTTAGGCGAAGCCCTGTGTCAGTAGAACATCATCATCATCACCACACCATCATGCTGACGAAACTCTCCCTCAACACTCGGCTGGAACAGAGTTCGAGTGACGTCATCGGGCTGAACGTGTGCTGAACTCGGAGGTGTCGTACGTTCGGTACTTGATCGGTCGGATCGTGAGGACGTACGACTACATCAACTGTGTTGTGTTAACGCTTCCGCTTTTGGTCTACGAGGGTATGTGGACAACACTCTCCCCTCTCGTTGCTATGCATCTTCGTGATCTTGCGTGTACGTAGGAACTTTTTTGAAATTACTACGTTCCCCAACATTTTTCCTACGTTGGTCGTTTGATTCGTAGGACTGAATCATGTAGAATATTTTCCTAAAGATTCATTTGTACTACGTTTCACAGGAATTCTAACATGCACTCCAACCTCTTGAAAGAAATCCTTTGTTTTTCATGTGACACAATCAAACAAACTCAAATCCTATAGGGATCCAATGAACATGCCATTCTAATCCTACTTTTTTCCTATTCCTGTGTTTCTGCAATCCTATGAATCAAAGAGGCCCTTAGTCATGAATTAAGTTCAACCATGGAGTCTTCTAGATTATACATGTGGCAGAATCTGGTGGATGATATCCAACGGCCCATAGTGCTCGGATTTTCCATCTTTGTACCGTCGGATTGGCTTCATCCAACGACCAACTTTCAAAGTTTTTCACACACTATATAGGGGGTATAGATATAGATGTGCCAGTCCGTTGCAATGGATCCAAAGTATATATATCTATTTAGTGGAGTGCACTCTAAACACATTATCTATTTATTTTTCTCTAACCTTCTGTAGCCATGCAACCAAGCCACATAAGCTTCATGGGTGCTCCCCCCACCATATTATTCATACTACGTTGATTGAAAAAAAGATAAATCACCCAAAACAAGATCTTCCCGTTTTTTGTTCCTACGATGTTGTGTCGTGCACGTACCTACTAGTTGTATGGTGGTAGTACTAGTAATATAGTATTAGGAGTACAAACTTGGTACTAGTAGGAGTAGTACTAGTACGGAATGCTCCTACTCTATCAACGAGCCCCGTTCGACACCAAATTTCTTGGCTTCCGTGCTACAGCTAGATCTTCCCCTCGTTTCTGTTTTCCAACCCGGCGGCGGGTGGGGTGTCGGTTTACTCAACGGTGGTCCCACATGAAAGTGAAAATGCTACGCAACATGCCTTCCCTAAGCTATGTGTCGTGCCGGACAGGTCGTGTTGTACTCCCGATTCCTGCGCGTGTGGGGGTGCGACGCAAACGCGGCAGGCCTTTTCCTTTTACCATGTGTCCGTGCGTTGCGACGAATCCAAAGTAGTAGAATAGTAGTATTTGTTCACAAACTTGAAATAAATCACTATTGTTTTGATATACTCCTAATATATTACTCCCTCCATACCTAAATATTTGTCTTTTTTGAGATTTCAAATGGACTATCACATACGGATTATATAGACATATTCTAGTGTTTCTAGCAAGATGCCCGCGTGTTGCACGAAGTTGATGGAAAAGGTAAGCACAACTTATAAATTGACGGATGGAGTACTAGTTACAGTGATGCATATATTAAGCAAAGGGATCGCACATGTCGGTATTGACTGGAACGAGAATGCAACAGCACAATAAGAATTAAGGCCACGATGATGCGATCGCAGTGGTGGTTACAGAAGGCAAGAAGAAAGATGGATCCACGAACGTATGACCTCCTCCTCCTCAACTTAGTGCGTCGGGCCACCGACCAGCGGCTAAGGAGCGGCGGCTTTTGTGGCGAGGTCGAGGTGCTTCTCAGCAAAGGCATCCAAGGCTTCCAGCCGGTTGAGGAACGCCAACGTCGTAGCGTCCTCACTGGCCTTGTAGATTCCTATGTACACGATTTCCTTGTACATGTGGATGTGTAGGCCGACGAATTCTTGCAGGGCGAGGCGCCTCGCGGCGAGCGCGACCTCCAGGTGGACATTCTTTGTGGCGTCGGCGGGCAGTAGCAGGGCCACCAGTGCTTGAAAGAGGTTCCGGCCATGGAGGCCGATTAGGGTGGCAGGCAATGAGGAGCCCGGGCGCGCGGGCTGGAGGAGTACGGCGATGTCATCTGCAAGCTTCTTGAGGACGGTGAACTTTTTGCTGGTGGCAACGATCATCTAGTCCAACTGAGAGTCGTAGTTGGCGTCGAAGGCGGCCATCCACCAGCCGGTCTCCAACACCGTCTGGAGACGATCCTCGGTGCCATGCCGCAGGCTGGTGTCGTGGACCATCTGGTGCAGCCGCTGGCCGCTCACGAGCATCGCCGCCATGGGTCTGGAGTGAGCTCTTTTGCACTTAGTGTAGGTGCTTAGGCAAATGCTTAGGTGCGTATGATGTGGTAGATGCATTGGAATGGAGGGGCGCCTTTATATTAGGGCAATGAGGGAAACCTGCGTTGCATTCACATCGTGCAGCCTCTTTTCCCGGACCTCCTCCCATTACTTCCCTCATGCATTAATTGAAGGTGGATGCATTGGCCGTTCAACATATCGGGAACCACTACTCCCTCCCTCGTCTGCATTAAAGTCGTATCGGGAACTGCGCCACCCATTGTCAAATCGAATACTCCCTCCGTCTAGGTGAGTATTATGTCATCTTACGAAAACCAAATAGTAAACACATAGGCGTGATGCATTAACTCTCATGTTGTTTCTTATTTTTTGACATAAATAGAGGAATCAACCAAGAAGAGATGTGGGGCTTGTATGCTTTTAATGACTTGAGACTATCAAACATGACATGCAGTGGTCAGTTCGTTGCACAAGAACAAATACAACCCACGTCAGCACACACGCATCTTATATAGCATCACATCCAATGGCTATAAAAGATGAATGAGACCAGATTATATCTCATCTAGATGAGTTCTAGCAAAAATGTATTAATAATACTTAGTACTCCTGCGCCATGTACCATATATTAGTATCATGTAGTACTTTATTTATTTATGAGGTATCCAGATGGCACTGCATCGCCAAGAAAAGAGGGTAACATCAAAATTATGGACTACTTTTTTGAGTATGTTGGTAAGGTCCGGTCATAGTCACTTGTTGAAATCTCTAAAAAGACAAATACTCCATCCGTCAGGAAATACTTGTCATCAAAATGGATAAAAGGAAATGTATCTAGACGTATTTTAGTTTTAGATACATCTCTTTTTATCCATTTTGATGACAAGTATTTTCGGACGGAGGGAGTAGAAAACAGAGTTGGTGATGATGGTGTGTGTGCCATCCTGCAATATAGGTCGTCGGATTTATATCTAACGGATAGGAAAGAAACTATGGCAATTTTGCAAAAATATACCAACACGTCTCTCCATGTTCGCAAATAAGGTCTTCCCCCGTTCAACCTTTTCTCTCACAAGATAAACTACTCATACAAATGCATCTTGATGTTCCATGCAACGCACGGGCAGCTAGCCTATTTCTTTTAAAATAGTTGCTGCAATAATTGGGTTGAAGTGATATATTTTATATCTGCCCCGAATGATTTTAGATTCACTAGTAGTAACAAAGAAAAGGTTGCCTTGTTAATTAACAGAAAACAGGGTGAAAACTATCACATGAGGCCGGTAAAAACAAGGCACACTGGGTTCAGTGTCATCGTCACTACAGTTATGCGTGCGCGAGAAGTCTACATATCGAGGGGGCTGCCGAGCGAGGCACCAAGACACAATGTTTGAGAGAGAAACCAATTGACAGATTATGATCAGATCGAGTTGTCACCCTTCTGCTGTCATTGTTGGGGGGGAGAGAAAGACGTATCGAGAGTGTGCGTGGTAGGCACAGAAGCACAACTAGCGTGTGTGTGTGTGTGTTTGAAAGAGGAGTAGATAGATTATTATCAAGATCGATGTGCCACCCTACTCCTTCGGTGCCGGGTAGTGTGTGTGTGTGTGTGTATGTTTGAGAGAGAAGCCAGTCGATAGATTAGTATCAAGATCGAGGTGTCACCCTACTCCTTTGGTGTTGGGAAGTGTGGGTGTGGGGGGGCAGTGACACTCACATATCTCTACTCTTATAAAAAATAGAGTTGGTGATGATGGTGTTCCTGCCATCCTGCAATATAGGCCATCCGATTTATATCCGACGGACAGGAAGGAAACTATGGCAATTTTGCAAAAAGATACCCACACCCCTCTCCGCATTTGCAAATAAGGCATTCCCTCGTTCATCCTTTTCTCCCACAAGATAAACTTCTCATACAAATGCATCTTGATGTTCCGTGCAACGCATGGGCATCTTGCTAGTAGGGAGAAGGAGTTTGTGTGACACATATCTAGCTATATTAAGGGATAGGTAGATAGCATATGTGTGAGAGACATTATTATACTTTGAGACATTAGTGGCTGTGGGTGGGCGGAATTAAAGGGGTGGGCATGTTAGACATAGAGAGCGTGTGTGTTTCTATGTGGGATACTTGTAGGACGGGGTAGAAAGACGAATTTAACCCTGACGGAGGGAAAGAAATACACGAAGTGCGCATGTGTGATTCTGATGCCCACAGGGAAATGAGATATGTATGTGTGTGAGAGAGATTGCACAATTCATTCACGTATCACTATCTAGCGATCGTGGACATGCATCGCTTGAACATAAGTCAATATCTACTTCGTATCGTGGCCAAAGGTACAATATCGATTCAACACTATAAAGATTGGACACTCACACATCACATTTTTTCTATTTAAATAAACCTTTTCAGTTGTGCATGCCAAAGTTACAGTGATGTTTCTTCAAACAACCAATGTAGCTATCATGTACATGCACCATTGTTACTCTTGCATTCAAATTCATTAGCCTTGGATGACTTAAGTTTCTATTTTGAAGTAATATATGTAATATTCATATATGAATTCAATGGGTACGCAATTTATGAAATGGAGGCTATGTAATCATATGAGGTAACACTTTTAAGTAGCTGACTACGATATCCATTTCTTTTTGTGCGCCTCTACACTAACACGTCAATGCATTATGTTTAAAGTAAATAACCAATGGCACTAAATTATCTATTTACACGAGAAATACATAGGCTGAGCGTTTGATCCCTTTTTTGTGAACGTGCCACTACACCCGTACGATTGGCCGCGCCCGTGTGAACGTCCAAGTTATCGGTGCATCATCCCGAGTTATTGTCTTTTTTTCTAGGGTGGACTTCACACTAGTTATTAGCTGCTGACGCGTGCCCCGTGTACACAGTCTAGCATGACCTTCCCGCTAGCACGGTCCAAATTTAGTTGAAACTGGATACGAACGATCCCGCGGGCGGCAAAATCTCCCGCCTCCTTCTAAAATTTCCGCCACCTTAGTCTTTAGCATGTGAAATCCCCCTTTTGTGCTTGGTGCACGGAGACCAACAGTTACAATACCGCCCCCATCTACATGATAGGTCGGGGCTGCTTTGGTAACTTCCGGTTCCCCCACTACACAGCACCCCCATTTCCTCTCCCCCTCTCGAAAAATCGACTAACTCCACAGCACCAGAGCATCTTACATCACGCCGTCCATACTTCATCGCCCTTTCTCCCCTCCCCTCTCGAAACCCTAGACTGCTCATCCACCGGCGTACCATAGCCCCTTCACTGCCAACGGCGTCCACCTCGTCGGATCTGCTTCTCCGGCCACATCTACCCCTCCCACCTCCCCTAGAAACAAGTAGACTGCTCATCCACCACTGTACCACAACCCATTCAGTGCCGGCCTTGTCCACGGCGCCGGATCTGCTTCGCCGGTACTCTCGTCAACCGCCGCGCATCTGCAGCGGCTCATTCATACTCCCCACCAGAGACGCATCGTCCACACCCCCCGGAGCCGCCCCACCGACGCCCCCGTCGACGGCCTTTGATCCTCTTCGCCGACACCTTCCTCAACCCTACCGGAGCCGCTTCGCCGACACCATCGTCAACCCTACCGGAGTAGCTTCGCCTATACCATTCTCAACCCTACCGGGGCCACTTTGCCAACTCACAAGTCCACGGCCTCAGGTCCTCTTCCTCGCACCCTCATCCAACCTACCGGAGCAGCTTCTGACGCCCCGTCCACGGCCGCAGATCCGCATCGTCGACACCACCCTTAACCCAACCACCGGAGCAGCTTCTGACGCCCCGTCCACGGCCGCAGATCCGCATCGTCGACACCATCCTTAACCCAACCACCGGAGCAGCTTCTGATGCCCCGTCCGCGGCCACAGATCCGTGTTGTCGACACCATCCTTAACCCAACCACCGGAGCAGCTTCACCTACGCCCTCGTCCACGGCCACAGATCCGCTTCGCCCACACCGTAGTCCACCCTACCGGAGCCGCTCCACAAACACCCTACTCGATGGTTCTAGGTCTCCTTACCGGACCCCGACAGCCAGCGCAGCGTCATCACCCTCGACGTTTCTAACTTGATTCCCACCGTCTGGAGAGATTCCAAGCATCCGCCATGGCCTAGGTACTTGTCACCTTTAAACCCGTCCAGCATCACCTGCCCGATGTACTTCAAATATACTAATCGGTCGCTGTTACCTGTTATGCAGCTGGCAAAAACTACAAGGACGATGTTTCTTCTGGATGTAACAGCTTGGCCAACCAAGATCCTGGACTAAGGCATTGCTATGATCTTGTAAGTGCGTCTCTCTCTCTTGTATTGTTCTATGCCTGCCAGCGTGCTTTGCTAGGATTTTCGACTAGTAATCCCTATGTGCAGACAATGATTTCTACTATTGGCTGCTAAATTAGATATGTAGATGTCATACATGATACTACCTCGTACCTCCGTTCCTAAATATAAGTCTTTCTAGAGATTCCACTATAGGCTACATACGGAGCAAAATGAGTGAATCTACACTCGAAAATGCATCTATATACATCTGTATGTGGTCCATACTGGAATCTCTACAAAGACATATATTTAGGAACAAGGGCGGTACATTACACAAAATCATAGGTGGCATGTAGGAATTCCAGTGCACTACATTAGGCTCCCTTAGAGTGCCTGCTAGTCCAGCATACAGAGTCATGGCTAGTTTATGGTACGCACACAATCGTTTATTGGTGGTTTAAATATGTGCAAGGGATATGCAATGTTGTATCATGTAGAGATGTCTGAAATTAGCTGTGTCAACTTGCAGATAGGGTTACACAATGAAAAAGTACAAGATGTATGTGGCAATTTCATGGAACATGGCAAAAAATGGAGAGGCAGCGGTGAGCCTATACAGTGTGCTATGGTACGTCACTCCTCCATTGTGATCATCGTGACATGTTATTTGTATGCCAGTTCTATTAGCCAAGTTTCTTAGGGACAGTTATTACGAGTTATCCTAAGAAAATAAGCACCTGTGAATATAAGCTCCATGTAATAAGCCAACCAGTTCTTTTCATTGCGTTTTCAGCTTATCTTTGGTATGATCAGTGGAAAGTCTAGATTGCATTATATTTTTTTTCATTTTGCTGCCCATATTGAAATTAATTTGACTTGCAAACATCACAAATTGAACCCAGTACAGTAATTAATATGATAGGAAAACAGACCATCACTATTTGCTCAAAATGCAAATACAAAGATACCATCTACTTGGCACAATCTACTTTGGTTAATGTTTTCCATAGAGATCCCATTGCCTAATTTAAACGAAGAATGCATGACCCACATTTAAATGAAGAACAATTATTTATTGAAATTCGATGGTCCAAGTGGTTGGTTATTATCATATAGCAGCACCACCTGAAAGCATCATATAGCAGCAGCAGCTCATAGCAACTCATCATACAGCAGCAACAGTCTACAATTCATCATATACCAGCAGCAGCTCATAGCAATTCATCATATAGCAGCAGCAGGAGCAGCTCATAGCAATTCATCATATAGCAGCAGCAGGAGCAGCTCATAGCAATTCATCATATAGCAGCAGCAGGAGCAGCTCATAGCAATTCATCATATAGCAGCAGCAGGAGCAGCTCATAGCAATTCATCATATAGCAGCAGCAGGAGCAGCTCATAGCAATTCATCATATAGCAGCAGCAGGAGCAGCTTGTAGCAACTCATCATACAACAGCAGCAGCTCATAGCAATTCATCATATAGCAGCAGCAGCTCATAGCAACTCATCATACAGCAGCAGCAGCTCATAGCAACTCATCATACAGCAGCAGCAGCTCATAGCAATTCATCATATAGCAGCAGCAGGAGCAGCTCATAGCAATGCATCATATAGCAGCAGCAGAAGCAGCTCATAGCAATTCATCGTATAGTGGATCAGAATGAAAATTTGGCAAAAAATCAGAGGAGACCCTCACCTTGTTGGATGAGCTCATCCTTCAACAGCACCTCAAGGCCATGGCCTGGGAGGAGGGGAGGGGGAATAAGGTGCCTTCTGCCGTAGTGTGGCATCAGCCGTAGTTGTGCAGTGCCCGCCGGAGTAGTGCGTTGGACGAACCACAGTGGAGCAGCTGCTGGAGACCATGAGAATGAGGGGCGGCGCCAGAGGGAGGAGCAGCCAGGGAGATTTGCCCCTACCCGCCGGCCATGTATCCTAGCTAGACATAGCATCGTCGAGGACCAGGCCAGATGGGACCAGTGGCGATGGCTCGCTGGAGGAACCCTAGTGCTGCAGGCAGGGGATCGAGGTAGAGGGAAAGGGGAGAGGAGATGCAAGCGGGCAGCGCAATGAATGCTTGCGTGTTTGCTTTTACTTGAGGGTCAGGTGTGACACGGGCGTCTGCAGTTGCATTTTGAGTGTAATATAGGCAGACAACAGAGTCATTTCACTATTCCCCTTCCCTTCAATTTTTAGTGAGGTTCTACCCGAAACACCCCCCCTCCAAAGCGAAATTAGTTAAGCCCAAGCCCATAACTCAAAAATGACTTCTTTACATCTTTTATGGCTTATTTTGACAATATGCCCTGAAAAGGCGGAATCAAACTGGCCCTTAACCTGTAATTCAATTGTGCGTACAATGATGAATCACTCCTGCCTGCTATCTGTACATTTAGGCATCATCATACATGGCATAACCTAATACATGTGCATTCCATTGTAGAATCTGGAATTTGCAATGTTTATGTTAGTTCATAGGTTGCACATGATGTTTAAATGCCCCTTAAATCTGGTCAGTCAAGTGATGGTCTTTAAGCCTCCTTCTTTGCTTCTTTTCTTGATATGTAAGATTTGCTCACACATTTGTTCAATTGCTTGTTTGCATCAGCCAGCCATACTAGGACTGTTTGCTTTGATTACTTGTTGTTCTTGACCTGACACTCTAACAGAGCTTGTCAACGATTTAAACACTAAGGGCTGCTGTAGTGGGGCCTTGTCTAACTCATAGGTGACATAAAGGTTTGGCTGTACACTACAGTAGGCTCTCCAAGAGTACCTGGAGATCTAGTTCGAAGGTATGCCTAGTTTTTACATAGTGCAGACATAGTAAATGCTCATTTCATTGTGTGCAAGTGCAAGAGATGCGGCATGTTTCATTATGTGGTGTTGTTTTGTTATAATCTCATTCTTTTGTGTTCACAGACTGGAAAGTATGCATATTTATCTTCCAAGGAGACGAGTAACTAGTTTGTGTCACCTTCCAGAGGGGGTGCAATGATGATAAGTTTGAGGATTTCCATGTACAAGATGTTAGGAAGGAACCTTGCAAGAGAAGTAGGAGCTGCACTGAGCCTCTTCAACCTGCTAAGGTAAGTCACTGTATGCAACTCAACAGTTCAATTCCTTGTTTGTTTCAGGCATAGTTAATTTTCTCTTTTCAATTGCTTTATTTGTCCTTAGTTAATGAGATTCCCAAATAATCATGCCTGATGTTCGGTACTTGTATCACTATTAGTTGACATAATTAAAGGTCTTACCATTTAATTACTCTGCCAAAGTGTGCCTGAAGCTTTGAAGTCTATTAACTAACTATTATTGCATGAGGCTCACAATCTAGTTTATACTACGCTAATGATTGCGTAGTTTTGCCTGCTGTAGTATGTCTGTATGAAACCCTCTATTGTTCATTTTGCTCCCTAAGACTTTAATTGAGGCACAGAATGGACAACTGCTTGCTTACTTATACGCAACATGTTGTCTAAATTTGTATCTTGTCTGTGTTTTCGGTTGGGACCCAACATCATGCTCCTCTGGTGAGCTAAGAGGGATTTCTATACGCAGGCTGCACAGACTATCTTTTTTATAATTTTTAAAATATCACCTGCTTATGCTTCATGAAGTGTAACATTTTTTTGAAAGTGACGTGTAACATTATTGTTAGTCCTATTTTGCCATGTAGTACAAAATAGTGTCTTGTTCGCTTCACTGTTGTAACTATATTTTTGCCCTAGTCATGTGTACTTACAGAAACATTTCAGGATGAAGTGACATCAACACAAAGATCTGCGAGCGGTGCGGCATGGCCATTACCGAATGATTATGGATTGGAATTGGAATGTGCTGATGTTCTCGAGCATCAACTAGAGGTGGCAAGACAACGTGTACATGGTTGTCAACGTATAATCAACAAGTTGAGACTGGACATGCAGGTATTAGATGCAGGAGTCAAAAAATGAAACAAGACACTGAGGTAACCATGAAGGAATTGGAGATTTTGCAGACTGAAATTTGTGCTATCTGAATTCTGCCAATCCTATTTTCTGAAGAGACTATAGTTCAAATGGAGTTAAGTTGATGCGTGTCCATGATGTATGAGCTGTATTTGCCCAGTGTATGTAATTTGTTGTTTGTGTATGCTTTATTATCACCTGTGCCGAACCATAATGCCCAGTGGGTATAATCGGCTGTAATTTCTTTATTGTGTAGTGTAGGATTATTCTACCTTTCTATGCCTTGCTCTCTTTGTTGTATAGTGTATGCTTTTTAGAGGTGATAGTATTGAGTAGGATAATTCTTTGAATATGCTATCGTTCAAACGGGGGCCAGCTCACCCGACCATGGGCCTTCTACGTCTCGTAGGATCCATGGGCCTTCTACGTCTCGTAGGATCCATGGGCCGCCAACTCATTTATGGGTCTTGTACGGGCCTTTAATGAGCCGTAGACGGGCCTTTAATGGAAATCGTACGTTTTATGGGCTGACCATAACGGGCCGTTAATAGGCCGTATTTGGTGATGCTAGGAAAATGGCCCAACAGACTAACGGTCCACAAACGGGCCGACTGTAACGACGGGCTGAATTTGGCCCACAAGCAGAAAATGACAGTAACGGGTCGTAAGTAACTGAATGTTGCAAATGAGCTCAAGAATAAATGGGCCCTCAGAAGGCCGAAAGTTAACTTGGGCTGGAAACGGCCCAACGGAATAACGGGCCGTTAATGGGTATAAAGTGATACAATGTTCATTACAGGCCAGTTTCACCACGGGCAGTTAATGGGTGTAAAGTAATACACTGTTCATTACGGGCCAGTTTCAGCACGGGCCGCTAATGGGCCAAGAGTTACAAAGGGCCTCATATAGGCCGAAAGACGTCATGGGCTATACATGGGCCAGAAGTGAAAACGGGCTGGAATCATATTGGATGGCCCATATGACGCTACTGGGCCTAATTCGGATAGGGCGTAACAGGCCTTGGGTTAGCGGGCTGTAAATGGGCTATATGCGAACATGCCGTTAACAGGCTTTCCATGGGCCGGCCCCCAGATTTTGACCAAGTCAAATGGGCCGGCCTTTTCACAGGAACGGGCCACTGTTGGGTCGTGCCACGTGTCGATGTATTATAGGCGCCTTCTGTCCAGTGAGTGGATGACATCTGTCCCAACGATGAGCCGACACGTGTTTCCTCTAGCCAATGATGATTTTACACGTGGAAAATCCCCATTGGTCGGGGCTGTTAACGGGTTATCGGATCCAAAACCCGACCCGATAGCTTAATGGCGTTCCGTTACGGTGGACGCCACATGTCGGTCACCCTTGACAAAAGCACTTCTGTGACGCGTGATTTATCGTCATGGAAGTGGACACTTCCGTGATGATAATTCTGGTAATGTCATGGAACACTTCTACGACAGCACAGGTATGGCTATCTTGATTCTGTCATAAATCTGTCATGGATGTACATGCATGACAAAAAACGCAACCTACTATGACAAACACGTATCATCACAGAAGTGTATTTTTTTGTAATGTAGCATACACTTTCCTGTAGTGCATTATTTTACTTTATTTATCGCTAAGTGTTTGCTTGCTAGGGAAAAAGTGGGTGCACTCAGCGCACCAGACTTTGTTGTTTTACATCATGCATTGGAGGGCGACAACACTTATAGCTTGGGAGCTATTGTGGCTCGTCGCCTCCACATTAATAAATCCAAGGGTAAAATACATGGTGGGATTTTTGCTACTCGTTTGGCGGCTCACTTTAATGATGAGATACGCCATCATGATTACCCTCTGACAAAAGTTTACTGATAACCCACAAGTATAGGGGATCGCTGTCACAACCCTAGATTTGGTTGAAACCAGTTGCACAAGCATTCATGCATCATGTATATATTTATGAAAGTTGAATTGGGGAAAGTGCGAAGCCTCAGAAGTCTTTTACAAAAATGATCAACATTAAAAAAATTGTTTCAAATAAACCCAAGAAAATGTTCCTCACAAGCTATAAAAATATTGGCAAGAGGTAAAACTCAAACCAATATTTTTGGAGTCTCAGAAATATTTATTTTGGGCCTTTGAATTAATTCAATAACTATTTGCATTGGATATATATTTTTTATATAATTAATATATGTCCAATAATTCTGGAACATTTTATGTGGTTTTGTATATATTAGTTCTAGCCACATAATTATTTTCAGGATTTTATAAAATGGTTTGGAGTTAAAACTAAAACCAAAACAAATTGCAGAAAAGAAAATAGAAAACAGAAACTAAATAAAAGAGAGAGAGAGAGAAGGACTAACTTGGCACTTACCTCGGCCCACCTACCTGTGCAGCCTGCTGTTGAAGCCGGCCCAGCCCAGCCACCCCCCTGCCAGTTGTCTTCCTCCTCTCGCCAGAAGGCAGAGGAGAAGCTAGCCACGGCGCCGCGGCGTGCCACGCCGGCAGCTGCCTGCTTGGTTGTTCCCTCGTTGCCTGGACGTCTCCCGTGACGCCACGCGACCCCCCGACCCTTCTCTCACCCTCCCTTGAGCTCCTCCTCCCCGGCTCTCTCTTCCTCCCTTCGCTGTGAGCACCGAGAGCGCGCCATCGCCGTACCCATGGCTACAGGCCACCACTCGCTAAACCAGCATGACCACGACCTCCGCCACGACGCCTTGGAGCTACACGCCGACGCACGCGACCGCGGGAGCCCTGCAGCATCGTCCCCGACCTCATCTTCAACCTCCGGCCGCCGGCTACCTCACCGTCGATTCGCGGCAACCAACGCGTCCCCGGCCCCGCTGTCTGCACCATCCTCCTTGCTGTGAGCCTCTCTACATTTCCCCCATGTTCTCCTCCTCGCACTCAACCCCTAACTTACCTCCCCGTCGCACCCGTAAGCTCCTTGCCGCCGGCGATGTCGCCGACACGGTGAGAGCTTGTTTCCGTCGCATCTGGGAGTGTAGTCGAACTCCTGGAGTTCCCAGGAGCCCGTAGAGAACTTCATCCAGCATCCCCGTGGCTCGCAGCCTTGCCTGCCTCATCCCCGTGCTCCAGCCGCCGCGGATGAGCTCGCCGCCGGTGAACCAGGCCACCCCATGCCCAGCCGCGTGCTCCCCTAGATGCGGGCGAGCCAGGGCTCCTTTTTGATGCCCTCATCACAGCAAGCGGTAGCCCCAAGCGCAACTCCGGCGATCCACCGCTGCCCTGGGTCGTCGCCGTCGTCTAACCGCCAGCGCATCTGACGTGGCCCTGTCATTAGCCACTAATGACGCCACTAACTAACCCCATAGCTCACTGACGGATGGGCCCCACGCCCATAAGTAAACTTAGTTTATTTCCTGTTATGTTTAACTAACCACAGGGGCCCCAGAGGTCGGGTTGACCTAGCCATGTCACACGTTGACTGTCCCCACATGTCTTGTTGACTTTGCTGACGTGGGCGTTGACCGGACCCACCTGACAGTGTCACTAACCAGCCCCAGTCACTGACCAGTGGACCCCACTGGTCAGGTTTGACCTGGAAGCGCCCAGTTGACCTGCTGACATCAGGGTGATGTCATGCTGACGCAATAACTCTTTTTCTGGAATTATCCTTATTCAGAAAATTCCAGAAATTAGTATAAACTTCTAAAATTCATAGAAATTCAACCGTAACTCAGAAAGAAATAATTTATATATGAAAAATTATCAGAAAAATTCAAGGAATCTGTTTATGGCATTTTCATGCATGTTAGAGAAACTTATGGCTGCTGTTTAGGCCAATTCACATAAATGGAATTTAAACTCTCACATATGGAGTTTGAATTTGAACCTAGGGTTCAAACCAACTCCATTTAACATGTTGCTAGTTGCATTAGCTCAAAACACAGCATATTGACATGTCATGATCATGCATCATTTTGTGCATTGCATTGATTGTGCTCATTCTCTGTTGCCGGTGGTTGTCCCCTCTCGATAGACGTTGTACCGACATTGTGATCGTTGACACTGATGAAGACCCAATGATATCTTCAGAAGTGCCAGGCAAGCAAAACCCCCTTGTTCATTCCGATACAATCCCACTCTCTCGCTCCTTCTCTCTTTTACTGCACTAGGACAACAACGATTCAACTGTTACATGCTGCGGTAGTTGAACCCCTTTCCTCTGCATGACATGTCATTGCCACAGTAAATAGATGAAACCCACTAGCATGAGTAGGAGTTGTTTGAGCCCTGATGTGCCTACTCGTTCATGCTTGTTTGTCATCCCTGCTACTGCTTAGAGTTGAGTCAGGTCTGATTCATCGGGGGTGAATTGGAACAGTGATGAACATGTCCTACTATGTGTGAGCTAAGTGTGTGAACACGTTTTGGTAAAGGTAGCGGTGAGAGGCCATGTAGGAGTACATGGTGGGTTGTCTCATTGCAGCCGTCCTCAGGAACTGAGTTCTGTGTCTGTGATCCATGAACAGCTACTACCACTCATTGGGATCCTTAATTGACCCTCTCGGCTTCTTAATCACCCTAGTACTCTGTCCAGGAGTTGCAACTAGTTTCTGGTGTTTGTAGGTTATGTGTTGGCGGCCGTGCGTAGCGCTGACCCTAGGGGTGGGCTATGTTGCGGTAGATACACCGTGGCACGGTGTACCGGGCGCCCGTTTGGTGTCTCGGGAACCCTGTTCACATCGTTCGGGGCCGTATGTGGAAACCTCGGCCGGACTCCCTGCGGATGGAACCTGGATAGGCGATAAACCTGGACTAGAGACTTAAGTGTTTAGGTAGGCCGTGGCCGACACCCTCGCCGGGCTTCCGCTTGAAGGTTGCCGAGATACATGACGTGTATATGGTGGTAAGTGGTGGGAGCGTGTGTGAAGAAGTACACCCCTGCAGGGTTATCATTATCTATTCGAATAGCCGGATTCCTCGGATATGGAAACTTGGACCCCTTGCATAGTTCATAGACAAGTGAAAGTGGATACTCTAAAACTTGCAAGATAAGTGTGAGTGCTATGGATGGCCTTCTCGTAGGGAGATGGGAGCAGTTCCATAGTGGTGTATTGAATGGTGAATATGTGGACTCGTGTGCGCCACCTCAAAAGAGTTGCTTGCAGTCATAGTTCAGGTTAGCCACTGAGTCAAAGCTGGCTTGCTGCAGTTAAACTCCACCACCACCCCTTGTTGATACCGATGCATATGTAGCTAGTTCTGATGTAAGTCTTGCTGAGTACCTTTGTACTCATGTTTGCTTAATTTATGTTTTGCAGAGAGAGACTTCAGTCTCGCTAGTAGTTCCGCGTGAACTTCGACCTTAGCTTGATACCTCAGCTATGATCTTGTGCCCTTGGCAGGATCTGGTAGATAGTCAGGCTTCTGAGCCTTTTCCATTTGTAGATGTCTGTACTCAGACATGTTAAGCTTCCGCATGTGTTTGACCTGTATGCTCTGAATGTTGGGTCATGAGACCCATATTTGTAATATCTCGCTCCTCGGAGCCTAATGAATAAGTACTTTGAGTCATAGAGTTATGTTGTGATGTCATGTTGTATTTACACATATCGAGCATATTGTGTGTATGATTGAAATGCTTGGTATGTGTGAGATCCGACAAATCTAGTTGTTTATCCTTGGCAGCCTCTCTTATGGGGAAATGTAGTCTAGTGCTTCCTTGAGCCATAGTAGTCCGCTACAGCCCGGTTCACCGGAGTCCTGCTAGCCCAGCACTACTGCTCAGGATACTTGACTGGCCGGCATGTGTTTCACTTCGTTCATGTGTCTGTCCCTTCGGGGAAACATCACGCGGTAACATCCGGAGTCCTGCCTAGCCTGCTACAGCCCGGGTTCCCGGAGTCCTGTTAGCCTAGTGCTGCAGCCTGGATTTACACGCTGCTGACCGACATGCTCAATGTGATTCATGTATGCCTGTCCCCATAGGTTAGTGCCGCTTTGGGTTCACGACTAGCCATGTCGGCCCGGGTTCTCTGTCATATGGATGCTAGCGACACTATCATATACGTGAGCCAAAAGACGCAAACGGTCCCGGGCCATGGTAAGGCGACACCCGTGGGAATACCGTGCGTGAGGCCGCAAAGTGATATGAGGTGTTACCGGCTAGATCGACGTGACTTGGAATCGGGGTCCTGACAGCGTTGGTATCAGAGCCTGACTGCCTATAGGATTACCAAGCCAAGCCGGTCGAAGTCGTGTCTAGAAATGCTTTAGTTATGTAAGGGAATTGATTCTGGAAGGGAACATAAGGCTCTTTTTACTCCTTTACCCTATGGCCTTCTAATCTGAGTCATCCTCTTCTCTTCTACAGGGATTAAGAACTAGGCTTCTCATCTTTCTATCAGGATGACGTGTTACTAATCCATAGACTTATAGAATTGATAGTTTCAAGCCTCAGTTCCGTTCCTACTACTTCCGTACGTTGTCAGTTGATCTCGGAACCTTGATATTGTTGTTGAGTGGCTATGCCACCATTTTTGCAAGTTGTCTCAAATCTTTTGAGAAATTACAGCCGTTATGCTGTCCGAGTCATCCTAGGTTTCTAAATAGTCTGATGCATTTGCAAACCCTTTCCCCTGTTCCTGATGTCCATTTGGGCTAGATTAATCACACTACCTGTCAGTTGAGGTACTCTATTGCCTCGACATATATGTTGGAGCTATTATTATGACCCTAGGTGTTTAGGGAGTCACCTAGTAATCTAGCCATGTTTTGTGTTCCCGGTGTGATGATTCTGGCCACCATTCTCGAAAGCATCCCGTGATGCCATTTAGTTAGTAGGTATTCTACTACTGGGTTTTGAACCCGAGATTCACCGTACTTACCTCATGTTGATAGTGTTGCTAGTTCCTTTAGGATACTAGTAACCTTTGCATTAGTCCTCGAGGTCCGTGGTATATCCTTCTTCCAAATACTATGAACCGCCTATGGTAGAAGTTCTTTGAACCATAAGATCACAACCAGAGTGCTCTTGATGAGTTCTCTATTCTTCATTGTGAATCTGCCAGTCCTACCATTCTGCATGGGTTGTCCGAAAGAAATGTTGAGCTATGCTCGACATACTAATCTATGCATCCACAACTCAGAAAATTATATGTTCCTCGAGTTGTTCCTCTTCAGTTGTATTCCGACCATCTTCTATCAGTTGATAGCCAAGAGTATGTGTGCATTTGTGTTCATCGATGCCTATAATTCTTGTGGTCCGTCAAGCCATTCTATTCCAGAATGACTAGGAGAAACAAACTCCAGTACCTTGTCCACTTCTAGGATTGGGTCAAAGTAGTTGTATTCCACAGATCAAATGCCAATTTAGTTTTTGTTCTATTCTACCTTGGGGTATTACCATCTTTATATCAGGAATGTCATGGGAATTGCACCACCTCTTATAAATTCTTGACGCAGTAATACTTCTTGCATCATTGTTCGTTCCTTAGCTCCGTGTTATTATAACCAGAATGCCGACAAGTGAACCGTGATGTGTGAAAGCAATATTCCTAGCAACTCCGTTGCTTGGTAGTTAATGGACAATACTCTCATTCTTAGCATGCTGGTAATTAAATCATCATCCTAAGATTGACGTGCTACCTAGTCCATATTTCTGGGTGCACTCATCGACCAATGAGTTAGGACTATGATAATCCCTCGCTCCTTGATCATATCGTCTTGCCCTGAAAAGCAAGATTGTTCTCGAGCTTAATAACATATCGGTGGTTCGTGATTTTCCGAATATCTTCTCGGAGGTATCACCAGGCTGTCACCTGATCGCTATGTTGAGCTCGTGATCAAGTTGGTTTCTTGTAGCCACCCTCTTCTCCAGGAATCTGTGTTGGATACCCCTGAGTTAGTTGGTTAAGCTTAATAACAACTTGGAGAGTTGGAAGATAAAAGCTTGTCCTACCACGCTCATCCCTAAGGGATATCTTGTATCTGTGTTGAAGAAAGATAATACCTTCATCGATTGATCCACGCGATCAATTGTCAGTGCTATTGCCTTATAAATCCCTTGATTTGAGTGTGGGCTATCGTCAAATCAAATCAGAACCAACGATGTTCGTAATGTTGTCTTACTCTTGGTTGATCCCTCGAGCATACACCATTACATCTTTTGGTCTGACCAATACTATCATCGTGTTCACATGATGGTGGAAGTCTAGTGATATGGAAATTCCGGTGAGTTGTTGTTGAGCCCATCAACAGCATTTTGTCTCCCCCATGATTCATGTTGAATATCAACCTAGTGTTGGAAACTTTATAAGCAATGCCTTCGTATTCTGTTCATGAAGCTTATGCTTGGATGGAAGAAGTGACTTCCTCCAATTCATGTGCATTTGGGGCAAGTTACCGCCATGAGTTCGAGAAAGATTGTTTTTGTTTTCCCTGGTACCATTCCAAGTCAGTTATGTATGTGTGAATGTATTCTATGGTTTGGTAGATTAATTACCTCCACTCCATATGTATTCCCTAGCACACCAAGCCACTGATTGAATTGTTCAAGGCAAAGAAGTCTACTCTTGGGATCTAATCCATGGACTTGCGTAAAGACTTTGAAATCCTTGATGATGGTTCCCCACCTGAACTCGATAGTGTTTTACTATAAGACTACTACGTGGTCATGCTCATCTTGGATAGCGTGTTCACAGGTTTGTAGCAGAACCAGATCATGTTTTGGAGCTTGCTATCGCAGTTCATTCCCCGAGAATCTCGCAACGACATCTCGTCAAATTGTGTTGCAAACCTTCATTTTCCTTTCTAGACTCGATGAGGCTGGAATATCCTGACACCAACCAGATCTGAATCTCAGGCAGATATGATGGTTGGAGCATTTTCCAAGAACTATAATATTGGTCTCTCGATAACCGTTAAAGTGGATGTCGTGGCCAACACATCCAGCCGGAAGACCTATTATTGTAGTATCTCGATTGAAGAAAGTTGGCCACCTTCCCATGAGGATTTCGTAGGATTTACCTCTGTAGTTAATCCTTATGGATTCTTGAGCTTCCGAAGTCCGACCTTTTACTTGATTTCTAGATATCCAACCATATCTATGAATGGATTACGCTAGCACATCAAGGAGAACATTAGAAGCGGAGTGCTATATGTCTCTCGGTCGATCATCCAGATTTTGTTTCCTTGGCCTCGCTAAGGTGAAATCTGAGAAAGTGTTATCTTCCTTTGCATCTGCATCACCCATCACCATTCACCATGGTGGTATGTTGTGTTGCCAGGATCCTTGACACGGATATTGGTAAAACCTTGATGAATATGGAGATGCTCAAGTTCTTGAGAGCACGCGCAAGCACCAGGTTTTACCGTTGGCGTTAACTAGGATTTGCTTACAGTTTCCTCGGTTATGTTATAACCTTTTCAAACAGTGGAATCACTCTCGACTGTTGAGTTCTTCCCCAGTTACTAGAATCATTCCCAACATTTGCATTTTGTTCCCAGCTTGCACCTCAGTAGTTGTTGTTCATGATCATCTTCAAAAGTGGACTTGCCATGGGTCTCATCCATTTCCGATGATAAGCAAAAATCATCCATTGCGTTGTCTTCAACAAGGTAGTCCTCATCATCTATCCTAGTCGGAGTATGCCATTCTTTCGAACCCCTTCCAACGATCGATTGTGGTTACCTCAGGCTGGTATAAAGAGTTTCAATGATCTTTGTATCAAAAGTAATTCTTTTTGCCACTTAAGGGAAATGCTCTACGAGTCACCTTTCCCTAAGGTGTCCCGTTATGGAATCATGGCAATTACCTCCTCGCAACTTTGAAACCATGCACCATCCTACTCCAGTGTGGGATTGTTGCCTACCAATTTGGACCTTCATCATATGTTCCTCTACATCCCTTGTGATATGTGTTTTGTGTCTCAGTTCGCGAGATGTTTCTATGTCTCACTCTGTGAGTTGATCGTGAGTTGCTTGATCTTCGAGGAGATCGACTCTTTAGGGTTTCCCTTCCTTCTCATTGTCATGAGTGGATGAAATTCTCAGAGCAAGATGTCAATGCTAGATGATGAGTGGATCAACATCTTCAGAAATGCGATGGATCGTGAAGACTGTGTCAGTTCCGTGTCCCCTCTGTCTTCTTACCTCACGACTTGAATCTCGGGATGAGATTCTTGTTTAGTGGAGGTGAGTTGTCACAACCCTAGATTTGGTTGAAACCAGTTGCACAAGCATTCATGCATCATGTATATATTTATGAAAGTTGAATTGGGGAAAATGGGAAGCCTCAGAAGTATTTTACAAAAATGATCAACATTAAAAAAATTGTTTCAAATAAACCCAAGAAAATGTTCCTGTCAAGCTATAAAAATATTGGCAAGAGGTAAAACTCAAACCAATATTTTTGGAGTCTCAGAAATATTTATTTTGGGCCTTTGAATTAATTCAATAACTATTTGCATTGGATATATATTCTTTATATAATTAATATATGTCCAATAATTCTTGAACATTTTATGTGGTTTTGTATATATTAGTTCTAGCCACATAATTATTTTCAGGATTTTATAAAATGGTTTGGTGTTAAAACTAAAACCAAAACAAATTGCAGAAAATAAAATAGAAAACAGAAACTAAATAAAAGAGAGAGAGAGAGAGACAGGGAGAGAGACAGAGAAGGACTAACCTGGCACTTACCTCGGCCCACCTACCTGTGCGGCCTGCTGTTGAAGCCGGCCCAGCCCAGCCACCCCCCGCCAGTTGTCTTCCTCCTCTCGCCAGAAGGCAGGGGAGAAGCTAGCCACGGCGCCGCGGCGTGCCACGCCGGCAGCTGCCTGCTTGGCTGTTCCCTCGTCGCCTGGACGTCTCCCGCGACGCCACGCGACCCCCCGACCCTTTTCTCACCCTCCCTTGAGCTCCCCCCTCCCCGGCTCTCTCTTCCTCCCTTCGCTGTGAGCACCGAGAGCGCGCCATCGCCGTAGCCATGGCTACAGGCCACCACTCGCTAAACCAGCATGACCACGACCTCCGCCACGACGCCTTGGAGCTACACGCCGACGCACGCGACCACGGGAGCCCTGCAGCATCATCCCCAACCTCATCTTCAACCTCCGGCCGCCGGCTACCTCACCATCGATTCGCGGCAACCAACGCGTCCCCGGCCCCGCTGTCTGCACCATCCTCCTTGCTGTGAGCCTCTCTACGTTTCCCCCTGTTCTCCTCCTTGCACTCAACCCCTAACTTACCTCCCCGTCGAACCCGTAAGCTCCTTGCCGCCGACGATGTCGCCGACACGGCGAGAGCTCGTTTCCGTCGCATCTGGGTGCGTAGTCGAACTCCTGGAGTTCCCAGGAGCCCGTAGAGAACTTCATCTAGCGTCCCCGTGGCTCGCAGCCTTGCCTGCCTCATCCCCGTGCTCCGGCCGCCGCGGATGAGCTCGCCGCCGGTGAACCAGGCCACCCCACGCCCAGCCGCGTGCTCCCCTAGATGCGGGCGAGCAAGGGCTCCTTTTTGATGCCCTCATCACAGCAAGCGGCAGCCCCAAGCGCAACTCCGGCGATCCACCGCCGCCCTGGGTCGTCGCTGTCGTCTAACCGCCGGTGCATCCGATGTGGCCCTGTCATTAGCCACTAATGACGCCACTAACTAACCCCATAGCTCACTGACAGATGGGCCCCACGCCCATAAGTAAACTTAGTTTATTTCCTGTTATGTTTAACTAACCACAGGGGCCCCACAGGTCGGGTTGACCTGGCCATGTCACACGTTGACTGTCCCCACATGTCATGTTGACTTTGCTGACGTGGGCGTTGACCGGACCCACCTGACAGTGTCACTAACCAGCCCCAGTCACTGACCAGTGGACCCCACTGGTCAGGTTTGACCTGGAGGCGCCCAGTTGACCTGCTGACATTAGGGTGATGTCATGCTGATGCAATAACTCTTTTTCTGGAATTGTCCTTATTCAGAAAATTCCAGAAATTAGTATAAGCTTCTAAAATTCATAGAAATTCAACCGTAACTCAGAAAGAAATAATTTATATATGAAAGATTATCAGAAAAATTCAAGGAATCTATTTATGGCATTTTCATGCATGTTAGAGCAACTTATGGCTGCTGTTTAGGCCAATTCACATAAATGGAATTTAAACTCTCACATATGGAGTTTGAATTTGAACCTAGGGTTCAAACCAACTCCATTTCACATGTTGCTAGTTGCATTAGCTCAAAACACAGCATATTGACATGTCATGATCATGCATCATTTTGTGCATTGCATTGATTGTGCTCATTCTCTGTTGTCGGTGGTTGTCCCCTCTCAATAGACGTTGAGACCCAATGATATCTTCAGAAGTGCCAGGCAAGCAAAACCCCCTTGTTCATTCCGATAAAATCCCACTCCCTCGCTCCTTCTCTCTTTTACTGCATTAGGACAACAACGATTCAACTGTTACATGATGTGGTAGTTGAACCCCTTTCCTCTGCATGACTTGTCATTGCCACAGTAAATAGATGAAACCCACTAGCATGAGTAGGAGTTGTTTGAGCCCTGATGTGCCTACTCATTCATGCTTGTTTGTCATCCCTACTACTGCTTAGAGTTGAGTCAGGTCTGATTCATCGGGGGTGAATTGGAACAGTGATGAACATGTCCTACTATGTGTGAGCTAAGTGTGTGAACACGTTTTGGTAAAGGTAGCGGTGAGAGGCCATGTAGGAGTACATGGTGGGTTGTCTCATTGCAGCCGTCCTCAGGAACTGAGTTCTGTGTCTGTGATCCATGAACAGCTACTACCACTCATTGGGATCCTTAATTGACCCTCTCGGCTTCTTAATCACCCTAGTACTCTGTCCAGGAGTTGCAACTAGTTTCTGGTGTTTGTAGGTTATGTGTTGGCGGCCGTGCGTAGCGCTGACCCTAGGGGTGGGCTATGTTGCGGTAGATACACTATGGCACGGTGTACCGGGCGCCCGTTTGGTGTCTCGGGAACCCTGTTCACATCGTTCGGGGCCGTATGTGGAAACCTCAGTCGGACTCCCTACAGATGGAACCTGGATAGGCGATAAACCTGGACTAGAGACTTAAGTGTTTAGGTAGGCCGTGGCCGACACCCTCGCCAGGCTTCCGCTTGAAGGTTGCCGAGATACATGACGTGTATATGGTGGTAAGTGGTGGGAGCGTGTGTGAAGAAGTATACCCCTACAGGGTTATCATTATCTATTTGAATAGCCGGATTCCTCAGATATGGAAACTTGGACCCTTTGCATAGTTCATAGACAAGTGAAAGTGGATACTCTAAAACTCGCAAGATAAGTGTGAGTGCTATGGATGGCCTTCTCGTAGGGAGACGGGAGCAGTTCCATAGTGGTGTATTGAATGGTGAATATGTGGACTCGTGTGCGCCACCTCAAAAGAGTTGCTTGCAGTCATAGTTCAGGTTAGCCACTGAGTCAAAGCTGGCTTGCTGCAGTTAAACTCCACGACCACCCCTTGTTGATACCGATGCATATGTAGCTAGTTCTGATGTAAGTCTTGCTGAGTACCTTTGTACTCACGTTTTCTTAATTTATGTTTTGCAGAGAGAGACTTCAGTCTCGCTAGTGGTTCCGCGTGGACTTCAACGTTAGCTTGATACCTCAGCTACGATCTTGTGCCCTTGGCAAGATCTGGTAGATAGTCAGGTTTCTCAGCCTTTTCCATTTGTAGATGTCTGTACTCAGACATGTTAAGCTTGCGCATGTGTTTGACCTGTATGCTCTGAATGTTGGGTCATGAGACCCATATTTGTAATATCTCGCTCCTCGGAGCCTAATGAATAAGTACTTTGAGTCATAGAGTTATGTTGTGATGCCATGTTGTATTTACACATATCGAGCATATTGTGTGTATGATTGAAATGCTTGGTATGTGTGGGATCCGACAAATCTAGTTGTTTATCCTTGGCAGCCTCTCTTATGGGGAAATGTAGTCTAGTGCTTCCTTGAGCCATAGTAGTCCGCTACAGCCAGGTTCACCGGAGTCCTGCTAGCCCAGCACTACTGCTCAGGATACTTGACTGGCCGGCATGTGTTTCACTTCGTTCCTGTGTCTGTCCCTTCGGGGAAATGTCACGCGGTAACATCCGGAGTCCTGCCTAGCCTGCTACAGCCCGGGTTCCCGGAGTCCTGTTAGCCTAGTGCTGCAGCCCGGATTTACACATTGCTGACCGACATGCTCGATGTGATTCATGTATGCTTGTCCCCATAGGTTAGTGCCGCTTTGGGTTCACGACTAGCCATATCGGCCCGGGTTCTCTGTCATATGGATGCTAGCGACACTATCATATACGTGAGCCAAAAGACGCAAACGGTCCCGGGCCATGGTAAGGCGACACCCGTGGGAATACCGTGCGTGAGGCCGCAAAGTGATATGAGGTGTTACCGGCTAGATCGACGTGACTTGGAATCGAGGTCCTGACAATCGCAACAGTTTTCGAGGGTAGAGTATTCAACCCAAATTTATAGATTCGACACAAGGGGAGCCAAAGAATATTTGAAGGTATTAGCAGCTGAGTTGTCAATTCAACCACACCTGGAGATTAATTATCTGCAGCAAGTAATTAGTAGCAAAGTAATATGATAGTTTTGATAGTGGTGATAGCAGCAATAGTAACAGTAATAGTGATAGCAGTAATTTTGTAGCAAGTGTAACAGTGATGATAGTAGTAGTAACTTAGCAGAAGCAATATGGAAAAGTTCGTAGGCATTGGATCGGTGACTTGTTGGATGATATTCATCATGAGGCAGTTATAACTTAGGGTAATATGGCACTAGCTCCAGTTCATCGATATAATGTAGGCATGTATTTCGTAAATAGTCATACATGCTTTATTAAAAGAACTTGCATGACATCTTTTGTCCTACCCTCCCGTGGCAGCGGGGTCCATAATGGAAACTAAGGGATATTAAGGCCTCCTTTTAATAGAGAACTGAAACAAAGCATTAACACATAGTGAATACATGAACTCCTCAAACTATGGTCATCACCAAGTGTGGGCCTAGTTGTTGTCACTCCGGGGTTGTCGGATCATAACACGTAGTAGGTGACTATAACTTGCAAGATCGGATCTAGAACATGGATATAATGATGAATTCATAAACGGTTCAGATCTAAAATCATGGCACCCAGGCCCAAAGTGACAAGCATTAAGCATGGCAAAGTCATAGCAACATCAATCTAGGAACATGGTGGATACTAGGAATCAGGCCCTAACAAAACTAACTCGATTATATGATGAATCTCATCCAACTCCTCACCGACCAGTGAGCCTACGAAGGAATTACTCACTCCCGGTGGGGAGCATCATGGAATTGGTGATGGAGAGGGGTTGGTGATGACGAAGAACAAAGATCCCCCTCTCCGGAGCCCCAAATGAACTCCAGATCTGCCCTCCCGAGGAAGAACACGGCTTGGAGGCGGCTCCGTCTTGTGGATCGCAATAATTCTTTCTCCCTGGTTTTTTTCATAAAATATGTGATTTTATAGTATCAGGGGGGTCATCAGCGGGGCCACCAGGTGGGTACAACCCACCTGGGCGCGCCAGGAGAGGGGGCGCACCCTGGTGGGTTGTGCCCACCCAGGGCCCCCTCTCTGGTGGGTCTTGGCTTCAGTAATTCTTATTATTGATATAAAAAATCCTCAAAAAGTTTCGTTCCATTCCGAGAACTTTTATTTCTGCACAAAAACAACACCATGGTAGTTCTGCTGAAAACAACATCAGTCCGGGGTTAGTTTCATTCAAATCATGCAAATTAGAGTCCAAAACAAGAGGAAAAGTGTGAGAAAAAGTAGATATGTTGGAGACGTATCAACTCTCCCAAGCTTAAACCTTTTCTTGTCCTCGAGCAATTCAGTTGATAAACTGAAAGTGAGAAAAAAACGTTTACGAACTCTTAAGATAGACAATCTGAAAGTATTCTTATTACATCTCGATGATCCGAGTGTTTAAGTATAAAAGCAGCAGAGCAGATCCGCGTTCCAAGAGTGTGGCTCATCTTTCTTCTAGGCCAAGTTGTAAAGCTGATACGCCCCGTTGTGGAGCACCTTGGTGACGATGAAGGGGCCTTCCCAAGCAGGTGCGAGCTTATGAGGTTGTTGCTGATCCACTCAGAGCACAAGGTCTCCTTCTTGAAATGCTCGACCTTTGACATTTCTGGCATGGAATCGATGAAGGTCTTGCTGATAAATGGTCGACTGGATCAAGGCCATCTCTCGCTCTTCCTCCAGAAGATCTACAGTGTCCTGATGTGCTTGCCTTGCCTAAGCTTCTGAGAAAAGTTTCACTTGGGGTGCATTGTGCAGCAAGTCACTCGGAAGCATGGCTTCAGCCCCATACACCATGAAGAAAGAGGTTCGATCGGTCTATCGGTTGGGAGTTGACCTCGGTCCCAACAAAACAACAATCACCCAAGCCCCAGCTACAGCTGATAACCCGCAAGTATAGGGGATCAAACCGATAGACCAATAGACGGATAGAACGATCGAACCGATAGACCAATCACCCAAGCCCCAGCTGAATGCTTAAGGTCGCGCATCAATCGGGGTTTCGGCCCTTGGAGGATCAAACCATTTGCTCTTTCAGCTTGCCAATTCGACTGCGGGTGCGTAACAGATGTGTAGTCGACCCGAGTGCCTTGGGAAGCACAGAATGCTCTGAACTCATCAGAATCAAAGTTTGAGGCGTTGT